>NC_064250.1:74389443-75002443 GCF_003254725.2 Canis lupus dingo
CAGCACTAAACTGCTGAGCACCCGGCTACAACCCTTTCCATCTTTGAATGGATCATATGCATCGGGAAGACAGCAAGCAGAGCCCACCACCCAAATGGCACCTGTGTCACCTGCACAGAGACATGGGGTCCTACCAATAATATTCCTGCTATTCTGGTCCTTTGGGAGCATCTGTGCCCTCCTTGAAGCCCCGGTCTTACTGCTAGGTGGTGCATTGCTCCTTATCTCACTTGTTGGATGACAAAAATGATCCACATGACTTGTCATCTGCTAAATACAAATGAAAACCACACTAAGATCCCACTTATACAACTCAGAATGGATAAAGTAAAAAAGGCAGAAACAATAAATATAAAGGAGGATATTGAGAAAGTGGAACCCTATTTCATTCCTGGTGGGAATTAGGCTTGTTGAGCCGGTACAGAAAACAGAATGGAATGTCCTGAAAACGTGAGAATAGAGCCACCCCGGGAGCCAGTCATTGCATTACAGGATATTTACCCCAAAGACACAGATTTAGTGAAACGAAGGGACACTTGCACCTCAATGTTCACAGCAGCAAAGTCCACAACATCCAAACTGTGGAAGGAGCCTCAGTGTCTATTGACAGATGAATGGATAAAGAAGCTCTGGTCTATGTATACAATGGGATGTTACTCAGCCATTAGAAATGACAAATACCCAGCAATTGCTTTGACATGGATGGAACTGGAGGATATTATGCTGGGTGAAATAAGTCAATTGGAGAAGGAAAAATATTATATGGTCTAATTCTTGGGGAATATAAAAATTAGTGAAAGGGATTATAGGAGAATGGAAAGAAAATGAGTGGAAATATCAGAGAGGGTGACAGAAGTTGAGAGACTCCTAACTCTGGGAAAAGAATAAGGGGTAGTGGATGGGGAGGTGGGCGGGGGATGGGGGTGACTGGGTGACAGGCACTGAGGGGGACACTTGATGGGATGAGCACTGGGTGTTATGCTATATGTTGGCAAATTGCACGCCAATAAACAATATACAAAAAAAGGTGTGCTTTATGTATACAATGGGATATTACATAGCCATCAGACATAATGAATAACATGAAATAATGTTTCCATCAACATGGATGGAACTGGAGTCATTATATTGAGAGAAATAAATCCAGTACAGAAAGGCAATGTATGGTCTCATTGATATTGAAAGAGACCATAAGGGAAGGAGTGAAACTTAGTGGGGTAGGACTAGAGAGGAAGACAAATCATGAGAGACACTTAACTCTGGGGAAAAAATGAGGGTCACTGGAAGGGAGGAGGTGGGGAATGGGGTCATGGGGTGATCGGAGTTAAGGAGGTTACATGATGTGATGAACACTGAGGGTAGAGTGAATGTTGGTAAATTCAATTTAAATAAAAAAAAATGACTTCAGCCTGTGCCCCCTGTTGGAACATCATACATGAACTGGGCAGATCAAACAACAGACACTCGTTCTCACAGATCTGCATTCTGGGTTGTCTGAGGTCCAGGTGCAGGAAGCTGTGGTGTCTGGAGAGCACCCACATCCTACCCCGTCCTTTCCCAGGCACCTCAAAATGGGCCAGGGTTCAGGGAGCTTTCCCAATCCTGGTGTATAAGGGCCCTGATCCCATCATGAGGCTGCATCTCCAAACCTAAGTGGTCCCCTAAGGCTCCACCTCCTCCCCCCATCACATGGACATTAGGTTTCACCACAAGGATGGTAAAGGTCACAACCAGCGAACTGACGTCAGCACCTGAAGGATCCATGAGTTTTGCCCTGCAGGTCGAAGGTCCTTCAATCCAGCTCCTCTCCCTGAGGATCCTCATGGTCCAGTAGAAGCCTCTGGTCTCTGAGCACACCAAGTACACATGACCTTCAGAACCAGATGGTTCCTTGGGAAGAGGACAGCATCCATCTGAGACCTGGATAGGATCTTGGCCTATTTGTATTATTATTTAAAGTTTTGTGCCGCTTCCATATATTACACATCTCCTTTCCATATGATTCAGACACTTGTCTACTGACAATGACCATGTTTCTCTTTTGTCCTTCTGGTTTTACCCTGGTTTAGTGAAATTCCTCACACCATATCCAGTCTTTATTAACTGGTAGATCCCTGATATTCCTTCCTCATTCTTCTCCTCCACCCAAAGGAAAGAAATCAAACAATAACCGAGGAGTTCCCTCTTTTGATGCAGTTGGGACACTAACTGCACACAAGCCCTTCCTGGAGCAGGACGCTGTACTCACCACTGGCCCACAACACACACCCAGAGCCAGTGTCATTCCCTGGCACTATACAGGCATTTGTGACATGATGAGAGGCCGGCCTGGCTCTCAACAGACATGAAGGTGAAGGTGATGAGAGGTTATACTCTCATTATTGTGGGTGTGTATGAATGACCTATGAGTCCACTTCCCTACCATGTCATGCTGGGAATCTCTCTCACTCCCAGGCTGTTATTAACATTTTTGTATTGTGTGTGTTGATTTTCTTTTCTCTTGTGTTGATTGGGGATTCCTCTATACCGTAATGCACAAGACAGCATGTTCGCTTGGGGTCCTGTGATCCACAGTGAGTGCCACTGGGACTCATGAAAAGCTTCAGAAGATGTGAATGGAGTTATTTGTAATTGATTTATATTTCGGGTTAGGAAAAGTTAAGTACAAGTAAGTGCAAGTGCTATCGTTGAATTCTAAGTCTCTTAGAAAGAGACTGAATAGGTAAACACATAATCAAGTGTGGAGAGGGGCTCCCTGGGGGAAACTGCTCCTTGGCAAGGAAGCCCAGACCCTGACAGGAAACCTGCCCAGAACCACCCTCTTCACCTGCTCCTCGGACTTCAAGATAGAAGTGGTGAGGAGTGCGCACACCCTGGTGGTCCTGATCCCCTTCTGCAGGGAGGTTTGTGTCTGGGCTCACAATGAGGGCCCCTCACTGTGTCTGCACAGTAATACATGGCCGTGTCCTTGGCTGTCAGGCTGTTCATCTGCAGATACAGCGTGTTCTTGGCGTTGTCTCTGGAGATGGTGAATCGGCCCTTCACAGCGTCTACGTAGTATGTGCTACTTCCACTACTGCTAATAGCTGCAACCCACTGCAGACCCTTCCCTGGAGCCTGGTGGACCCAGCTCATTTCATTGCTACTGAAGGTGAATCAGAGGTCACACAGGAGAGTCTCAGGAACCCCCCAGGCTTCAACAGGTCTCCCCCAGACTCCATCAGCTGCACTTCACCCTGGACACCTGCAGACACAAGACATCCTGGTCAGGAAACTGTCCCACATCCCCAGTTTCTCTCACTCATCTCCACTCACAGACTCAAGGTCTTTGGTTCTCTATGAATTACCTTTTAAAATAGCGACAAGGAAAACCCAGCAGAGCACAGACTCCATGGTGGTTTGTCTGCATTGTGACCTGATCACTGAATAGGGTCACCTGGGGATCCTGAGGCTGGGACTGCTCTCCCGGCCACAGGGTCAGGCCTGGGCTGGTTTAATCAGTGGAGGGAGGTCCCTCTTTGCATGTCCTCCAACTATATAACCAGCTCCAGACTTACATTCTTGAATTTAAAAGCCAGCACAAGTGTTGCACCACAATTCTATAGCAATTTGTATAGATGGCCTTCTGACTATATGAAGTTCTAAGCACAGTTCTTCTTCAGTTTCTGCGTGTTTTTCCAAAGACAGGCATCAATATAGGTCATTTTCTGGAGAAATTTCAATTTATTAGTAAATTTAATCCTAAATATTTATTTTTCATGCCAGAGTAAATCAGATTATTTTGTTATTTTGTATATGTAATTTGTTGTTATTTTGTAGGAATATATCTTTATTTTATTTGCTGATTTTATATCCTGATTTTTTTCTGAGCTCATGAGTTATTTCTTCCAGTTTTTTTTTAAAGATTTTATTTATTTATTTATTCATGAAAGACTGAGAGACAGAGAGAGCCAGAAACAAAGGCAGAGGGAGAAGCAGGCTCCATGCACCGGGAGCCCGACGTGGGATTCGATCCCGGGTCTCCAGGATCGCGCCCTGGGCCAAAGGCAGGCGCCAAACCGCTGCGCCACCCAGGGATCCCCTTTCTTCCAGTTTTTATGTCAGCTTTTTACTCATTGACTCTATTAAGATATTGTTCTAGGAAAACTCATTATTTTCTTTCCAGGTTACCAAGTTTTCTTTTTTTAAAGTAGTTTTCTTGCTACGTTTTCTGGCAGGTCCTCCAGTCTCGGGCAGAAAGTATTTTCCTCTTGTCTTCAGGATGCATTGTCTGTTCTAATCATGCTGTTGATATAAGGCAGACCTAGAGGAGACAATAAATTTCATTTTGCATGTGGATGACCTACCTAATATAAAGTGAGAGTCGACAACTCAAATCAGGACAGGGTGCCTCTTCATGTCTTCCGCCCATTTCTGATTGTAGTTTTCACATTGTGGTTGTTTAGTTTGGTAATTTATTTTTCGATTTTGGAAACCTGCCGTAATCTGGAGATATATTTCCAAATCTCCCATTGTTTTTATTCTTTTGGAAGATGTTATTTGTTCATTCATTAGAGACAGAGAGAGAGATGCAGAGACAGGCAGAGGGAGAAGTGGGCTCCCCACAGGGAGCCTGATGCTGGTCTCAATCCTAGAGCTCTAGGACTCCCTGCACTAAAGACAGATGCTGAAGCTACACAGGCATCACTATCTTTCCAAATTGTTAGGTTGCTTTTAATTATGTTGAGTGTTTCCAGAGCTGTAAGACAGCTCCTTACTTGGTATAGTCCATAGAGTTCATTTTTACTTTTGCTTCCCTTCCCTTTGGAGATTTGAGTACCAAGAACCGGTTTGTGGCCGAGGTCACAATATTTCCTTGATTTTGATGGTTTCTTGCCTCCCATTTAGGTCTTTCATCTACTCTGAGTTTATCTTTGTGTGAAGTGTAAGAATGGCCCAGGTTCATTCTTCTACTTGCAGCTGTCCAATGTTACCAACACATTTTGTTGAAGAGATTGTCTCTTTTACAGTTGATAGCCTTTTGTAATTTGTTGAGGATAAGTTGACCATAGAGCTGTGTGTCCATTTATGGGTTCTTTATTCTATTCCATTGACCATGTGCGTGTTTTACTGCCACTATTATACTGTTTTGATTATCACAACTTTGAAATCCGGAATTGTGATGGCTTTTGCCTTGTTTTTTTTTAAGTTTTTTTATTTATTCATGAGAGACACAGAGTGACAGAGAGAATGGCAGAGACACAGGCAGAGGGAGCAGCAGGCTCCATGCAGGGTGCCTAATATGGGACTCGTTCTTAGGTCTCAAGGATCAAGCCCTGGACAAAAAGGCAGTGCTAAAATGCTGAGCCACTCAGGCTGCCCTGATTTCTTTTTGTTTCAACATTCTTTTGCCTAGTCAGAATCTTTTCTGTTTACTTACAAATTTTAGGCTTCTTCCATTCCCTAGAAAAATGTTGGTGGTGTTTTGGTAGGGTTCATATTGAATGCATAGATTGCTGTTGGTGGTATAGACATTATATAAATATTTAATTTTCCAATGCATAAGAATAGACTGATTTCCATATATTTCTCTCTTTAATGTCTTTCATACGTATTTTAGAAGTTTTGACTATAGGTCCTTTCCTCTTTGGTTAAGAATATTCCTCATTATCTGAAGTTTGTTTTGTTTTTCAAATTTTATTTCTTTTTTTTTAATATTTTATTTATTTATGACAGATACAGAGAGAGAGAGAGAGAGTCAGAGACACAGGCAGAGGGAGAAGCAGGCTCCATGCACCGGGAGCCCGATGTGGGACTCGATCCCGGATCTCCAGGATCGCGCCCTGGGCCAAAGGCAGGCGCCAAACCGCTGCGCCACCCAGGGATCCCGTCAAATTTTATTTCTTTTTTTTTTTTTAATTTTATTTCTTAATTATTTTTCATTGCAGTGTGCTTTGCCAACATATAGTATAACACTCAGTGCTCATCAGGTCAAGTGACGTGTCAGTGCCCATCATCCAGTCACCCCTACCCCCGGCGACCTCCCTTACCACTCCCCTTCTCAGAGTTCCTTCCCAGAGTTCCTTTCCCAGAGTTAGGAGTCTCTCATGTTCTGTCGACCTCCCTGATATTTCCCACTCATTTTATCTCCTTTCCCCTTTACTCTCTTTCACTACTTTTTATATTGCCTAAATGAATGAGACCATCTATTCATTCTTCTGTGACTGACTTACTTCACTCAGCATAATACCTTCCAGTTCCTTTCACTTTGAAGAAAATGGTGGGTGTTCTTCATTTCTAATGGCTGAGTAATATTCCATTGTATATATAGGCCACATCTTCATTATCCATTCATCTTTCGATGGACACTGAGGCTACTTCCACACTTTGGCTACTACAGACCTTCCTGCTATAAACATTGGGGTGTAGGTGTCGTGGTCTTTCACTGCATCTGTATCTTTGTAGTAAATCCCTGTAGTGCAATTGTTGGGTCGTAGGAAATCTCCAGGGGAAGTCGAGAGATTCATAGTATATACGACTAGACATTACATTAAAAATATTGAATTGGGATCCCTGGGTGGCGCAGCGGTTTGGCGCCTGCCTTTGGCCCAGGGCGCGATCCTGGAGACCTGGGATCGAATCCCACATCAGGCTCCCGGTGCATGGAGCCTGCTTCTCCCTCTGCCTGTGTCTCTGCCTCTCTCTCTTTCTCTCTCTGTGACTATCATAAATAAATAAAAAAAATTTAAAAAAAAAATAAAAATATTGAATTAGAAACAGACATCCATTATTGGTGTCAGGTGGTGAAAGTCAGGGGAACAGCACCAGGTAATCATGAATCGTCAAGCTCTGACCTATTCCCTATTGAGGAATAGTAGCTTCAGATGAATGCCAGTAGACACTTGTTCATGCTTTCTGAGTATCCAGTAGCACCTAGCATTAACAGGCCTTTTCCATCAGTGCAGGAAGTCCCCAAACAGGGATGTCATGAGATGATGGGTGTCTGGACACACTGAAAGTGAGGTTGCGGGCATGGTTGAATTAGGAAAGACAGCTGTGGTTTCAATTTCAACCCCCATGTTACCACAGTGAAGTCATGATGGTTTTGGTTAATTTATATCTTCTCCCAGTTGCGGATAAAATGTATAAATCAAACATGTTTAATCTCATTATCCTACATCCCAATGTTTATGAACTTTTGAGATATAATTTCTCTCTTTCTAGCAACATTAGATGAAAATATCAAAATCATACAGACATTTTTAAAAAGATTTCACATATATATTATGGTAGATTTTCTGTGAGTTCTTAAAAATGCCCATTCTTCTGTTGACGTGATAAACACTGGGTGATATGCTATATGTTGGCAAATTGATTCAAATAGAAAATATATAAATATATATTTAAAAAATAGTGTCAAGGAAAACCCAGCTGAGCACAGACTCCATTTTTCTGTTGTGTTTTGTCCTGATCACTGAATGGGTCACCTATTGTTCCTGGGACTGGGGCTCCTCTCCCAGATGCAGGGTCAGGTCTGGGCTATTTTATTCAATAGAAGGTTGACCTTATATACATGTCATCTCAGTATATACTCAGCTTGGGATCATTTTTGTCAAGCTGTTGTGACTAGATAAGATGTCACTGCCTTTGTATGTTCATATTTATTTGAAAAAACTGTTTTTTTTATTATGTAATATTCCAGACTTCAAACTTTGTGTCCACGTGGTACTTTGTAATTGTCTTTGTATATAACTCTTGGTTTGTAGGTGTCATGTTTCCCCATACAGTGCTGTGAACGTACCCCTTAAATTGTAGAGGGTTTCTAAGTGTCCTTGTGCACATTTTCAGATGAGTCTAACCCCAGATTCTTGGCCTGTGCTCCTTTCCACAGGACTTACCACCGCTCTGAAACACCTGAATGACAGAGTGGCAGCGTACCTTAGAATAGTGGACCACGCATGTATTGGGGATCCCATAATTTAGCAAAATTTAGAATTTAGCTGAATTTCAGAGGGTTTCAGGTAATGCAGTTCTATTTGTAAATTTCTAATAACTCAGTCACTGTGTTCCACCAACAGTGTAAGAGTGTTCCCTTTCTCTGCATCCTCTTCAACATTTGTGGTTTCCGGCCTCGTTCCTTTTCCCCATTCTCACTGGTGTGAGGTGGTATGTCAGTGTGGTTTTGATTTGTATTTCCCTGACGGCAAGTGATGCAGAAATTTTCTCATATGCATGTTGGCTATGTCTATGTCTTCCTCTGTGAGATTTCTGTTCATATCTTTTACCCATTTCATGATTGGATTGTTTGTTTCTTTGGTGTTGAGTTTAAGAAGTTCTTTATAGATCTTGGAAACTAGTCCTTTATCTGATACGTCATTTGCAAATATTTTTTCCCATTCTGTAGGTTGTCTTTGAGTTTTGTTGACTGTATACTTTGCTGTGCAAAAGCTTCTTATCTTGATGAAGTCCCAATAGTTCATTATGGCTTTTGTTTCTTTTTCCGTCATGGATGTATCTTGCAAGAAGTTACTGTGGCTGAGTTAAAAAAGGGTGTTGCCTCTGTTCTCCCCTAGGATTTTGATGGAATCTTGTCTCACATTTAGATCTTTCATCCATTTTGAGTTTATCTTTGTGTATGGTGAAAGAGAGTGGTCTAGTTTCATTCTTCTGCATGTGGATGTCCAATTTTCCCAGCACCATTTATTGAAGAGACTTTCTACAGTGGATAGTCTTTCCTCCTTTATTGAATATTAGTTGCCCATAAAGTTGAGGGTCCACTTCTGGATTCTCTATTCTGTTCCATTGATCTATGTGTCTGTTTTTGTGCCAGTACCACACTGTCTTGATGACCACAGCTTTGTAGTACAACCTGAAATCTGGCATTGTGATGCCCCCAGATATGGTTTTCTTTTTTAAAATTTCCCTGGCTGTTCACGGTCTTTTCTGATTCCACACAAATCTTAAAATAATTTGTTCTAACTCTCTGAAGAAAGTCCATGGTATTTTGATAGGGATTGCATTAAACGTGTAAATTGCCCTGGGTAACATTGACATTTTCATATTAATTCTGCCAATTGGGATCCCTGGGTGGCGCAGTGGTTTATTGCCTGCCTTTGGCCCAGGGCGTGATCCTGGAGACCCGGGATCGAATTCCACGTCCGGATCCCGGTGTATGGAGCCTGCTTCTTCCTCTGACTGTGTCTCTGCCTATCTCTCTCACTGTGTGCCTTATCATAAAAACAATTCTGCCAATTCATGAGCATGAAATATTTTTCCATCTCTTTGTGTCTTCCTCAATTTCTTTCAGAAGTGAACAGTTTTTCTTCATTTTAGAGGGGGATTTCTCTATTTCCTGGATCTGAGTGCCTGTTTCCCTTCCCAGATTAGGAAAGTTTTCAGCTAGGATTTGTTGAAATACATATTCTGGACCTCTGTCCCTTTCGGTGCCCTCAGGAACCTAAATTAAACATAGGTTTTTCTTCCTCAGGCTGTCACTTTTTCCCTTAATCTATCCTCATGGTCTTTTTTAAAATTTTTATTTATTTATGGTAGTCACACAGAGAGCGAGTGAGCGAGAGAGAGAGAGAGAGAGAGAGAAAGAGAGGCAGAGACATCGGCAGAGGGAGAAGTAGGCTCCCTGCACCAGGAGCCCGACGTGGGATTTTATCCCAGGTCTCCAGGATTGCACCCTAGGCCAAAGACAGGCGCCAACCTGCTGCACTACCCAGGGATCCCCTATCCTCATGGTCTTTTAGTTGTTTGTCTCTTTTTTCCTCAGTTTCCCTCTTTGCCATCAACTTGTCTTCTCTGTCACTCACTCGTTCTTCCACCTCATTAACCCTCATTGTTAGGACTTCTAGATTGGATTGCATCTCATTTAATTCATTTTTAATTTCTGCCTGATTGGATCTAAATTCTGCAGTCATGAAGTCTCTTGAGTCCTTTGCTATTTTCTAGAGCAAAGAGTAGTTTTATAATAGTGCTTCTGAATTGGCTTTCTGACATTGAATTGTAATCCAGATTTTGTAACTCTGTTGGAGAGAGGACTGTTTCTTTCTTTTGAGGTGAGGTTTTCCTTCTAGTCATTTTGCTCAGTGCAGAGTGGCCAAAAACAAGTTGTATTGGGAAAAGAAGTAAAAGAGAGGAGAGAAAGAAGGAAAGAAAAGAGAAACAGAAAAAAGAAAAAGGAGAAAAAAGAAGAAAAAGAGAAATAAAAAGAAGTCAGGGAAAAAAAGGGTGGAGGAAGCAAACAGAAATCAAAAAGCAAAAAAAAAAAAAACATGGGGGAGTATCTTCTGATTCTGTATACTTTAAGTCCGTTGACTTCCCCTGGACCTGGTCCATCTAACTGGTCTTCTGGGGGAGGGGCCTGTTGTGTTGATTTTCAAGTGTTAGCACTTGGGAGAGCTGCTCTGCTCCCTGCCTGGTGCAGGGCTCAGTGGGAGTTCTTTACCACATGAGGCCCCAGGAAGAACAACCGCAGTGGCAGTGGCCAGCTTTGGAGACCTGATTTCAGCTCCCGCAGTAACTACTGAGCTCTCCGTCTGCAGGGGCCTGGATGCTCCGGGGGCAAGGCCACTGATCTGCTCAGCTCTGGGCAGGAATGTCCTTGCTGTCCTGGGCCCTCCTGGCCTCTGACTGTCCCGGGGGGAGCCCGGATCCTGGGCTGTGTCCCTGGCACACTTGGGGACCCTACTCTTCTGCCATCTTGCCCCCTCTTCCTGCCTCTCATAATTTTATGGTCACTATCATTTGATTTCCTTTTCCTTTTTTTAAGATTTTATTTATTTATTCATGATAGTCACAGAGAGAGGGGGGGCAGAGACACAGGCAGAGAGAGAAGCAGGCTCCATGCATCGGAAGCCCAACGTGGGATTCGATCCCGGGTCTCCCAGACAGCGCCCTGGGCCAAAGGCAGGCGCCAAACCGCCACCCAGGGATCCCTTGATTTCCTTTTCCATATGAATATGGAATTTTCTATTATGTAAGAAAACAATTGGCATTTTTGTGAATTTAATCAAACAATTGGTATTTGGGTTAATTTAATCGACATTGAAATTCTTAGAAGAAAAATAGAATCTATACAAATAAAAATATTCCTAGAGACTTAAATAAGTATGAAAAATAAAAATGAAATTTAAAAGTCATAGGCACTCTAGGAAAATAGATAGGCCTTAAAAAATATAATCAGATTTCAAAGAGAAAAATTGACCAACACCAGTGACTCTCGGTGTACATTGAAAGATGAATGGATAAAGAAGATGTGGTCTCTGTATACAGTGGAATAATACTCAGCCATTAGAAACGACAAATATCCACCATTTACTTCGATGTGGAGGGACCTGGAGGGTATCATGCTGAGTGAAAAATGTCAATCGGAAAAGGATAAACATTATATGGTCCTATTCATTTAGGGAATATAAAAATTAGTGAAATGGAACAAAGGGATAGGAGAGAAAATGAGTGAAAGTATCAGTGAGGGTGACAAAATATGAGACACCTAACTCTTGGAAGTGAACAAGGGGTAGTGGAAGAGGAGGCAGGCAGAGAGTAGGGGTGACTGGGTGATGGGCACTGAGGAGGGCACTTGACGGGATGAGCACTGGGTGTTACAGTGTATGTTGGCAAATTGAACTCCAATAAAAAAAGTAAAAATAAAACAAAACAAAATAAAAAGGAACATAAATAAAATGCAAAGATTCTAATAGAGAAAGTATTGGAACATAGGCAAATTACATTACTAGTATTATGAATACACTAAAATTGTTTCATGAAGAAATAAAAAATGAACAATACAGATCAAATACAAAGACTAAAATTATTATCTAAAAACTTCTGCCTACAAAAGGACAATGAATGATTTAAGAAGAATAAAGCAAAAAAAAAAGAGTCTAAAATCAGATGGCTTTATCTATGAATTTTATCAAGTATTTTAAGAATTATGGTAAAACTTTTCAATCTCTTCCAATACAGAATGAGAATGGAAATTGCCCAAATTGATTTAAGGAAGGCAGAACGACTCTGACAGCAAGATCATGCAACGGAAACCACAAGAAGGGACACATGGACAATATGTCAGATACACATAAATGCAAAAATGCTGGCATTCTGAATCCAACAGGACATGGACGGATCACACAGGACGACCTAGAGTAAATCATGCCTGGGATGCATGGATTCTTGAACACGCCCAGACATTAAATGGGGCCCCTATATTAACAGAGTGAAGGATTGGATGTACATGATTCTTTCTTATGATTCCTAAAACCGCTTGAAAATGTCTAACACGCTTTGATCTTCAAAATATCTTAAGAGTTGAGGCACAAGAGCTTCCCTCCATGAATTAGTCACATTTATGAAAAACCCACAATGACCACTGCATTCAAAAGTGAAAACCTGAAGCCCTTCTGTCAAGTCAGGACCCACACAGGGGGTCATTCCCACCATGAGTATTCAACATGTTATATTGAAGGAATAAACTGTGCCACCCCATATGTCAGCTGGTTCCCTGGATTATTGTGAGTAAAATCACATGAGAATCATCCAGTGGACAGAGACTGTGAACCTCCTGTGTCACCCTAATGGAAGGAAATAAATCTCCCGTGGGAAAATTCTTTCTCCCTCCTGGGAGGGGTGAACCATCCTCTTCACTAGAACCATCTGTGGGACCCAGAAGGCTGAGGATTCCTCACTAATTCAATGACTCAAACCCAATATCCTGGCCTTATATCTCAACAAACCCAACGTCCCATTGTGTAAGAAGCACAAGGGCTGCCTAGTTTGGTCATTGAATTTTGTGTTCAAGGGAGCTCATGCACATACAACATGAAATACATCTCCACTTAGGTCTGTCATACATCTACACCATAATTAGTCCAGACAGATAATCACATAGAAGAGAAGGAAACCCTTACTGGGGCAATGACTGGAATTTCAATCCAGGAAATGTAGGAAACATAGAACAAAAGATAATTAAATCAATAGAATCAGAAAAAAAACTTTGTATCCATATGATATGATCTGTTGCAAGGTCAGACCCAACAAGCTACAAAACCAAGCCCTTAAAGAACAATTTCAGGAAATGTATAGGATGAAAAATAAACATGCAACATATATCTAGGTTTCCACACACTAACAAAAATATTTATATTTTAAAGGTTTTATTTAACTGTTAATGAAAGACACACAGACAGAGGGAGGCAGAGACACAGGCAGAGAGAGAAGCAAGAAGGGAGTCCAATGTGGAACTGGATCTCTGGACTCCAGGATCACTCCCAGAGCAGAAGGCAGACCTCATCTGCTGAGCCACCCCAGCATTCCTAACAATAAAGTATTTAAAAGGTAATTAATAAACCTTATTACATTGACACTGGTGTTAAGAATATATGTAGAATTAAGTATTCTGAAAAAGGTAAAATACTGTACACTAAAAGAACCTACATTGATGACAGATTTTTAAAAACTCAAAAAGAAATGCAAAGGTAATTTTTTCAAAGATTTGAACAATTCAGAATTTCAGAAGTCATTACACACAGTGGTCTAGAGATGTAAAGCAATCCTTGTTAATAGTTGTGAAGAACAAATCTAGGTCCGGTGCTGGTTTTATACTCAAAGGACATCCAAGTAAGACCGTCCCTTCACTGAATAAAGCAGCAGAACACGACTCTGCAGCTGTGAGAGGAGCCCCAGCCCCAGGACCCAAGGTGACCCCTGGTCACGTGGTAGGTTATCCATCATTAATTTCAGTAGGAACAGAAAAATGATTTTCCAGGGCTTCTGTTTCATTTTTCATTCCTACTTGCAGGGTTGACGCCCAGGTGTTCTATATGATCCACAGGATGGTCTGGTCAGTGCTTCTTTCATACCTGAGCCCATGTGATGAATGTACAAGGCATCTCATTGTGGTTGATGTGAATTTCCCTGACAGACCCTGGTGGGAGGTGTTCTCCCCTGTGCTTACTTCATGTGTCTGTACCCTCCTGTGTAACATGTCCACACAAGGTTCTGCCTGTTTTATAGATGAATGTTGGCTTATCCTGTCAATTGCCCCCCTCAGTGCTTTTATATTTGGTTTTATATATACTAATAGTGAGTCTTTATTTCAATGGTCCTGTTTTCCTTTGAATATTCTTTTATTTTTTTAAGTTTTCATTTGTTTTATTTGTTCATGAGAGACATACACACAGAGAGAGCCAGAGACATTGGCAGAGGGAGAAGCAGGCTAAATGCAGGAAACCCGAAGTAGGACTTAACCCCTATAGTCTGGGATTATGCCCTGAGCCAAAGGCAGGCGCACAACTACTAAGTCACCCAAGTATCTCAGGATTCTTTTCCTTTTACTGATTTTATTTATTTATTCATGGGAGATGCAAAGACGGTGTGACAAAGAGCGAGAAGCAGGCTCCTTTCAGGAGTCTGATATGAGACACGATCACCAGATTGGGAACAGGACCTGAGTTGAAGGCAAGCGCTCAACTGCTGAGCCACTCAGGCATCCCAGTACTTTTGTATTCTTATAATAAATGCCCAGTAGTGCAGTTGCTGGATCATAGGGTAGGTTTACTATTACCTATCTGATGTCGCACCATATGTTTTCCCAGAGTGGCTGCAAACTTGCCCACCCACATCTCCTGCCCTGAGAATTCTGCAGGGCCTCAGTTCTAGTGGAGGTGGTATCAGGGTTCATTTAACAAGCAGAGCAAAGCACACCCAGTTAAAAGTCACCACATTCCGGCCACGGATCACATACAGCCCACTGAAGGCAAGGAATGCCTGTGTGGACGCCTGGCCTGAAGGAAATAGCAGCCAAAACAGGACCCCACAGTGGCTGCACCCCACACGACAGACACTCTCTGAAAACCCAGAACCAGCATACTATGTGATGTCTTCATCATAAAGCTGTTATTCTGGAGCAGAAGCTAGAATGGGTATTTGTACACACAGAGGAAGATACAGACCTAGAGAAAATGTCAAGGCTAAGGAATTCAATTCCACTTTTCTGCTCTGATCCACCTCAAATTTGGCTTCTCATGTCAGTCCCTTTGACCCTGCCAAATGAGACAGGACTTCTCTTCTGCCTCCAGATCCAGCAGCTTCCATCCCTGAGGGGATCACATGCATCAGGGGGACTTCCAGCTGTCCACACCATCCAACGTGTAACTACAGCAATGGCATGAAGACACAGAGTTGTGATAATAATATTCCCACAATCCTTGTCTTGTGGAGAATGCCCGATCTCCTGCCTGAAGCCCGTGTCACATGTTAAGAGGTGCTTTCCTCTCTATGTCACTCACTAGGGAGAATATGTGCATGGACCACATATGTCACCATTACTTACTGCAAAATAAAATAAAAATTGTACAACATACATTCAAACACAAAATGAATCCACAGGACTAAGGTAAGAGATGGGAGGGAAATAAATTTAGGTGATTTTGACATAAAATTCCAGAGTCCCCTCTTGATCTTCAGCATATAAAGCAGAGGGAATTCCACACACGGTCTTTGCTATAACAGCATTGGAAGGGAGGAATTCTTAACTCCTGGATCAGGAGTCTCTGAGATTGTCTCATTCCTGGAACATGATAGATAGTTCTTGACTCATTGTGATCAACCATGAAATCACTCAGAGGTCTGAGAGAACAAACACTGCAAGTCTACAGGTGGAAAATCAACCTCCTTTTGAACGTAAGAGGTGTGGATGTTGTCATGGGGAGATATAGCTGTGGCGATGAGGGCAAGAAGGAGGCTGATCCAGAATATTTTGTAAAGTATTATGAGCAGCAGACAGGAAAATCTGAAATTTAGATGTCTGCTTCTATGGGGCATGTGCTGGCTTAAAGCTCCTCAGGTGGTAAAGAGGGAGGAATCCCAGGATACTAACAGTTCTCAAAACCCCAGTGTTGTTGGAAGAATGTGTGGCACCAACACGATGCACAGCTACTAAGCACGGAGCATGGAAGGTGGCTGAGGACAGTGAGTCCAGCTGTAGGTTTCCTACTCTGTTTTGTCATAACCTGAGTCTTTTCGTGGTACCAGGCTGTAAAGGACAAATCAGAGGAGAGACCCTGTGGAGTGTGTCTGGGTGTTGTCACCGCAATCTCAGGCTGGGTGGATTAAAAAGGCGACACTCATTATCCCTGCTCTGGAGTCTGGTACGTCTGAGGTCCAGGTGCAGGCAGATGTTGTGTCTGGAGTGCCCCCACATCCTAGCCGTTACCTTCCCTTTTACCTCACATGGGGCCTGGAGGCAAAGAGCTTCCCAAAGCCTGGCATTTCAGTTTCATGATCCCATCATGAGGATGGATCTCCTGACCTAAGTGCTGCCCTCAGGCCCCACTTCCCCTCCCATCACACGGATGTTATTTTTCAACATGGGGATGATAGAGGTCACACACAGTGAGCTGATATCAGCATTGATGCAGGGGGGACACTGACTCCACACAAGCCCCTCCTCAAGCAGTATCCCATCTTCACCACAGACCCACAACACAAACCCTGAGCCTGTGTCCTTCCCTGGTTCCATCCAAGCATTTATGACTTGCTAAGAGGTTGTGCTGCTCTCAACAGACATGATTGTGAAGGTGATAATGTTTAATACTCTTGTCTGTGTGTGTGTTTCTGATCCTGAGACAGCAAAAATACACAACATCCTGCTGGGCACCCCCGTACCTTCTCAGGTTGTTACTAACATTGCTGCAGGGAGGCTTGTTCAAGACAGTTACCACAACAGGGATCTGTCTTCTCTTGCTTTAGATGGTTGATGCTTCTGTGGCCTCTTATCCTGCATGCACTTTATGCTGCTTCCACCAAGCTTGCTCCTTGAGGTGAGTGGACCTGCGGCGCACAAGTTCAGATGTGGCTCCACTAAATGCATAGTTGATGTAACTGGAGAGATTGCAATTTTTTTTTCACGTAGCGGTAGTAATCAACAAGTGTGAGCAACTTTGTCCTTTGTACATGTTATAAGTGTTTTTCATAAAAAAATAATATTTCTAATTCAGATACTCAAGAGATAAGACCAGGATAATGTGACCATATGACTCCTTGGGGCATACTGCTCAAAGGAGAGGAAGAGCAGACCCTGACAGGAAACCAGCCCATAACCTCCATCTGCACCGACTCCTGGCCCTTCAAGTGACAACTAGTAAGGAGTGTGCACCTCCTAGTGGTCCCGATCCCCTTCTACAGGGAGGTTTGTGTCTGGACTCACACTGAGGTCCCCTCACGGTGTGTGCACAGTAATACACAGCCGTGTCCCAGCTCTCAGGCTGTTCATCTGCAGATACAGTGTGTTCTTGGCATTGTCTCTGGAGATGGTGAATCGGCCCTTCACAGCATCTGCGTGGTATGTGGTACTTCCATCTTTGTTAATTACTGAGACCCACTGCAGCCCTTTCCCTGGAGCCTGGTGGACCCAGCTTATCCAGTAACTACTGAAAGTGAATCCAGAGGCTACACAGGAGAGTCTCAGGGACCCCCCAGGCTTCACCAGTTCTCCCCCAGACTCCACCAGCTGCACCTCACCCTGGACACCTGCAGACACAAGACATACTGGTCAGGAAATGATCCCAATCCCCTGTTTCTCTCACTCACCTCCACTCACAGACTCAAGGTCTCTTGTTCTCCATGAATTACCTTTTAAAATAGCAACAAGGAAAACCCAATGGAGCACAGACTCCATGGTGAGTTGTGTGTGTTCTGTCCTGATCCCTGAATGGGGTCCCCTCGGGATGCTGGGGTCTGGGATCCTCTCCCAGCTGCAGGTTCAGGGATGGGCTGGTTTAATAGGTGGAGGAAAGGCCCTGTTTGCATGCCCTCTGAGTATATAGTTAGCTCCAGACTTAGATTAGATTTTTTACAAGTTTCATAAACATGATTGCATTACATTTGAGGTCAAAATTCTGTAATGTCATGTAACGATATGAAGCGTTCTAACATGTGGACAGAATTAGCTTTGCATCTCTCAATGTCTTATTAAAACCCGTTGGCCAATTTAGGTAATTTTTAGTATATAGCATGTTACCGCCTATGAATATTTAATACGAATTATTTTATTTTTTTGCCAAAGTGAAAGGAATATTTTAATTTTCATTTCTTTTTTCTTTTTTTTAATAAAATAATTTTTATTGGTGTTCAATTTACCAACATACAGAATAACACCTAGTGCTCATCCCGTTCTTTTTTTCTTTTTTATTATAAATTTATTTTTTATTGGTGTTCAATTTGCCAACATATAAAATAAACCCAGGGCTCATCCAGTCAAGTGCCCACCTCAGTGCTTGTCACCCAGTCACCCCCACCCCCTGCCCACCTCCCCTTCCACTACCCCTAGTTTGTTTCCCAGAGTTTGGAGTCTTTCATGTTCTGTCTCCCTTTCTGATTCTTTTAGATAATTTGTTGTTAGTGTGTGGAAACATAGCTTTATTTCACATGTTGATTTTATACCCTGAAGTTTCCCTGAAATAATTAATTTTACCACTTTGTGGAGCTTAAAGGGTTGGCCTCTCTAGCAGATCATGTCATGTGGAAAATGAATTTTTGTCCTGTCTATGGATTTAAATATAATTTATTTTATTATTGCCAAATTTATTGGTTTGATCTTCCAGTAATTGGAGCAGAAAGATTTTCCTTCGTTTCTTCTAGGTTCTTTGGTCTAATTACTCGGTAGACAGAAAACTGATCTAAGGTGAAATGTATTTCATTTTGCAAGTGCATGAGCTCCCTAGAATACAACACCCAGACAGTGACCAAATTATGTAGCCCTTGTGTCACTTCGACAACAAAACATTGGGTTTGTGTAGATATAAAGTTAGGATATTGGCTTGAGTCAGTGAATTAGTGAGGGACTGACAAGGGTTGTTTGACTTCTGGGTCCTAAGGTCCTTATTCTGGTGCTAAGGATGATTCTGCCCTCCAGGTATAGGGATGGGAAAATGCCCATGTAGATTTATTTCTTGCCATCAAGGGGACATAGGAGGCTCAGCCTGTCTCTCCACTGGTTGATTCCCAAGTGACTTTAGTTCACAACAACCCAGGGGACCAGCTGATATATTTGGGGTGTCACAGTTTCTTCTCCTTCATGGTACCAAGATGAATACTCATGGTTGGGATAAGCATCCTTGTGTGGCCCCTGACTTGACAGGAAGGCTTCAGCATTTCACTGTTGAATATGGTGTTGGATGTAGGTTTTTCCATAAATTACCAGTATTTCATGGAGGCAATTTCTTATGTTCCTTGATTGTTAATATTTTTTGAAGATAAACGTGTGTTGGGATTTGTCAAATCATTTTAGGCATCAAAGGAAATGATCATGTAATCTAATCTTTCACTCTATTAATACAGGGGGTCATTTATGGTTTGGGCATGTTGAAGGTTCCTTGCATCCCAGAGATGATTTCCTCCAGGTCATCCCGTATTATCCATTCCTTGTGCTGTTGGATTTGAATGCTAGGATTTTTGCATTTATGTTCATCTGAAAAATTGGCCTGTAGTTTCCTTTCTCATAGAGTCCTTGCCTGACTTTAGCGTCAGGGTCATGCTGGCATCCTACCAAGATTTGGGCATGTTCCTTACTCATTAGATTTGGAAGAGATCGAGATGTTTCAGCATTAATTCTTCTTTAAATACTTGGAAAAATTAATAGATCAAGCCATCTGATCTTAGATTTTTTTTTTCCTTCGTTCTGTTATTTTGGTTTCTTGTCTGTTTTGAGTCAGAAGTTTTTGATTATGGGTTCACTCTTCTTATTTGTTGTATTTTATTCATTTTTATTTTTTCATGAAACCATCTTAGTTGACTGGTGATTCTAGAAGTTTTGCAATTTGCCTTAGTTATTCAAATTTTGCTCTATAATCATCCTAATATTTTATTCATGGTTCTTTTCATGATTTTGGTGTAAGTAGTATCTTGTATTTTACTCTGATAGTATTTATTACAGGCTTATCAGTTTTCCAGACTACCTATAAATTTTAAATTTTACTTATCTTTCCCATATAAATAATTCAAACTCCTGTCTTTGTTGTATTTGTTTAGTACCTTTTTTCTGTTTTAATAATTTTAAAGTTAATTAAATTAATCAAAGCACCATTTTTTCCATAACAGAAATATATATATATATTTATATGGAAACACAAATCACATGATAGTAACCATACAATTATGGGAAGGGAGACCAATCCTCAGGCATGAAATTTTGCTCTATATAAATATACTATGGAGCAGAATTAGTACATCATTGTGTGGCTGGCCTAACATTAAATTTGTAGACAGTGAAGCACATGATGGAGATCTGAAGTAAATTTGTGCATATACATTCAGCAAATCTTCCACAGGTTATCTAAGAGTACACAATGGAGAAAGGACTGTCACTATGACAAGTGGTGTTGGACAGCCACATGCAAAATAATAACACTTGGTCCTTATCTTACATCATCCAGATAGATGGACAAAAAACCATCTAAATCTAAATATAAAATGGAAATGGAAAAATGGATTAAAGGTTGGGATCCGTGGATGGCTCAGAGGTTTAGTGCCTGCCTTCAGCCCAGGGAATGATCCTGGAGTCCCAGGATCGAGTCCCATATCAGGCTGCCTGTATGGAGCCTGCTTCTCCCTCTGCCTGTGTCTCTGCCAATCTCTCTCTCTGTGTGTGTGTGTGTTTGTGTGTCTCTCATGAATAAATAAATAAAATATTTAAAAGTGGATTAAATCTTTAAATAGAAGCCCCAACACTAAAAGATGTAGATGGAAAAATAAAAAGAGGAAAACATCATAACATGTGCTTGGCTCTGATTTCTTTGTTATAAAAGCAACATCAGAGGCCAAAAAGCAAGGAGACGAGTAGGGCTATATCGAAGGCAAAACTGTTAGGATGAATAATAACAGAGCAAGAAGGGAGATTATGAAATGGGAGTCAGTGTCTTCAACTATATACTGAAAAGGGGTTAGTATCCAAAATACAAAAAGGACTCAACCACAATAGAAAATGTGTCATCAAAAATAATAAGAGTAAACACATTCAGATGGACTTTTATATTATTTATTAGGGGTCTTTCTCCTTTTCTGGGATAAATCTAGGTAGAGGATTCTCTTTTTCTGTATACTTTTTAGTGGGGTTTGATTTACAAATATATAGTATAACTCCCAGTGCTTATTCTGTCTAGTGTCCCCCTCAGTGCCCGTCATCCAGTCACCCCCACACCCATGCCCACCTCCCTTTCCACCACCCCTAGTTCGTTTCCCAGATCTAGGAGTCTTTCATGTTCTGGCTCCCTTTCTGATATTTCCCACTCTTTTTTCTCCTTTCCCCTTTATTCCCTTTCAGTATTATTTATATTCCCCAAATGAATGAGACCATATAATGTTTGTCCTTCTCCAATTGACTTATTTCACTCAGCATAATACCCTCCAGATCCATCCACGTGGAAGCAAATGGTAGGGATTTGTCGTTTCTAATGGCTGAGAAATATTCCATTGTATACAGAAGCCACAGCTTCTTTATCCATTCACCTTTAATGGACACCGAGGCTCCTTCCACAGCTTAACTATTGTGGACATTGCTGCTATAAACATCGGGGTGCAGGTATCCCAGAGTTTCACTGCATCTGTATCTTTGGGGTAAATCCCAAGCAGTGCAACTGCTGGGTTGTAGGGCAGATCTATTTGTTACTCTTTGAAGAACCTCCACACAGTTTTCCAGAATGGCTGCATCATTTCACGTTCCCACCAAAAGTGCAGGAGGGTTCCCCTTTCTCCACATCCTCTCCACCATTTGTAGTTTCCTGCTTTGTTAAATTTCCCCATTCTCACTGCTGTGAGTTGGGATTCATGGTGGTTTTGGTTTGTATTACCCTGATGGCAGGTGATGCGGAGCATTTCCTCATGTGCTTGTTGTCCATGTCTATGTCTACTTCTGTGAGATTTCTGTTCATATCTTTTGCCCTTTTCATGATTGGACTGCTTGTTTCTTTGCTATTGAGTTTAATAAATTCTTCATAGATCTTCGAAACTAGCCCTTTATCTTATACAGCATTTGAAAATATTGTCTCCCATTCTGTAGGTTGTCTTTTAGTTTTGTTGACTGTATTCTTTGCTGTGCAAAAGCTTCTTATCTGGATGAAGTCCCAATAGTTCATTTTTGCTTTTGTTTCTTTTGCCTTCGTGGATGTATCTTGCAAGAAGTTACTGTGGCCAAGTTCAAAAAGGGTGTTGCCTGTGTTCTCCTCTAGGATTTTGATGGAATCTTGTCTCACATTTAGATCTTTCATCCATTTTGAGTTTATCTTTGTGTATGGTACGAGAAAGTGGTCTAGTTTCATTCTTCTGCATGTGGATGTCCAATTTTCTCAGCACCATTTATTAAAGAGACTGTCTTTTTTCCAGTGGATAGTCTTTCCTCCTTTGTCGAATATTAGTTGATGATTAAGTTGTGGGTCCACTTCTGGATTCTCTATTCTGTTCCATTGATCTATGTGTCTGTTTTTGTGTCAGTAACACAGTGTTTTGATGACCACAGCTTTCTGGTACAACCAGAAATCTGGCGTTGTGATGCTCCCAGCTATCGTTTTAGTTTTTAAAATTCCCCTAGGTATTCAGGGTCTATGGCCATATCACCCTGAACGTGCCCAATCTTGTCTGTTCTAATGATTTTTACATTGATTAAGTTAATCAAAATACCAATTGTTTTCTTACATAATAGAAAAACTCCATATTTATATGGAAAAATAGTAATGATACTGACCATGCAATTATAATAATAAGAGTAGTCAGACATTAAAAATAACTCTACAGAAATGTATTTTATTTTTTGAAAATATTTTATTATTTTAATTTATTGTTTTAATAATAAATTTATTTTTTATTGGTGTTCAATTTGCCAACATACAGAATAACACCCAGGGCTAATCCCGTCAAGTGCTGCCCTCAGTGCTGGTCGCCGATTCACCCCCACCCCCCACCCTCCTTCCCTTCCACCACCCCTAGTTCATTTCCCAGAGTTAGGAGTCTTTATGTTCTGTCTCCCTTTCTGACATTTCCAACACATTTCCTCTCCATTCCCTTATATTCCCTTTCACTATTATTTATATTCCCCAAATGAATGAGAACATATAATGTTTGTCCTTCTCTTATTGACTTATTTCACTCAGCATAATACTCTCCAGTTCTATCCACGTTGAAGAAAATGGTGGGTATTTGTAATTATCTTTTTATTTCTGTTTTCTTTTCTAAAAAGCCTTTCATCAAAATACATCATTTTTAGTACGGTATTTTATCTCCTATTGAAATTTAATCCTAAATCTTTATTTTTGATGCTAGCTAAGTTATGTTTTTGTGAATTTTATATAGATAATTTTTCTTAGTGTTTGGAATCATAGCTGTATTTCTTTATTTTATATCCTGAACATTCCCTGACATCATTAATTAATTCCTAGAGTTTGTGGAATTTGTAGGCATTGGCTCTTTAGCAGATCATCTCATATGGAAACAAATAACTTTTCTTCCCTCTCCTGTTTAATTTTTTAATTGCCTAATATCCCTCAGTAGGTCTTCAACCTGTTGTAGCAGAAAGATTTCTCTTCTATTTTTCTGGTTTTTTTTTTCTCATATAATAAATCAGTAGATATAAGTCATATCTAAGGAGAGATGCATTTCATTTTCCATGTGCATGAGTATGTAAAATACGACACCCACACAATGACCACTGTAGGCAGCCCTTCTGTTTGTTGGAAAATATGACAGTGCGTTTGTAGATAATTAAGGCCAGGATTTGGGATTGGGTTAGAGAATGAGTGAGGAACTGACAAGGGTTTTCTGCAGAGCCTTCTGGGCCCTACATACCCTACTCTGATTCTGAGGATCATTTTTCCCTCCTGATACAGAAAAGGGGTCGTTCCCACCGGAGATTTATTTCTTGCAGTCAGGGGACTCACTTTCCATGACTGGATTTCACTTCCTGAAACAGTTGCTCTACCAGTGAGTTCACGTGTAAACTATGGACAGGATAGAAGAGCTGAGATATACTATAAACACCAGGTCATGCCACCAGGATGGTGTAGAAACACTCTAGAAGAATAAATGCATATAAACATATGGATAAAGGATAAACAGTTATTCTAGGTGTTTGTGGATTTCCAGTAATGAGCTCACCATTGGAAACCTCCCTCGGCTATGGAGGGAGAGTAACAGAGGCAGCTGGGTATTAGGTTGGGGACATGGGGGACCAAAGTCGTTCCCAGTGGTGAGGCACACACCTCCAAGGAGTCAGTATAACAGAACTCTGGAAGGAGATGGTAACACTCAAATCCCTCAGGGTCATCAGAGACACGACTTGTCAGAGCATCATTACTTGAATCCATGTGTCACAAGGGTCATACCCTCTTCTGGCTGCTGTAATATTGTGCAAGGACTGGGTGGAAGTAAACAACAGACACTCAGGACGCCTGGGTGGCTCAGTGGTTGAGCATCTGCCTTCAGCGCAGGTAGTCCTGAAGTCCCAGGTTCGAGTCCCTCATTGAGCTGCCTGCGTGGACCCTGCTTCTCCCGCTGCCCCTGTCTCTGCGACTGTCTCTGTATGTCTCATGAAAAATAAATAAAATCTTCAAAAAAAAAAAAAAAAAGAAAAAGGGATGCCGGAGTTTTTCTGAATAGAATAAATAACAGAAGGATGAAGAGTTCCATCATTCTTCCTGCCTGGAGTCTTGATTTGGAACATCCATGTCCTCCTGCCTTGGGGTTAGTTACACATGCACGTCTCCAGATGCTCCAATGAGAGACTACTTCAGAGTCAGACGAGAATTACTCCACTGGATTCCCTGGGTCCCCACCTCATGAATGTAGATCAAGGACCTCTCAGCCTATTCAGTCATGGGAGCCAATGTGATGGGTCCAGTTCCTCAGAAGAACTCTTAAAAATTCATGCTATTACCTCTTGTGGGTTAAAGTAATTTCAGAAAGATGCCATGTTATAAAGTCCTGAGAAGTAAATTGCTATGAATAATGGATCATGTTTTGTGTTTGGGACAAGAGCTGGTTGAGGATACTGAGCAGCTATGAAATCCTGGAGAAACATCATGATGCAAGAGGGGAGAGACATTTGGGGCTTGGGCTCACTTGGCAGAAGTCAGTTTCTGCTCATTCTGGGGGCAATTCTTAGTCTTTGCAGACAGGGAAGTGTAGATGGCATCTGAGGGTGATATCATCATGTATGTAAGACAGGGAGATAATGATTTTGAATAAGGAATATTCTAATAAAATGAGTACATTTGAAGTGAAATTTTATATATCAATCCATATAGTTATTGATATAGAGTCAACTATTTGTAATCACATATTTCAGTATTCTCTCCATCAATAAATTTTACTTTTAGGTATTATTTATGTAAATATTCTATATAAAAAATATTACACACATTGTAGCACTCCCTGTCCTACCTGCATTTAATGTAGTTCCTCGAACAAGGCGACCCATCCTCTCTGAGAAAGCCTTCTCCAGAACCTTGTGCATCTGCTCCTGGGGCAGGAGCCTTGTGCTGCATGGTCCTGAGCGCCCCCTGTAGCCCAGACCCCGACTCTGCTTGTAGGACCCCGTCTGGGCTCACAGGGTATTTACTGCAGTGTCTCTACTCAAGTAGTACATTGTGAATGGGCACAGTATATGACCTCCCAAATGTGTCTCTGGAATTTACGCTCCTCGAGAAAAAGCCAATGCTGAGATATACTGACCCTCCCGACCTCTGAGGTGAAATCAATCTCCCGAAGGAAAGCTGTCCTCTCTGATTCAGGAAGAAACATTTCATTACCATAGGAAATAAGATTTTAGGGCCAAAGAAGCTGCAAAAGAAACCTTACTTCTCTAGGAGTTTACTTCCACAAACCCACATTTCTATCTGTTGTCATGCCTTTAAATCCCCACCCTGTATAGAGATGTAAGTCCTTTCTACTTTGCTCACATTTCTGTGTCTTTATATTTTACAAGCCGCTATACATGCAAGATTAATACTATTTTTCTCCTGTTCGTCGTATGACCAAGTAATTATTAACCCATCCTAAGAATGTAGAAGGGAATGAGAGAAACCTTTCTGCCCCAACAATGGGTGTGTTGTTCCTTCAGAGAGCTCTTCCAGTGACACCATGTGCTCTGATATCATCTGCAATAGTGACCTGGGTTCCTAGCTATGCACAGTCTGCAAGGAGACCCCAAGGAAGGGTCCTCTGAACTTCTGGTGGAGACATTTCCCTGTAGCCCCAGATGCACTGAAAGTTTACACTCACCATAAGACCAGGAACTGTCAGGGCTTTGGGGAGCCCCTTATCTACTTTAGGTTCCTGGGAAGGTTCCTGAAGGTCACATCTGATTATTTTTTTATGAAGACACATGCAGCTCACAGGGCACTGCAACTCCACTGTCCAATAACACACACACACACACACAAACACACACACACACACACACACACACACTGTAGCTGATATTTGCAGCCAAGATCCCAATGTGCCCTTCTTCCCTGCACCCAGCTCATGGGCAGTGTCCTCCACATGGATGCTGGGGGCCTGGGTGTGTGACTTGTTTCAAGTCAACCCAACTAAAGAAAATATGATTCAAGCAGAGATAGGGAAAAGAGTGCATACTGGGTTTGTCTGTCCTCCAAATGCCTGGGATCCTGCAAGTTTGTGCATATGAGAGCCCAGACCTGCCCCTCAGATGATAATTTCCAGGCTGACTCACCCTGTCTTTGCTTCCAGCACTGTGCCCCATACCCATAGGGAGGTCTCCATAAACATCAAGTCCCTGGATTTCCCCTTTCTCAGAGGGCATAGCCAGGACCCTGATTTGAGGCCATGGATGTCAAGAGAGGGCAGTCGCCCCAGAAGCAAATAAAGGATATGATGCAGAAATAGGGTCCCTGGAATACTGCATGTTGGATCAGCATCCCCTAAGTGACAGGGAAGGATTTCTGAACTGGGGGTTTCCCTATGGAGATCAGTTCCTGTCTCACCTGTGCAGAGGGGCTCATGTGTATGTCAGGTTTCAAGAAGAGAAGAGCTGCACATAAAAACCAGAGTGGATGAGATGAATCTGCTTCTGGTTTGAGTAAAATACCTCCTCGCTAGAGCTTGATATTGTGTATATATGGTACTCATGCGTCTTCTTTATGGTGAGCAGTGCTTTGGGGCCTGGGGGCATTCTGGTCATTGCCACAGTGTATATCGTCCAGCTTGTTCTCACAACCCTCTTCAATTATGCTATGCAAATCACCTATTAACGTGTTAGGGTGTGTATCCCCACTGACCTGGGCTGGGCACTGGTTTCATCCCCATCATACAGGAGACATGGTCAGTGCAGGGACTCTGGGCTGTGCTGACTGCTGTGCTTTAGGGTGGACATCACGAAGTGTAAACTTAGTCCTGGAGGAGAGGAGGGGCAGGAGCCATCATGCATTGATCATCCCTGGACTACAGCTGAGGGCGTGGTGACCTCATGATTGTGGAAGTGGTGACTATGAAAATTGGAGGAGCAGATATAGCAGCATCATGTCAGGTGACTCAAGATGCAGCAGGTCACCAGGTGTGTGGGAGAGCAGAGGGGAAGGTGAATGGCACCAGCTCCCTGAGAGTCACCCCATCTTCCACATGAGAACTCTTTGCCAGAAAGCTCTGCTTCTGTCCATTAATGGGGCTCCATCCTGCTGATTGCCCCTCCTCCTGACATCTGCTCCTTGCACCTCAGGCAGCAGGTCCTCCTGGATCTGTGCTTCTGCCAGAACCCTCACAGACATTCCTGCTAAACCAACAGACTGAGACTAGGGAGAGGTATTGGTCAAGACTCCTATGAAAAGGAGGATCCATGGTCCATGACATAGGGACCTCGGGTCGGTATGTATCTTGAGAGACCTGTCCTTGAGCTGGTGTCACTTTTTCCGTCAACACCCTTCATTCTCTTCCTCAGACAGATGGGCATCCTGTAGCCCCTCAACTTTAATCACTCCTGAGACACTGGTGTGGCAGTTCTGTGTGCAGAGGGGCATCAAATATTCTCATGAGTAAATGCCTGTGATTCAGAGGGCCTGGATCTCAGCTGGAACCTACACAGGGGACTCCAGAGGGCTGGCCTCATTCTTTGAGCACAAGACATCAAATGAGAAAGCTCTGTGAATTGGGCAAGGAAACCCTCATGAGCAGGTTCAGCCACTTTCATGTATAAAGTCCAGGTATCCTTCCAGTTCTGTGTGTCGAACTAAACCCATGTGGATTCATATTGGCGGTTGGAAAACCCTGTGAGTCAGAGAGAGACTTTGCAGTAACAACAGGAAAAGGTACATAAAGGGGTCATTGCCACCTGAGCCTGGTCTTCATCTGGTTAACTGCAGACCTGATGGGATGATGCAGAACCCCTGTCATTGGGGGATGGAGACAGCCCTACACTCTGGGCTCTGGGAGGTTCCACCAGAAACCACGACCATCCTCGACTTAATGTGATGATCTACAGTGTGTCCCTCACCTTAAGGGTCACAAACTCTTTGCTATTTATGTGATGACATCAAGCCTTTGAGGTGTTATCCTCCAGTTGTTGTATTGTCATAGTTTCTACTGCATGGGAAATGTATCCTCTCTAAGTAAAGTGACGAGATCTGCTTATCCTGGGAGGAGTCATTCCTGGGACCGTGTCACTGGTCCAAACTCTGCTCTGTCATCTGACAGTGAAAGTGAAGATCCTCCTCCCTTGCAGCTAAAATCTGATATGGTGCCCACATTCCACATTTGTTCCTAGCTCTTCTCAGTGTGATTCACTAATGAGATTGTCATTGGTCTGAGAATCCCCCCAAGGAGCCAGTACTGGGATCCATGGGTGGTGTCAGATGTTGAAGACAAGGGTACAGCTCCTGGTAAACAGGCATCCCCAAGCTCAGTATTGTTTCCTACAGAGGAAAGGGAGGTGCACGGGAATGGCAGATGACACTTTCCAAGACTCCTGCAGATCCAGCAGCACCATGTGTGAACCAGCCTGGTCCAGGCCTCGGGATGACCCCGCGCAGGCAGGGTGTGGGGACCGTGTGTCTGGAGGGGCTGCCTGTGAAGTGTGGGCACAGATGATCTGGAAGGGCAGCTGTGGTGACACCAGCCCACATGGAACCACAATGATAGTCACTATTATTTTAGTTAATTAATGTCCAACACCTGCTAGTAATAAAAGGAGTAAATGCAAAAAGGGAGACTCATTAAACTAGATCCCAGTGGTTATGTACATTTGAGGCATAATGTTACCCTTTATACTCCAGTGAAGAAGGATCATTAAATTATTCTTAATATAAAAAAGAACAACATTTAGAAATAGGTCAGCCCTTCTGCATTCAGAGCCTCAGGAAAAAACAGAGGCTTATCCCTGGGAGGACATCCTCTGGACCTCTGCAAGACCTATCAGGGTTATTGATTTGACTGTGTCGAGTAGTGAACAGAAAATATATTAATGTTTACATGCTGATATGTTATATTATTCCCTAAGTTAGGAAGCAAAAAAAAAAAAAAAACACAGTCCAATAGGCAGAATTTAATGCACATGAATATTCCAAAACCGCAATTCAAAAATAGTCAAACCACTCTCAAAACAAAACAAAACATACAAAACAAAACAGCTGTAAAACCTAAGGATTTACCGTATTTCTCACAAAGTCACTCTTTACAATATAAAGTAGGAACTTTCATATCTCATAAAGTATTGAATATTCAGTTTCACAGAATTGAAATTAGTAAATCACCGAATAACTTCTGTTTAATAGGAAAAATTCTGTGTTATGCTGTAAAATTTCAGAGAATGTGTAAAATGTCCACGTGTAGTTATATTTTAAGTTTTCACTTGAATTACAATAGTGTTCACATCCAGTGTAATATTCATTTCAGGTGTCCAATATAGTGATTGATCACTTCCATATATCACCCAGTGTTCATCAGGACAAGTGCACTCCCTAACCCCCATCTGATCAGGTCACCCAAACCCAAATAATCTACCATGTTTTAAACATCAGTTTCTTTCTCTGCACAGAGGGGGCCGTGTATCATTTTCCCCTTTGCTCATTGTTTTATTGGTTAAATTCAACATGTGATAGAAATCATACAGTGTTTCTCTTTCTCTGACTGTCACATGTCACTTACCATTATACTTGCTACCTCCATCCCCATACTCTCAAATGCTTAGATTTCATTCTATTTATGGAATGTTTCCATATTTTTGATGACAATAATGCTGAAAACCTCATGGTGTGTAAATCCCTTTGAATCAGTACTTTTGTATTTTAGGGTATATACCCAGGAGTGCAATTGCTGGATCAAATGGTATGTCTAATATTACCTATTTCCCAGAATGGCTGCACCCCTGCCCACCCACATCTCCTGGCCAGCGAAATCTGCAGGTCATCTGTTCTAGTGGAAGTGGTATCAGGACTCATTTAACAATCAGAGCAGAGCACACCCGGTTACAACTCACCACATTCTGGCCACGGACCACACAATCCCACCACATACAAGGAGAGGCTCTATAGATGCGTGACCTGATGGAAAGAGACGCCAACACAGGGCAGCACAGTGCATGCAGCACATGACACAGATACTTTCTGAAGCACTAAATCTTGGACACTCTATAATCTTTTCCTCATAAAGCTACTATTCTCTGGAGAAGGAAACATAACTGGCTTTTCAACAATGAGAAGAACATAGAGGCTTTGAGAAACTGCCAGGATGGAGGAATTCAATTTCAGCTCGCTGTTCTGATCAACTTCAATATTTGGATTTCTAATATTGATCCCGATAACCCTACAGGATGAACAAAGGTCTCCTGTTATGTGTTCAGTTGCAGGAATTTCCATCACTGAAGGGATCCTGGACATCAGGAAGACTGCCAGCAGTCTACACCCTCCATACAGCAGCACCGTTCACTGCATGGGGATAGAAAGTGGTACTAATAAAATTCCTGCCCTTCTGATCACTTTGGAGCTCTTCTGATGTCCTGCATGTTGCCGCCATGTCAACTAGAGACAAATCGTGTCCTATGCATGGCACTTGTTTAGTATTATTATGTGCAATGGTCCTGAGGTGGCAATCGTCACTTCCTGAAAATCATATAATGACTGTATCATACTCAATGGGCTTTCTACATTAAAACAGCTCTTGAGTCCATAAGGTTGTTGCATAAGATCGTTTAATAAGATTATATTGTTAGATAAAAGGACAGATTGCAAGTTAGAGCTTCAACATACAATGCACAAGATATTTATCATAATACATTTATTTTTTATTTAAAGCATATATTATCCATTGCCTTCAATAAAATTTTCCACATCCCCAAAGGAGGGAATAAGAAGGAAATAAGTACAACCAAAGACTAAAGTGATTGACCTTATATAGACTTTATTCTAATCTAGTAGAATAAGCTTTATCAGAGACCAAAATTGAAAGTAATTTAACACTAATTTGAAAAGTTAAAAGGGGAGGTGGGCAGGGGATGGGGGTGACTGAGTGACGGGCACTGAGGGGGGTAGTTGATGGGATGAGCACCGGGTGTTATTCTATATGTTGGCAAATTGAACACCAATAAAAAATAAATTTACAAAATAAGAAAATAAAATTTTATTTATAAAATAAAAATAAAATTTATAAAAATAAGTTTATAGAAAGAAAGAAATAAGAAGAAAGAAAGAAAGAAAGAAAGAAAGAAAGAGAAAGAAAGAAAGAAAGAAGAAAGAAAGGAGAAAGAAAGAAAGAGAAAAAAAGAGAAAGAAAGAAAGAGAAAGAAAGAAAGAAGAAAGAAAGAAGAAAGAAAGAGAAAGAAAGAAAGAAGAAGAAGAAAGAAAGAAAGAAAGAAAGAAAGAAAGAAAGAAAGAAAGGAGAAAGAAAGAAGGATTTGGGGGATCCCTGGGTGGCGCAGCGGTTTGGCGCCTGCCTTTGGCCCAGGGCGCGATCCTGGAGACCCGGGATCGAATCCCACGTCGGGCTCCCGGTGCATGGAGCCTGCTTCTCCCTCTGCCTGTGTCTCTGCTTCTCTCTCTCTCTCTCTGTGACTATCATAAATAAAAAAAAATTTAAAAAAAAAAGAAAGAAAGAAGGATTTGGGAGATTATAACTCAGAGTATTAGTTATAATTAGTTATAATTAGTTATAATCTCCCAAATCCTTCTTCATTGATTTTTTTTTCAAATCCAGATTGGATGATTTTTATTTTTTTATTTTTTGTAAATTTATTTTTTATTGGTGTTCAATATGTTGGTAAATTGAACACCAAAAAATAAATTTATAAAAAAATAAATTAAAAAATCCTTGAAACCTTACTGATATAAATAAATGACTGAATAAAAAGGAAAAGTTAAAAGTACATACTTTTTTACATTAAATGGAAAATTATCAAAATAAATGATAAGTTTTAAAGAATACTTGTAAAATGGTGAAAGATTAGTGTAAAATGCAATAGAAAACAACGTGGAAAATCTATCATTGTTGTGACAGATCATATCAACAAGAGAAAAAACAAGAACTATATCATCCTCTCAATAGATGTGTAGAAAGCATATGACAAAATACAGCATCCATTCCTATCAGTGGAGGTTGGAGACAGCTCTACAAACTCAGTTCTAGGATGTCCAAACAGAACCCATGACTATCCTCAGGCTGACTGTGATGAGAGCAAGGAGCGTCCACAGAAGGTCCCTCATCTGAGGCATCACAAGGTTCCTGCCATCTACTTGGTGTCCTCAAGCTTGTGAGGTCTTTCCCTCCAGGTGTTGTATCGTCATAGGTTATATTGGATGGGAAATGTAGTTTCTCTCAGGGAGGTGTAGGGAACTGCTTTTCCTGGGAAGAGTCATTCCTGGGACATAATCTGTGGTATAAACCTCTGCTCTGTCATCTGACAGTGAAAATGAAGATCCTCTTGTGTTGCAGCTAAAGTCTGGTATGATGTCCACACTTGCTCCCAACTATTCTCAGTGTGAATCACTGGTGAGATTGCCATTGGTCTGAGAATTCATCCAAGGAGCCAATGTTGGGGTCCATGGGTGGTGTTAGGTGGTGAAGACCAGGGTATAGCTCCTGGTAAACAGGCATCCTCAAGCTTGATATTGTTTCCTACAGAGGAACGGGAGTTGAACGGGAATGCCAGCTGACACTCCGTGATTCCTGCAGACGGAGCAGCACCCTGTGTGAACTAGCCTGGTCGAGGAGCTCAGGATGACCCCACATAGGCAGGATGCGGGAGACCATTTGTCTGGATAAGCTGCCCATGAGGTGTGGGCATAGGTGGCAGCTGTGTTTCAAAGTCCAGCACACGTGGCACCATAGTGATAGCCAATGCATTTTATGTAATTAATGTCCTCTACCTGTTAGTAATAAATTTGATATATGCAAAACACTGAGACTTAGAACCCAATGGCTATGACCTTTTGAAGCATAATTTCTCCCATTCTATGTGAGTGAAGAACAATCATTAAATTATTCTGAAATCTTAAAAAAATTACAATCATGGAAATTTCTCTGTCCATAGTTGCAAATGCTTATATTTTTATTTTACATAGATCACATATTCAGAATCTTACCATTTTTGAAGTGTAAAACACAGTAGTGTTAAGCATCTGCACCACATGATTTCACCTTGAACTGCCTCCAAATGAGCCTCATTGATTCCACAGCATGGACATGTTGGTCAGCCCTTCCAAGGTCACAACCTCGGGAACTAACCAGAGTCGTATCCCTGGTAGGACAGACTCTGGACCTTTGCAAGAGCTTCCAGGTTTATTGATATAATTGAGTAGAGATAAAGATGATATGTTAGGGGGATCCCTGGGTGGCTCAGCGGTTTGGCGCCTGTCTTTGGCCCGGAGCGCGATCCTGGAGTCCTGGGATTGAGTCCCACGTCGGGCTCCCGGCATGAAGCCTGCTTCTCCCTCCTCCTTTGTCTCTGCCTCTCTCTCTCTCTATGTCTATCATGGATAAATAAATAAATCTTTAAAAAATTTTAAAAAATGATATGTTAATGTTTAAAAGGTGCTATGTTCTCTTCTATCCGCTTGTAAGAAGAAAATATGCAGCAGGACAATTAAGGGGAATTTAAACCACAAGGATATTCCAAATCCACAATTTTTAAAAAGGCAAACCACTTTAAAAATGCAAAACAAGCCTTAACAACCAAGGAATTATTCTATTTCTCAGTAAGACACTCTATAGAAGATAAGTAGGAATTTGCACTCCTGATTAATTATTCAATTTCAGCATCACAGAAGTGGAAATGAGCAAATCTATGATTAACGTCAGATTTGTTTCATGGAAAAGCCTCCTGTATTATGCTACGAAATTAAAGAGAATAAATACAAATTCAAGGTGTAGTTATTTTAAAGATTTTATGTCAATGAAAATAGAGATGACATCCATTGTAACATTCATTTCTGGTGTGCAATAGAGTGATTGATCATTCCCATTCATCGTCCAGTGTCCATCAGGACATGTGCACTTCCTAATCCCCATCTGATATGTCACTCGGCCCCCACTTACCTCCATGTAATAACCACCAGTTTAATCTCTATAATGGAGAGACTATTTTTTGGTCTTTGTATCAATTTTCCCCCTTTGTTCCTTTGATTTCTTCCTTAAATTCAATATATGACTGAAATTGTACAGTATTTGTCTTTTTCTGACTGACTCATGTCATGTAGCTATACACTTGCTACCTCCATCGCCATACTTGCATATGGTTAGATTTCATTCTATTTATGCTTGATTTCCATGTTTGGGCTAATGCAGATAAGTGCTGAAAATACTGAGGTGAATATATTCCTTTAAAATTAGTAGTTTTGTAGTCTTTTTTTCTTTTAGTAGTTTTGTAGCCTTATGGTAAATACGCAATAGAGCAGTTGCTGGACCACAGGGTAGGTCTACTTTTACCTATTTGAGGCACCATCATATTTTTTACTGGAGCAGCGGCACCACTGCCCACCCACATCTCATGAGCAGAGAATCCTGCAGGGCCTCAGTTCTAATGGAGGTGGGATCAGGTGAAACTTAACAAGCAGAGCAGAGCACATCCTGTCAAAACCCACCACAATCTGGGCAAGGACCACGCACTGCCCACAGCGGACAGGGAGAGTTTCTGAAGATGCGAGGCCTGATGGAAAGAGGCACCAAAACAGGACACCCCAGTTCACACAGCACACACCGCAGACAATCTTTGAAGTCCCAGGCCCTGAACCCTATGTGACCTCTTCTTCATAAAGCTGTTATTCTGGAGCAGGACCTGTAACTTGCTTTTCTAACACATAGAGGAAGAGTGAGACTTAGAGAAAATGATGAGATGGAAGAATTAAATTTCACTTTGCAGCTCTGATCCACCTAAATTTTGTGCTTCTCATATCAGTCCCTTTGACTCTGCCAAATGAGACAGGACTTATGTTCTGCCTCCAGATCCTGCTTTCTCCAACCCTGACTGGATCCTGTGCATCGGAGAGACTGCCAGCAGCCCATCCCATCCATAGTGCATCTACAGCAATGGCATGAAGACACAGAGTTGTGATAATAATATCCCCACAATTCTTGTCCTTGGGGAGGAAGCCTGACTTCATGACCGAAGTCCGTTTCACATGTTGAGAGGTGCTTGCCTCTCTATGTCACTCATTAGTGAGAATATGTGCATGGACCACGTATGTCATCATCACTTACTGCAAAATAATATAATGATTGTACAACATACACTCAAACACAAAATAAATCCACAGGACTGAGATAAGAGTTTGAAAGAAAGTAAGGTTAGGTGATTTTGACATAAAATTCTGGAGTCCCCATCTGATATTCAGCATATAAAGCATATGGAATTCCCCACACAGTCTTTCCTATAACAGCATTGGGAAGGAGGAGTTAAGATACTGGATCAGTGTTCCTGAGCTTGTCTCATTGTGGAATGTGATAGATACTTATTGAATCATTCTGATCACCCATGAAATCACTTAGAGGTCTGAGAGAACAGAAACTACTAGTCCACACATAACAAATTGACCACCTTTTGGATGTAGGAGGTGTGAATATTGTCATGCGGAGATATAGCTGTGGCAATGAGGGCAGGAGCGAGATTGCTTCCAGAATTTTCTGCAAAGTTTTACTCACAGCAAACATGGAAATCTGAGAATTTTAGATGTCTGCTTCCATGGGGATGTGCCTGGGCTAAATGTGCTCAGGTGGTAAACAGGGAGGAATCCCAGGATATTAATTGGTCCAAAGAACCCCAGGGTTGTAGGAAGAATGTGTGACACCAATGTGATGCACAGCTACTAAGGACAGGAGAATGGAAGGTGGTTGAGGTCAGTGATTCCAGGTGTGGTATTCCTTCTCTATTTCTTCATAACCTGAGTGTTTTCCTGGGAACAGGTTGTAAAGAACAAAAAAGTGATGGGACCCTCTTTTAGTGAGTCTGAGTGATGTCACCACATTCCTAGACTGGGTGGATTAAATAACAGACTCTGATTCTCAGAGCTCTGGAGTCTAGGAAGTCTGAGGTCCAGGTGCAGGCGCACGTGGTGTCTGGAGAGCGTCCCCGTCCTATCCTGTCCTTTCCTGTCACCTCACATGGGGCAAGGGGGCAAGGAGATATCCCAGTCCTGTGCATAAGGTTCCTGATCCCATCATGAGGCTGCACCTCCTGACCTAATTGCTCCCCTAAGGCCCCACTTCCTCCTCCCATCGCATGGACATTAGGTTCCAACATGGGGATGGTAGAGGTCACACACACTGAGCTGATATCAGCACATGAAGGATCCAAGAGTTATTCCCTGCAGGTGGCAGGTCCTCCTCCACGTTTGTTCTCTCAGTTTTTATCATTGTTTAGTTGAATTTGTCATCACACCATATTTTTTAGTCTTATCTACAAGCTCCTTGATGTCTAATCGCCCATCTTCTCCTCCTGGCCCACCCATGGGAAATCAAGCAGGAACACTTAAATTCCCTCCATTGATGCAGGTGGGACACTGAATCCACACAAGCCCCTCCTGGAGCAAAACCTTGTCCCCACATTTGACCATTAACACACACCCTGAGCGAGTGTCCTTCCCTAGCTCCATCTAAGCAGTTATGATATGATGAGAGGACTGTCCTGCTCTGAACAGACATGACGGTGAAGGTAATCAAGTTTTTATACTCTTGTCTCTCTGTGTGAGTGTTCATGATCCTCAGACTTCACATCAACAACATATCTTAGTGGGGGACTCGCTTCTTTTTTAGTTGGGGACAGCCAGGCTGTCCTCGACATTGATGCTGTGAGGAGGGTACAAGATAGTGACCCCACCAAGAGTTTTTCTTTTGCTTTAGATAGCTGATGCATTTGTAACCTCATGTCTGCCATGCATTTAATGCTGCTTCTACCAAAAATCTCCTTGACCTTGGTGGTCATGTGATGCACAAAGTGTGCAGGTGCAGCTCCAGTACATAGTTTATATATAGATAGATATAGATGATATAGATATAGATACAGATATAGATAGATGATAGATAGATATAGATATAAATATAGATATAGATATGGAGATATTTGCAATTTATTGGTATTTAGGGAAATAACAACTGTAAGAAACTTTGTCATTTGTACATAATATTTGTTTTCCTATCAAATGCAGCTTCTAGATGAGAGACTGGATAGCTATGCACAGATCATCTGCCTAGATAGCTCCCTGGGGGAAACTGTTCCATGTGGAGGAAGCTCTACACCCTGATAGGAAACCTGCCCAGAACCTACATCTGCACCTGCTCCTAGGCCCTCAAGACTGAAGTGGTGAGTAGTGTAGACCCCCTGGTGGTCCTGATCTCATTCTACAGGGAGGTTTGTGTCTGAGCTCATGCTGAGGTCGCCTCACTGTGTGCTTTCCACAGTAATACACAGCCATGTCCTGGGCTCTCAGGATGTTCATCTTCAGATGCAGTGTGTTCTTGGCGTTGTCTCTGGAGATGGTGAATTGGCCCTTCACAGCGTCTGCATAGTATGTGCTACTTCCATCACTGATAATCCGTGAGACCCACTGCAGCCCCTTCCCTGGAGCCTGGCGGACCCAGCTCATGTGGTAGCTACTGAAGGTGAATCCAGAGGCCACACAGGAGAGTCTCAGGGACCGCCCAGGCTTCACCAGGTCTCCCCCAGACTCCCCCAGCTGCACCTCACCCTGGACACCTGCAGACACAAGACATCCTGGTCAAGAAATTGTCTCACATCCCTGTTTCTCTAATTCACCTCCTGTCATCTAGTCAAAGTCCCTTGTTCTCCATGAATTACCTTTTAAAATTGTGAAAAGGAAAACCCAGCAGAGCACAGATTCCATGGTGAGATGTCTGTGTGCTGTCCAGATCACTGAATGGCTTCACCTGTGGATCCTGCAGCTGGGGCTCCCCTCCCAGCTGCAGGGTTGGGGCTGGGCTGGTTTAATCAGTGGAAGGAGCGCCCTATTTGCATGTCCTCTGACTATATCTTCAGCTCTTGAATACAATTTGATGCTAACAATTTAATAGAAAAGATTGCATTACCTTTACAGATCACTGTTGCAGATGTCACAATCGAAATATGAAGTTCTATTCTGTGAGCAGTGTTATCTTTTCATTTCTGTTTATCTTTTAAAAAGGCTTTCATCAAACTCATTTTTAGTATGGTATTTTATCTCCCATTGCTAATTAATACTAAATTTTTATTTTTGATTCTATTTAAGTTGAATATCTTTGTGAAATATTTTTTTCATCCTTTCACTTTGTTTTCTTGTGTGTATTTTTATTGGAGTTCGAATTGCCAACATATAGCATATCACTCAGTGCTCATCCTATCAAGTGTCCATCACCCAGTCACCCCCACCCCCGCCCAACTCCCCTTCACTACCCCTTTTTCATTGCCCAGACAGGAGTCTTTAATATTTCGTGTCCCTGTCTGATATTTCCCACTCATTTTCCCTCCTTTCCCCTTTATTCCCTTAAACTATCTTTTATTTTCCCCCACAAAATGAGACCATATAACGTTTGTCCTTCTCCCACTGACTTACTGCACTAAGCATAATACCCTCCAGTTCCATCCACATTGAAGCAAATGGTGGGTATACGTCATTTCTAATGGCTGAGTAATATTCAATTGTATACACAGACCACAGCTTCTCTATCCATTGATCTTTCTATGGACACAGAGGCTCCTTCCACAGTTTGGCTATTGTGGACATTGCTGCTATAAACATTGGGGTGCAGGTGTCTCGGCATTTCATTGCATCTGTATCTTTGGGTAAATCCCCAGCAGTGCAATTGCTGGGTTGTAGGGCAGGTCTATTTTTAACTCTTTCAGGAACCTCCACACAGTTTTCCAGAGTGGCTCCACCAGTTCACATTCCCACCAACATTGCAAGAGAGTTCCCCTTTCTTCACATCCTCTACAATATTTTGGTTGCCTGCCTTGTTTATTTTCCCCATTCTCACTGGTGTGAGGTGGTATCTCATTGTGGTTTTGATTTGTATTTCCCTGATAGCCAGTGATGTGAGCATTTTCTCATGTGCTTGTTGGCCACATCTATGTCTTCCTCTGTGAGATTTCTGTTCATGTCTTTTGCCCATTTTATGATTGGATTGTTTGTTTCTTTGGTGTTGAGTTTAAGATGTTCTTTATAGATCTTGGATACTAGCCCTTTATCTGATGTGTCATTTGCAAATATCTTCTCCCATTCTGTACGTTGTCTTTTGGTTTTGTTGACTGTTTCTTTTGCTCTGCAGAACTTTCATATCTTAGGTCACAATAGTTCATGTTTGCTTTTGTCTTCATTTTTTCTTTTTTCTTTTTTTATAAATTTATTTTTATTGGTGTTCAATTTGCTAACATATAGAATAAAATCCAGTGCTCATCCCATCAAGTGCCCCCCTCAGTGCCTGTCACCCAGTCACCCCCACTCCCGCCCACCTCCCCTTCCACCACCCCTAGTTCTTTTCCCAGATAGGAGTCTTTCTTGTTATGTCTCCCTTTCTGATATTTCCCACTCATTTCTTCTCCATTCGCTTTTATTCCCTTTCACTATTTTTTATATTCCTTAAATGAGTGAGACCATATAATGTTTGTCCTTCTCTGGTTGACTTATTTCACTCAGCTTAATACCCTCCAGTTCTAGCCATGTCAAAGCAAATGGTGGGTATTTGTCATTTCTAATTGCTGAGTAATATTCCATTGTATACATAGACCACATCTTCTTTATCCATTCATCTTTCTATGGACTCTGAGGCACCTTCCACAGGTTGGCTATTGTGGACATTGCTGCTATAAACATTGGGGTGCAGGTGTCCCAGCATTTCATTGCATCTATATCTTTGGGGTAAATCCCCAGCAGTGCAATTGCTGGGTCGTAGGGCAGATCTATTTTTTATAAATTTATTTTTTATTGGTGTTCAAATTGCCAACATATAGATTAACACCCAGTGCTCATCCCATCAAGTTCCCACCTCAGTGCCCGTCATCCAGTCACCCACACCTCTGCCCACCTCCTCCTCCACCACCCTAGTTCTTTTCCCAGAGTTAGGAGTCTTTTATGTTGTCTCCCTTTCGGATATTTCCCACTCATTTTTTTCTTCTTTCCCCTTTATTACCTTTCACTATTTTTTATATTCCCCAAATGAATGAGACCATATAATGTTTGTCCATCTCCGATTGTCTTCATAGAAGTACATTGCAATAAGTTGCTGTACTCAGATCCCAAAGAGTGTTGCCTGTGTTCTCCTCTAGGATTTTGATAGAGTTTGTCTCACATTTAGATCACTCAACTAGTTTGAGTTTATCTTTCTGTGTGTTGTAATACAATGTTCTAGTTTCATTCTTCTGCACATGGGTGTCCCATTTCCAAAGCAGCAACTATTGAAGAGACAGTCCTTTTTCAAGGGGATGGTCTTTCCTGCTTTGTCGAATATTAGTTGACCATGGAGTTGAGCTCCCATTTCTGAGTTGTCCTGTTTCATTGATCTATGTGTCTGTTTTTGTACAGAACTATGTTTTGTACAGATGTATGTGTCTGTTTTAGTACAAGAACATCAAGACAGTGCAATACTCTCTTGATGTTCATAGTTTTGTAGTACAACTTGAAATTGGTATTGTGATGCCACTGGCGCTGGTTATAATTTTCAAAATTGCTCTGGCTATTAAAGGTCTTTTCTGATTCCACACAAATCTTAATATAATTTTTTCCCACTGTCTGAAGAGAGTCCATGATATTTTGATAGGGATTGCATTAAATGTGTGAATTTCCCTGGGTAGCATTGACATTTTCACAATATTAATTCTTTCAACCCATAAGCAGGGAATATTTTTCCATCTCTTTGTGTCTTCCGCAAATTATTTCAGAAGCGTTCTGCAGTTTTTAGGGTATAGATACTTTACAACCTTGGTTAGGTTTATTCCTAAGTATCTTATAGTTTTGGGTGCAATTGCAAATGGGATTGACTCCTTAATTTCTCTTTTTTCAGTCACGTTGTTAGTGTATAGAAATGCCACTGATTTCTGGGCATTGATTTTGTATCCTGCCACATTGGTGAATTGCTGTATTATTTCTACCAATCTTGGGGTGGAGTCTCGGGTTTTCTACCTACATCATCATGTCATCTGCAAAGAGGAAGAGTTTGACTTTTGCTTTCACAATTTTTGAGCCCTCTTTTCTTTTTCTTTCTTTTCTTTTTTTTTTTTCTTTGATTATCTGAATTCTGAGTTCAGGGCTTCTAGTACTATGTTAAATAACAATCTTGAATATTGACACCACTCTCTTTTTTATCTAAGGAGAGAGGCTCTCAGTTTCTCCACATTGGTATGCTATTTGCTGTGGGACTTCCATAGATGGCTTTTAGGATCCTGAGGAATGCTCACTTTAATCCTACAATGAAGAGTTTCAATCACAAATGGATGCTGTGCTTTCTCAACTTCTTTCTCTGCATGTATTGAGAATATCATGTTTCTTGTTTTTTTCTTTTGTTGATATGATCTATCACATTGATTGTTTCATGAATGTTGAACCATCCTTGCACACGGGGATATTCCCACTTTGTCCTGGTGAATAATGGATGTACTGTTAGATTCCATTTGCTAAAATTTTGGAGATAATTTTTGCATCCATGTTCATCAGGCATATTGGTCTATATTTCTCCTTTGCGGGGGCTTTGTTTTGTTTGGGGACCCTGATAATGCTGGTCTTATAGAGAGAGTTCAGAAGTATTCATTTCCTTGCCATCCTTTCAATCAGATTATGTAGAAGAGGAAATGTGTTTTCTTTAAATGTTCTGTAGAATTCACCTGGAAAGCCATCTGGCCTTACAATTTCTTTGGAATTTTTGATAACTGTTTCAGTCTCCTCACCGGTTATTGGTTTGTTCAGGTATTCTATTGTTTTCCTCTTTCAGATTTGAGAATTAGTCTCAGGGAACCCCCCCCAGGCTTCACCAGGTCTCCCTCAGACTCCATCAGAGCACCTCACCCTGGACACCTGCAGACACAAGACACCCTGGTCAGAAAACTGTTCCACATCTCCTGGCTTTCTCACTCACCCCATGTATATTCTCCATGTTTATTCTACATGAATTTCCTTTTAAGATAGCAACAAGGAAAACCCAGCTGAGCACAGACTCCGTGAATTGTCTGTTCTGTCCTGATCCATGAATGGAGTCACCTGGGGATCCTGGGGCTGTGGCTTCTCTCCCAGCTGCACGGTTTGGGCTGGACTGTCTTAATCATTTGATATAGGGCCCTATTTGTATGTCTTCTGAATTTTTAGTTTAAGCCTTAGGTTATGATCTTTACAGGTTATAAACTAGGATTGAATAACCTTTGCACACACCTTGTGTAGATGACTTTGTGACAATAAGAAGTGTTCTAACTTCTGAACAAAATTGCCATTAAATTTTCTGTGGATTTTTATAATTCTTTCATCAATATACTGGAGTTTGATATACCTATTTTATTTCCTTGGGAAGTTTATTTTAAAGATTTTTGAAAGGTTTTATTTCATTTTTTTTTTCATGACAGACATACACAGAGACAGAGAAAGAGAGAGAGGCAGGGACACAGGCAGAGGGAGAAGCAGGTTCCACGCAGGGAGCCTGATGTGGGACTCAATCCCGTATCTCCAGGATCATACCCCAGGCCGAAGGCGGTGAGAAACCGCTAGGCCATCAGGGCTGCCCATGTCCTTGGGAAGTTTAACCCTAAATATTTTATTTCTGCTCCAGTGTAAATTTAGTAATTTTGTTAATTCTTTTTATACATTTGTTGCTATTTTGTTATATTTGAAATATAGCTTTATTTCGTCTGTTGATTTTCATGCTATAGTTTCTCTGAAATCATATATTAGTTCTGCGACTATGCTGTGGAGATGGTAGTGTTTACTACATGTGAGATCATGTCATATGTAAAAAAGAAGTTTTCTTCCTCTATGCTAAACTAAATAACTTTTGTTTCATTATTGCAATTTCTATATAAGTCTTCCAGTTATCAGGGCAGGAAGATTTACCTTCTATTTTTCTCAGATATTTGGTCTAATAACTTAGTAGACATAAGGTAGATCTAAGGTAAATGCATTTCATTTTGCATGTTAATGAGCTACCTAGAATAAAACACCCAGACAATGACCAAATTAGACAGCCCTTGTGTGTCTCAGACCACAAAATATTGAGATTGTGGATATTAAGGCCAGGATTTGGTTTTGGGTCAGTGAATTATTGAGGAACTGACAAGGGTAGTTTGCACAGCCATTTGGCCACTACATTCTCTATTCTGGTCCTGAGGATGGTTCACTCCTCCTGGTATAGGGAAGGGAACATTCCCAAGGGAGGCTCATTTCCTGCCAACAGGGGAACATAGATGGCTCAGCATATCTGTCTTCTGGCTGTTTCTCATGTACCTTTAGTCCGTAATAACCCAGGTGACCAGCTGGCATATTTGGGGTGTCACAGTTCATTCTCCTTCATGATTCCATGTTGTATACTAATGGTGGGAATGAGCATCCTTGTGTGGCTCCGGACTTCACAGTAAGGCTTCAAATTTTCACTGCTGAATATGGATTTGGGTGTGGACTATTAATAAATTGCCATGATTTCTTGGAGGTAATTTCTTTAAGTTCCTTGATTATTAAGAGTTTTGATAAAAAACCATGTGTTGAATTTTCATTTTTTAAAGATTTTATTTATTTATTTATTCGTGAGAAACAAACACACACACACAGAGAGAGAGAGAGAGAGAGAGAGAGATATGTAGAGACTCAGGCAGAGGGAAAGGCAGGCCTCCAGAAAGGACCAGGATACCAGACTCAATCCAGGATCCTCAGATCACTCCCTGAGCTGTAGGCAGATGCTCAACCACTGAGACACCCAGGCATCCCTGTGTTGAAATTTCTTAAATGATCTTAGGTATCAAAGGGAGGATAATATGGATCATTCCTACACTTTGTTGACCTTTGTAGACCATTAATACTTTGTTAATACAGAGGGTGCCTTTTATGATCTGGGTATATTGAAGAATCCCTGCATCCCAGGACTGACTTCCTCTACATCATTCTGTGTGTTCCTTTCCATGAGCTGTTGGATTCCGGATGCCAGGAGTTTTACATATATGTGCATCTCAGAAATTGTCCTTGAATCCCTTCTTGTGAGGTCCTTGCTGTGGGTTTGTTGTCACAGTCATCCTGGCCTCCTTAAATGAATTTGGGCATATCCTATTCTCACTAGATTTTGGAGGAGACTGAGATGTTTGGGCCCTAGTTCTTTTAAAAATATTTGATAAAATTCATAAATAAAGCCATCTAATCTTGGACATTTTTTTACTTTGTTTTTTTTATTTTTCTTTCTGTTTTTAGAGGCAGAAGTTTTTAGATAATGGATTCGGCCTTCGTATTAGTTCTGTTTTGTTCATTTTTTTTAGTTCTTCATGAAATCCGTTTTAGTGTATTGATCATTTTAGTAATTCTCTAATTTGCCTTGGTTATCAAATTTTTGTTCTATAATCACGTTACAATTTTATTCATGGTTCTATTCATTTATGTTTCCATATTCTTATTAAAATCTCCCAGAATATTTTTATTGTCATGGTTTCTAATTGTTTTTTTTTGTAGTTGTTAAACTAAAAAGTTTAATCAAATTAATCAAAATACCAGTTGTTTTATCCATAATAGAAAAAAATCCATGTTCATACGGAAATGAAAATCAGATGATAGTGAACACATAATTATGAGGAGCAAAACCAATTCTCAGACATTACAATACCCTCTTTATAAATGTATTTCTGAAGAATATTCATTACATCAGTTTGTGACTGCATAACATCACACATGTAGACAGTGCAGTAGATGATGGAGTCCAGATGTGAACATGTGCATATACACTCAGCAAATCCTCCACAGGATATCTAAGAGCACACAATAGGGTTAGGATAGTCTCTATGACAAATGGTGTTGAGTAGCCACATGCAAAATGAAGACACTTGGTGTTTCTCATACATCACACAGACACAGACAAATTCAAAATGCATTAATGACTTAAGCAGAAGACTTGACCCTATATCTTTGGGGTAAATCCCCAACAGTGCAATTTCTGGGTCGTAGGGCAGTTCTATTTTTAACTGTTTGAGGAACCTCCACACAAACATTATATGTTCTCATTCATTTGCGGAATATAAATAATAGTGAAAGGGAATATAAGGGAAGGGAGAAGAAATGTGTGGGAAATATCAGAAAGGGAGACAGAACGTAAAGACTGCTAACTCTGGGAAATGAACTAGGGGTGGTGGAAGGGGAGAAGGGCGGGGGGTGGGAGTGAATGGGTGATGGGCACTGGGGGTTATTCTGTATGTTAGTAAATTGAACACCAATAAAAATAAATTAAAAAAAAGACTTAACCCTAAATCTTTTCAATGGAAACAAATGGGAAGACATCATGACATGGGCTTGGCTATGATTTATTTGATATAGCATCAGAATCGCAGGCAACAAAATCAAAGCAGACAAGTGGGGCTACATCAACATAGAAAGGGTGCAGAACGCATATTAGCAGAGCAAGAAGGAGTGCACTAAAAAAAAAAAAAGAAAAAAAAAAGAAGGAGTGCACTTGAAGGGATGAGCACTTATTATTATACTATTTTTTTGAAAACTGGATTTAAATTTTAAAAATGAGAAAAAATAAGATAAAAACTTAGTAGAACAGAAGGCACCCTAAGACATGGGAATCAGTGTGCTCAACCATATATTGAGGAGATAGTATCCAAAATACAGAAGGGACTTTTACTCCTCAAGAGAAAATTCAATAAACAGAAAATAATTAAAAAACAAATCCTCTGATTAAAAATTGGGGCAAGGGAACTCCTGAGTGGTATAGCAGTTTAGTGTCCGCCTTCAGCTCAGAGCAGGATCATAATCCAGGGCTAGATTCCCCTATTGGGGTCCCAGCGAAGAGGCTGCTTCTCACGCTATGTATCTGTCTCTCTCTGTATGTCTCTCATGGAAGAAAAAAATCTTTGTTTAAAAAATTGGGGTGGTACACCTGGGTGCCTCAGTTGTTGAGTGTCTGCCTTTGGCTCAGGGCATGATATCTGAGTACTGGGGACAAGCCAGCATCTGGCACACTGCACAGAGTCCACTTCTCCTCCCTCTGTCTATGTCTCTGTCTCTGTGTGTTGCTCATGAATAAATAAAGGCATTCTTTAAAAAATTGGCCCAAGAATGATGCCCATGTGGAAACATTCAGTTAACCATCGATTCTTGATTTCTGCTGAGATGATGATGCAAGTTCCTGGGTTCAAGCCCCTGGTCAGGCTTTGTGCTCATTGAAGGATCTTCTTTAGATTTTCTATCTGTTACCCTCAAACTCTTTTGTCACTTTGTCTGAAAATAAATAAATAAATAAATAAATAAATAAATAAATAAATAAATTGATTAAATAATGTTGGCGGCAATATAATGGAGGAGTACGGGTCCTCAACAAACCTCGTACCAGCAAGTAATCTAGATAACTTTTTTTAATGGATCCTGGATATTAGCCCTTTATCTGATAGGTCATTTACAAATATCTTCTCTCGTTCTATTGGTTGTCTTTGAGTTTTGTTGACTATTTTGCTGTGCATAGCTTTTAATATTGATGAAGTCCCAATACCTCACAACCAATAGGAAGGAGATACCAATGATTTTAAAAACATATTATGACCACTTATATGCCAATAAATTAGGCAATCCAGAAGAAATGGATGCTTTTCTGGAAAACCACAAATAAGCAAATCTGGAATGAGAAGAAATAGAAAACCCGAACAGGCAAATAACCAAGGAGTAAATTGGAGCAGTCGTCAAAACCTCCCAAGACACAAAAGTCCAGGGCCAGATGGCTTCCCAGGGAAGTCTATCAAACATTTAAAGAAGAAGCCATACCTATTTACTGAAGCTGTTCTGGAAGATAGAAAGGGACAGAATACTTCTAAACTCTTTTTATAAGGCCAGAATCACCTTAAATCCAAAACCAGACAAAGGCTCCACCAAAATGGAGAATTACAGACCAATAACCCTGATGAACACAGATGCAAAAATTCTCAACAAGACACTGGCCAATAGGACACAACAGAATATTAACAAAATAATTCACCATGACAAAATGGGATTTATACCTGGGATGCAAGGCTGGTTCAACACTTGTAAAGCAAACAATATGATAGATCACATCAACAAGAGAAAAAAACAGGAACCATAGGATCTTCTCAATGGAAACAGAGAAATCATTTGACAAAATACAGCATCCATTCCTGATCAAAACTCTTCAGAGTGTAGGGATAGAGGGAACTTTCCTCAGCATCTTAAAAGCCATCTATAAAAAGCCCACAGCAAATATCATTCTCAATGGGGAAACACTGGCAGCCTTTCCCCTAAGATCAGAAACAAGACAAGAATATCCACTCTCATCACTGCTATTCAACATAGTACTAGAAGTCCTAGCCTCAGAAATAAGGCAACAAAAAGAAACAAAAGGCATTCATATTGGCAAACAAGAAGTCAAAACCAAAAAAGAAAAAAAAGTCAAAACCCTTTTTTTTTCGCAGATGACATGACACTGTGTCTATAAAACTCAAAAGACTTCACCCCAAGGTTGATTGAACTCCTACAGCAATTTGGCAGTGTGGCCGGATACAAAATCCATGCCCAGTAATCACTTCCAATAGTATACACTAGCAATGAGATTTAAGAAAGAAAAGTTAAGGCATCAAAAAAATCTTAAATTGCACCCAAAAGCATAAGATACCCAGGATTAACCCTAACCAAAGAGGTAAAGTTTCTATACCCTAAAAACTATGGAACACTTCTGAAAGAAATCGAGGAAGACACAAAAATATTAATAAATATTCCATGCTCATGGGTTGGAAGAATTACTTTTGTGAAAATGTCAATTCTCTATGAATTACCTTTTAAAATAGCGACAAGGAAAACCCAGCTGAGCACAGACTCCATGGTGGTTTGTCTGTGTTGTGTCCTGATCACTGAATCGGGTCACCTGGGGATCCTGGGGCTGGGGCTCCTCTCCCAGCTGCAGGGTCGTGACTGGCCTGGTTTAATCAGTGGAGAGACGGCCCTATTTGCATGTGCTCTCACTATATAACGATCTCCAGACTTACTTTCTTGTATTTAAAGCCAACAGGAGTGTTGCACCACAATTCTATAGCAGTTTGTGTATATGGCCCTCTGACTATATCAAGTTCTAAGCACAGTTATTTTTGAATTTCTGGGGGCATTTCAAAAAACACATCAGTATAGGTCATTTTCTGGAGATATTTCATCTTGTTAGTAAATTTTAATCCAAATATTTATTTTTGGTGCTAGTGTAAATGGGATTATTTTGTTAATTTTGTACATGTAATTTGTTATTATTTTGCAGGAATGTATCTTCACTTTATTTGCTGCTTTTATATCCTGATTTTTTTTGCTGAGCTCATGAGTTATTTCTTCCAGTTTTTATGTGACGTTTTTACTCATTGACTCTATTAAGACATTGTCATAGGGAAACTAATTATTTTCTTTCCACGTTACCACATTTTCTTTTTTTTTTTTAAATGTAGTTTTCTTGCTACGTTTACTGGTAGGCTCTCCAGTCTGGGGCAGAGGCATTTTCCTTTTGTCTTCAGAATGCATTATCTTTTTTTTTTTTTTACGTGCATGTTATGTTTATTGCAGCATTTTTTAAATAATAAATTTATTTTTATTAGTGTTCAATTGGCCAACATACAGAGTAACACCCAGTGCTCATCCCGTCAAGTGCCCCCCTCACTGCCCATCATACATTCACCCCCACCCCCTGCCATTTTCCCCTTCCACCACCCCTAGTTCATTTCCCAGAGTTAGGAGTCCCCATGTTCTATCTCCATTTCTGATATTTTGTACACATTTCATATCCCTTCCCTTATATTCCCTTTCAGTATTATTTATATTCCCCAAATGAATGAGAACATACACTGTTTGTCCATCTCCGTTTGACTTATTTCACTCAGCCATAATATACTCCAATTCCATCTTCATTGAAGCAAATAGTGGTTATTTGTCATTTCTAATGGCTGAGTAATATTCCATTTTATACATAAACCACATCTTCTTTATCCATTCATTTTTTTGATGGTCACCGAGGCTCCTTTCACAGTTTGGCTATTGTGGACATTGCTACTATAAACATCGGGGTGCAGGTGTCTCGGCGTTTCATTGCATGTGCATCTTTCGGGTAAGTAGTTGATATAAGGTAGACCTAGAGGAGTCAATAAATTTCATTTTGTATGTGGATGACCTACCTAATATAAAGTGACAGTCTACAACTCAAATCAGTACAAGGTGAATCATCATGTCCTCTGCCCATTTCTGATTGTAGTTTTCACTTTCTGGTTGTTTAGTTTGGGATTTATTTTTTGATTTTGGAAGCCAGCCTTAATCTGGAGTTAGATTTGCAAATCTCTTCTCCCATTGTTTTTATTCTTTTGGAAGATGTTATTTATTTATTCATCAGAGATGGAGTGAGAGATTCAGAGACCAGCAGAGGGAGAAGTGGGCTCCCCACACGGAGCCTAATGCTGGTCTCAATCCTAGAGCTCTAGGACTCCCTGAGCCAAAGACAGATGCTCAAGCTACACAGGCATCCCTATCTTTTCCAGTAGTCAGGTTGCCTTTTAATTATGTTGTGTTTCCACAGCTGTACTACAGCTCCTTCCTTGATGTAACCCAAAGAGTTCACTTTTACTTTTCTTTCCCTTCCCTTTGGAGATTCGAGTACCAAGAACTTGTTGTGGCTGAAGTCACAAAATCTCCTTGATTTTGATGGTTTCTTGCCTCACATTTAGGTCTTTCATCTACTCTGAGTTTATCTTTGTGTGGAGTGTAAGAATGTGGCCCAGGTTCATTCTATTTGCAGCTGTCCAATGTTCCCAACACCACTTCTTCAAGAGATTGTCCTTTTTCCAGTAGATAGTCTTTTGTACTTTGTCAAGGATAAGTTGCTCATAGAGCTGTGTGTCCATTTGTGGGTCCTTTTTCTATTCCATTGACCATGTGCATGTTTTACTGCCACTATTATACTCTTTTGATGATCACAGCTTTGAAATCTGGAATTGTGAAGGCTTTTGCTTTGTTTTTTTTTTAAGTTTTTTTTTTTACATTTTTTTATGATAGTCACAGAGAGAAAGAGAGAGAGAGAGAGGCAGAGACACAGGCAGAGGGAGAAGCAGGCTCCATGCACTGGGAGCCCGACGTGGGATTCGATCCCGGGTCTCCAGGATCGCGCCATGGGCCAAAGGCAGGGGCCAAACCGCTGCGCCACCCAGGGATCCCCCTTTAAGTTTTTATTTACTTACTCATAAGAGACACAGAGAAACAGAATGGCAGAGACACAGGTAGAGGGAGCAGCAGGGACCATGTAGGGAGCCTGATATCAGACTTGTTCCCTGTCTACAGGATCACGCCCTGGACAAAAGGCAGTGCTAAAATGCTGAACCACCCGGGCTGTCTTGATTTGTTTTTTGTTTGAACATTCTTTTGCTTACTCAGAATCTTTTCTGTTTATTTACAAATTTTAGGCTTGTTCCATTCCCTAGAAAAATGTTGGTAGTGTTTTGATAAGGTTCATATTGAATGCATAGTATGCTGTTGGTGACATAAACATTATATGAATATTTATTTTTCCAATCCGTGAGAATAGACTCTTTTCCATATATTTCTGTCTTCTTTAATGACTTTCAAACATACATTAGAATTTTTAGACTATAGGTCCTTTCCTCTTTGGTTAGGATTATTCCTCATTATCTGAAATTTCATTTGTATTTTAAATTTTATTTCTTAATTATTTTTTTTTGGAGTTAGCTTTGCCAACATATAGTATAACACCCAGTGCTCATACCATCAAGTGACCCCTCATTGCCCGTCACCCAGTCACACCTACCCCCGCCAACCTCCCTTACAACTACTGCTTCCCAGAGTTCCTTCCCAGAGTTCCTTTCCCAGAGTTCGGAGACTCTCATGTTCTGTCAACCTTTCAGATATTTCCCACTCAATTTCTCTCCTTTCCCTTTACTCCCTTTCACTACTTTTTATATTCCTTGAATGAATGAGACCATATGTTTGTTCTTCTGCGACTGACTTCACTCAGCATAATATCCTCCAGCTCTAAAAACATTGAAGCAAATGGTGGGTGTTCTTCATTTCTAATGGCTGACTAATATTCCATTGTATATATAGACCACATCTTCTTTATCCATTCATCTTTTGATGGACACCGAGGCTCCTTCCACAGTTTGGTTACTCTGGACATTGCTGCTATAAACATTGGGGTGTAGGTGTCGTGGTCTTTCACTGCATTTTTATCTTTGTAGTAAATCCCAGTAGTTCAATTGCTGGGTCGTAGGAAAGCTCCAGGGGAAGTTAAGAGATTCATAGAATATAGAACTAGACATTAAATTAAAAATATTGAATTAGAAAAAGGAATCCATTTTTTATGTCAGGTGGTGAAAGTCAGTGGAACAGCACAGAGTTAACATAAATCGTCGAGCTCTGACACATTCCCTGTAGAGGAATAGTAGCTTCAGATGAATGCCAGTAGACACTTGCTCATGCTTTCTGAGTATCCAGCAGCACCCTGTATTAACAGGACTTTTCCATTAGTACAGGAAGTCCCCAAACAGAGATGTCATGGGATGATGGGTGTCTGGACAGGCTGAAAGTGAGGTGTGGGCATGGATGAATTAGGAAAGGCAGGTGTGGTTTCAATTTCAATCCACATGTTACCACAGTGGAGTCATGATGGTTTTGGTTAATTAATATCTGCTCCAAGTTGGGGATAAAATCTGTAAATCAAACATATTCAATCTCATTAACCTATATCCCAATGTTTATGAACTTTTGAGGTATAATTTCTCTCTTTCTAACAAAATTAGATAAAAATATCAAAATCATAGAGACATTTTTAAAAAGATTTAACATATATTTTATGGTAGCTTTTCTGTCAGTTCTTAAAAAAGTCCATTCTTCTGTTCATGTGATGAACACTGGGTGATATGCTTTATGTTGGCAAATTGATTCAAACAGAAAATAAATAAAAATATATTTAAAAATAGTGTCAATGAAAACACAGCTGAGCACAGACTCCATGGTGAGTTGTTTTGTCTTGATCAATGAATTGGTCACCTATTGTTCCTGGGGCTGGGGTTTCTCTCCCAGATGCAGGATCATGTCTGGCATGTTTTATTCAATAGAGAGAGACCCCTATATACATGTCATCTCAGTATATATTCAGCTGGGGATCATTCTGCGAAACTGTTGTGACCAGACCTGTGACTGCCCTTTATGTTCATATTTACTTCTTTGAAAAACTATGGTTTTTATTAAGTAGTATTCCAGACTTCAGACTTTGTGTCCACGTGGTACTTTGTAATTGTATTTGCATATATCTCTTGGTTTGTAGGTGTCACATTTCCCCACACAGTGATGTGAACTTATCCCTTAAATTGTAGAGGGTTTCTAATGTGTCCTTGTGCACATTCTCAGGTGAGTCTAACCCCAGATTCTTGGACTGTGCTCCTCTCCACAGGATTTACAGCCCCTCTTAAACCCCTGAATGACAAGTGGCAGGGTTACGTAGAATAGTGGATCCCGCATGTATTGGGGACCGCATGATTTTGCTAAATTTAGAATTTAGCTGAATTTCAGAGGGTTTCAAGTAATGCATTTCTATTTGTAAGTCTCTAACAACTCAGTCAAGGTGTTCCACTGCAGTTAAATCTGTGATCTTCTGTAATCGCTTTGATGAGCTTAACTGATGAAGAATAAGCTCCTTCAGGTAGAGTTTGGGATATAATAAACTGGTGTCAGAATGAACATTTTCCATTGTATAGCGTATATTTCTATTTTTCTTTTCCCTCCTAATCAAACATAATCCTGCCTGAGATAAAGCAGCTCAGAGACAGGTACGGTGTACACAGGATTCAGATGTCGACTGAGGACAGAAAGGGCTTGATGGCTCCTAAGAGGGCTCCCTGAAGACTCAAGGGTGTGAACATTCAATCCCAGGCTAGATGCAGGAGGCCATGTTCAGAAAGGCTCTCCAATGCAGCCAGGAAGAGAGTCACAAAACCCAAAACCAGGCCTCAACAAGGTGGGGTGAGAGCATCTACAGAGGAAATAATACCAATAGCAAATGCTAACAATCTATTGCCAACTGCACTGTGCATTTAGACATCCATGTAACCTCGCTCAGGCTCAGGGGCTACACACTACAAAACGAACTGTGTGCTCCATCCCTTGCTCCATCCTGTCACACTTATTTTCTAAGTGTTCATATCTGGGGAAGCTGCTATTTGTATAAATGTTGATGAAATCATCAAAGCCAGCGAATGCCCTGCTTCTGGGCTTCCAGAGCTGCTCCCCTGCCTTGCGGACTATGAGTGGACTTACCTTGCCTGAAATAGCTTCACTGTCATATAAGTTCACATGTAGACTATGAAATAGGATGGTAGAGCTGTTAGATATTGACATAGCCAGGTCATGTTACCTGGTTATTGCAAATTCTATAACAAAAATGTTTGCATTTCAGTAAAATGATAAGAGGTAAATAATTCATGTTGGTCCCTTGAGGGGTTCCACTGAGGAAATCCTAAAGGGAAACTGATCTCATGTCCAGAGGGAGAATCACAGATGCAGGTGGGTTTGAAATGAGGACACGTGGCACCAAATGTTCATCCAGTGACAAGGGACACACATAACAGCCATCAGTACAACACAGTCTTGTAAGGTGATGGTGAGACACAAAAAATGAGGACACGTGGCACCAAATGTTCATCCAGTGACAAGGGACACACATAACAGCCATCAGTACAACACAGCCTTGTAAGGTGATGGTGAGACACAAATCCCACTGCATCATCACATCCTCATCTTCTGGAAACAATATCAAAGAACATCCTTAAACTGAAGTTCCAAAGTGTCTGAGTATCTCTGACTCTCTTGTATCATTATTCTCCTTCTCTGTGACCAGTGTGACTTTTTGACAGATACCTATGGTTTGCATCAGGTTATTCCTAGTTCCAGGTGAGAAATGCACACTTCACTGGATGAGGGCAGTTAACTGATACTTCTCACAACAAATACAGCAGGGCCATGCCAGAGCATCAATGTGTCCCTAATATCTCTGTGTGTGTCATAATATCTTAGGATTATATGTTCATACTCTGTGAAAAATGTCCAGGATGCTTTCACAAGGATTGCTTTGAATATGTAGAAGGTTCTGGGCAGCATAGAGATTTTTTTTTATTTTTTATTTGTTTTAAAGATTAATTTATTTATTCAGGAGAGTCACAGAGACAGAGACAGAGACATAGGCAGAGGGATAAGCAGGCTCCCTTCCAAAAGCCTGATTCAGGACATCATCCCAGGAACCCAGGATCACAACCTTAGCCAATTGCAGACACTCAACCTTTGAGCAACACAGGTGTCCTGACAATATACATTCTTCTAATCCATAAGCATGGTATGTTTTCCATCTCTTTATGTCTTCTTTAATTCCTTTCCTAAGTCGTCAAGCAGGTAGAAACATTTTGGGAGAAAACAAACATAAACAATACTTCAGCTGGAGGGCATCACAATGTTTGCAGACATGCTCTATTATAAAGTCTTTATCATCAAGATAGCCTGGTACTGGCAAAAACAACACTAAGATCAATGGAGCAGAGCATATAACACAGAAATGGACCCTCACCTCTATGGAAAACTACTCCTCAAGGAGCAAGAAAAAAATATTGAATGAAAGAAACTCTCATCAATAAATGGTTCTGAAAAAAACTGGACATCCAGCTGCATAAGAATGAAAGTGGACCATTCAGCTACAGCAAACACAATCTCAAAATGGATGAAATTCCGAAATCTGAGACAGTAATTCATCCAAATCCTAGAGGCAAACTCAGGTAGCAAATTTTTGTCCTCAATTTTAGCGACAGCCACCAAGGCACCTCTCAAAAGGTATAGGAAACAAAGAAAAAAAGAAACTATTAGGACTTCATCAAGATAGAATCTGTACAGGGATCCCTGGGTGGCGCAGCGGTTTGGCGCCTGCCTTTGGCCCAGGGCGCGATCCTGGAGACCCGGGATCGAATCCCACATCAGGCTCCCGGTGCATGGAGCCTGCTTCTCCCTCTGCCTGTGTCTCTGCCTCTCTCTCTCTCTCTGTGACTATCATAAATAAATAAATAAATAAAATTTTAAAAAATATTAAAAAAGATAGAATCTGTACAACAATGCAACAGGCGACAAAATGAAAGGCAACCTACAGAATAGGACAAGATATTTCCTTTACAAATTCAGCAGCCAACAAAACAATGAATCTAGTCAAGAAATGGGGAGAATACATGAACAGGAGAAAAAAATGTGGTTTATATATATTTTGTGATATTACACAGCTGTCAGAAATGATGAATATCATGAAATAACATTTCCTTCAAAATGAATGGAGGTATTATATTGAGAGAAATAAATCAATCACAAAAAGGCAATGATATGATCTCACTCATATGTGGAATATAGGAAATATTGAAAGAGACCATGAGGGAAGGAGTGAAACTTAGTGGAGTACTACTACAGAGGAATACAAATCATGAAAGACACTTAACTCAGGGAAAAAAATACCTGAGAGTTGCTTGAAGGGAGAGGGTGGAGATGGGGCAACTGGGTGATGGGTGTTAAGAGGGCACAGGATGTGGTAGGCGCTGAGTGTGTATTAAATATTGGTAAATACAATTTAAACAAAGAAAAACCTACAGAATAGGATATTTCCTTAACAAATTCAGCAGCCAACAAAACAATGAATCCAGTCAAGAAAAAGGACTTCTCCTGTCCCCACTCCTGGAACATTGTACATGGACTGGGTGGAGCAACCAACAGACACTCATTCTCACAGATCTGGAATCTGGGATGTGTGAGGTCCAGGTGCAGGCTGATGTGGTATCCCAAGAGCATGAAAGTCCTACCCCGTCCTTGACCCATCAACTCACATGGGACCAGTGTGCAGGGAGGTTTCCCAGTCCTGGTGTATAAGGGCCCTGATCCCATCCTGAGGCTGCACCTCTTGACCTAAGTGCTCCCCTAAGGCCCCACTTCCTCCCCAAATCCCATAGAGGAAGACCCTGTCCCAACCACGACCCACAATGCACACCCTGATCCAGTGTCTTTCCTTGGCACCACCCAGGCATTTATGACATGATGAGAGGCCTGCCTGGTTCTCATCAGACATGGAGGTGAAGGTGATGAATGGTTATACTCTCGTGATTGTGTGTATGTGTGTGAGTTACCTCTGAGTCCAACTCCCTACCATGTCATACTGGGAATGTCTCTCACTCCCCAGACACGATTAACATTTTGGTAGAATGTCTCTTTTCTATTGTGTTGATTGGCGATTCCTCTGTACCATGATGTGCAAGACAGCATGTTAGCCTGGGGTCCTGTGATCTACAGTGAGTGTCACTGGGACTCATGAAAATGTTCAGATGATGTGAATGGAGTTATTTGTAATTGATTAGTATTTTGGGTCAGGAAAAGTTAAGTACAAGTAAGTGCAACTGCTATACTTGAATTTCTAAGTCTCTGAGAAAGAGACTGAAGAGGTAAACACATAATCAAGTGTTCAGAGGGGCTCCCTGGGGGAAACTGCTCCATGGAGAGGAAGTCCAGACCCTGACAGGAGACCTGCCCAGAACCTCCATCTGCACATGCTCCTGGGCCTTCAAGACAGAAGTGGTGATGAGTGTGCATCCTCTGGTGGTCCTGATCCCCTTCTACAGGGAGGTTTGTGTTGGGCTCACACTGAGGTCCCCTCATGGTGTCACTCGCACAGTAATACACGGCCGTGTCCTCAGCTCTCAAGCTGTTCATCTGCAGAACAGCGTGTTCTTGCCATTGTCTCTGGAGATGGTGAATCAGCCCTTCACAGTGTCTGTGTAGTATGTGCTCCTTCCATCATAGTTAATAGCTGCGACCCACTGTAGCCCCTTCCCTGAAGTCTGGCGGACCCAGCTCATGCCGTAGCTACTGAAGGTTAATCCAGAGGCCATACAGGACAGTCTCAGAGATCCCCCAGGCTTCACCAGTTCTCCCCCAGATTCCACCAGCAGCACCTCACCCTGGACACCTGCAGACACAAGACACAAGCGGGGAAACTGTCCCACATCCCTTGTTTTGCTCACTCACTTAGACTCACATACTCAAGGTCATTTGTTCTCCATGAATTACCTCTTAAAATAGCGACAAGGAAAACCCAGCTGAGCACAGACTCCATGGTTAGTTGCCTGTGTTCTGTCCTGATCCCTGAACAGGGTCACCTCGGGATTCTGGGGCTGGGGCTCCTCTCCCAGCTGCAGGTTCGGGGCTGACCTGGATTAATCAGTGGAGGGAGGACCCTATTTGCATGTCCTCTGACTATATAACCAGCTTCAGACTTACATTCGAGTCTTTAAATTCACAAGTGTTGCTTTAGAATTCTATAGAAATTTGTGTAGCTGGCACTATGACTATACGAATTTCTAACGTGTAAGTGGAGTTATTTGCATTTCTGGGTGCAGTTTCAAAACTCTTATCAATATAGGTGATTTTCCATAGAATATTTTATCTCCTTAATAAATTTTAATCCTAAATATTTATTTTTGAAACCAGTTATGGTGGATTATTATGTTAATTTTGTGTAGGTAATTTGTTGTTAGTTTGTAGAAACATATCTTTATTTTATTTGCTGATTTTATATCCCGATTTTTCCTGAGCTCTAAGTTATTTCTTCCAGATTTTACGTGAGGTTTTTACTCACTGACTCTCTGAAGACATTGTCATAGGCAAACAAATTACTTTCTTTCCAGTTTACCAATTTTTCTTTTTCTTTATGTAGTTTTCTTCCCAGGTTTTCTGGTAGGTCCTCCAGTCTGGGGCAGAAAATATTTCCCTCTTGTCTTTTGGTTCCATTGTCTGATTTAATCATGCAGTTGATATAAGGCAGACCTAGAGGAGACAATAAATTTCATTTTGCATGTGGATGACCTACCTCATATAAACTGAGAGTCGGCAACTCATCTCAGGACAGGGTGTCTCTTCATGTGTTCTGCCCATTTCTGACTTAATTTTTCCCCTTGTGTTTGTTTACCTTGATATTTTATTTGTCGATTTTGGAAACCAGCCTTAATCTGAAGATAGATTTGCAAATATCTCCTCCCATTCTTTTTTTTTTTTGGATGATTTTATTTATCTATTCATGAGACAGAGATGCAGTGACATAGGCAGAAGGAGAATTGACCTACCCACAAGAAGTCTGATGCTGGTCTCAATCCCAGAGCCCTGGGATTATGCTCTGAGCCAATGACAGATGTTCCAGCTACACAGGCATTCATATCTTTTCCCATTCATTTGGTTTCCTTTTAATTATGTTGAGTGTCTCCATAGCTGTAAAACAACTCCTTCCTTAATGTAGTCCATAGAATTCATTTTTGATTTTGTTTTCCTGTCCTTTGGTGAGTCGAGTACCAAGAACTGTTGCAACTGAGGTCACAAAATCTCTTGGATTTTATTGATTTCTCGCCTCACATTTAGGTCTTTTATCTACTCTGTGTTTATCTTTGTGTGGAGTCTAAGAATGTGGCCCAGGTTCATTCTTCTACTTGTAGCTGTCTAATGTTCCCAACACCACTTGTTCAAGAGATTGTCCTTTTTCCAGTCGATAGCCTTTTGTACTTTGACGAGGATAAGTTGACCACAGAGCTGTGTGTCTATTTCTGGGTTCTCTATTCTATTCCATTGACCTATGTGAGTGTTTTACTGCCACTATTATACTGCCTTCACGATCACAATTTTGAAATCCCCAATTGTGATATCTTCTTCTTTCGTTTTTTTTTCAACATTCTTTTGCTGAGTCAGAATCTTTTATTTTTAATTACAAGTTTTAGGATTGTCTTTCCTATTTCCTAGAAAAATGTTGGTGGTGTTTCGATAGGGTTTGTATTGAGTACATAGACTGCTGTTGGTAGCATAGACATTATATCAATATTTATTCTCCCAATACATGAGAAGAGAATGTTGTCTACATATTTGTGTCTTTTTTAATGTCTTTCATATGTATTTTAGAATTTTTAGACTATAGGTCCTTTCCTTCTTTGGATAGGATAATTCTTCATTGTCTGAAATTTCTGATACAATTGTAAATGGGATAGTTTGTTTATGATTAATAATCTTGATTCCCCTTTCTTGATTTCTCTTTCTTCTGTTTCATTTGTAGTTTATAGAAATGCCACTGACTCCTTGTATTGATTTTGTGTGCTCAGGTTTTGCTGAATTCCTGTTGTTCCAGCAATTTTTCGATATTGTCTTTGGGGTTTGTCCTTAAAGTGTCTTGTTGTCTATGAAGAATGAAAGTTTGATTTTTTTATTTGATGATATGTATGACTTTTCCACTTTTTTGTCTGATTGCTCAGGCTAGACATCTAGTTTTATGTTGTATACCAGTGATGACAGTGCGCATTCCTGTCGTGATCCTGATCTTATGAGAAAAGCTCTCAGTTTTTCCATGTTGTGGATGAGTTTCTTTGTGTATCCTCTGTAGATGGCTTTTATGAATTTGGGTGTATCCCCCTATCCCTACACAGGAAAAGGTTTTTATCAGAAAGAATAATTTGTTTTGTCAAATTATTCTTCAGCATCAGTAGAGAGGATAAAATGGCACTTATTCTTTGTTTTATTAATGTGATTATCACATTGTTAGATTACACATACTGAACCAGCCTTGCAGCCCAGGAATTAAGCCCTTTTGTTTTTCGCAAATAATCTTATTAATGTGCTGTTGGATCCTGCTGGTTAGGATTTTGGTGAGAAATTTGCATCCAGATTCATCAATGGTATTGTTTTATAATTCTCCTTCTTACTGGGATGTTTGGTTTTCGGTCAAGGTAATACTGGCATCACAGAATAAGTCTGGCATTCTTCCTTTAAATTACATTATTTGGAATAGTTTTAGAAGAATAGATATATCTGAATCTTTGGGGTAAATCCCCAACAGTGCAATTGGTAGGTTGTAGGGCAGGTCTATTTTTAACTCTTTGAGGAACCTACACACAGTTTTTTAAACATTATTGGTTTGTTTATTTTGGCTCTCAGAAAAATGCTTGCTGGAAGTATTTTGATAGGGTCTGCACTGAATATGTAAATTATTTGAGTATCATGCTGATTTTATTAATATTTTTTCCATTCTATGAGGATAATATATTTTTTCCATTTCTTTATGTTTTCCTCAATTTCTTTCTCAGTTCTCAGTCTAAGATGCTTTTCCTTCCTGGTTAGCTTTATTCCTTCTTGTCTTTTGTGCTTTGGTGGAATTATAAATGGGATTCATTCCTTGATTTTTCCTTCTTTTTTTTTTTCATTTTTAGTGTATAGAAAGGCTACTGACTTCCCTTTATCAATTTGTATGATTTGACTTACTGAATTCCTGTATCTGTTCTAGCAAGTTTCTGGTGGAGTGTTTTGGGATTTCTACATAAAGTATCATGTCTTCTGTTAAGAATGAAATTTTGGGGATCCCTGGGTGGCGCAGCGGTTTGGCACCTGCCTTTGGCCCAGGGCGTGATCCTGGAGACCCAGGATCGAATCCCACATCAGGCTCCCGGTGCATGGAGCCTGCTTCTCCCTCTGCCTGTGTCTCTGCCTCTCTCTCTCTCTCTGTGACTATCATAAATAAATTAAAAAAAATAAAAATTAAAAAAAAAAAGAATGAAATTTTGACTTTTTCTTGCCTGATTCGGATGCACCTTTCTTCTTTTCATTGTGTGATTGCTGAGATGAAGACTTCTAGTACTGTGTTGAACAGTGACGAGTGAACATCCCTGTTGTGTTCCCGACCTCATGGGAAAAACTCTCTCACTCTGGGGTTATCAACGATGCTTTTGTGATCTTGAGTAAATTCTCTCTCTCCTTACACAGCAGAAGCTTTTCATCAAGAAAGAATGATCTCTTGTCAAATACTATTTGTGCATCAGTGGACGAGTTCAAATTATTCTTTTCCTTTCTTTTATTAATGTGGTTTGCCATGCTGATTGATTTTTAGGCGTTGAAGCACCCTTGCAGGTCAGGAAGAAATCTCATTTGGTCATAGTGAATAATCCTTTCAGTATATAATTGGATTATATTGGCTAGAACCTTGGTGAGAATTTCTGAATCCACATTGCTCAGGAATATTGTTCTATAATTCTGCTTGTTGGTGCAGTAATTGCCTGATTTTGGGGTCAAGGTAATGTTGACATCAGAGAATGGGTTTGGAAAATTTTATTCCATTCCTATGTTTTGGAACATTTTCAAAGGAACTGGAATTAATTTTTCTTTACATGTTTATTGAAATCCCCTACCAGCCATCTGGACTTTTGTTTGTTGAGAGACTTTTAATTATGATTGTTTTCTTATTTTCTGGATATGGGTATGTGCTGTTCTTCCTTTCCTCTCCATTAAGTTTTGATACTTTATGTTTCTAGGACTGCATCCATTTCTTCTAGATTGCTTAATTCATTGGCATATAATTGCTCAGAATATTGTCTTATACTTGTTTGTATTTCTTGGCTGTTGGTTCTGATCTTTCCTTATTTATTCATGATTTTATGATTATCAGTCCTTTCTATTTGTTTTATTTTACAAGTCTGTCTGGGTGCTTACAATCTTATTTATTCTTTAAAAGAATCATCGCCTGAGTGATTTGATCGACTGCCTTTTTTATAACCTTGATTTCTTCTCTATTCTTGATTATTCCACTTTCACCTGGGTTTAGAAATCCTTTGCTGTTCTTTCTCCAACTCCTTTTGGTCCAAGCCTTACTTTTATTTATGAGACATTTATTGTCCCCTGAGGAAGGACTGTATTGCTCTATCCTCCCTTCTGTGGATCACTTTTGCTGTGTCCCAAAGTTTTGAAAGTGTTGTGTTTTCATTTTCATTGAATCCGTGTATTGTTTTAATTCTCTAACTTCCTGGTTGACCCATTCCCTCTTCAGTACGACGTTCCTTTACCTCCATTATTTATGTACCTTTTGTATTTTTATGGTGGTTCACTTCTAGTTTCATTGCACTGTGGTCTGAAAATATGCATGGAATAAATTCACTCTTTATGTACCAGTTGAATCTTGATGTGTGACCTTCTATATGATCAATTCTGGAGATTTTTCCATGTGCCCTGGAGAAGAATGTGTTTTCTCCTGCCTTAGGATGCATCACTGTGTATATATCTTTGAAGTCCATCTATTCCAGTGTATTGTTCTAAGCACTTGTTTCCTTGTTGAGATTCTGCTTTTATGATGTTTCCTTGCTATCAGTGGGACGTGAAAGTTCCCACACTATTCTATTATTATCAGTCGGTCTCTTTAATTTTATTGTTGAATGGTTTATATACTTGCCTACTCCAAATTTAGGGACACAAATATTTAAAATAGATGACTTTTGTATTGACTTTTTATGATACTGTATCCTTCTAAATCTTTTATTGCGGTTTAGTTGGTAGTCTATTTGTCTGATATAAGTGTTGTACTCCAACTTTCTTTTTAAGCCCATTGATATGATAAATGGTTCTTTACCCCCTCACATCCATTTGGATCTCTCTTTGTGTCTAAAAGATTTTCTTCTATATTTCTTCAAATATACTTTCTGTCCCCTCTCATCATTCTCCCTCTGGAACCCCAATAATGTTAAGTTTGTTTCATTTTATGGCCCCACTGATCCACTACACACACCCTGAGCCAGTGTCCTTCCTTGACTCCATCCAAGCATTTATGACTTGCTGAGAGGCTGCTCTGCTCTAAACTGACATGATGGTGAAGGTGATGAAGGTTTATACTCTCTTGTGTGTATGCTCTTCAGACTACATTCTCACCATGTACTTGTTGGGGTCCTTGCTACTCCAGGATGTCGCTATTATTGTTCTATGACTGTGGTTCAAGAGCGTGGTCCTACCTGTGGTCTTTCTCTGCATTTGATTCTTGAGCCCTTTGCATCGTCATGTACAGCATGTACTTTATACTGTTTCTAAGATCCTTAACCAGTGAGCAGCATGGTTCTGTAATGCATCATGAATACACGTGGAAGTCTTATAAGGGAGAAGTTGCGGTACATGCAGATATGTGTAATAAATGAGTATTTAGGGACATTGGTAAGTAAGTCTAAGCAAATTAGACTTTGGGCATATAAGAATAGTGGCTTACCAAGATGCCTGGGCGGTTCAATGAATGAGAGTCTGCTTTTGATTCAGGTCATGATCGCTGGATCCTGGGATCGAGTATCACTTCAGGCTTCTCACGGGGAGCCTGCTTCTCCTTCTGCCTATGTCTCTTTCTCTCTATTTCTCTCTGTTTCAAATAAACAAACAAACAAACAAACAAATAAATAAATAATCTTTCAAAAACGGAATAGTTGTTTGCAAATTTCCTAATTCAGAGACTGAGTAAGGAATACGTAATGAAAGAGACATTGTAGTTTGTGTAATTTGATATATTTCTCTTTTTATGATAACAAAATTGTAAGTTGGAGACTAGATAGGTCACCACAGAATCCTATGTCCAAAGAGGCTCCTGAGGGAAACTGCTTTGTGTAGAGGAAGCCCCAGACCCTGACAGGAAACCCTCCCAGAACCTCCATCTGCACCTGCTCAGGGATCTTCAAGACAGAAATGATGAGTAGTGTACACCCCCTGGTGGTTCTTATCCCCCTCCACAGGGGGGACTTTGTGCTCACACGGTGGTCCCCTCAGTGTGCTCTTCCCACAGTAATACACTGCGGAGTCCTTGGCTCTCAGGCTGTTCATCTGCAAATAGAGTGTGATCCTGGTGGACCCAGCTCATAAAGTAGCTACTGAATGTGAATACAGAAGACACACAGGGGAGTCTTGCAGTTGATATAAGGCAGACCTACAGGAGACAATGTATTTTATTTTGCATGTGGATGAGCTACTTAATATATGGTATGAGGTGGGATTTCATATGAGGACAGGGTGTCTATTCATGGCTTCTGTGCATTTCTGATTGTGTTTTTCATTAGTTTGGTTGTTGTTTAGTTCAATAGGTTTGCTACAGATTTTTAATGAAATCCTTAGTCTGATGATATATTTGCAAATATCTTCTCCCATCCTCCAGATTGCCTCTTAACTATGTTGTTTCCAAAGCTGTACAACAGCTCCTTCCTTGATGGAATCCATATAGCTTATTTTTGGTTTTGTTTTCGTTTCTTCTGGAGTGTCAGGTAGCAAGAAGCTTTTCTGGCTGAAGTCACAGAATCTCTAGGATTTTGATGTTTTCCTGCTTCACAAATAGGTCTTTCATCTACTCTGAGTTAATCTTTGTGTCACGTGTAAGAATGTGTCCCAGGTTCATTCTTCTACTGTGACTGTCCAATATTCTCAACCTCACCTGTTGAAGAGATTGTTCTTTTTCCAGTCAATAGTCTTTTGTGCTTTGTCAAAGATAATTTGACCATAGAGTTGTGTGTCCATTTCTGGGTTCTCTATTTTGTGTCATTCGCCTATGTGCCTTCTTTTCTGGCACTATTATACCATCTGGATGATCACAACTTCGAGGCTGCAATTGTGATGCCTTCTGCTTTGGGTTTTTCAACATTCTTTTGCCTAGTCAGGATCTATTTTCATTCCTTTCAAGTTTTAGGATTGTTTATTCCATTTCCTTGAAAAATGTTTTCGGTGTTTTGATAAGGTTTGCATTGAATGTGTATATTGCTCCTGGTAGCATAGACATTTTATCAATATTTATTCTTCCAATCTATTAGAATAGAATGTGTTCCATCTATTTGTGTCTTCCTCAATTTCTTTCATAAGTGAGCTAGAAGGTTTAGACTACAGATCCTTTCCCTCTTTGGTTAGGATTATTCCTCATTATCTGATGTTTCTCATGCAATTTTAAATGGGATCCACACCTTAATTTCTCTTTCTTTGGTTTCATTTGTAGTTTATAGAAATGCCACTGACCGCCTTGTATCTAATTTATATGGTTAGATTTTGCTGAATTTTTTGAAGGAGTCTTTGGGTTTTGTACCAAAATTATGAAAGACAGCAGCCCAGGTGGCTCAGCGGTTTAGCGCCACCATCAGCTCAGGGCGTGATCCTGGAGACCCGGGATAGAGTCCCACGTCAGACTCCCTGCATGGAGCCTGCTTCTGCCTCTGCCTTTGTCTCTGCCTCTCTTTCTCTCTGTGTCTCTCATAAATAAATAAATATAATATTTTTTTAAAAATTCCAAAAGATTTTGCATGTGCTGAGTGAAATTTGACTTTTTATTTGCTGATTTTGATGCATTTTCCGCCTTTTTTTTTTTTGATTGCTGAGGCTAAGTTTTCTAGTACTATGCTGAAGAACAGTTGTGACAGTGGACATCCTTGTTATTTTCCTGAGCTTAAGGGAAAATATCTCAATTTTCCCGCTTGCATCAATTTTTAGATGGATTTTATGATATAGAATATGTTCCCCTATCCCAACATAGCATTTTTTTTTATCAAGACAGAATAATATCTTTTGTCAAATGCTCTTTGGACATCAGTTGAGTGGATTAAGTGGTTCTTGTCCTTTTTTTTTTTTATTAACGTGGTTCTTACATGGATTGTTCTGCTGACAGTGAACCATCCTTGCAGCCCAGGAATTGATCCCATTTGGTCGTGGTAAATAGCAGTAATAATATACTGTTGGTCCTATTCATTAGAAACTTGGTGATACCCAAGAGAAGAAGGGAGTTAATAAAGATTCGAGCAGAACTCAACGAAATCGAGACCAGAAGAACTGTGGAACAGATCAACAGAACCAGGAGTTGGTTCTTTGAAAGAATTAATAAGATAGATAAACCATTAGCCAGCCTTATTAAAAAGAAGAGAGAGAAGACTCAAATTAATAAAATCATGAATGAGAAAGGAGAGATCACTACCAACACCAAGGAAATACAAACGATTTTAAAAACATATTATGAACAGCTATACGCCAATAAATTAGGCAATCTAGAAGAAATGGATGCATTCCTGGAAAGCCACAAACTACCAAAACTGGAACAGGAAGAAATAGAAAACCTGAACAGGCAAATAACCAGGGAGGAAATTGAAGCAGTCATCAAAAACCCCCCAAGACACAAGAGTCCAGGGCCAGATGGCTTCCCAGGAGAATTTTATCAAACGTTTAAAGAAGAAATCATACCTATTCTCCTAAAGCTGTTTGGAAAGATAGAAAGAGATGGAGTACTTCCAAATTCGTTCTATGAAGCCAGCATCACCTTAATTCCAAAGCCAGACAAAGACCCCGCCAAAAAGGAGAATTACAGACCAATATCCCTGATGAACATGGATGCAAAAATTCTCAACAAGATACTGGCCAATAGGATCCAACAGTACATTAAGAAAATTATTCACCATGACCAAGTAGGATTTATCCCTGGGACACAAGGCTGGTTCAACACCCGTAAAACAATCAATGTGATTCATCATATCAGCAAGAGAAAAACCAAGAACCATATGATCCTCTCATTGGATGCAGAGAAAGCATTTGACAAAATACAGCATCCATTCCTGATTAAAACTCTTCAGAGTGTAGGGATAGAGGGAACATTCCTCGACATCTTAAAAGCCATCTATGAAAAGCCCACAGCAAATATCATTCTCAATGGGGAAGCACTGGGAGCCTTTCCCCTAAGATCAGGAACAAGACAGGGATGTCCACTCTCACCACTGCTATTCAACATAGTACTGGAAGTCCTAGCCTCAGCAATCAGACAACAAAAAGACATTAAAGGCATTCAAATTGGCAAAGAAGAAGTCAAACTCTCTCTCTTCGCCGATGACATGATACTCTACATAGAAAACCCAAAAGTCTCCACCCGAAGATTGCTAGAACTCATACAGCAATTCGGTAGCGTGGCAGGATACAAAATCAATGCCCAGAAGTCAGTGGCATTTCTATACACTAACAATGAGACTGAAGAAAGAGAAATTAAGGAGTCAATCCCATTTACAATTGCACCCAAAAGCATAAGATACCTAGGAATAAACCTCACCAAAGATGTAAAGGATCTATACCCTCAAAACTATAGAACACTTCTGAAAGAAATTGAGGAAGACACAAAGAGATGGAAAAATATTCCATGCTCATGGATTGGCAGAATTAATATTGTGAAAATGTCAATGTTACCCAGGGCAATATACACGTTTAATGCAATCCCTATCAAAATACCATGGACTTTCTTCAGAGAGTTAGAACAAATTATTTTAAGATTTGTGTGGAATCAGAAAAGACCCCGAATAGCCAGGGGAATTTTAAAAAAGAAAACCATATCTGGGGGCATCACAATGCCAGATTTCAGGTTGTACTACAAAGCTGTGGTCATCAAGACAGTGTGGTACTGGCACAAAAACAGACACATAGATCAGTGGAACAGAATAGAGAATCCAGAAGTGGACCCTGAACTTTATGGGCAACTAATATTCGATAAAGGAGGAAAGACTATCCATTGGAAGAAAGACAGTCTCTTCAATAAATGGTGCTGGGAAAATTGGACATCCACATGCAGAAGAATGAAACTAGACCACTCTCTTTCACCATACACAAAGATAAACTCAAAATGGATGAAAGATCTAAATGTGAGACAAGATTCCATCAAAATCCTAGAGAAGAACACAGGCAACACCCTTTTTGAACTCGGCCATAGTAACTTCTTGCAAGATACATCCACAAAGGCAAAAGAAACAAAAGCAAAAATGAACTATTGGGACTTCATCAAGATAAGAAGCTTTTGCACAGCAAAGGATACAGTCAACAAAACTCAAAGACAACCTACAGAATGGGAGAAGATATTTGCAAATGACATATCAGATAAAGGGCTAGTTTCCAAGATCTATAAAGAACTTATTAAACTCAACACCAAAGAAACAAACAATCCAATCATGAAATGGGCAAAAGACATGAACAGAAATCTCACAGAGGAAGACATAGACATGGCCAACATGCATATGAGAAAATGCTCTGCATCACTTGCCATCAGGGAAATACAAATCAAAACTACAATGAGATACCACCTCACACCAGTGAGAATGGGGAAAATTAACAAGGCAGGAAACCACAAATGTTGGAGAGGATGCGGAGAAAAGGGAACCCTCCTACACTGTTGGTGGGAATGTGAACTGGTGCAGCCACTCTGGAAAACTGTGTGGAGGTTCCTCAAACAGTTAAAAATATACCTGCCCTACGACCCAGCAATTGCACTGTTGGGGATTTACCCCAAAGATACAAATGCAATGAAACGCCGGGACACCTGCACCCCGATGTTTCTAGCAGCAATGGCCACGATAGCCAAACTGTGGAAGGAGCCTCGGTGTCCAACGAAAGATGAATGGATAAAGAAGATGTGGTTTATGTATACAATGGAATATTACTCAGCTATTAGAAATGACAAATACCCACCATTTGCTTCAACGTGGATGGAACTGGAGGGTATTATGCTGAGTGAAGTAAGTCAGTCGGAGAAGGACAAACATTATATGTTCTCATTCATTTGGGGAATATAAATAATAGTGAAAGGGAAAATAAGGGAAGGGAGAAGAAATGTGTGGGAAATATCAGAAAGGGAGACAGAATGTAAAGACTGCTAACTCTGGGAAACGAACTGGGGGTGGTGGAAGGGGAGGAGGGCGGGGGGTGGGAGTGAATGGGTGACGGGCACTGGGTGTTATTCTGTATGTTAGTAAATTGAACACCAATAAAAAAAAAAAAAAAAAAAAAAAAAAAAAAAAAAAAGGAAACACCAAAAAAAAAAAAAAAAAAAAAAAAAAAGAAACTTGGTGATAATTTTGCATTCCTTTTCATCAAGAATAATAGCCTCTAATTCTCCTTCATTACACGGTCTTCGTTTTGGAGGTCAATGTAATGCTGACATCAGAGAATGAGTCTGGAAGTTTTTCTTCAATTTCTATTATTTGACATAGTTTCAGAAGAATCAGAATAGATTCTTATTGCTGAGTTTCACTTGGCAACCATCCGAACCTGGACTCTTGTTTGTCAGAAAACTTTTAATTATGATTGATTTTCATATCCAGATAATGGTTCTGTACAGCTTTTACTTTTGTTCCTGTTTTTGTTTTGGTTGATTTTTATGTTCCTAGGAATGCATCCATTTCTTCCAGATTGCCCAATTATTTGGCTTATAACTGCTTATAATTTATTTATATTATTGTTTGTATTTCTTGCTGTTGGTTGTGATCTCTCCTCATTCATCTATGATTTTAACAATTTGAGTGCTTTCAGTTTTATATTGACAAGTCTGTCTAGTGGTTTCTCACTCTTACTACTATTTTCATAATATCAGCTCCTAGGTTTGTTTACATTCTGTTATTTTTTATTTCTTTATCCTTGATTTCTATCCTAAAATTTATTATTTACCTTGTCTTATTAACTTACTTGACGCAGCATAATACCCTCCAGTTCCATCCACGTTGAAGCAAATGGTGGGTATGCATCTCTTCTGATGGCTGAGTAATATTCCATTGTATATATGGATCACATCTTCTTTATCCATTCATGTGTCGTTGGACACCGAGTCTCCTTGTACAGTTTTGCTGTTGTGGACATGGTGTGAAAAACCCTTGTTTCCTTGTTGAGCTTCTGTGTATATAAACATTCCTGCTGTCAGAGGGATATTACAGACACTGCTCTTAATTTATTAGTAGACATTCATTACATTATTGTTTTGGTTAATTAGTTTATGTATTGGCTGCTCCTTAGTTAATGGTGTGGATATTTAGTAAAGAGAGATATCTTTTTAGCTAGAGTAATGATATAGTATCCTTTAATGTTATAGTATCCTTCTTCATCTCTTATTATAGTCTTTGTTTTCAGTTCTAGTTCATCTGATTTAAGTCTTGATCCTCTTGATGTCCATTGACATGATAAATGGCTCTTTACTCCCTCATGTTCAATCTGGATTTGTCTTCGTATTGAAAATGAGTGTCTTCTATGATTTGCTCAAATATACGTTCTGTCCTCTATTTTCTCTCATGCACACCAATTATTCTAAATTTTTTTTGTATGGCATTGCTGATTCTTGAGTTTCTCCTTATGATCCATTACTTGTGTTCCTCTCTTTTCCTCAGCTTCCTTCCTTTCTATCAACTTGTCTTCAATGTCACTTTTCTCCCTTCTGACTCATTTACCCTAGCTGTTAGAGGATGCAGTTTAGACTGCATTTTAGAGCACTTTTCATTTTCACCTGAACTTGCTTAATTTCTACACTGTGATAACCTAGTGTGTTTTAGCTTTCTTGAATCCCAGCTAGAACCTAACTGCAGTCTCCCAGTCCACACTGGCCTAGATGCTTCTGGGGACAGACACAGGTGCACTGATCTGCAGGGCGCCCAATGGCAGGAGAGTATTATGCTGAGTGAAGTAAGTACATCAGAGAAGGACAAACAATATATGGTTTCACTCATACGGGGAATATAAAAAATAGTGAAAGGAATTGTAAGGGAAATGAGAGAAAATGAGTGGTAAATATCAGAGAGGGTGATAGAACCTGAGAGACTCCTAAATCTGGGAAATGAATGAGGAGGAGTGGAAGGGGAATTGGGCAGGGGGATGGGCTGACTAGGTGCTGGGCACTGAGGGGTCGGGCAATTGATGGGATGCATACTGGATGTTATACTGTGTGTCGGCAAAACAAATTCCAATAATAATATACCAAAAAAATCCCCCTCTATTGTTGCCTCTCTAATGTGTGTAGTGGTGATGGAATTATTTTACCTTTTTTTCTCTTTCTAATTCAATTTGCCAACATATACCTGTAGTTTTTGAGTCATATGCAGTAACTGGACTACTATCTTTGAGGAGGACACATAAAATGATGAAACCTGAGAATTATACTATATATTGGCAAATTGGACTTAAACTCACACATCCTTTGAAGCAATAAGATGTGGAGGATGTTGCAGAACAAATACTCCTTTCTGGGACCTCTCAGAGAGCTGCTTCACTAAGGACATCATCCCCCCAAACCACAGAGAAGATCGTGCCCCCACAGACACTGCTGGAGCCTACATGATTTCACAGAAGCCTTGGAATTCCTTAGAAATGAGTGTGTTCCATTGTATACATAAAGGGAGACATAACGTAAAGACTGCTAACTCTGGGAAACGAACTAGGAGTGGTAGAAGGGGAGGAGGGCGGGGGGTGGGAGTGATTGGGTGAAGGGCACTGGAGGTTGTTCTGTATGTTGGTAAATTGATCACCAATAAAATATATATATATATATATATATATATATATATATATATATATGATCAGTGAAATATGAGCAAGGCTTATTGGAAAACATCTGTGTGCATCTCATAACAAAAAATGTACAACACATTCTATTTTGAAATTCTTATTTTCATCACATTAAAATTGTCTTGAAATATATCTATTATGCAATATGAAAAAAACAAAGAAATGAGTGTGTTTCCATGGGTGATTACCTTTGGATACGTGTACTTTTGATGTAGATTTCTCTCCCCAAAGGTGAGGAGGACCCTCTAACTCATTGAGAGCCTGAGTAGAATCAAGGCAAAGGAAGGCCTAAGTCTTCATTTTTATTACTGTCTCAATGCCTAACCAGAATATAGGAAAATCTAAAAAAATTGAAATCCACTAACTTGGGGATATATCTGGTCAAAGGTCATCAAGTGGAATTTAGAAGACTGGAATTTAGAACAATGTTTATAAAGATACAATTGGGATTGAACAGACATGGAAGACACTGAAGAATCACTTACTGTAGTGATAAAAGAAAAAACAAAAACAAACAAACAAAAAACCCTTTGCTGTCCCAAAGTAAAAATGCTATTACCTACATGCTGTCCCATATGCAGGAAAAAAAAAGGACACATGAAAGAAAACACTGGGGATATAGAAGATAACATGGTGGATAACAATGACTGACAAGAAGAGGGGATAAAAGCTCATGGACCTAAAGGTATACTTAGGGAATTCAGTGGCTTATGAAAACAGTAATATTTTTATCATTGGAGTCCCACAAAATGAAGAGAGAGAAAATGTTCCAGGTTATTCGATCAAAATATAGCCAGAAAACTCCCTAATCAGGAAGGACACAGACTTAAAAATCCAGGAAGCACACATACTCCCATGAAATTCAACAAATTTTATCATCTCCAAGGCATTTCAATATCAAACTCACAGAATACGCAGACAAGGAAGGAATCCTGAAAGCAGCAAGGGAACTGCTGTCCTGAACCTCACAGCCACCAGAATAGCAGCATCTGGATGGTGATGCTCAGACTCAGGTCCCACAGGGTCAGCACATCTCCCTCCTCTGGAAATGATGATAAATAATCTTCCTCACAGTAGAGTTCCACAATCTCCCAGTCCCCTGCTCCATATGTGAAGGTTCTCCCTCCGTGTGTCTGCTGGGTCTTGTTCACAGAGTCCTAGGATTGTCCACGGGTTCATCCTCTCTGCAGGAGGGAACAAGTGCGAAATTCACCCTTCACCTCATGGACAGAAGTTATCAGGGACTTATCACACCTCATGGACGGAAGTTATCACCTCATGGACAGAAGTTATCAGGGACTTATCACAACAAATGCAGCAAGAATTTCAGAACATCATGGTTTGGGTTCATGTATCACTAAAATCTTAGCCTGTGCCCCCTCCTGGAACATAATAGTAACAGGGGGAATAAACAACAGATACCCATTCCCACAGTTCTAGAATCTGGGACGTCTGAGGTCCAGATGCCAAGAGATCTGGTGTCTGGGGAGCGCACACATCCTAAGGCGCCCTTTCCCAGTCACCTTGCATGGCGTCAGGACTGGGTGTAAAAGGGCCCTGATACCATCATGGGGCTGAAACTCCTGACAACTTCTCCCCTAAGTCCCTACCTCCAACCCCATCACATGGGTGTTAGTTCTAGATGGGGAAGTTCAGTCACTCACTGTGAGCTGATATCAGCACCTAAGGTATCAATGAGATATTTCCTGCAGAGAAAAGGCTTTCCCAATCCAGTTCCTCATCCTGAGGTTCTTCCTGGATCCAGTAGAATCTTCTGGTCCCTGATTGGACACAGTATACAGATGTCTTTAAGAATCAGCTGATGCAATTGTAAATGGGATTGACTCCTTAATTTGTCTTTCTTCAGTCTCATTGTTAGTGTATAGAAATGCCACTGACTTCTGGGTATTTATTTTGTATCCTGCCACGCTACCGAATTGCTGTATGAGTTCTAGCAATCTTGGGGTGGAGGCTTTTGGGTTTTCTATGTAGAGTATCATGTCATTGGCGAAGAGGGATAGTTTGACTTCTTCTTTGCCAATTTGAATGCCTTTAATGTCCTTTTGTTGTCTGATTGCTGAGGCTAGGACTTCCAGTACTATGTTGAACAGCAGTGGTGAGAGTGGACATCCCTGTCTTGTTCCTGATCTTAGGGGAAAGGCTCCCAGTGCTTCCCCATTGAGAATGATATTTGCTGTGGGCTTTTCATAGATGGCTTTTAAGATGTCGAGGAATGTTCCCTCTATCCCTACACTCTGAAGAGTTTTGATCAGGAATGGATGCTGTATTTTGTCAACTGGTGCAGCCACTGTGGAAAACTGTGTGGAGGTTCCTCAAACAGTTAAAAATATACCTGCCCTACGACCCAGCAATTGCACTGTTGGGGATTTACCCCAAAGATACAGATGCAATGAAACGCCGGGACACCTGCACCCCGATGTTTATAGCAGCAATGGCCACGATAGCCAAACTGTGGAAGGAGCCTCGGTGTCCAACGAAAGATGAATGGATAAAGAAGATGTGGTTTATGTATACAATGGAATATTACTCAGCTATTAGAAATGACAAATACCCACCATTTGCTTCAACGTGGATGGAACTGGAGGGTATTATGCTGAGTGAAGTAAGTCAGTCGGAGAAGGACAAACATTATATGTTCTCATTCATTTGGGGAATATAAATAATAGTGAAAGGGAATATAAGGGAAGGGAGAAGAAATGTGTGGGAAATATCAGAAAGGGAGACAGAACGTAAAGACTGCTAACTCTGGGAAATGAACTAGGGGTGGTAGAAGGGGAGGAGGGCGGGGGGTGGGAGTGAATGGGTGACGGGCACTGGGGGTTATTCTGTATGTTAGTAAATTGAACACCAATAAAGAATAAATAAAAAAAAACGAATCAGCTGATGACCATAGGGAGAGGACTAATTCAACTTGAAATTCTGAGTGATTTCCTAGTCTACCTCTACTACCATATCATAAGTTTGTTGCTTCTCTGTGATTCTTCCTAATTTTCAGGACGTCACATATTTTTCATGTTTGATTGTTGATTCCTCTAGAAGTTGGGGAACATGGAGATATTTGTATATTATTCATTTTTAGGGAGAATCATAAATAAGTGTAAGCAGCTCTTTGCGCATGTAAACTAGCTGTTTTCCTATATAAACTAAATTTCTGAATCAGACACTGTATAGTTAAACAGATATTCCTGGTCCAGATATGCTCCCTGCAGGAAAATACTCTATGGAGAGGAATTCCAGACCCTGACAAGAAACCTGCCCAGAACGTCCACTTGCATCTGCTCCTTCAAGACAGAAGTAGTGAGGAGTGTGCACACCCTGGTGTTCCTGATCCCCTTCTACAGGGAGGTTTGTGTCTGGGCTCACACTGAGGTCCCCTCTCTGTGTCCCTTGCACAGTAATACATGGCCGTGTCCTGAGCTCTCAGGCTGTTCATCTGCAGTAACAGTGTGTTCTTGGCGTTCTCTGGAGATGGTGAATCGGCCCTTCACAGCATCTGCGTAGCTTGTGCTATTTCCACTAGCTTAAATCCATGCGACCCACTGAACCCCCTTCCCGGGAGCCTGGCGGACCCAGCTCATGCTGTAGCTACTGAAGGTGAAGCCAGCGGCCACACAGGAGAGTCTCAGGGACCCCCCAGGCTTCACGAGGTCTCCCCCAGACTCCACCAGCTGCACCTCACCATGGACACCTGCAGACACAACACATCTTGGTCAGGAAACTGTCCCACATCCCCTGTTTCTCACTCACAAACTCAAGGTCTCTTGTCTTCCATGAATTACCTTTTAAAATAGCGACAATGAAAACCCAACTGAGCACAGACTCCATGGTGAGTTGTCTGTATTCTGTCCTGATCCCTGTATGGGGTCACCTGAGCATCCTGGAACTGGTTTAATCTGTGGAGGGAGGGCCTTATTTGCATGTCCTATGACTAAATAGTCATCTCCAGACTTAGATTTGATTCTTTCCTAGTTATAAACAGGGATTGCATTATATCTGCATTCAATCCTGTTTCATATCTTGTGAGAATATGAAATGTTCTACTCTGTGAACAGAATTTTCATTGCATCTATTTAAAAATCTCTCATTATTGTTGAGAATTTTTAGTATGTAGTATTTTAACTACATCCCGATATTTTATCCCATTATATTTAATCACAATGTCAATGCAATATTTTGTTAATTTCCTTTTAAGTGATTTGTGTTATTGTGTTAAAATATAGCTTTATTTGCTATTTTTATTTTATCCCCTGAACATTCTTGAAATAGTTAATTAATTCTAAACATTTGTTTGTGGAGGTTCAAACATTTGCCCTTGTAGCAGATCATGTCATATGGATAATATATTTTTTTCTTTACCTACTAATTTATAAATCTTTTAATTGTTCATTACTTTTATTTCCAGGGTAGGTCTTCCCATTTTTCTGGTGAAAATATCTTTCTTCTATTTTCCTGAGTTCTTTGGACATACAACTCTGTAGACATTAGACAGATCTTGCGAGTAAAGTATTTCATTTTGCCTGTGCATGAGCTACCTAGAATATGACACCAAGACAAAGACCCAAGTAGATGGCTCACATACCTCTAAGACAAGACCTTATATTTGTGGAAAGTTAAAGCCACAAAGTTTTTTGAGTCAGTGAATTATTGAGAAACGAACAAGACTTGTTTGTACAGCATTCTGAGCCCTGTGTTCCCTGTTCTGGTGCTGAAGCTGGTTGTTCCCTCCTGGTACAGGAAGGAAACATTCGGAAGAAGATTTATTTCCTGCCAACAAGGGGATATAAATGGGATATATGTGGCTCACCATGTCTGACCTCTGGGGGTTTTAAAGTGGCATTTCCTCACAGTAACCCAGGGGACCAGCTGACATATATGCTGTGTCAAGTTTACTCTCCTTCATGATACCATGTTGAATAATCATGGGGGGAATGCATATCCTTGTGTGGCTCCTGACTTGAGAGGAAGGCTTCAGTTTTTCACTGTTGAATATGGTATTGGTGTGTGTGTTTTGGAAATTGCCACTATTCTGTCGACTCAATTTCTTCTGCCTCGATTTTTAAGATGTTTTGAGGATAAAGTGTGATGGCTTTTGCCAAACTGTTTTAGGCATCATAGGAAAGGATCATGTACATCTAATCCTTCACTCTGTTAATACAGGGGATCCCATTTATAATCTGGGCATATTGAAGGATCCTTGCACCGCAGGGCTGATTTCCTCTGGGTCCTCCTGCGTGATCCTCTCCATGTGCTGTTGCATTCAGGATACCAGGATTTTGCATTTATGTGCATCTGAGATATTACCTTTAGTACCTTCTTATGGGGTCTTTGCCTTGCTTTGTTGTCAGAGTCATCCTGGCCACCTTAAGCTAATCTGGGCATGTTCCACTCTCATTATTTTGGAATAGGTTCAGATGTTTTGGCCTTAATTCTTCTGAAAATGTTTGGTAGAATTCATAGAAAAATCCATCTGATACTGGATTTTTTTTTTTGGTTTGTTCTTTTTTATTTTATTTTATTTTGTTTTTTTGGTCTTTTTTGAGACAATAGCTTTTAGATTACACATTCATTTGTCTTATTAGATTTGTTTTGCTTATATTTTATTACTTTATGAAAACTTTTAGTGGATTGGTAATTCTAGAAATTTTATAATTTGCCTTGGTTATTCAATATGTGCTGTAGTATCATCTTTGTATTTTTCTAATGGGCTTTTTTAAAGATTTTATTTATTTATTCATGAGAAACACATACACACACCCAGAGAGAGAGAGAGAGAGAGAGAGAAGCAGAGACACAGTCAGAGGGAGAAGCAGGCTCTATGCAGGGAGCCTGATGCAGAACTCTATCCCCGGACTCGAGGATCACATCCTTGGCTGAAGGCAGCGCTAAATCACTGAGCCACCCAGGCTGCCCAAATTTTCATGGACTTTTTGTTTTCTTTAGTGTCAGTAGTTTCTTCACTTTGAAATCTAAATGTGTTATTTCAGGCTCACATATTTTCCTAGACTACCTATGAGTTTTAAATTTCATTTGTCTTTTCAATATACTTATTTAAATCTCCTTATTTGTATTTCTTTAGTCACTATTTCTGTTTTCCATTCTCATAATTTTAGTGTTACTTAAATGAATCAAAATACTAGTTTTTGTTTTATTTTTAAATAGAAAATACCCATAATCATATGGAAACACAAATCCAATAAGAGTGACCATACAATAATGAAAAGGAAGACCAATCCTCTGGCATCAGACTTACCTCTTTATAAATATTTGGAGAGACAAATCAAGACATCACTGTGTGACCATACCTAGACATGTACACAGACAGCACCTTATGGATCCTGGAAGTAAAAGTGGCGAACCATGGGATTCTCATCATTTCTTTACCCCAAGCACGTTTTCACATTTCAAAAAAAGAAGGAGATATTCCAAGATCATTAATGACAGATCTACTATCCGGACTCTGAAGCCTGACACCTCCCAATTCTTCCCAGATGATGCCTCAAGGGACGTTCTCTCTTTCTGTCCATATAGAGATTGCAAATATCCCCCCAGAAAAAGTAATACATTTTTTCTTGATGCAAAGTGTTTAACCTGTATCATTCTTTCATTGTTGCTGTTGCTTCAACCCGTCTTAGAGAGATTGGCGTGCACACAGAGCATTATCTTTGTCCCAAACCCCTGACTCATTGGTGTGAGGAAGTCAGGAGAAACCCTGTCCCTGTCACCTCCTCAGCCCTCCCCCACAGCTCTCCTCTCACCAGGTTTTCTGACACTCCCAGAATGTGGGATCTCACAATGTGTCCTACACAATAATACACTCTCTCGTCCCCATCTGACAGGTCACCCATACCCCACTTACCTCCCATGTGATAAACATCAGCTTGTACTCTGTAACGAAGGGGCTATTACTTGGTCTAGGTATCAACTTTATTCCCCCTTGCCCATATTCTTTTTCTTTCTTAAATTCAATATATGACTGAAATCATACAACGATTGTCTTTCTTTGACGGACTCGCTTCACTTAGCATTATACTTGCTTCCTCCATCCACATAGCTCCAAATGGATTAGATTTCATTCCATGTATGAATAGTTTCGATAGTTTGGCTAATGTACATAATGCTGCTGTAAAAATCCAGGTGCAGGGGATCCTTGGGTGGCACAGTGGTTTAGCGCCTGCCTTTGGCCCAGGGCGCGATCCTGGAGACCCGGGATCGAATCCCACGTCGGGCTCCCTGTGCATGGAGCCTGCTTCTCCCTCTGCCTATGTCTCTGCCTCTCTCTCTCTCTGTGACTATCATAAATAAATAAAAAATAAAAAAAAATCCAGGTGCATGTATCTCTTTGAATTTGTATTTTTGTATTCTTTTTTCTTTTATTTTTTGAGGATTTTATTTATTTATACATGAGAAAGACACACGCACATACAGAGGCAGAGACAAAGGCAGAGGGAGAACAGACTAAATGTAGGAAGCCCGATGTGGGAATCGATCCCGGGACTCTGGGATTATGCCATGAGCCAAAGGCAGACGTTCAACCACTGACCCACCCAGATGTCCCAGAATACTTTTTGTTTTAATGATTTTATTTATTTATTCACGTTAGACACGAAGAGACGGTGACAAAGAGTGAGAAACAGGCTTCTCCCAGGAGCTGATATGAGAGTCAATCCCCAGATTGGTAACATGACCTGAGCTGAAGGCATGCGCTCAACAGCTGAGCCACCCAGGCATCCTATTACTTTTGTATTCTTAGAGTAAATGCCCAGTAGTGAATTTGCTGGATCATAGGGTAGGTCTACTATTACTTATTTGATGTCACACCATATGGTTTCCCAGAATGACTGCACCCTTGCCCACCCACATCTCCTAACCAGAGAATTCGGCAGAGCCTCAGGTCTAGTGGAGGTGGTATCAGGGCTCATTTAGCAAGCAGAGCAGAGCTCACCCTGTTAAAACTAACCACCACATCTTGGCCAGGGACCACACACTGCCCACCGCAGGCAAGGAGAGCCTGTGTAGACACCTGGATTGAAGGAAATAACAGCCAAAAGAGGAGAGCACAGTGCATGCAGCACACACCACAGACACTCTCTGAACCCAGACCCAGCATCCTATGTGAACTCTTTATCATAGAGCTGTTATTCTGGAGCAGGAACTATAATTAAGTTTTGTACAAACAGAGGGAGACAGAGACTTAGAGAAAATGCCAAGATTAAGGAACTCAATTCCAATTTGCTGCTCTGATCCATCTCAATTTTGGGTTTCTCAGGTTAGTCCTTTTGACCCTGCCAAATGAGACAGGACTACTATTCTGTCTCCAGATCTAGCAGTTTCTGTCCCTAAGGGGATCCTGTACATCAGGGAGACTGCCAGCTTCCCACTCCATCCAAAGTGCATCTACCTCAATGGCATTAAGACAGAGTTGTGATAATAATATTCCCACAATTCTTGTCCTTGTGGAGGATGCCTGACATCCTGCACAAAGCCCGTGTCACATGTTGAGAGGTGCTTTCCTCTCTATGTCATTCATTAGTGAGATTATGTGCATGGACCACATATGTCACCATTACTTACTGAAAAATAATATAATAATTGTACAACATATACTCAAACACAAATGAATCCACAGGATTGAGATAAGAGTTAAGAAGGAAATAAATTTAGGTGATTTTGACATAAAATTCCAGAATTGCAATTTGATCTTCAGCATATAAAGCAGAGGGAATTCTCCACACTGTCTTTGCTCTAACAGCATTGGGAGGGAGGACTTAAGATGCTGGATCAGGGTCTGTGAGCTTGTCTCCTTCCTGGAACATGACAGTTATTGAATCATTCTGATCACCCTCAGAGGCCTGAGAGAACAAAAACTGCATAGAAACTGCAAAAACTCATAGAAAATTGACCACCTTTTGTATGTAGGAGGTGTGGACGTTGTCATTGAGAGATATAGCTGTGGTGATGATGACAGGAGTGAGGTTGATCTAGAATATCCTCTATAGTATTATGAGCAGCAAACAGGATAATCTGAACTTTAGATGTCTTCTTCCATGGGGATGTGCTGGCTTAAAGGTACCTGGTAGTAAAGACGGAAGAATCCTAAGATAGTAATGGTTCTCCAGATCCCCAGGGTCGTCGGAAGAATATGTGGCATCAACGTGATGCACAACTACTAAGCACAGGGGCATGGACAGGGGCTGAGGACAGTGATCTAGGTGTGGATTTCCTACGCTGTTTTTTCCTAATCTGACAGTTCTACTGGGACCAGGTTGTAAAAAACAAATAAGAGGTGAGTCCCTGTTTTAGTGTGTCTGCGTGATGTCACCGCATCAGACTGGGTGGATTAAACAAAAAACACTCATTCTCATAACTCTGGAGTCTGGTAGGTCTGAGGTTCAGGTGCAGGCAGATGTGGTATCTGAAGAGCGCCCACATCCCAGCCCATCCTTTCCTGTCACCTCACATGGGGCCGAGGGCAGGGAGCTTTCCCAGTCCTGGTGTAGAAGGGCCCTGATCCCATGATGAGGCTGCATCTCCTGACCTAAGTGCTCCCCTAAGGGCCAACTCCTTCTCCCATCACAAGGGCACTAAGTACCAACATGGGGATGGTAGAGGTCACATACAGTGAGCTGATATCCACACCTGAAGGATCCATGAGTCATTCCCTGCTAGTGGAATGTCCTCCTCCACTTTTGTTCTCTCATTTTTCATAATAGTTTAGTGGAATCTGTCATCTCACCATATCTTTGAGTGTCACTGCTAACTCCTATGATCACCAGTACTCTATCTTCTCCTCCTGCCTCACCCATGGGATATCCAGCAGGAGACTTTGAATTTCCTCCATTGAAGCAGGTGGGACACTGACTCCACACAAGCCGCTCCTGGAGCAGGACCTCATCTCCACCACTGACCCACAACACACACCCTGAGCCAGTGTCCTTCCCAAATCCAAGCACTTATGACTTGCTGAGAGGTCTGCCGTGCTCTCAACAGACCGGATGATGGTGAAAAAGGTTTGCACTCTCCTGTCTGTGTGTGTGTATGGGGGGGGCTCTTCAGACTACACACCCTCACAATGTACTTCTTGGCGTCCCTTGCTTTCCCAGGTTGATGTTAATATTGATTCTGTCAGTGCGGTTGAAGACTGAGGTCAAACCTCCAATCCTTCTTGTCTCCTTTTGATTTTCAAGCCCTATGTAATGTCATGACCAGCATGTACTTTATGTTGTTTCTAAAATCCTTGCACATTTGAACCGAAAAATACCCACCTTTTACTACAATGTGGATAGAACTGGAGGGTATTATGCTGGGTGAAATAAGTCAATCAGAGGAGGATAAACATTATACGGTCTCATTCATTTAGGGAATATAAAAAATAGAGAAAGGGAATAAAGTAGAAAGGGGGGAAATGAGTGGTAAATGTCAGGTTAGGAGACAGAACATGAGACTCCTAACTCTGGGAAACGAACAAGGGGTAGTGGAAGGGAGGTGGGCGCGGGGTGGGGGTCACTGGGTGACGGGCACTTAGGTGGGTACTTGATGGGATGAGCACTGGGTGTTATGCTACATGTTGGCTAATAAAACTCCAAAAACAAATATACAAAATAAAAGAAAATAAAATCATAGCACATTAAGCTGGGTGGTTATTTCATGTACCATGTATACAGCTGGGTCTCCCCTTATAAAGGAGAAGTTACAGTACATGAAGATATGGATAATTAACTGGTATTTTGGGACAGTAGTAAGAACACTGAAGCAGTTCTGCCCTTACCCATATAAGAATAGTTGTTGACTAAAACCAAAAAAGTTTCTAAATCAGAGACTGCTTAAGGATTAAGCAAAGAGGGAGAAACTGTCATTTTTGGACGTTGGAATATTTCTTTCTATGACAAAAAAAATTTTGTAAGTTAGAGACTGAATACATAAACACAGATTCCTATGCCCAGTAGAGACTCCCTGGGGGAAAATACTCCTTGGAGAGGAAGCCCAAACCCTGATGGGAAACCTGCCCTCAATCTCCATCTGCACCTGCTCCTGGGCCTTCAAGACAGAAGTGGTGAGTACTGCGCATCCCCTGTTGGTCCTGATCCCCTTCTACAGGGAGGTTTGTGTCTGGGCAAACACTGAGGTCGCCTCACTGTGTCCTTTGCACAGTAATACACGGCTGTGTCCTCAGCTCTCAGGCTGTTCATCTGCAGATACAGCGTGTTCTTGGCGTCGTCTCTGGAGATGGTGAATCGTCCCTTCACAGCATCTGCGTAGCCTGTGCTCCTTCCATCATTGCTAATCCGTGTGAGCCACTGCAGCCCCTTCCCTGGAGCCTGGCGGACCCAGTCCATGTCGTTGCTACTGAAGGTGAAACCAGAGGCCACACAGGAGAGTCTCAGGGACCCCCCAGGCTTCACCAGGTCTCCCCCAGACTCCACCAGCTGCACCTCACCCTGGACACCTGCAGACACAAGACATCCTGGTCAGAAAATGGTCCCACATCCCCTGTTTCTCCCACTCATGTCCACTCACAGACTCAGGGTTTCTGGTTCTCCATGAATTACCTTTTAAAATAGCGACAAGGAAAATCCAGCTGAGCACAGTCTCCATGGTTAGGTGTCTGTCTTCTGTCTTGATCACTGAATGGGATCACCTGGGGATCCTGGGGCTGGGGCTCCTTTCCCAGCTGCAGGGTCAGGGCTGGGCTGGTATAATCAGTGGAGATGAGGCCCTATTTGCATATCCTCTGACTATATAACCAGCTCCAGGCTTACATTCGAGTCTTTAAAAGTCAACACAAGTGTTGCGCCACAATTCTCTAGCAATTTGTGTAGATGGCACTATGACTATATGAAGTTCTAATGTGTAAGCAGAGTTATCTTTGCATTTCAGGGTGCAGTTTCAAAAGGCTGTCATCAATGTATGTCATTTTCCATAGAATATTTTATCTCTTTAGTAAATTTTAATCCTAAATATTTATTTTTCGTGCCAGTGCATGGCGGATTATTTTGTTAATTTTGTATAGGTAATTTGTTATTAGTTTGTAGAAACATATATTTTTTTTGCTTATTTTATATCCTGATTTTTTCCTCAGCTCATTCATTATTTCTTCCTCTTTTAAAAAATATTTTATTTATTTATTCATGAGAGACACAGAAAGAGAGAGGCAGAGACATAGGCAGAGGAGTAGCAGGCTCCATGCAGGGAGCCCAACATGGGACTCAATCCCAGGTCTCCAGGATCACACCACAGGTCTAAGGCAGGCGCCAAGCCCCTGAGCCACCCAGCGATCTCCTCTTCCAATTTTTATGTGAGGTTTTTACTCCTTGACTCTACTAAGACATTGTCATAGGCAAACAAATTACTTTCTTTCCAGTTTACCACTTTTCATTTCTTTTATGTAGTTTTCTTGCCAGGTTTTCTTTTAGATCCTCCAGTCTGGGGCAGAAATATTTTCCTCTGGTTTTTTGGATTCATTGTCTGGTCTAATCATGCAGTTGATATAAGGCTGACCTGGAGGAGATAATAGATTTCATTTTGCATGTGGAGGACCTACCTAATATAAGGTGAGAGTCAGCAACTCATACCAGGAAAGGGTGTGTCTTCATGTCTTCTGCCCATTTCTGATTGTAGATTTCACTTTTTGGTTTATTTTGATAATTTGTCGAATTTGGAAACCCTTAATCTAAAGATAGACTTGCAAATATCTTCTCCCATTCATTTTTTTGGAAGATGCTATTTATTTATTCATGAGAGACAGAGATGCAGAGACATAGGCAGTGGGAGAAGTGGATTCCCCACAGGGAGCCTGATGCTGGTCTCAATCCCAGGGCCCTGGGCTCATTCCCTGAGCCAAAAACAGATGCTCAAGATCCACCAGCGTCCCTAACTTTTCCCATTCGTTAGGTTGCCTTTTAATAATGTTGAGTGTTTCCATAGCTGTACGACAGCTCCTCCCTTGGTGTAATCCATAGAGTTATTTTGACTTTGTTTTCCTTCCCTTTGGAGATTCGAGTCCCAAGAACCTACTTCCCCTCCCACTACTTCTTTTTCATTTCCTAGAGTTAGGACTCTCTCGTGTTTGTCACCCTCTCTAATTTTTCCCACTTATTTTCCCTGATTTCCTCTATAATCCTTTACACAATTTTTATATTACCCGAATGAATGAAACCGTATAATGTTTGTCCTCTGTGATTGACCTACTTCACTCAGCATAACACCCTCCAGTTCCACTTATGTTGAAGCAAATGGTGAGTATTCCTCCTCGCTGATGGCCGAGTAATATTCCATTGTATACATAGACCACATCTTCTTTATCCATTCATCTGTTGATGGACACCGAGGATCCTTCCACAGTTTGGCTATTTTAGAAATTGCTGCTATGAACATCGGGGTGCACGTGGCCCGGTGTTTCACTGCATCTGTATCTTTGTGGAAAATCCCCAGCAGTGCAATTGCTGGGTCTTATGGCAGATCTATTTTTAACTCTTTGAGGAAACTCTACTCGGTTTTTCAGAGTGGCCACACCTGTTCACATTCCCACCAACAATGCAAGAAGGTTCCCCTTTCTCCACATCCTCTCCAACACTTGTTTCCTGTCATGTTGATTTTCACCATTCTCACTGGTGTGATGTGGTTTATAATTGTTGCTTCGGGCCCTTCCTTGTTCTATTGAGTTTGCCATCTGGTTTCATAGCATATTTGTCTGAAAATATGCATGGACTGAATTCAACCATTCTGTACCATTTGTGTCCTTCAGGGTCCATATTAATATCATTTCCTGGTGGGAATCAGTCTGCCTCTCAAGATGTTCATTTTAATGAAGTGAAGGGAGTTGCAGCCCAAAGTTCACAGCAACAAAGGCCACAATAGCAAAACTCTGGGAGGAGTCATGATGCCCTTCTACAGAAGAGTGATGAAGAAGATGTAGAAGGCGCCTCGGTGTTCATTGGCAGATGAATGCATAAAGAAGATGTGGTCTATATATACAGTGGAATATTGCACAACCGTCAGAAGTGATGGATGTCATAAAATAACATTTCTTTAAACATGGATGTAACTGGAGGCACTATATTGACAGAAATATATAAATCAACAAAATGCAATGATATGGACTCACTCATATGTGAAATATAAGAAATATTGAAAGAGACCATAAGTGAGGGAGTAAAACTCAGTGGGGTAACACTACAGAGGAAGATAAATTTTGAGAGACACTTAACTGGGAAAAAATAAACAGGGTCACTAGAAAGGAGGGGATGGAGTATGGGATAACTGAGAGACGGAAGTTAAGGGGAGTGTATGATGTTATGAGCACTGAGTGCATAGTAAATGTGGTAAATTCAATTTAATCAGAGAAAAATAATTGAGACTAGTCTGTGCCCCCTGCTGGAACATCCTACATGGACTGGGTGGATTAAAAAACAGACACTCATTCTCACAATTCTGGAGTCTGGGAAGACTGAGGTCCAGGTGCAGGTAGATATGCTGTCTGGAGAGCACCCACCTCCTTGCCCGTCTTTTCCCCGTCACCTCACATGGGTTCAGGGTGCAGGGAGCATTCCCAGCCCTTGTGTATAAAGGCTCTGATGCAATCATGAGGCTGCACCTCCTGACCTAAGTGCTCCCCTAAGGTCCCAGTTCCTCCCAAAATGCCATGGAGCAGGATCCCATTCCCACCACTGACTCACAGCACTCCCAGAGTTAGGATCAGTGTCTTTCCCTGGCACCTTCCTGGCATTACGTGATGAGAGGCCGGATTAGCTCTCATCAGACATGAAATTGAAGGTGATAAAAGCTTATACTCTCGTGATTGTGTGTGAGTGTGTGAATGACCTCTGAGTCCACCTCCCTACCATTTCATGCTGGTAATCTTTCTCACTTCCCGGATGTTATTAACATTTTTATAGAATGTCTCTTTCCACTGTGTTGATTGAAGATTCCGCTATCCCATCATTTGCAGACAGCATGTTAGCTTGGGGTCCTGTGATCCACAGGAGTGCCACTAGGACTCATGAAAATGTTCAGATGAGGGATCCCTGAGTGGCGCAGCGGTTTGGCGCCTGCCTTTGGCCCAGGGCGCGATCCTGGAGACCCGGGATCGAGTCCCACGTCGGGCTCCCGGTGCATGGAGCCTGCTTCTCCCTCTGCCTGTGTCTCTGCCTCTCTCTCTCTCTCTCTGTGACTATCATAAATAAAAATTTAAAAAATTTAAAAAAAAAAGAAAATGTTCAGATGATGTGAATGGAGTTATTTGTAATTGATTAATAGTTCAGGTCAGGAAAAGTTAAGTACAAGTAAGTGCAAGTGCTATACTTGAATTTCTAAGTCTCTAAGAAAGACACTGAACAGGTAAACACATAACCAAGTGTTCATAGAGACTCCTTGGGTAAAACTGCTCCATTGAGAGGAAGCCTAGACCCTGACAGGAAACCTGCCCAGAACTTCCATCTGCACCTGCTCCTGGGCCTTCAAGACAGAAGTGGTGAGTAGTGCGCACCCCTTGGTGGGCCCAATCCCCTTCTACAGGGAGGTTTGTGTCTGGGCTCACACTGAGGTCGCCTCACAGTGTTCCTCGCACAGGAATATACTGCCATGTCCTTGGCTCTCAGGCTGTTCATCTGCAGATAGAACGTGTTCTTGGCGTTTTCTCTGGAGATGATGAATTCGCTCTTCATTGCGTCAACGTAGCTTGTGCTACTTCCATCACAGCTAATCCATGCGACCCCCTGCAGCCCCTTCCCTGGAGCTTGGTAGATCCAGTACATGTAGTAGCTACTGAAGGTGAATCGAGAGGCCACACAGGAGAGGGAGGTGAGGGAGCTACTGCAGGTGAATCCAGAGGCCACACCGGAGGGAATTCCCCACATGGTTGTTGCTATAACAGCATTGGGAGAGACGAGTTAAGATCCTGGATCAGGGTCCTTGAGCTTGTCTTGTAACTGGAACATTATAGGTAGTTATGCAATCATTTTTATTTCTGATGAAATCACTCAGAGGTCTGGGAGAACAAAAACTGGAAGTCGACATGTAGAAAATCGACCACCTTTTGGATGTAGGAGGTGTGAAAGTTGTCATGGGGACATATAGCTCTGGCAATGATGACAGGAGGGAGGCTGATCCAGAATATTCTTCATAGTAGTATGAGCAGCAGAGAGGAAAATCTGAACCTTTTGATGTCTGCTTCCATGGGGATGTGCTGTCTTGAAGGTGTACAGGTGGTAAAAAAGGAGGAATCCCAGGATTCTAATGGGTTTTTTTTTTTTTGGATTCTAATGGGTTTAATGAACCCCAGAGTTGTAGGAAGAATGTGTGGCACAAACGTGATGCACAGCAACTAAGGACAGGAGCATGGGCGGTGGCTGAAGACAGTGAGTCCAGGTGTGGGTTTCCTGCTCTATTTTGTCACAACCTGAGTTTTCCTGGGGCCAGATTGTAAAGGACAAATAAGAGGTGAGACCCTGTTTAAGTGTTTCTGGGTGATGTCACTGCATTCCCAGACTCTGTAGATTAAACAACAGACACTCATTTTCACAGTTCTGGAGTATGGGATGTCTGAGGTCCAGGTGCAGGCAGATGTGGTATCTGGAGAGTGCCCACGTCCTTGCCCGTCCTTTCCCTGTCACCTCATATGGGGTCCAGAGGCAGGGAGCTTTCCTAGACCTGGTGTATAAGTCCCTGATCCCATCATGAGGCTGCACCTCCTGACCTAAGTGCTCCCTTAAAACCCCACCCCATCCTCCCATCACATGGACATTAGGTTCCAAAACAGGGATGTAGAGGTCACATACAGTGAGCTGATATCAGCACCTGAAGGATCCACGAGTTATTCCCTGCAGGTGCAAAGTCCTCCTCCACCTTTGTTCTCTCAGTTCTCATAATAGTTTAGTTTAATTTGTCATCACACCGTATTTTTGAGTGTCACCTGCTGACACCTTTGATCACCAGTCCTCCCTCTTCTCCTCCTTCCCGACCCATGGGAAATCCAGCAGGAACCATTGAATTCCCTCCTTTGATGCAGTTGGGACACTGATTCTACACAAGCCACTCCTGGAGGAGAACCTCGTCCCTACCACTGCCCCACATTACACACCACGAGCCAGTGTCTTTCCAAAATCCAAGCACTTATGACGTGCTGAGAGGCCTGCCCTGCTCTCAACAGACACGATGATGAAGGTGATAAAGGTTTGTACTCTCGTGTCTGTGTGTTTGGGGGGCTCTTCAGACTACACATCCTCACAATGTACTTCTTGGGGTCCCTTGCTTTCCCAGATTCACACTGATATTGATTCTGTGAGAGTGGTTCAAGACTGAAGTCACACCTTCAATCCATCTTCTCTCCATTTGATTTTCGAGCCCTTTATAGTGTCATGACCAGCATGAAATTTATGTTGTTTCTAAAATCCTTGCATATCAGAAACGAGGAATACCCACCCTTTGCAACAACATGGATGGAACTGGAGTTATTACGCTGAGTGAAGTAAGTCAATGGGAAAATGACAAACATATTGTCGCATTTACTCAGTGAATGTAAAAAATCGAGAAAGGGAATAAAGGAGAAAGGAAGGAAAATGAGGGGGAAATGTCAGGGAAGGAGACAGAACATGAGAGAATCCTTATTCTGGGAAATGAACAAAGGGTAGTGGAAGGGGAGGTCAGCGGAGGGTTGGGGTGACTGGGTGACAGGCAGTGAGGGGGGCACTTGGCCAGATAAGCACTGGGTGTTATGGTATATGTTGGCAAATTGAAATCCAATAAAAATATACAAAATAAAATAAAATCATTGCACAGTGAGCTGGGTGGTTGTTTTATGTTCCATGTACACAGCTGGGACTCTTATAAAGGAGAAGTTGTGGTAAATGGAGATATGGGTAATAAACTGGTTTTTATGGACAGTAGTAAGAAATTTTAAGCAGATTTGTCCTTGAGCATATAAGAAGAGTTGTTGACTAAAACCAACCAACTAAAAAAATAAAAAAATAAAAAATAAATAAATAAATAAATAAATAAATAAATAAATAAATAATAAAACCAACTTTCCAAATCAGAAACTGAATAAGGAATAAATAAAACAAGAGGCACTGCCATTTTTGGACGTGGGAATATTTCTCTTTCTATGGCAACAAAGTTTGTAAGTTAGAGACTGAATACGTAAGCACAGAATCCTGTGACCAGAGAGACTCCCTTGGGGAAACTGTTCCTTGGAGAGGAAGCCCAGACCCTGACAAGAAATCTGCTGATAACCTCAATCTGCACCTGCTCCTGGGCCTTCAAGACAGAAGTGTTCAGTAGTGTCCACCCCCTGGTGGTCCCGTTCCCCTTCTACAGGGAGGTTTGTGTCTGGGCTCACACTGAGGTCACCTCACTGTGTCCTTCGCACAGTAATACACCGCCGTGTCCTCGGATCTCAGGCTGTTCATCTGCAGATACAGCGTGTTCTTGACATTGTCTCTGGAGATGGTGAATCGGCCCTTCACAGCGTCTGGGTAGTATGTGCTACTTCCATCACTGCTAATCCATGTGACCAACTGCAGCCCCTTCCCTGGAGCCTGGCGGACCCATGCCATATAGTAGCTAATGAAGGTGAATCCAGAGGTCACACAGGAGAGTCTCAGGGATCCCCCAGGCTTCACCAGGTCTCCCCCAGACTCCACCAGCTGCACCTCACCCTGGAAACCTGCAGGCACAAGAAATCCTAGTCAGGAGACTCCCACATCCTGTTTCTCTCACTCACATCCACTCACAGACTCAAGGTCTCTTGTTCTCCATGAATTACCTTTTAAAATAGCGACAAGGAAAACCCAGCAGAGCACAGACTCCATGGTCGTTCATCTGTGTTGTGTCCTGAGCACTGAATGGGGTCACCTGGGGATCACGGGGCTGGACCTCTTCTCCCAGCTGCAGGGTCGGGGCTCGGCTTGTTTAATCAGGGGAGGGAGGGCCCTATTTGCATGTCCCCTGACTATATAGTCACCTACCAACTTAGATTCAATTCTTAATAAGTTATATACAAAGATTGCTTCACAACCCCAGATCAGTTTCTTTTGGTTTCACAGTGGGTTTATGATATTCTAATCCATCAATGTATTAATCTTTGCATTTCTGTGCCTTTTTGAAAGTCTCTCATTAATATAGTTCATTTTTAAAGAGCATTTTCTCTGCTTAATGAAGTTTAATCATAAATATTTATTTTTGGTACCAGTATAAAGGTGATTGTTTTGTAAATTTGATACAGAAAATGTGTTGTTAGTGTGTAAGATTTAACTTTATTGTCTATGTTGATTTTATTTCCTGAATTTTGTTTGAGCTCATTAGTTACTTGTAATTGTTTTTTGAAATAATTTTCCTCATTGACTATGTATATGCAAACCAATTATCTAACTTCCTGTTGACTTATTTTAATATCTTTTATTTTATTATTGCATAATTTCAAGGGTAATCTTAGATTTAGGTGCATAAATATTTTCCCTGTTATTTGTCAGATTCTTTAATATTTTTTTTGATAATAGCAGAAATAGGAGAGCAAATGAATTGCTTTTTGCATGTGGTTCAGTTCCCTAATATATGGTGTGGTGCAGGACCTCATGAAGGACAGGAAGTCTGTTCACAACTTCTGCCCAATTCTGATTGGAGATATATATCTTTGGTGTGTGTTGAGATTGATAAGTTCATTTTATTTTATTTTTTTGAGATAAGTTCATTTTAGATTCGAATTCGAGCCTTTAATCTGATAAGACATTTCCAAACATCTTCTCGCATTCTCTAGGAGGCCTTTTGGTTACTTTGAGTGATTCCTTTCCTGTGAAAATGCTCTTTCCTTGATGAAGTCGCCATAGTTCATTTTCCTTTGTTTTCCCTTGCCTCTGGAGAAACGTCTAGAAGTGGTTGCAGCTGAGGTAGAAAAGGTGCTGCCTGTGTTCTCCTGAGGATTCTGATGGTTTCCTGACTCACATTTAGGTCTTTCATCAACTTTGAGTCCGTTTTTGTGAATGATGTAAAACAAGTGTCCACTTTCTTTCTTCTGCATGTGGTTCTCCAATATTGCCAACGGCATTTATTGTAGAGATTTCCTTTTTATCCATTGGATATTCTTTCCTGCTTTCTCAAGATTTTTTGACCATACTATTCTGGGTCCATTTCTGGGTTCTTAAAGTTTTCTATTTATCAATAAGTCTGTATTTTTTCCAGCGCCATACAGTCCTGGTGATCAAAACCTCGTAATTTACCTTGCAACAAGAATCAAAATGTCTCCAGCTTTGCTTTACTTTTTCAGTTTTGCTTTGCCTAGTGGAGGTCTTTGTGGTTCCCTAAAGGTTTTTAGATCGTTTGCTCAAGCTCTGTGACAAATGCTGGTGATATTTCATAAACCTGGCTTTGAAAAGATAACTTGCTCTTGGTAGCATAGTTATTTTTTCAATATTTATTCTTCTAATCTATGAGAATAAATATTTTCTATCTACTTGTGTCTTCCATACTGTCTTTCATAAGTGTTCTGGAATGTTTAGACTATACATCCATCCCTCTTTGGTTAGGATTTTCCCTCATTATCTGATGATTTCTGGTGCAATTATAAATTGCATCCAGTCCTTGTTTTTCTTTTTTCTACTTCATTTGCACTATATAGAAAAGCCATTGACTTCCTTGTATTCATTTTACATGCTCCGATCTTGCTGAACTCCGGTGTCAGTTCCAGAATATTTTTCAAAGGAATCTTTGGGATTTGAACTTAAAATAACTTGCCTGTGAAGAGTGAAAGTTTGATTTTTTCTTTGCTGAGTTGGAGGAAGTTTCCTTCTGTTTGCTGTCTGATGGACGAGGCTAGGCCTTTTACCACAATGGTGAAGAACAGTGGTGATGGAGGGTATCCTTGTCCTGTCCTGGTCTTAGGGGAAAAGCTCTCAACTTTTTTCTGTTGAGGAAGACATTCTCCATGTGTCTTCTGTAGATGGCTTCTTTGTTGAATATGTTCCCCTATGCTACACAGCAAGAAATGTTTTACATGAATATATAATCGCTCTTGCCAAAAGCTTTTTGGGCATGAGTTGAGATTATAAAATGGTCCTTATCCTTTGTTTTATTAATGATCCAAATCCCATTGTTGGATTTGCAGATGCTGATCCACCTGTACAGACCAAAATTAGGCCCATTTCGTCATGGTGAATTATCCTATTACCGTACTGGTGGATCCTGTTGGTTAGGATCTTGGCGACATTTTGCATCCATATCCATCAAGGATATTCGTCTGTAATTCTCCTTTTAGGTTGGATCTTTGTCTGCTCTTGAGGTCAAGGCACTGCTACCTTCTGAAAATGAGCTTGGAAGTTTCCTTTAATTTCTATTTTTTGGAAAATTTTCAGGATAGGTATTAATTCCATTTCAATACTTCTTGCATTCCCAGGGGTAGCCATCTGTCCCAGGACTTTTGATTGTCAGAAGACTTTTAAATATGTTTGATTTTCATTCCTTGGTTTGGAGTCTTTACAGATTTTCTATTCATTCCTGTTTCCGACTGGGTTGTTTCTACATTTACTTGAAGGCATCCATTTTTTTCTCTGATTGTTGAATTTGTTGGCATGTTATTGCTCATAATGTTCTCTCTCTTTAATAGTTTGTTTTTCATGTATTTATTCAATATTTATTTAATCTCAATTTCCCAACATAGAGTAACACCAAGTGCTCATCTCATCACGTGCCCTCCTTAGTGCCCGTCACCCAGGTACCAAGTCCCACCACCCACCTCTCTTCCCCAGCCCTTTGTCTGACTCCCAGGGATAGGAGTCTCTCGTGTTTGGTCTTCCTCTCTGATTTATCCCCTCTCATTTTACCTCCTTCCTTTATGTTCCCTTTCGTTGTATGAGAGAAAGTGTGATGATTGTCCTTCTGGGACTGACTTATTTCATTGATATAATACTGTGTAGTTCCAAACACGTTGATACAAATGGTAGCTATTGATCCTTTCTAATGACTTAGAAATATCCCTTTGTATATATAAACCATATCATGTTTATCAATTTGTCTCTCAAAGGACATCGTGGCTTCTCCCAGAATTTGGCTATTGTGCACACTGCTGCTATAAACATTGGGGTGCAGGTATCCTGCCGTTTCACTGCATCAGTATTTTTGGGGTAAATCTCCAGCAGTGCAATTCCTGGGTCGTAGGACAGATCTATTTTTAACCCTTTAGGAACCTCCACACTGTTTTCCAGAGTGGCTGTACCAGTTCATATTCCCACCAAAGGTGGAAGAGGGTTTCCCTTCCTCTACATCCTCTTGAACATGTGTTGTTTTATTTCTTATTAATTTTCGCCATTCTCTGTTGTGTAAAGTAGCAGCTGACTGTGTTTGGATGTGCTTTTCTCTGATAGAAAGTGATGTGGAGAATTTTTTCATGGACTTGTTGGCCATATGTAGGTCTTATTTGGAGAAATTCCTGTTAAAAAAAAAAAGAAATTCCTGTTCATGATTTCTCCCCATTTCTTAACAGGATTCCTGGTTTGATAAGTTATTTACGCATGTTGGATACAAGCCCTTTGCCTTATATGTTATTTGATAATATCATCTTCCCTTCTGTTGACTGTTTCTTTTGCTGTGCAGAAGTTATTTATCTTGAAGAAGTTCCAATAATTCATTTTTGCTTTTGTTTCCCTTGCCCTCATGGATGTATCTTGCAAGAAGTTGCTGTGGCCAAGTTCAAAAAGGGTATTTCACGTGTTCTCCTCTACGATTTTGATGGAATCTTGTCTCACATTTTGATTTTATCTTTGTGTACGGTGTAAGAGAATGGGCTAGTTTCATTCTTCTGCACGTGGCTGTCCAATTTTCCCAGTACCATTTATTGAAGACACTGTCCTTTTTCCACTGGAGAGTCTTACCTGCTTTGTCAGATAAGAGTTGACCATGGAGTTGAAGGCCCATTTCTGGGTCTTCTATTCTGTTCCATTGATCTATGTGTCTGTTTTTGTGCCAGTAACGCACTGTCTTCATGATCACAGCTTTGTAGTGCCACGTGAAATCCGACATTGTGATGCCCTGGCTCTGGTTTTCTTTTTCAGTATTCCCCTGGGTTTTTGGAGTCTTTTCTGATTCCACACAAATCTTAAGATGATTTCTTCCACCTGTCTGAAAAAAGTCCATGGTATTTAATAGGGATTGCATTGACTGTGTAAATTTCCCTAGGTAACATTGACATTTTCACAATACTAAATCTTCTAATCCATGAGCATGGAATATCTTTCCATCTCTTTGTGTCTTCCTCCCTGGTGCACAGGGAGTGCTGTTGTGATTCAGGAAAATGTTCAGTTGATGAGTATGGAGGTATTTGTAATTGATCTATAGTCCAGGTCAGGGAAATTTAAGTTCAAGAAGTGAAAGTAGTACAGTTGTTTACAAAAGTATGCAGATGCTAGAGTTGATTTCCCAAGTTTCTAAGACAGAGAATGAATACTTTAACACAAAATCCTATGTCCAGAGAGACTCCGTGGGGAAAACTGCTCCTTGGAGAAGAAGCTCAGACCCTGACAGGAAATCTGCTGATAACCTCAATCTGCACCTGCTCCTGGGCCTTCAAGACAGAAGTGTTGAGTAGTGTGCACCCCCTGGTGGTCCCGATCCCCTTCTACAGGGAGGTTTGTGTCTGGACTCACACTGAGGTCCTGTCACTGTGTCCATCACACAGTAATACACGGCCGTGTCCTCGGCTCTCAGGCTGTTCATCTGCAGATACAGAGTGTTCTTGGAATTGTCTCTGGAGATGGTGTATCGGCCCTTCACAACATCAGTGTAGTATGTGCTACTATCATCACTCCTAATTCGTGCGACCCACTGCAGCCCCTTCCTTGGAGCCTGGAGGACCCAGTGCATGTAGTAGCTACTGAAGGTGAATCTAGAGCCCACAGAGGACAGTCTCAGAGACGCCCCAGGCTTCACCAGGTCTCCCCCAGACTCCACCAGCTACACTTCACCCTGGACACCTGCAGAAGCAAGGCATCCTGGTCAGAAATTTATCCCACATCTTCTGTTTCTCTCATTCACCTCCATTCACATACTAAAGGTCTCTTATACTTCATAAATTACCTTTTAAAATAGCGATGAGGAAAACCCAGGTGAGCACTGACTCCATGGTGAGTTGTCTGTGTTCCGTCCTGATCACTGAATATGGTCACCTGGGGATACTGGAGCTTGGGCTACTCTCCCAGCTCAAGGTCTGGGCTGGGGTGCTTTAATTAGTGGAGGAAGGGCCATACTTGCATGTCCTCTGACTATATCTTCAGCTCTTGACTACAATTCGATTCTAACGAGTTTATAGTAAGGATTACATTACCGTTGCAGATCACTTTGTGATGATGTCACTCAGGAAATATCAAGTTCTCATCTGTGAGTGGTGTAATCTTTTCATTTCTGTTTCCTTTCTAAAAAGTCTTTCATCAAAATAGGCCATTTTTAGTATGGTATTTTATCTTTTATTCAAATTTATTTCTAAATAAAATTTAGAAATTATTTCTAAATAATTTTTTAATTTTATTTCTAAATTTTTATTTTTGATGCAAGTTAAAGTGTTATTTTTGTTAATTTTATATAGATAGTTTTTGTTAGTGTGTGGAATCATAGCTGTATTTATTTTATATCCTGAATTTTCCCTGAAATCCTTAACTGACTCTTAGAATTTGTAGAGTTTGGAGGCATTGCCCCTGTAGCAGATCATGTCATATGGAAATGAATAATATTTCTTTCTTCGTCTCTACTGATTACTTTTTTATTGCCTACTTTCCCTGGGTAGGTCTTCACCTTGTTGGAGCAGAAAAATTGCTCTGCTTTTCTTCTGATTTCATTGCCTCATCTAATAGATCAGTAGACATAAGAAACTAAGGGGGGATGCATTTAATTTTCCACGTGCATGAGCTATGTAAAATACGACACCCAAACAATGACCACAGCAGGCAGCACTTCTGTCCTTAGACAATATGATGTTGTGTTTGTACATATTTAAGGCCAGGATTTGGGTTTGGGTCAGTGAATGAGTTGGCGAATGACAAGGGTTGTTTGCAGAGCCTTCTGAGCCCTGTTACCATGATTTGGAGGCAGCTTTTCCTCTCTTGAAATGGAGAAATCAAAAAAAAAAAAAAAAACGGAGAAATCCCACCAAATATTTATTTAACTGGCTGAGGGAGCCTAAATGGTTCTTTTTTAAAAATATTTATTTATTTATTTATGATAGTCACAGAGAGAGAGAGAGAGAGAAGCAGAGACACAGGCAGAGGGAGAAGCAGGCTCCATGCACTGGGAACCCGATGTGGGATTCAATCCCGGGTCTCCAGGATCGCGCCCCAGGCCAAAGGCAGGCACCAAACCGCTGTGCCACCCAGGGATCCCTAAACGGCTCTTTACACAACATGCAGTCTGAAAATGTCAGCGTACCAAAGTTGGATTCATGTATCACTAGTATCTTTGCCTGTGCCTACAAAAGTTAGTAATGTCTGTCTCAACTCTGTAAAGAAAATCTGTGATGTTTTGATAAGGATTGCACTGACTGCATAGAATGTTCTGGGTAGCATATATTTTTAAAATATTCCTGTTTTTAAAATTATTTCATAACTTTCTTATTCATGAGAGACACCTAGAGTGATGCAGAGACATAGTCAGAGGGAGAAGCGGGATCCCTACAGGGAGCCCATAGTGGAATCCATCCAAGGACCTTGAGTTTGATGAGAGCCAAAGGCAGACACTCAATCACTGAGCAACCCAGGTGTCCCAACAATAGTTATTCTTCTAATACATAAACATGCAATGGTTTTCTATCTCGTTGTGTCTTCTTCAGTTTACTTCTTGAAACGCTGTATAAGTAGAAAAATGTTGAAAAAATCGGAGTACCACAGGAGAGGGGGCATCACAATGTTTGTGGTCAAGCTGTATTACTGAGTCGTTATCATCAAAACAACCTGGTACCTGCACAAAACAACACATAGATGAATGGAACAGAGTAGAGAAGCCAGAAATGGACAATCAACTCTATGATCAACTAATCCTCCAGAATCAAGAGTGAATGCTCAATGGAAAACACACAGGCTCATCAATAAATAGTGTAGAACGCTCAGCAAAGTAACTGAAGAAGACACAAAGAAAGGGAAAATATTCCATGCCCATAAAATGGAAGAATAAATATTTTTAAGATGCCTCTGCTACCCAGAGCAGTCTACACATTCAATGCAATCCCGATCCATATAACATGTTCCCCCATGTAGTTAACACGCCTTGTGATATTGAGTGTACAATATAGTGATGACACTTCTATCCATCTCCCATGGCTCCTTAGGACCAGTGTTCTCCCTTATCCCGATCTGCTATGTCATTCGGGCCCTCCCACCCCCCCTTTACTAACCAACAGTATGTTTCCATATTGATGAAACTTGTTTGTCTCAATAAATTTTTCCTCATGGCTAATTTGTGTTTTTTAATTGAATTTTGCATAGGAGTGAGTCATATGGTATTTGTCTTGCTGTGACTTAGTTAACATTACATGCACTCGTTCCATACTCTTTGCTGCAAATTGCAAGGATTCATTCTTCTTTGTGTATGTCCCGCATCTCTGCATCTTTTCATCAGTAATGGACAGTTGGAATGCTTCCCTTATTTGCCTATAGCACAAAAAGCTCCTATAAATATAGGGATGCAAACTTCTCTTTGAATTAATGTTTTATTTTTTGGGGGTAAATACACTGTACCACAACTATTTGATCATACAGTAGTTCTATTTTTAACTGTAGTAGGAATATCTATACTGTTTTCACAGTGTCTACACCAATGTCACTCCCACCAGCAGTGTAAGAGGAACCTTATCACCTTTAGAATCTCTTCACAGTGTTTATGTCATGGAAGAAGTTTTCAGAGCATGATGCTAAGACCCTAAGAGGAGACGACTGTTCAACTGACCTCCTTCCCTGGATTAAGAAATCCCTATATCTTGTGATCTCTGGTGAGTGTGAGCATCCTCTGATGGTCCAAGTGCACCTGTTGGATCCCAGGATCCCAGCAGACATTCACGGACCTGTTTTCCTCCCTTCTCCTGTATCCATGATCAACATAGTGAACTTTGCAGCATGAGCACCATGGAGCCTCCTGTTCAGAGAATGTCTCCCCTTACTTGTTTCCCATCTTTGCCTCCTCACTCTGCTCCTGGCCTACAAATATCCAGCTACCCTTACGGTATTCAGAGGTGTCCAGGAATCTTGTATCAAGTATTCCTTAGCACATTTAAGAGACAGAAGCAGTTTTTCTTCGATAAAAGTGAGAAGAAATGAAAGACGCTTTCTGGACTCACAAATTATACTGAAACAGGCAGATAAAGTGCTCTGCCTCAAACATGTACTAACTTCAAGGAAAAGGAAGGGTTGAACCAGATTTAAAAGAAAAATAGCACAGTAGTTGGAGTCTGAGATTCAGAACATTCTCAAGCCTTGATCCTAATGGAATGTTGCCCAAATGGATGTTCATTGCTTAGTGATGGCGATGCCTTTTGAACTCATATTTTACCTCCTCTGGAACAAGAATGTCAGCACCTGTATTTTTATGTTTGTGAGGAATTGTGTTCATAAGGAGGTGATCTGTTTTTTATTTTATTTTTTTAATTTATTTTTTGTTTGCTTTTGCATTTTGTTTGGTGTTTCCAGTTTTTAATAAGATTTTATTTATTTATTCATGATAGACACACACACACAGAGAGAAAGAGACACAGGCAGAGGGAGAAGTAGGCTCCATGCAGGGAGCCCATGTGGGACTTGATCCAGGGGACTCCAGGATCACCCTGGGCTGAAGGCAATGCTAAACCACTGGGCCACCGGGGTAGCCCTGTTTCCAGTTTGTGTGTGTTGTGTGTGTGTGTGTGTTTGTGTGTGTGTTAGATTCATAGACCTATCACTCCTAGAAAAGGATTTACTACCAAAAGAAGGTACCAAAATATCATGATACATGAGTTAGATGATTAGATTTGGGGCGATATAAATCATTATATATAGGTAAAATTTGGCCTTGTGTCATTGCTGTTATGGGTTGCCATTTAGGGTGATGCCAATGTGTGTCACTGTGAATGCCATGTGAGAATAAGGTGAACATTTGCATGTCTGAGTATGGACTGTATTTAACAAGGTTATTGTTGAATCTGTGGTTGATAACTTTGTGGCCCAACAGATAGTCATGTTTGATAATTTCAGAGATCTTGATATTACCACCATGATGGCGAGTTTCGATCTGGACATTGGAGGATTGAGTGACATTCACCTTCTGTCCATCTCATGTATCCAGATGCGGGGGACTGAGGACTCAACATCCTTGAGTGGTTTCACTCTGTGAATTGGGCAGGAAAAACCTCATAACCAGGTGAAGCCACTTTCCTCTATAAACTCCAGGTCTCTTTCTGGTTCTGTGTGTCTAACTGAACTCAGATACGTGCACATGGATGGATGGAAAATTCCATGAGTCAGAGAGAGACTTTGCAATATAAACAAACAAACAAAAAAAAAGGTTCCTAAATTTGTCATTGCGCCTGAGTCTGGTGTGCACCTGGTTCTCTGCAGGCCTGATGGGATGATGCAGGACACTTGTCAGTGGAGAGGGGAGCCATGCCTAAAATATAGCTCTGGGATGTCTGCCAGAACCCATGACCATCCTCAGTGTGAATGTGATTAGACCCAGGGGCGTCCACAGGGTGTCTCTTACCAGCAATCATTAGGTCCCTGACATTTTTGTGGAGCCATCAAGCCTCTGAGTTGTTTCTCTCTAAGTGTTTCATTGCCATAGGTTCTATTGGATGGGAAATGTAGCCTCTCTCAGTAAGTTCAGGGGACCTGCTTATCCTGGAAGGACTCATTCCTGGGATCTTGTCCCTGGTATAAACCTCTGATCTGTGTTCTGATAGTGAAAGTGAATGTCCTCTTCCCTTGAAGATAAAAGCTGATATGGTTTCCACACTTGTTCCCCACCATTCTCAGTGTGAATCACTAATGAGATTGCCATTTGTCTGATCATTCTCCCTAGGAGCCAGTGCTGGGATACATGGGTGGTGTCAGGGGGTGAAGACCAGGGTACACTCCTGGTAAACAGGCATCCCCAAGCTCAGTATTGTTTCCTACAGAGGAAAGGGAGGTGAATGGGAATGTCAGCTGACACTTGTCCGTGACTCCTGCAGATCCAGCAGCAGCCTGTGTGAACCAGTCTGGTCCAGGAGTTCAGTATGACCCCATGCAGGCAGGTTGTGGGAGACCATGCCTGGATCAGCTGCCCGTGAGGTGTGGGCACAGATGATCTAGGATGGGCAGCTTTGGATCTATGTCTAGCCCATGGGACACCACACTGATAGTCCCTATAGTTTAGTTAACCAATGTCCTTTTTCTGTTATTAATAAAATTATAAAATGCAAAAAGAGAGACTTATTTAATTAGATTCCTTTGGCTACGTCCTTTGAGGCAAAATTTCTCTTTATTCCTGAATGTAGAATGATCATAAAATTATTCTGAAACCTTAAAAAAGACATTTATAAAAATAGATTTTCAATCAGTTAAATCGCTTTATATTTATTTTAGAAATAGTACACAGAGTGAATCTTAAAATTCTTGAGGTGTAAAGCACAGTAATGTTAGGCATATGCACTGGAAATTGTCACCCTGAAGCACCTACAACAGAACCTCATTGATTCCACAACACCTGATATGTGGGTCAGCCTTTCCAGGCTCAGAGGCTCAGGAACCATCCAGAGTCGTACCGCTGGTCGCATATCATCTGGGCCTTTGCAAGAGCTCCCAGGGTTATTGATATACTTGAGTTGAGTAGAGATACAGATAATATGTTAATGTTTACAAGGTATATCCTCTTCATCCCTCATGTAGGAAGCAAATAACATCAGGACAATTAGGCAGGAGTCAAAGCACAAGCATATTCCAAAGCAAAAATTTAAGAATAAGCCATCTACTCCCAAGTCATACAAGATTCTGAAGGGCAAGATGGCGGAAGAGTAGGGTCTCTAAGTCACCTGTCCCCACCAAATTACCTAGATCACTTTCAAATCATCCTGAATACCTACAAATTCGGCCTGAGATTTAAAGAGAGAACAGCTGGAATGCTACAGTGAGAAGAGTTCACGCTTCTACCAAGGTAGGAAGATGGAAAAAAATAAATAAAACAGCATCCAAAGGGGAGGGGCCCCAGCGAGGAGCCGGGCTAAAAGAAGCCTTAATAATCTACACTTTTAAAAAAGATTTTATTTATTTATTCATCACACACACACACACACACACACAGAGGCAGAGACACAGGCATAGGGAGAAACAGGCTCCATGCAGGGAACCTGAAGTGGGACTCGATACCAGGTCTCCAGGATCACAATCTGGGCTGAAGGGGTTGCTAATCTGCTGAGCTACCTGGACTGCACAATAATCTAATTTTATCCTACTTTTCACTACACCAATTGTTAGATTATAAAGTCCAGAATTTCCATTTTTTATAGATTATTAAATTTCATATTCACATAAGTGGTAATTAGTGAATCCCTGAATACTATCAGCTTTATTTAATAGAAAAAAACTGCCTGAATTATGCATGAAACATAGGACAATGAATAAAATTTCCAGTTGTAGTGCTTTTTTAAAATTTTTATTTGAATTGCCGTAGACACTCCTGTGTGTGTGCACGTGTGTGGTAATTAAGTATTATTCAATTATACACATGTATATATTTGTGTAATCAGCACCACAACTAAGCCATAGAACTCTTCTACAGAAAGTATCCCTCATGCAATCCTTTTGTAGTCAGTCACCACAATACCACTGACTTCCCTAACTGTTGGAAACCACTAATCTTTATAACATTTTCATGTCAAAAATGTTATAAAATTGGAATCATACACAATGTACCTTAGGGATTGCCTTTTTTTTCACTCAGCATAATTCCCTCTAGGTTCATCTAAGTTGTGTGTATGAATAATTTGTTTCTTTTCATAGCTGAGTTGTATCCCATGGTGTAGATGTAAAATGTTGGTTTAACCATTCATTGGCTGAAGGATATCTGAGCTGATTCTGAGTTTTAGCTGTTATAACTAAAGCTGTTATGAACATTCAAAAAAATGAATTGCAGTAGAGGTCACATCCAGTGTAACGCCCATTTCATGTATCCAACATGCTGATTGCACACTTCCATACATCACCCAGTGTTCATCAGGACAAGTGCACTCCCTAAGCCCCATCTGACAGGTCACCCATCCCCCACTCTCCTCCCACCTGGTAACTATCAGTTTTATCTCTGTATTGAAGGGACTATTTCCTGATTTCTGCATCAATCTCTTTGCTCATTTGTTCTGTTTCTTAAATTCAAATTATGACTGGAAGTATACAGTATTTTCTTTTTCTCACTGGCATGTCAATTAGCATTATGCATACTACCTCCATCCTCACACTTGTAAATTGTTAGATTTAATTCCACTGCATTGATTAGTAAAATCCCTATGTATCTAACTCTATCTATATCTATCTATCATCTATCTATCTATCTATCTATCTATCTATCTATCTATCTATCTCACATGTTCTTTATTCATTCATCAGTTGACAGATACTGGGATTGTTTCCATAGTTTGGCCAATGTAGATAATGCTGCTGTAAACATCGAGGTGCGTGCATCCCTTTGAATCAGCACTTTTGTGATCTTAGGGTAAATACCCAGTAGGACAGTTGCTGGATCACAGGGTAGGTCTACATTTACCTATTTGAGGCACCACCATACGGTTTCTCTGAGCAGGCTGCACCCCTGCCCACCCACATCTCCTGACCAGAGAATTCTGCAGGGCCCCAGTTCTAGTGGAGGTGGTTTCATGGCTCATTTAATGAGCTGAGCAGAGCACACCCAGTTAAAACTCATCACATTCCTCCCAAGGACCACACATTGCCCACTTCAGGCAGGGAGAGCATGTGTAGATGCCAGACCTGAAGGAAAGAGGCACCAAAACAGTACAGCACAGTGCACATGGCACACACCACAGACACTCTCTGAAGACCCAGACCCAGGACCATATGTGACCTCTTCTTCATAAAACTGTTATAATTGTAGCAGAATCTATAACTGGCATTTGTACACACAGAGGAAGATAAAGACTTAGAGAAAATTCCAAGATTAAGGAATTCAATTCCAGTTTCCTGTCTGGAGCCAGCTCAATTTGGTTTTCTCATGTCAGTCCCTTTGACCCTGCCAAATGAGACAAGACTTCTTTTCTGCCTCCAGATACAGCAGTTTCTATCCTTGAATGGGTGGTTTGCATCACAGAGACTTCCAGCAGCCCATCCCATCCAAAATGGAGTTACATAGACTGTAGGGAGACATATAACTCATGACAATTATATTCCTGTATTTCTTGTCCTTGGGGAGGTTTCCTGAACTCCTGCCTGAAGCCCATGTGACATGGTGATAAGTGCTCTCTCTCTTTGTCACTCATCAGTGAGGTAATTTTCATAGAACACAAAACTCAACCATTACTACTGCAAAAATAATAACAATTGAATGACATACACCCAGACAGATGGCCTCACATGCAGCCAAAGGGCAAGAGGCATTCCGACTCCTGGTGTACAAGGGCCCTGATCCCATAGTGAGGCTGCACCTCCTGACCTAAGTGGTCTCCTGAGGCCCCACCTCCTCCTCCCATCACATGGACGTTAGGTTCCAACACGTGGCTGTTGGAGGACTCACACAGTGAGCTGATATCAGCACCTGAAGGATCCATGAGTTATTCCCTGCAGGTGGAAGGTCCTCCTCCACTTTCGTTCTCTCAGTTTTCATAATTGTATAGTGGAATTTGTCATCACACCCTATTTTTTGAGTAGTACCTGCTGTCTCCTTGATCTCCAATCCTCCCTGTTCTCCTCCTGCCCCACCCATGGGAAATCCAGCAAGCGCCCTTGAGTTCTGTCCCCAGATACTGGTGGGAAACTGACTCCATATAATCCCAACCTGGATCAGGACCTCATCATCACCACTTTCCCTCAACACACACCCTGAGCCAGTGTCTATCCCTGGCTCCATCCAAACATATCTGACTTGCTGAGAGGCCTGCCTGCTTTTAACAGAAACAATGATGAAGCTGAAAACGTTTTCATACTCATGTGTGTGTGTGTGAGTGTGTGTGTGTGTGTGTGTGTGTTGATGCTCAGACTCCACATCCACAGAACATCCTGGTGTGAATCCAGCTTCCTTCCCAGGCTGTCACTGACATGGATGCCGTGTGCGTGGATCAAGATATTGACCCCATTAGGGGTCTGTCTTCTTTTGCTTTAGATATTTGATGCATTTGCAGCCTCATGTCCAACATGGAGTTTATGTTGCTTCTACCAAATTTCTCTTTGAGCTGGGTGGTCCTGTGATGCACAATGATTGTAGGTGCAGATCGGGGAAATGTTTAGTTAATGTACATGGAAATATTTGCAATTACCTGGTATTTAGGGAAAATAGTAAGCAACTGCAAGAGTCTCTGTCTTGGCAATATCACAGAAGTGACGTTGTGTTCTTGACAATGTATCATATCAGGGGATACATGATATATTTTTTTCTCTCAGGATATTCTTTTTTTTTTTTTCTCAGGATATTCTTGATCAAGGTAATGTGTGTTGGGTATTTCCACTGTAGGTTTACTATTATTCCCTTTGTAACTAATAACTATATTTGGAGAGATGCTCTGAGATTACATGAATATTCTGGTTCACCCAATTATTTTATAATTTATTTGATTTTATTATTTTATTTTACTTTATTTTATTTATATATATATATATTTATAGTTAGTTATGATTCTTCTTTGAAAATAATGAATTTATTTTTTATGGTGTTAAATTTGCCAGCATACAGAATAACACCCAGTGCTCATCCCATCAAGTGCCCTCTCAGTGCCCATCACCCATTCACCCCCACCCCCCACCCTCCTCCCCTTCCACCATGCCTTGTTCATTTCCTGGAGCTAGGAGTCTCTCATGTTTTGTCTCCATCTCTGATATTTCCCACTCATTTTCTCTCCTTTCCCCTTTATTCCTTTCAGTATTTTTTATATCCCCCAAATGAATGAGACCATATAATGTTTGTCCTTCTCCAATTGACTTATTTCACTCAGCATAATACCCTCCAGTTCCATCCACGTCGAAGGAAATGGTGGGTATTTGTCGATTTTTAAAGTTTTCTTTAAAAACTTATTTATTTATTTATGATAGAGAGAGGCAGAGACACAGGGGAGAGAAGCAGGCTCCATGTGAGGAGCCCGACCTGGGACTCATCCCGGGAATCCAGGGTCGCGCCCTGGGCCAATGATAGGCGCAAACTGCTGAGCCACCCAGGGATCCCCATATTTGTCATTTCTAATGGCTGAGGAATATTCCCTTGTATACATATACCATATCTTCCTTATCCATTCATCTTTTGATGGACACTGAAGCTCCTTCCACATTTTGGCTGTGATATCGCCAAGAAAAGCAAAACATTAATCTAATCATCCAAAAGGGTCACATAAACCCAAAGTGAGAGGCATTCTTCAGAATAACTGACCAGTACTCATCAAATGTTTCAAGGTCATGAAGGACAAAGAAAGACTTAAATAGCTGCCATAGGCTAGCAAAAACAAAGAAAACAGCAACTAAATGCAATTTGGGATCGTAGTTTGGATTCTGGGGTAGGAAAAAAAAATATTTGGAAAACTGGTGAAATTTCAATAAGGACTAATCTATAGCCCAATATTGGGCTAATATAGCCCAATATTATAGTACCAGTGCAAATCATACAACTGTATAATAAATTTTATTATAGCTGGCAAATTAATACAATGTCACCATCTGCTAAATTATACAGTTATTCACTATCCTAGCTTTTTTATTCCAAATAAATAGAGCATGTTTTACTCCTTCTAATGAACCAGTTGCATAAGCCTATGTTTTCTAGAATCATTACATTTACCTATCCCCCAAATTATCTTTTCTATTACACTATCTCATCAAATTCACATATTTATTGATTGCCACAGTGTGCAGTGTACTCAAGATATAAATTAATATATCTTATATATGTCTTATATACAATGTATAAGTATAACATATATATCTTATATATATACTTTATATATATATAAAGTATACAACGTATACGTATAACGTATACGTATATCTTATATATATCTTATATTACAACGTTTCTACCTGCATAAACAAATATAGAAAAACAGCTTTTGTAATTTATGTTTTACATGTCTAATATAACCTATTATCATGTAAATTAAAATTACTGTGAAATCTAATATGAAATGGTGCAGCCACTCTGGAAAACTGTGTGCAGGTTCCTCCAAGAGTTAAAAATAGACCTGCCCTACCACCCAGCAATTGGACTGTTGGGGATTTACCCCAAAGATGCCGATGCAATTAAACATTGGGACACCTGCACCCCGATGTTTATAGCAGCAATGTCCACAATAGCCAAACTGTGGAAAGAACCTTGGAGTCCATCGAAGGAAATGGATAAAGGAGATGTGGTTTATGTAAGCAATGGAATATTACTCAGCTATTACAAATGACAAATACCCACCATTTGCTTCCATGTGGATGGAACTGGAGGTTATTATGCTGAGTGAAATGAGTCAATTGGAGAAGCACAAATATTATATGTTCTCATTCATTTGGGGAATATAAATAATAGTGAAAGGGAATAGAAGGGAAGGGAGAAGAAATGGGTAGGAAATATCAGAAAGGGAGACAGAACATAAAGACTCTTAACTCTGGGAAACGAACTAGGGGTGGTGGAAGGGGAGGAGGGCGGGGGTGGGGGTGAATGGGTGACGGGCTCTGAGGGGGGCACTTGACGGGATGAGTACTGAGTGTCATTCTGTATGTTGTCAAATTGAACGCCAGTAAAAAATAAACTTATTATTTAAAAAATAAAATTAGGGATCCCTGGGTGGCGCAGCGGTTTGGCGCCTGCCTTTGGCCCAGGGCGTGATCCTGGAGACCCGGGATCGAATCCCACGTCAGGCTCCCGGTGCATGGAGCCTGCTTCTCCCTCTGCCTGTGTCTCTGCCTCTCTCTCTCTCTCTGTGACTATCCTAAATAAATAAATAAAATATTAAAAAAATAAATAAAAAATAAAATTACTGTGAAATCTATTGATAGAAAAAGAATCGCTGTCTTTTGTGTATGGCATAATAGCTGTTTTCATATAAAAACAGATGTGTCTAAATCAGAGACTGAATAGGTATGCACATATCATCTGCCTAGATAACTCCCTGGGGAAAACAGCTCCTTGGAGAGGAATCCCAGACCCTGACAGGAAACCTGCTCAGGAACTCCATCTGCACCTGCTCCTGGGCCTGCAAGAGGGAAGTGGTGAGGAGTGTGCACTCCCTGGTGATCCTGATCCCCTTAACAGAGAGGTTTGTGTCTGGGCTAACACTGAGGTCGACTCACTGTGTCCTTTGCACAGTAATACACGGCTGTGTCCTCGGCTCTCAGGCTGTTCATCTGCAGATACAGTGTGTTCCTGGCATTGTCTCTGGAGATGGTGAACCGGCCCTTCACAGCGTCTGCGTAGTATGTGCTACTTCCACCACAGTTAATGTATGCGACCCACTGCAGACCCTTCCCTGGAGCCTGGCAGACCCAGTTTATTTCATAGGAACTGAAGGTGAATCCAGAGGCCACACAGGAGAGTCTCAGGGATCCCCCAGGCTTCGCCAGGTCTCCCCCAGACTCCACCAGCTGCACCTCACCCTGGACACCTGCAGACATAAGACATCCTGGTTAGGAAACTGTCCCACATCCCCTGTTTCTCTCACTCACCTACAATCACAGACTCAGGGTCTCTTTTTCTTCATGAATTACCTTTTAAAATAGCGACAAGGAAAACCCAGCCAATGAAAGACTCCATGTTTAGTCGTCTGTTTTCCACCCTGATCCCTAAACAGGGTCACTTGGGGATCCTGGGACTGGGACTCCTCTCCCAGAAGCACGTCGGGATGGGCTGGTTTAATCAGTGAAGTGAGAGCCCTATTTGCATGTCCTTTGAATATATAATCAGCTCCAGACCTAGATTTGATTCTTTACAAGTTATTAACAAGGATTTCTTTACATCCGTAGGCAACTGCGTGTAAGTCTTCTGACATTATGAAGTGTTCACATTTATGAAAAAATGCCTTTGCATTTTTTTGACTCTTTAAAAATCTCTCATCAATGTAAGTTATTTTAGTGGACAGTATTTTACCTCTTTTAGAATACTTAATCCTACCTATTACATTCTTAACACCGGTGCCAATGTAATAAGGTTTTATTAATTACCTTTTACGTACTTTATTGTTAGGGATGCTTGTGTGGCTCAGCGGTTGAGGTCTGCCTTCTGTGCTGGGAGTGATCCTAGAGTCCAGAGATCCAGTCCCACATTGGGGTCCCTGCATGGAGCCTGCCTCTCTCCTCCTGTGTCTCTGCCTCTCTCTGTTTTTGTGTCTTTCATGAATAATTCAATAAAATCTTTAAAATATAAATAATTAATTGTTCCTGTGTGGAAACCTAGATTTACATTGTTTGTTGATTTTGTATCCTATCGATTCCCTGAAGTTGTTCATTAACTTAGGGTTTGGTTTTGAAGCTTGGCATGTTTGACCCTGCAACAGATTGTGTCATATGGATACAAGTAAATTTCTCTGTATCTGTTGATTTAAATATCTTTTATTCTTTGTTTCATAAACTTCCTGGTTTGGCATTCCAGTCATAACCACAGTATGGGCTTCCTTCCCTTCTTCCTGGTTATTTGTCTGGACTAATTACTCTGTAGACTTATGAGAGACCTAAGTGAAGATGTATTTCATGTTGCATGTGCATGAGATCCCTGAAACACAACACACAGACAATGAACAAACTAGGCAGTCCTTCTTCTTCTTACCCAACAAGACTTTGATTTGTAGAGGTATAAGGCCAGGATACTGGATTTGGGTCAGTGAATTGGTGAGGAACTGACAAGGCTTGTTTTCACAGCCTTCTGGGCCCTACAGACGTTTCTGGTGCTGAGGATTGTCCACCCCTCCTGGTTCAGAGAAGGGAATTTTCCCATGGGAGATTTATTTCTTTACATCTGGGTGACAGAAGGGTTCATCCTCTCTGTCCACTGGATGATTCTCATGTGATTTTATTCACAACAATCCAGGGAACCAGCTGACATATGGGGTGGCACAGTTTATTCTCCTTTAGAATATTATGTTGAATACTGAGGGTGGGAATGACCCCTGTGTGGGTCCTGACTTGACAGAAGCGCTTCAGATTTTCACTTTTTAAAAAGATTTTATTTATTTATTCATGAGAGACAGAGAGAGAGAGAGAGGCAGAGACACAGGCAGAGGGAGAAGCAAGCTCCATGCAAGGAGCCTGACGTGGGACTTGATCCTGGGTCTCCAGGATCAGGCCCTGGGCTGAAGGCGGCGCTAAACCACTGACCCACCAGGGCTGCCCAGGTTTTCACTTTTTAATGCAGTGTTGGTTGTGGGTTTTTCATAAATCGTGACTACTTCCATCAGATAGGAGGCAATCTCTTCTTCCTCGACTGTTAAGATGTTTTGAAGATAAAAGCGTGTTAGATTTTTTTCAAGCGGTTTTAGGTATCCTAGGAAAGAATCGTGTACATCCAATCCTTGAGTCTGTTAATACGGGGGCCCATTGATGATCTGGGTGTGTTGAAGCATCCTTGCATCCCAGGGATGATTCCCTCTAGGTCATCCTGTGCCATCTGTCCATGGGCTGTTGGATTCAAGATGCCAGGATTTTTGCATTTATGTGCATCTGAGATATTGTCCATGAGACCCTTCCTGTGGGGTCCTTGGCATGGGTTCACTGTCAGACTCATCCTGGCCTCCTTAAATTAATTTGGTCACGTTCCATTCTAAATACGTTTTGGAAGAGATTGAAACATTTTGGCCTTATTTCTTAAAATATTTGAATATTTGTAGATAAAGCTATCTGATTTTGTCCTTTTCATTACATTATTCTTTTTAAATTTTCATTGTCTTTTTTGAGGCAGAATTTTTAAAAAGATTTTATTTATTCATGTGAGACACACACACACACACACACAGAGGCAGAGACACAGGCAGAGGGAGAAGCAGGTTCCATGCCAGAGCCCGATGTGGGACTGGATCCTGAGTCTCCAGGATCAGGCTCTGGGCCATAGGTGGTGCTTAACTCCTGAGCGACCTGGCCTGCCCCAGGCAGGATTTTTAGATAATGGTTTCAGGCTTCCTATTTGTTCTGTTTTGTTCATTTTTTTACTTCTTCATGAAACAGTTTTATTTTCTTGATAATACTAGTAATTTTGTAATTTGCCTTGGTTATCCATTATTTGCATTGTTAAAATATTAGAATTTTTTCATGGTCCTTTCTATCTTTTAGTGTCAGTTATTTCTTCTCTTTGAAATCTGATTATATTTATTAAGGCTTAAGTCTTTTCCAAGAGTGTCTATGAGTTAAATTTCATTTTTCTTTTCCATATACTTATTAAATCTCCATGAGAATTTTTGTCTATACAAATAGACAAATAATTTCTGTTCTAATGATTTTAATGTTGATTAAATTAATCAAAATATCAATTGTTTTCTTACATAATAGAAAAACTCCACATTCATATGGAAAACAAAATCACATGAGAGTGACCAAAGAAGTTTAAGAAATTAGAACAATAGTCAGACATCACACATCCCTCTACAGAAATGTATTTTAGTCGCACATTAAGCATTTCAGTGTGTGACTGCCTGACGTCAGCAATGTAGATGGTGGACCATATTACAGAGCCCAGAAGTTAACGTGTGCATATACAGTCAGAAATCCTTCAACCATAGGATATCTAAGAATACACAATGGGGAAAGGATAGTCTCTATAGCAAATGGTGTTGAACAGCCTCATACAAATAATGACACTTGGTCCTTATCAAACTTCACACAGATTCAAGGACACAGAAAATCTCAAAAGTGATTAAGAGTTAAGTGGAAGTCTCAACCCTAGAACTTAAACGTGTAAACTAAGGGGAAAATATCATGATCTTTGCTTGGCTGTGATTTATTATTTTTTAAAGATTTATTTATTCATGAGAGACACAAGAGAGAGAGAGAGGCAGAGACACAGGCAGGAGAGAAGCAGGCTCCATGCAGGGAGGCCCACTGGAGACTTGATCCCAGGATCCAGGATCATGCCCTGAGCCAAAGGCAGTTGCTCAACTGCTGAGCCACCTAGGCGTTTCATGATTTATTTGATATAACATTAAAATCACAGTAAAAAAAAAAGACTGATAAGTGAGGCTACCTCATGCACAAAGTGTGCAGGACAAATATTATTGGAGAAAAAATAGCCTATGAAATGGGAGACAGTGTGTTCAACTATATACTGAGACGGACTTAGTCTCCAAAATACAGAAAGGAATCTTAACCTCAATAGAAAGTCTGACAAAACACAATAATAACAAACACAAATCTCTCTTTAAACAGTTGCTCAAGGATGGGTCGCCTGGTCAACTCATATGGTTAAGCATCTAACTCTTGATCTAACTCTTGGTTGTGAGTCACGTCGTGATCTCAGGATCCTGGAATTGAGCCCAAAGTCAGGCTGTGGTCATGGGGAATCCGCTTGAGATTTTCTTTCTCTCTCCGACTCCTCTCCTTCTCCTTCTCTCTAAATAAATATATAAAATATGATTTTTTTTAATCTGGACAAGTTCTTCTATATTTATTTCTCTATAGAAAACAAACAGTAGTGGGATCCTCTGCAGACAGCCTGATTAAAACTGTGACCTCACTCTGTTCCCAAACACTTGACGTCATTTCCACCTGAGTGAGAGGAAGGTCTAGACCTCAGGTTGTGGGGAGAAACAGTAGCAGGAGACAGATGGACTCAATGGAGGTGTCTTTTTTTTTTTTTCAATGGAGGTGTCTTAACGTAGTCCTGCTCAGCTGCAGGAGAGAGCCAGAGCCAGAGATGCTGGAGGGGACAGTTCCTATCACAACACAAGTCAGACTCTCAGGAACCCCCCATCAGAGGACAAGAGGTGGTTTGTTTCAGAGTGTGGACATTCCATACCTGAGGACATTGTGCACAGGAGGGGAGCATGCAGCCTGATGCAGAGGAGCTCATCATTTGGGTTTGGGGAAGAGAGAGGGACAGAAAGCCCAACCAAACAATTGTGACCCTGGCCTGGCTGTACAAATGCCCCAGGCTGCACGGCCTGTCATCTCCGAGACTGCTGAGCTTCATGGAACAGCATGTCCTTGAGGTTCCCCTGGGATCCTGGGTGTGCATCAATAGTATGGCTTCTTATCGCAGAATCCCGTCCCATTGATGGATGTTTTCTACTGGCATTATTCTTTAAATCACGCAGGCTTTTGGGGGGGGTTTCTAGGCTTCTAACAGAAATGAAGACACTATAATTCATCACATGCCATTTTTACAAGAACATTGGGTTTCTTTATGCTGGAGCAATCACTGAGGAGTGGGATTTCCATGTCCCCTGGTAGGTTATCCATCTTTAATTTCAGGAGGAACAGAAAAATGATTTTCCAGGGCTTCTGTTTCATTTTTCATTTCTACTTTCAGGGTTGAGGCCCAGGTGTCCTGCATGCTTCCCAGGATGTTCTGGTCAGTGCTTCTTTCATACCTGAGCTCTTGTGATGAGTGTATAGGGCACCTCATTGTGGTTGACGTGAATTACCCTGAAAGATCCTGGTGGGATGTGTCCTCTCCTGTGCTTACTTCATGTATCTGTACCCTCCTGTATAACATGTCCAAAGATCTGCCTGTTTTATATATGAATTCTGTTGTTTTTTTTCCACTGAGTTTTGAGGGTGATTATGATATGCAGGTGAAAGTTCTTTGTTGGTTATTAAATTTGTGCAAGTTTTCTCTTGGTCCATATCTTGTATTTTATTACCTTGATAAATACGTGGGTAGAAAAATGTAGCTGATTTTCACTAAGAGTATTCTTAATATTTGGTGTTATGCATAATGATTTTTACCTATAACATTCTGATTTCATGATTAATGATTACTTATGAATAGTTTCTCCATTGACAATATATTGAAAAGTCCTGTTTTCTTTTCCCTGCTCTCCTCAGTATTGACCTGCCCCCTAACTGGTATCTACTATATCAGTGTTATTTTTTTATATGAATATAGAATTTGGCAATTGATTTTCATGTTGCTCTTTTTTTTATTTATGATAGTCAGAGAGAGAGAGAGAGAGAGGCAGAGACATAGGCAGAGGGAGAAGCAGGCTCAAGCTGTACGAATTTTTTTCTCATATTCAAACGTGAACTTGTGATTTAATGTAAGATGCTCTGTTGTATCTGATCAGTCTGGTTGTTCAACAGGTTCATCTAGTTGATTTTTCACAAAGTGTATTCTTAATATTTGGTATTATGCATATTGATATTTTATCTATAACATTCCTATTTCATGATTAGTGATTGCCTATGAATAGTTACTCCGTTGACAATATATTGCAAAGTCTTGTTTTATTTTCCTGGTCTCCTCAGTGTTGACCCGTTCTGTACTTGGTCTCTAGTAACTCAGTGTTTACATATTATATAAATATAGATTATTGGAATTGATTTTCAGGGTGTTGTTTTCATAAACTATAGCAATTCTGTTCCCATGCTCAAACATGAACTTGTGATTTCATGGCAGATGCTCTGCTGTATCTCATCAGCTGGTTGTTCGTCACGTTGAATAGATGTGCTTCTGGTGTGAAACATTATCATTTATCTTTCCAGGTGTTGGACTTTCTATGCCTCTTGCTGCTGTTCAGAGACAGGTTGTGGTACTCAGCCTTTTCCCTCCAGACTTTGGCATTCACTCCAGGGCCTTCCCCTGGAGGCTGATGGACCCATGTGACACCCTCACTGACATGCGCAGTGAGAACTCAGAGAAGGGGCAGGTGAGTGTAAGGGTCTGCCTGGGTTTCCCCAGCCCAGATCCAGACTCCTGCAGGGGAACCTGGGACAGATCTCCTGTGGAGAAGGACAACACAGGATGGGGGCAGGACTTGCCTTCCAATAAAAAATAATTTAAAAAAAGAATTCTGGTCCTGCATGGAACGAACCTGGTATGATGGTGCTCAAGTGGCAAAGTGGGGAAATTTCCAGGATCTGTGGTCCCCCTGAGTCCTACAAACAAAAAGCGGCATGATGTGATGGATGGTAAGAAGGACAGGATTCTGGAGATGGGTAAACATTATGTCAGAGTGCAGGCATTGTGATTTGTGTTTCCATAAACTGAACTATGTGTGGTCCTGTGCCTCTATCCTGAGACCAGCAGGCAGAAAGTAAGAGACCATGAGACCCTTGCTCGGAGGACCATCCCAGGTCCACATCACAGGAATACCTCATATTGACATTTAGAGACTCATTCATGTGTCTGAGATAAACCAGCTTAGACACAGGCAAGGTAAAGACTGGGTTCAGTTGTAAACTGAGGACAGGACAGGCTTGATGGCTCTCCTGTGAGGGCTCCCTGAAGAGTGGGGATGCAAGCATTCAACCCCAGGCCAGAGGTAGGAGGCCATGTTCAGAACAGCACTCTGATACAGCCAGGAAGAGAGTCACAAAACCCCCAAAACAGGCCTCAACAGGGTAGGGTGTGAGAATCTCCAGAGGAAACAAAACCAATAGCAAATGATAAATCCATTATCAACTGCACTGTGATTTACAGATTCATCCAAGCCCATCTCAGGTCCAGGGGCTGCACATTGCCAGAGGAACTGTGTGCTCCATCCCATGCTCCATCCTCTCATGTTATGTTCTGAGTGTGTGTATTTCAGGACAGCTGCTATGTGTATAAATATTAATGAAATCCGCAAAGCCAACTACTGCCATGCTTCTGGGCATTTGGAGCTGCTCCTCTGCCTTGCTGACCATGAGTGGACTAACCTTCCCTGAAACAGCTTCACCGCCATGTAAGTTCATATGTAGACTATGGAATAGGATGGTAGGGCTGTTGGATATTGACATGACCAAGTCATGTTACCTGGTTGTTGCATATCCCATGACAAAAATGTTTGCATTTAATTAAAATGATAAAGAGTAAATAAGTCATGTAGGTCCCTTGAGGGGTTCCATTGAGGAAATCCTAAAGGGAATCTGATCTCATGTCCAAAGGGAGACTCACAGATGCAGGTGGGTTTGAAATGAGGACAAAGGGCACCAAATGTTCACCAGTGACAGGGCGCACACATCACAGCCATCAGTACAACACAACCCTGTAAGCTGATGGTGAGACACATATCCCACAGGGTTATCACATCCTCATCTTCTGGAAATGTTATAAAAGAACATTCTTAAACTGAAGTTCCAAAGTGTCTGAGTATCTCTGACTCTCTTGTATCAAATTCTCCGTGTGTCCACTGTGAGTTTTTAACAGATACCTATGGTTTGCAAGAGGTGAGTCCTAGGTCCAGGTGAGAAATGCACCCTTCACAAGGATGAGGGAGGCTAACGGATACTTTTCAAAACAAATACAGCAGGGCAACGCCACAGCATCAATGTGTCCCTCATATCTCTCTGTGTGCCATAATAATCTTAAGGTTATATGTTCCTACTCTGTGAAAAATCTCCAGGATATTTTGATAAGGATTTCTTTGAATATGTAGAAGGTTCTGGGCAGCATAGAGATTTCACAGTACTTATTTTTGGTTTTGTTTTAAATATTTATTTTTTTATTCAGGAGAGTCACACAGATGGAGGTAGAGACATAGGCAGGGGGAGAAGCAGGATCCTTTCCAAAAGCCTGATTCAGGACACCATTCCAGGAACCCAGGATCAGCCAAGCCAATTGCAGGCACTCAAACTCTGAGCAACACAGGTGCCCTGACACTATTTATTGTTCTAATCCATAAGCATGGAAGGTTTTCCATCTCTTTGTGTCTTCTTCAATTCCTTTCCTAGATAGCCAAATAGGTAGAAACGTTTTGGCCATCAAAAATCCTACAGCTGTTGGGCAAAACAATATTTGCCGACAAGCTCTATTATAAAGTCTTTATCATCAAGATAGCCAGGTACTTGCAAAAACAACACATAGATCAATGGAACTGAGCAGAAAATGCAGAAATGGACCCTCAAGTCTATGGGCAACTCCTCCTCAATAAGCAAGAAAAAATATCAAATGAAAAAAAGCCTGATCAATAAATGGATCTGAAAAAAATTGTACAGCCACCTGCATAAGAATGAATGTGGACCATTCAGCTACACCAAACACAAGCATAAACTCAAAATGGATAAATTACCAAAATCTGAGACACTAATCCATCAAACTCCTAGAGGAAAATTCAGGTAGCAACTTTTTTTTTCTTTTTTTTGGTAGCAACTTTTTGACCTCAGCTGCAGTGACTGCTATCAAGGCACTTCTCAAAAGGCATAGGAAACAACAGAGAAATATAGGGAAAGTAAACTATTAGTACTTCTTCAAGGTAGAATCTGTAGAACAATGCAACAGGCGATAAAATAAAAGGCAACCTACAGAATAGGACAAGATATTTCCTTAACAAAGTCAGCACCCAACAAAACAAACAATTCAGTCAAGAAATGGAGAGAATGCACAAAAAGACATTTCTCCAAAGAAGACCTACACATGGCCAACAGGCAGATGAGAAAAGTGAACCACATGACTTGTCATCAGGGAAATACAAATGAAAACCACATTAAGATCCCACTTATATAACTCAGAATGGATAAAGTAACAAGGCCAGAAACAATAAATATAAGTGAGGATATCCAGAAAAGTGGAACTTTCTCTTTCACTTTTTGTGGGAATGCAGGCTTGTTCAGCCACTCCAGAAAACAGAATGGAATGTCCTGAAAAAGTGAGAATAAAGCCACCCTATGTTTCAGTCACTACACTACCGGGTATTTACCCAAAATACGCAAATGTAATGAAATATAGAGACCCCTTCACCCCACTGTTCACTGCAGCAATGTCCACAATAGTCAAATGTGGGAAGAATCATGATGCCCTTCTACAGAAGAGTCAATAAAGAAACTGCGGAAGGAGCTTCAATGTCCATCAACAGATGAATAGATAAAGGACATATGGTCTATATATACACTGGGACATTACTCAGGCATTAGAAAAACGCATACCCACCATTTGCTTTCAACGTGGATGGACGTGGAGTGTATTATTCTGACTGAAGTAAGTGATTCAGAGAAGGACAAACATTGTATGGTTTCACTCATACAAAGAATATAAGAGATAGTGGAAGGGAATAAAGGGGAAAGGGGATAGAATGAGTGGGAATTATCAGAGACAGTGACAGTACATGTGAAACTCCTAACTATGGGGAAACTAAAAAGAAAACAAGGAGAGTGGAAGGGGAGATGGTCTGGGAGTTGGGGTCCCTGGATGACAGGAGCTAAGGGGGCACCATTTAAAGAATGAGTACTGGCTGTTATAATATATGTTTGCTAATCGAACTCTAATAAAAGTATACCCAAAATGTGGTTTATATATACAATGGGATATTACACAGCTGTCAGAAATGATGAATAACATGAAATAACATTTCCTTCAACATGGGTGGAACTGGAGGTATTATGTTGAGAGAAATTAATCACAGAAAGGCAATGATATGGTTTCATTCATATGTGGAATATAGGAAATATTGAAAGAGACCATAAAGGAAGGAGTGAAACTTAGTTGGGTAATACTACAGAAGAAGACAAATCATGAGAGACCCTTAACTCTGGGGAAAAACACTGAGGGCCGCTGGAAGGGAGGGGGTGGGGGATGGGGGAACTTGGTGATTGGAGTTAAGGAGGGCACTTGATGTGATGAGCACTGAGTGTGTAGTAAATTTTGGTAAATTCAATTTAAACAAAGAAAAAAATGACTTTAGCCTGTCCCAACTCCTGGAACATCGTACATGGACTGGATGGATCAAACAACAGACACTCATTCTCACAGATCTGGAATCTGGGATGTCTGAGGTCCAGGTGCAGACCGATGTGGTGTCTGGAGAGCACCCACGTCCTAGCCCCTCCTTTCCCCATCACCTCACATGCGGCCAGGTTGCAGGGAGCTTTCCCAGTCCTGGTGTATTAGGGCCCCGATCGAATCATGAGACTACACCTCCTGACCTTAGTGCTCCCCTGGGGCACCTCCGACCTCCCCAAATCCCATGGAGCAAGATCCTGTCCCCAACACTGACCCACAACACACACCTAAGCTAGTGACCTCCCTGGCATCATCCAGGCATTTATGACGTGATGAGAGGCCTGCCTGGCTCTCATCGGATATAAGGGTGAAGGTATTTAATTAAAGCTTACACTCTCTTGATTGTGTGTGTGTGGATGACCTCAGAGTCCACCTCCCTACCATGTCATGCTGGGAATTTTTCTCACTCCCAGGCCGTTATTAACATTTTTGTAGAATGTCTCTTTTCTCTTGTGTTGAATGGAGATTACTGAATACCGTGATGTGCAAGACAACAGTTATCATGGAGTCCTGTGATCCAAAGAGAGTGCCAAAATGACTCATGAAACTGTTCAGATGACATGAATGGAGTTATTTGTAATTGATTAATACTTTGGGTCAGGAAAAGTTAAGTACAAGGAAGTGCAAGTGCTATATTTGAATTCTAAGTCTCTAAGAAAGAGACGAAATAGGTAAACACACAATCAATTGTTCAGAGAGACTCCTTGGGGGAAACTGCTCCATGGAGAGGAAGCCCAGACCCTGAGAGGAAACCTGCCAAGAATGTCCATCTGCACCTGCTCCTAGGCCTTCAAGACAAAAGTGGTGAGGAGTGCGCACCCCCTGTTGGAACTGATCCCTTTCTACAGGGAAGTTTGTGTCTGGGCTCACACTGAGGTCCCTTCACTGTGTACCTTGCACAGTAATATACGGCCGTGTCCTCGGCTCTGAGGCTGTTCATCTGCAGATACAGCGTGTTCTTGGTGTTGTCTCTGGAGATGGTGAATCGGCCCTTCACAGCGTCTGCGTAGCTTGGGCTACTTCCACTACCGTTAATTTCTGAGAGCCATTGTAGCCCCTTCCTTGGAGCCTGGTGGACCCAGCTCATCCAGTAGCTACTGAAGGTGAACCCCGAGCCACACAGGAGAGTCTCAGGGACCTCTCAGGCTTCACAAGGTCTCCCCCAGACTCCACCAGCTGCACCTCGCCCTGGACACCTGCAAACATAAGACATCCTGGTCAGAAAATGGTCCCACATCCCCTGTTTCTTTCACTCACCTGCACTCACGTACTCAAGGTCCCTTGTTCTCCATGAATTACCTTTTAAAATAGTGACAAGGAAAACCCAGCTGAGCACAGACTCCATGGTGGTTTGTCTGTGTTGTGCCCTGAGCACTGAATGGTGTCACCTGGGGATCCTGGAACTGGGGCTCCACTGCAGATTGAGGGTCAGAGCTGGGCTGGTTTAATCAGTATAGGGAGCACCCAATTTGCATGTCCCTCTGACTATATAGTCAGCTCCAGTCTTAGATTCAATTCTTTACAACTTATATGCAAGCATTACTTCACCACCGTAGATCACTTTCTTTTGGTGGCACAGTGGATTTATGATGTTCTAAACCATCAACGTATTTATCTTCACATTTCTGTGCCTTTTTGAAAGTTTGTCATTAATATAGTTCATTTTTAAAGAGAATTTCGCTCCTTAATGAAGTGTCATCATAAATATTTATTTTTGATTCCGGTGTAAAGGGGAATGTTTTGTTTATTTTATACAGAAAATTGGTAGTTAGTGTGTAGAAATTAACTTTATGGTCTATTTTAATTTGATATCCTGAATTTTCCCTGAGTTCATTACTTACTTTTAAGTGTTTTTTTTTAACATTTTTAAAAACTTTTTTATTTATTTTTGATAGTCACAGAGAGAGAGGCAGAGACATAGGCAGAGGGAGAAGCAGGCTCCATGCACCAAGAGCCCGATGTGGGATTCGATCCCAGATCTCCAGGATCGTGCCCTGGACCAAAGGCAGGCGCTAAACCGCTGCAGCTACCCAGGGATCCTTTTTTTTTTTTGAATGATTTTCCTCGTTGATTTTGTATATGTAAAGAAATTATTTTATTTCTGTTGAATGATTTTAAAATCTCTTATTTTATTTTTGCTTAATTTCTAAAGTAATCTTCGACTTAGGGGCATTGATGTTTTCCTTCTTTTCTGTCAGACACTTTCTTCTAATATTTTGTTTGATATATGGCAAACCTACAAGAGTGAATGAATTTTGTTTGACATGAGGATGAGCTCCTTAATATATGGTGTGATGTGGGATCTCAGGAAAGGACAGGAAGTCTGTTCACAAATTCTGCCCAATTCTCATTAGAGATACTGGTGGCTGTTGAGCTTGATACTTTCATTTTACATATGAATTCGAGCCTTTAATCTTATATGACATTGCCAAATATCTTTTCCCATTCTGTAGGTTGCCTTTTAATTACACTGAGTGATTCCTTTGTTGTGAAAGTGCTCTTTCCTTGATGAAGTCGCCATACTTCATTTTCCTTTTCTTTCCCTTGCCTCTGGAGACATGTCTAGAAGTGGTTATAGCTGAGGTAGAAAAGGAGCTGCCTGTGTTTTCCTGATGGAAAAAAAAACCATTCTGATGGTTTCCCAACTGATTTAGATCCTTCATCAACTTTGACTCCATTGTTGTGAATGATGTAAAAAAAGTGTCCCATTTCATACTTCTGCATGTGGGTCTCCAATATTCCCATTGCCATTTGTTGAAGAGACATCTTTTTTCTATTGGATATGCTTTCCTGCTTTGTCAGGATTTATGACCACAGACTTCAGGTTCCATTTCTGGGATCTCAAACTTTTCTATTTATCTATACGTCTGTATTTGTGCCAGTGCCATAGGGTCCTGATTATCACAACGTTATAATTTACTTCAACAACCGGAATCAGGATGTCTACAGCCTTCCTTTAATTTTTCCGTGTTGCTTTGGCTATTTGAGCTCTTTGTGGTTCCCTAAAAATTTTCTGATTATTTTCTCTAGCTCTTTGAAAAATTCTGGTAATATTTTAATATGGATGGCTTTGAATGTGTTACTTGCTCTTGGTAGCATAGATATTTTATCAATATTCATTCTTCTAATCTATGAGAATAAATATGTTCTATCTACTTGTATATTCCTTACTGTAGTTCATAAGTTTTCTGGAATGTTTAGACCACACATCCATCGCTCTTGGTTAGGAATTTTCCTCATTACCTGATGATTTCTGGTGCAATTATAAATTGCATCCAGCCCTGGATTTTCTTTTCTCTGCAGAGCAGATTACTTTTATAGAAATCATAGGTCTCTTTTTCTTTTTTTTCTATAGTTTGACTGACCCTTCTGGGAGCCTACTCAGATTCTTTTGTTCCTTGCTGTTGAGTTTAATAAGTTCTTTATAGATCTTGGATACTAGCCCTTAATCTGTTACATCATTGGCAAATATCTGCTCCCATTCTGTAGGTTGTCTTTTCGTTTTGTTGACTGTTTCTTTTGATGTGCAGAAGCATTTTATCTTGATGGAGTCCCAATAATTCAATTTTGCTTTTGTTTCTCTTGCCTTCATAGATGCATATTGCAAGAAGTTGCTGCAGCCAAGTAAGAAAAGTGTGTGAAAAATAAAATTATATTCTATTTTTTAATTTATACAATAATTTTAATTAATTAATTGATTGATCAATGTATATTTTTTATTGGAGTTCGATTTGCCATCAATCTTCATCAATATCCTGCCTCATGTGATAGGATGTAGAATCCAGCAGCATGGGGATTGAATCTGTATAGGAGGAACAATTAGCCTTTTTGTGGGACCTCATGTCCATGTTCTAGAGGTATGTGCATGATGTTTACATCCTGTTAACAATCGTCCATGGATATTTTGATGTGCACAGTCAGATTTGAGAGACAAGTGTCCACATGTCTACCCATCCATCTTCACCAGCCCATGACTGATTACGGGGCCTGTGCCGTTGGAGTGGGGGGAAACATGGGGAGCAGCAGCCTGGCAATATGTTTTACCCTCATCTTCACTCTGCTAATGCACTGGATATGCTTCCATTTCAATCAGGTCCTGGAGAAGACCTGTAGCGCTCTGTCGTTCCCTTTGTGGATGGGTTTCGATGTGTCCCAAAGCTTTACAAGGAAACAAGGGGTTTGAGAGACATACTGGATTGTATGATTGTGATTTAATGTTCATTGTTTGAAATATTGCTTAAATTCTTTAATTTCTTCATTGACTCATTCCTTCTTCAAAAAGATGTCCTTTTATGTGCATTTATTTAATTGTTATATATTTTTTATTGAGGGTTGATTTCCAACATATAGCATAGCACTCCATGCTCATCTGGTCAAGTGTTCCCCTCAGTGCCTGTCACCCAGTCACCCCATGCCCCCATCCACTTCTCCTCACACTACCTCTTGTTCATTTCCCAGATTTAGAAGTCTCTCATGTTTTGTCACCCTCTGTAATTTTTTCCACTTATTTTCCATCATTTCCTCTACAATTCTTTGTACCATTTTTTATATTACCCGAAAGAATGAAACCATATAATGTTTGTCCTCCAATTGACCTACTTCACTCAGCATAATACCCTCCAGTTCCTCTCATGTTGAAGCAATTGGTGGGTATTCTTCCACTCTGGTGACTGAGGAATATTCCATTGTAAATATAGAATACATATTCTTTATCCATTCATCTTTTGATGGACACCAGGTCTCCTTCCACAGTTTGGCTATTGTGGACATTGCTGCTATAAGCATGGGGGTGCAGGTGTCCCAGGGTTTCACTGCATCTGATCTTGAGGTAAATCCCCAGCAGTGCAATTGCTGGGTTGTAGGACAGTTCTATTATTAACTCTTTGAGGAACTACCACACAGTTTTCCAAAGTGACTGTACCAACTCACATTCCCACCAATAATGCAAAGGGTTCCCTTTCTCCACATCACTTCAACATTTGTTGTTTCATGTCTTCTTAATTTTCCCCATTCTCACTGGTGTGAGGTGGTATCGCATCATTGTTTAGGGGCCTTCCATATTTTTACTGGGTTTGACTTCTTGTTTCATAGCATATTGGTCTGAAAATATGCATGGGTGAATTCAACCATTCTTTACCACTTGACACATGACTTGTGACCATGTATATGATCAATTCTGGAATATTTTCAACGTGCAATAAAGAAGAAAGTGTATTCTGCTTTGGGAAAAATGCTCTGATATATTTGTGAAGTACGTCTGATCCAGTATGTCTCTCAAACCCCTTGTTTCCTTGTTGAGCTTCTGCTTAGATGATTCTCACTGATGTCAGGGGACATTGAAGTCTCTGTTGTAAAGGTAATAGTAGCTATGAGTGTCATTAAATTTAGGGTTAATTGGTTTGTGCACTTGTCTTCTCTGAAGGTAGCAGAGTGAATATTTAGACAAGGTAGATCTTCTGTTGGATAAACCATTTTTATGATATAGTATCGCTCTTCATCCTTTATTATAATCTTTGTTTTAAATTCTAGTTCAGCTGATATAAGTGTTGCTACTCCTCCTTCCTCTTGTCCATTGACATGAATAGTGGCTGATTACTCCCTCACTTTCAATCTGGATGTGTGTTTTTATTGAAAAGGAGAGTCTGCTGGAACTCCTGGGTGGCTCAGCTGTTCAGCACCTGCCTTTGACCCAGGGAATGATCCTGAAGACACGGGATCAAGTCCCACATCCAACTACCTGCATGGAGCCTGCTCCTCTCTCTGCCTATGTCTTTGCCTCTGTCTTTCTGTGTCTCTCATGAATACATAGATTACATCTTTCAAAAAAAAGAAATAAACGAAGTCTCTGCTATGATTTTCTCAAATATATGTTCTGTCCTTCTCTCTCTTCCTTCCCAGCATGGGCCTCAAATATTTTAATTTAGTTTGAACTTATGGCACTAGTGATTGTTTTTTTGGCACTAGTGATTTTTCAAGCCTTTCATGGTCCATTATTTGTGTGTCTCTACTTTCCTCACCTTCTTTCCTTTCTATCACCTTGTCTTCTATGTCACCTATGCTTCCATCGACCTCATTTACCATGGCTGTTAGAGCATCTGGTTTAGACTATATCTCACTTTGATAATTTTTAATTTACAACTGAATTGGTTCATTTCTACACTAAGTTATAATGTAGTGTGTTTTAGCTTTCCTGAAATACAACTAGTAACTTTCAAATTAATATCCTGATTTTGAGCTCTGATTTTTTTTACTTTATCCCTCTCAATTAGATATATGGCAGAGAGTATTACCTCTGGATCTTTCCTTTGTTCTGAATAGCATATGCCCCAGGAATTGTATTACTGAGTATTTACCCCAAACATACAGATGCAATGATGCAAAGGGCAACTGAACCCCAGTGTTCATACCAGCAAAGTACACAGTAGCCAAACCTTGGAGGGAGGCATGACATCCGCAACAGAAGAATGGATAAATAGTATGTGGAATATATACAATGGGATATTACTCTGCCATCAGAAATATCAAATACCTACCATTTACAGTGACATTGATGGAACTGGAGGGTATTTCACTGGGTAAAATAAGTCAATCAGAAAACAATTATCATGTCATTTCTGTCTAATGTGGAATATATGTAACACTTCAAAATAACATTGGCTAAATTTGGGAAGACTGGGAATCATTAGAGAGGGATACAGAACACGAGAAAGCATTAACTATAGTAAACAGAATGAGGTATAATGCTGGGGTGGTTAGTGAAGGTATTGGGTCATTTTGTGATGCACATTAAAGAGGGCACATGATGTGATCAATACTGGGTGTTATAAGCACTGGATGGATTACTGAACATCACAAAAGACATATGTAGTATAAACTGGCTAATTCGATGTAACAAAAAACAAAATTATTTTATTTAACAATATTGTTGTATCAAAGAAGATGTAGTATATCTATTCAATGGAATATTACTCAGAGGGAGGGGCAAGATGGCGGAAGCATAGGTTCCCCAAATCATCTGTCCCCACCAAATTACCTAGATAACCTTCAAATCATCCTGAAAATCTACGAATTCGGCCTGAGATTTAAAGAGAGACCATCTGGAATGCTACAGTGAGAAGAGTTCACGCTTCTATCAAGGTAGGAAGACGTGGAAAAAAAATAAACAAAAGGCATCCAAGGGGGAGGGGTCCCACGAGGAGCCGGGCTAAGGCCAGGGTGAGTGCCCCCAGGACAGGAAAGCTCCATCCAGAGAAGCAGGAGCTTCACCAATCTTCCCTGGTGGAAAGGCGCCCACAGGTAGTTAGAGCAGGACCCCAGGAGGGCGGGGATGCCCTCAGGCTCCCTGGGACACTAACAGACACCTGTGCGCCCAGGAGAGTGCGCCATACCCCAGGGCCGAGCTCCCTAAAAGACTGAAGTGCACAAGGCTGCACCCAGAGCAGCTCGAAGGGGCTCGGGAGAGGGCTCTGCGCGGAGGGGGCTGCGAGGCTGGGAGCAGCTCGGAGGTGGCTCCGGCAGAGGAAGAGTTTCCATGAGGAGGGGGCTGCGTGGCTCCAGGAGCAGCTCAGAGGGCCTGGGGCGGTGGCTCTGCTGAGGCGGCTGTGTGGCCGGGAGCATGAATCCAACAGCGCAGGCCCGGGAGCACAGGGCGCCGGGACACACTCAGGATCTGACCTCCCCCCAGGACAGGCAGAGGATATGAGGGCCCAGGACAGGAAGGATGCTCCTGCCCTGAGCTGCACAGATCAGCGGCCCTGCCCTGGAGCTTAAGGGGGACTCTTAAAATTCCCCTTTAAGAAGAAGTCCACTGGAGCAATCCACAAACACAAGGACTGAATAGATATCATGATGACACTAAACTCATATCTTTCAATAGTAACTCTGAATGTGAATGGGCTTAATGACCCCTTCAAAAGGAGCAGAGTGTCAGACTGGAATAAAAGCAGAACCCATCTATTTGCTGTCTACAAGAGACTCATTTTACAGAAGGAAACCTACAGCCTGAAAACAAAAGGTTGGAGAACCATTTACCATTCAAATGGTCCTCAAAAGAAAGCAGGGGTAGCCATCCTTATATCAGATAAACTAAAATTTACCCCAAAGACTCTAGTGAGAGATGAAGAGGGACACTATGTCATAACTTAAAGGATATACCCAACAAGAGGACTTAACAATCCTCAATATATATGCCCCGAATGTGAGAGCTGACAAATATATCAATCAATTAATAACCAAAGTTAAGGCAAACTTAGATAATAATACACATATAATGGTGAATTCAATCTAGCACTTTCTACACTTGATAGGTCTTCTAATCAAAACATCTCCAAGAAAACGAGAGCTTTAAATGATACACTGGACCAGATGGATTTCACAGATATCTATAGAACTTTACATTCAAATTCAACTGAATACACATTCTTCTCAAGTCCACATGGAACTCTCTCCAGAATAGACCACATACTGGGTCACAAATCAGGTCTGAACTGATACCAAAAGATTGGGATCGTCCCCTGCATATGCTCCGACCATAATGCCTTGAAATTAGAGCTAAATCACAAAAAGAAGTTTTGAAGGACTTCAAATACGTGGAGGTTAAGGACAATTGTGCTAAAAGATGAAAGGGTCAACCAGGAAATTCAGGGAGAATTTAAAAGATTCATGGAAACTAATGAGAATGAAGATACAACCGTTCAAAATCTTTGGGATGCAGCAAAACCGTCCTAAAGGAGAAATACATCGCAATACAAGCATCCATCCAAAAACTGGAAAGAACTCAAATACAAAAGCTAACCTTACACCTAAAGGAGCTAAAGAAAAAACAGCAAATAGATCCTACACACAGTAGAAGAAGAGAGTTATTAAAGATTCGAGCACAATTCAATGAAATTGAGACCAGAACTGTGGAACAGATAAAAAAAAAAAAAAAAAAACAGCAGATGGTTCTTTGAAAAAATTAATAAGATAGATAAACCATTAGCCAGCCTTATTAAAAAGAAGAGAGAGAAGACTCAAATTAATAAAATCATGAATGAGAAAGGAGAGATTGCTACCAACACCAAGAAATACAAACGATTTTAAAAACATATTATGAACAGCTATACGCCAATAAATTAGGCAATCTAGAAGAAATGGATGCATTCCTGGAAAGCCACAAACTACCAAAACTGGAACAGGAAGAAATAGAAAACCTGAACAGGCCAATAACCAGGGAGGAAATTAAAGCAGTCATCAAAAACCTCCCAAGACACAAGAGTCCAGGGCCAGATGGCTTCCCTGGGGAATTCTATCAAACGTTTAAAGAAGAAACCATACCTATTCTAATAAAGATGTTTGGAAAGATAGAAAGAGATGGAGTACTTCCAAATTCGTTCTATGAGGCCAGCATCACCTTAATTCCAAAACCAGACAAAGACCCCAACAAAAAGGAGAATTACAGACCAATATCCCTGATGAACATGGATGCAAAAATTCTCAACAAGATACTAGCCAATAGGATCCAACAGTTTATTAAGAAAATTATTTACGACGACCAAGTAGGATTTATTCCCGGGACACAAGGTTGGTTCACACTTGTAAAACAATGAATGTGATTCATCATATCAGCAAGAGAAAAACCAAGAACCATATGATCCTCTCATTCGATGCAGAGAAAGCATTTGACAAAATACAGCATCCATTCCTGATCAAAACTCTCCAGAGTGTAGGGATAGAGGGAACATTCATCAACAACTTAAAAGCCATCAACAAAAAGTACACAGCAAATATCATTCTCAATGGGGGAGCACTGGGAGCCTTTCCCCTAAGATCAGGAACATGACAGGGATGTCCACTCTAACCAGTGCTATTCAACATAGTAATGGAAGTCCTAGCCTCAGCAATCAAACATCCCTGGCGCAGTGGTTTGGCACCTGCATTTGGCCCAGGGCGCCATCCTGGAGACCCTGGATCGAGTCCCACGTAGGCCTCTGAGTGCATGGAGCCTGCTTCTCTCTCTGCCTGTGTCTCTGCCTCTCTCTCTCTCTGTGTGACTATCATAAATAAATAAAAATAAAAAAAGAAATTGGCAAAGAAGAAGTCAGACTCTCCCTCTACGCCGAAGACATGATACTCTACAAAGAAAACCCAAAAGTCTCCACCCCAAGATTGCTAGACCTCATACAGCAATTTGGCAGTGTGGCAGAATATAAAACCAATGCCCAGAAGTCAGTCGCATTTCTATACATTAACAATGAGATTGAAGAAAGAGAAATTAAGGAGTCAATCCCATTTACAATTGCACCCAAAAGCATAAGATACCTAGGAATAAACCTAACCAAAGAGGTAAAGGATATATACCCTAAGAACTATAGAACACTTCTGAAAGAAATTGAGGAATACACAAAGAGATGGAAAAATATTCTATGCTCATGGATTGGAAAAATTAATATTGTGAAAATGTCAATGTTAAACAGGGAAATTTACACATTTAACGCAAACCCTATCAAAATACCATGGACTTTCTTCAGAGAGTTAGAACAAATTATTTGAATATTTGTGTGGAATCAGAAAATACCTCAAATATCCAGGGGAATTTTATAAAAAGAACCATAGCTGGGGGTATCACAATGGCAGATTTCAGGTTGTACTACAAAGCTGTGGTCATCAAGACAGTGTGGTACTGGCACAAAAACAGACACATAGATCAATGGAACAGAATAGAGAATCCAGAAGTGGACCCTCAAATTTATGGTCAATTAATATTCGATAAAGGAGGAAAGACTATCCATTGAAAGAAAGACAGCCTCTTCAATAAATAGTGCTGGGAAAATTGGACATCCACATGTGGAAGAATGAACACTCCCTTGCACCATACACAAAGATAAACTCAAAATGTATGAAAGATCTAAATGTGAGACAAGATTCCTTCAAAATCCTAGAGGAGAACACAGGCAACACCCTTTCTGAAATCGGCCACAGTAACTTCTTGCAAGATTCATCCATGAAGGCAAAAGAAACAAAAGGAAAAATGAACTATCAGGCCATCATGAAGAAAAGAAGCTTTTACACAGCAAAAGATACAGTCAACAAAACTAAAAGACAACCTACAGAATGGGAGAAGTTATTTGCAAATGACGTATCACATAAAGGACTAGTTTCCAAGATCTATAAAGAACTTCTTAAACTCAACACCAAAGAAACAAACAATCCAATCATGAAATGGGCAAAAGACATGAACAGAAATCTCACAGAGGAAGACATAGACATGGACAACATGCACATGAGAAAATGCTCTGCATCACTCGTCATCAGGGAAATACAAATCAAAACCACAATGAGATACCACCTCACACCAGTGACAATGGGGAAAATTAACAAGGCAGGAAACCACAAATGTTGGAGAGGATGAGCAGAAAGGGGAACCCTCTTAAAATGTTGGTGGCAATGTGAAATGGTGCTGCCACTCTGAAAAACTGTGTGGAGGTTCTTCAAAGAGTTAAAAATAGACCTGCGCTACAACTCAGGAATTGCACTGCTGGGGTTTACCCTTAAGATGCAGATGCAATGAAATGCCCGGACAACTGCACCCCGATGTTTCTAGCAGTAATGTCCACAATAGCCAAACTGTGGAAGGAGCCTCAGTGTCCATCGAAAGATGAATGGATAAAGAAGATATGGTTTATGTATACAATGGAATATGACTCAGCCATTAGAAATGACAAATACACACTATTTGCTTCAATGTGGATGGAACTGGAGGGTATTATGCTGAGTGAAGTAAGTCAATCGGAGAAGGAAAAACATTATATGTTCTCATTAATTTGGGGATTATAAATAACAGTGAAAGGGAATAGAAGGGAAGGGAGAAGAATGGGTGGGAAATATCATAAAGACCCCAACTCTGTGAAATATCATAAAGACCCCTAACTCTGTGAAACGAACTGGGGATGGTGGTGAGGGGAGGAGTGCGGGGGGTGGGGGTGAATGGGTGATGGGCACTGAGGGGGGCATTTGGTGGGATGAGCACTGGGTGTTATTCTGTATGTTGGCAAATTGAACACCAATACAAAATAAATTTATTATTAAAATAAATAAAAATAAAAAATGTTTGTTGTTTCTAATGGCTGAGTAGTAGTCCATTGTATACTTAGACCACCTTTTCTTTATTCATCATCTGTCGATGGACACCATGGCTCCTTCTACAGTTCAGCTTTGGTGGCCATTGCTGCTAGAAACATTCGGATGCTAGTGTCCCCACATTTAACTGCATCTGTTTTTTTGTAGTAAATCCCCAGCAGTGCAATTGCTGGGTTGTCGTGAAGCTCCAGGGGAAGTAGATAGATTTTTAGTATATAGAACTAGACATTACATTATAAAAAATTGATTTAGAAACAGGAATCCATGTTTGCTGTCAGGTGGTGTAGTTCAGGGGAATCACACTTGGTAAAATCATTGACCTCCGACCTATTCCCAATAGAGGAATAGGAGACTCAGATGAATGCCAGTGGACACTAGTCCATGCTTCGTGAGTATCCAGCAGCACCCCATATTGACAGGCCTTTTCCAAAGTGCAGGAAGTCACCAAACAATCATGGGATTATGGGTGTCTGGACAGGCTGAAAGTGAGGTGCGGGCTTGGGTGAGTTAGGAAAAGCAGCTGTGGTTTGAATTACAACCCACATGTTACCGCAGTGGAGTCATGATAGTTTTGGTTAATTCATATCTGAACCCAGTTAGGGATAAAATGGATCAATCAAACATATATAATCTCATTACCCCATATCCCAATGGTTATGAAATTTGAGATGTAATTTCTCTCTTTCTAGCAAAATTAGATGAAAATATCAAAAGCATAGGGATATTTTAGAAAGATTTAATATATATATTATGATATATTTTCTGTCAGTTCTTAAAAATTCCCATTTTCATTGCTGTATTTCAGGGGAAAAACACCATGTCTCTTTTCAGGTCTTAAGTTTTTTGAAGTGTAAAGGTCAATTGAGTTAGGCATATGCAGCACACGGCATCACCCTCAACCACCTCCAACAGATCCTCATTTCTTCCGTGACACCTGACATGGGGATCAGCCCTTCCATACTCAGAGTCTCAGGAATGTACATTAGTCCTGCTCCTCACAGAACATCATCTGCACCTTTCCAGGAGCTTCCTGGTTTTACTAATTTAAGTGAATAGACTTGAGTTATGGATAATATGTTAATGATTATCAGTTCTTATGTTTTTCCTTCCCTGATATAGAAAGCAATTAAACAGAAGACCAATAATTTAATTTTAAAATAAACAAAATGAGCAGTCAAAATCAATATATGAAAGTAGACACTCTAATCTCAAATCAAAGAAAATACTGTATAAAACCTTAAAATAGAAAGATTAATTATCTTTCATAGTATAACTCATTATATACTATTCAGATCAAGAAATTGCCCCTTGACAGTGTATTGACTCTTCAGTTTCACAGACCTAGTAATTAATAAATCCCTGAATAGTATAATATTTGGTTATTATAAGCATCTTCTTGAGTTACACTATGAATTTAAGGGACTTAAAAATGTTTAAGTTGTAATTAGTTTTACAGATTTTATTTAAATTACTGTTTTTAACATGTAGTGTAAGATCAGGGTATGGTGTACAATGGAATGAGTCAACTCTTCCATCAAATGTCTGATGACCATCACAACAGGTCCTGATTCCCTTCACCAGGAAGACTTCTGTCTGGACTCACACTAAAGTCCCCGCAATGTGTCACTCACACAATAATACAGGGCTCTCAGGCTGTTCATATGCAGATGACAGTGTGTTCTTGGCATTGTCTCTGGAGATGGTGAATCGCCCCTTCACAGCATCTGCATAGCTTTTGCTGCTACCACCAGTATTAACCCATGTGACCCACTGCAGCCCCTTCCCTGGAGCCTGGCTGAACCAGCTCATACACTAGCTCCTGAAGGTGAATCCAGAGGTCATGTAGGAGAGTCTAATTGATCCCCCAGGCTTCACCAGGTCTCCCCCAGACTCCACCAGCTTCACCTCACCTTGAGCACCTGCAGACACAAGATATCCTGGTCAGGAAACTGTCCCACATCATGTTTCTCTCACTCACCTCTACTCACATAGTCAAGGTATCCGTTGTCCAGGAATTATCTTCTAAAATAGCAACACGGAAAACCCACCTGAGCACAGCCTGCATGGTGAGTTTTCTGTGTTCTGTTCCGATCCCTGAAAGGGGTCACCTAAGGTTCCTGGGGCTGGGCCTTCTCTCCCAGCTAAGGGTTCAGGCTGGGCTGGTTTACTAGTAGAGGTAGGGCGCTATTAGCCTGTCCTCTGAGTACATATCAAATTTAGCAGTTAGCATCCTTATGATGCTAGTTGCTCAGAACACACGTGTGGATCATGGCAGAGTCTTGCAGACAGGATATGTGTCAGTAAATTGTGCTTTCTCCAACCTCATTTGCTGCCTGATTACTTATCATCAATTATCTTCCATTTTCCACATATACACTCAAGATAGGTTATGAACATAACAATTTACCACCATTTACAGGTATATAACTATTCACTGCAGAAGAGAGCTTGTGTGAGTGTCTGAGACCACACAGCAGTTTTAAGTGAGTCCCAGTGTCTTGGCTGTGCTCCCCACCATGGGACCTGGATCCTCCCTGAGCCACTTCCAGGAAGGAACTGGACATGAGATTTGTAGGTTTCTGGAATTTCTAGAAGTGCCAATTGAGTGATGTGTGGATACCAGGTCTCTTGGTCACGCAAAAATGGAGACAAGTAGAAACCTTGACAGAGACTCACAGAGCTGATGGAGATGTTGTGTGTTCAACCACCACAGGGGCATTTACACCTCTCTGTACATATGACTGGGAATTCTAAATAAAGTTACAAGAGTGGAATGATTATTAAAATAACTAATTCCATAAAATGTGACCAAAAAAGGATGTGTTGTACAGCCGTGTCCTCATCAATGGCATGGAGATCATTGTACTTGTACACTCACATAGATTGCCATGAAAATATCAGTTATATTTTTCCTGGAGCTTGTCCTTGGCAACTTGGTTACGGGCACTATGATTATGTATTCAGAAATTGAGGACTCTTCCATGTTTCCCCAGACTTAACAAACTGTTTACCATGTCCCTGCATCATGATGTTTGAAGAGAAACACACTTTATTATCTTATTTATTCATCGGAAAATGTACACTTGTGCTGTTTTCATATTTTGTCTTGAAAATAATGAATATATAAACAGAGGTGTTTGAGGTTCCTTGTAAACCAGATTTTCTTTATTTTTTTGTGTGAATTTTTAGGTCTTTGTTTACTGGTTCATGCTAAGGCTCTGTTTTTAACTTTCTGAGTAACCTCAATACTGTTTCCTGCAGTGGCTCTACCCCTGTCCACCCACATATCGTGACCAGAGAATTCTGCAAGGCCTCCGTTCTAGTGGAGGTGGTACCAGGTGTCATTTATCAAGCAGAGCAGACCACACCCAGTTAAAACTCATCACATCCTGGCCAAGGATCACACACTGCCCACTGCAGACAGGGAGAGTCTCTGTAGGTATGACCTGATGGAAAAAGATGCCAAAACAGAAGAGCCCAGTGCATGCAGCACACACTAGAGACACTCTCTGAGGTACCAGACTATCCACACTATATAACCTCTTCCTCAAAAAACTGTTCCTTTTGGAGGAGGAATCATAACTGGCTTTTCTAACACAGAGAAGAAGGTAGATGGTTAGAGAAACTGCCACGGTGGAGTGCTTCTGATTGCTATCAGTATTTGGTTTCCTCAGACTGATCCCCATAACCCTGCAGTTTGAGCAGAGGGCTCCTGTTACATGTCCATTTGCAGGAATTTCCATCACTGAATGGATCGTGTGCATCAGGAAGACTGCCAGCAGTCCACACCCTCAAACTGGCCGAAACATCCACTGAACAGTGATAGAGGGTGGTGTTAATAATAGTCCTGCTATTCGGTTCTATTGGAGCTCATCTGTTGTCCCCCATGAAGCTCCTGTGTCATTGGAGACAAGAATGAGATTGTGTGCATGGTCCACAGGTGGCAACTGTCACTTCCTGCAAATCATATAATGATTGTATCATACTCAATGGACTTTCTACATTAAAAGAGCTCTTGAGTGCATAGAAGTGCTGGATCAAGGGAAAGAGGGATATAAGATTATGATATTGTGTGATAAATGGCAGCGTGAGATTTCGAGTTTCCAGGTAACACAGAAGGTAGTTATCCCAAAATCTTTGTTTTTTTTTTAACTTTAAAAACAGGCATTTATTTTTTGCATCAAATACAGGTGTTCCAAATATCCAAAGGATGGAATAAGGTGGGTCGGCCTACAGTCTAAGGCTAAAATGATTGACCCTAAAATGATTTAATTCATGTCCAGTAAAAGAAACATTATCACCACAAAAGGCTAAATAAAAATAACACCATCTTAGAGAAGTTAAAGTATTTTTCTTTTTTCATTTTTAAATGAAAAGTATCTAAAGATATGAAAATCTTTAAAGATGACTGGCATAAATGGCCAAGATTTTTGTTAAATGCAGTATAAAACAAGGAGAGATAATCTGTGTTGTCTGCATGATATGTGCAAGGATGAAGGAGTATTTTAACCATTTTTTCTTTATTTAAATTCAACTTGCCAGCATACAGTATACCATAGTATACCACCCTGTATTTGTCACAAATGTGGTAACTGGGTGATGGGTGTTGAGGAGGACATCTGATGTGGTGAGAGCTTAGTGTTATGCTGTATGTTGGTTAAATGAATTTACATATCACATCATCTTTCAAACAAGAAAGTACTGAGGATTTTGAAAAACACCCATTTTGGAGGTCGCTAAGAAAACTGAGTTCTGGGGCACCTGAGTGGCTCCATGTTTGAGCTTCAACCTTCAGCCCAGGTCAGGATTATGGAGTCCTGGATGTGAGTCCTACCTCAGGCTCCCTGAGAGAAAGCCTGCTTCTCCCTCAGCCTGTGTCTCAGCCTCTCTCCGGGTCTCTCATGAATAAATAAATAAAATATTTAAAAGAGATAAAGCAGAGTTCAGGGAATAATATATCCCCCAAACTACAAAGAGGCATGTGTATCCACTGACATACCTGTGCTCTACATGATTTGTGGAGAAGTCTTGGATTTCCCTAGAAGTGGAGATGGTTTCCAGGTGAGATGACCATTGGATCCCTGGACTTATAAAGTATATTTCCATCCAGAATCATAGGGAGCATCTGCCAACTCATTGAATCCATGAATACAAGAATATCCATGGAAGGCAGAAGTCATCTAATTTATTTGTCTCAATGTCTGTGCTGTTCATCTCATGTTATCATCTCTACTGTTAGACTGAGCAACACAAATGACCTTCCCTGGTTCTCATTACAACAGATCGGAATGATTTACACCAACATCGACTCTGTGGCTCCAGGATGCAGCAGACAGATCATGGTTCTTGTCAAGCTCTGTTTTCCTAGGATCTAATTATATATATTTTATCCAGATGAGATCAGAGATCATAATTAAAAAGAGTTCTACTTTCTGTACAACCTTGCTGACATTTAGTATTGTCATAGTTTAATTTATTCAATTCAGTAATTTAGTCAATAGGTGGAGATGTGTTGTATTGTGAGGATCATTATATTTACATTTATCATTTACCTCTTTCCAGGGAATAGAACATTAATCTGTTACATGTTTCTTAAAGAACTCCTGAGAATGGTGCCACCATCAAGGACGTGGAGGATGTAGGGTTGGTGATGCTCCCCACATGACTACTCACCATTCCTATTTGGGCTGCATAAAATCTGAAGTGCTCTAGAAGTCCCCTATGGGCATTTCAGATTGATGGTCTTCAAATTTTGCGGGAAAACCCCTGCCAAACTCTGCTGATCATGGTTCATCTATAGAGAAAGCTGTAAGGCTGTTTCTGGATCTTAGAATTTACAGTTCAGAAGCCTATGTCCCTAGGTTAGGATGGAAACTGAGCTTTCCATCTTGAATTGAGTGGTATTTGAGCACCTAATCCCAAGATTGGGGCACGCACCGTGCCTCTCCATCACCAAATGGAAGAAGTGTTGGGTTCTGGAGCAATCCTGAGGACACAGCATGTCCCATTAAGGAGCTTCCAATCCTCATGGAACCCAGTCCTGCTCCACTGCATTCAGTCTCACACCCTGCACTTATGAACTCATGGAAAGAGTAAGAAATTATTTGAAAGGGGAAAGAAAAGCGGAGCCTCCTCCACAGATGGTTCTGCAGATATTCAGGCACCACTTAAGAGTGGAACTCAGTAGACTAAAATTGTCTTCACATCCCTGATGCAGCTGGCTTTGGAGAGGAGTGGATTTTCCTTTCAAGATGGGATTAGAGCGCTAAGTAGGTACCAATAGCTTGTAAGGAGGAGACCAAGCAGAGACCCTTCAGGATGAAGGTGTTGGTCTCCCTCTCAAGTAATGGGCTGTGACAAGCTGAAGAGTTGCTGAAATCAAAGAGTGTATGTAGTTGGTAGATGAAGAAGGAAGGTCAATTAACAATTTGTATTCTCACTTGGTTACTAAAATGAGGATTTTGGTGTCATGCATATTGCCTCCTTGTATTATTTCAGATCTTCTTTGCTAACAAACACAAGGGGAGAGGAGTTACGATGTCAGACCTGCAGGGGATCCTGGGCTTGTGTCATCCCTCTACACAGCTGGATATTTATCAAATAATTCTGAGCTAACAAGAAATCATTTGGAGGATGAGAGAATCAAAAATGCTAGTCTTAAAAAAATGCTAGTCTGCAAGTAGAAAATCGACACGTTTTGGAATGTAGGCGGTGTGGAGTGTTGTGTTGGGGAGATTTAGCTGTGGGGCTGGGACAGGGAAGGAAACTACTTCCTGAAGCTTCTACAATTAGGATAAGCAGAAAAGACGAAAATTGTTTAGACTTCATTTCGTTATATGAGTTCATCACAGAAATCCACCCACTTGAGGATATGGCTGGTTAAAGGTGATTAGATTACATAGCAGGCTGGAATCTAAAACAATGTTTTAAAAGATACAACTGGGTTTGTGCAAACATTGAAGACACTCAAGAATCACTTATTTTAGAGATAAAAGAAAAAAGCCATTGTCAGCCCAAAATTAAAACTGATATTACAGAAATGCTGTCCCAAATACGTGAAAATAGAGGACGGATGAAACAACAGCATATTGGGGAAATAGAAGATAATATTGTAGAAAATCATGAAAGAACACTATAAGGAAACAAAGTAATTGTCCCCAAAGGTAGACAGGGAACTCAGTGGCTTAGGAAACAATAACAATCCTTTGATAAGAGGTCCATAAAATGAAGACCGAGAAATGGTGGCAGGTTTATTCAATGAAAGAACTCCTGAAAAGCCCCCTAATTGGAAGGACAGAGACCTCAACATCCAGGAAGCACAGATACTCTTATGAAATTCAACAAATTCAACCTTCTCCAAGGCATTTCATTTTCAAACTCAAAATATGCAGGCAAAGAAGGAATTATGAAAGCAGGAAGGGAACTGCTGTCCTGACCTCCCAGACATCAAACAGCATCTGGACAGTGATGCTCAGACTCAGAGGGAGCAGCAGGCACCATGTAGGGAGCCTGATATCAGACTTGTTCCCAGGTCTGCAGGATCATGCCCTGGACACAAAGGCAGTGCTACAACATTGAGCCACCTGGGCTGCCTTGATTTATTTTTTGTTTCAACATTCTTTTGCTCACTCAGAATCTTTTCTGTTTATTTACAAATTTTAGGCTTGTTCCGTTCCCTAGAAAAATGTTGGTGGTGTTTGATAGGGTTCATACTGGATGCATAGATTGCTGTTGGTTGCATAGACATTTTATGAATATTTAATTTTCCAATCCATAAGAATAAACTGTTTTCCATATATTTCTGTCTTTTTTAATGTCTTTCATACGTATTTTAGAATTTTTAGACTAGGTCCTTTCCTCTTTGGTTAGGACTACTCCTCATTATCTGAAGTTTCTTTTGTTTTTCAAATTTTATTTCTTAGTTATTTTTCATTGGAGTGTGCTTTGCCAACATATAGTATAACACCCAGTGCTCATCCCGTCAAGTGACACCTGATTGCCCATCACCCAGTCATCCCTAAACCCGCTGAGCTCCCTTACCACTACCCCTTCCCAGAGTTCCTTCCCAGAGTTCCTTTCCCAGAGTTAGGAGTCTCTTATGTTCTGTCGACCTCTCTGGTATTTCCCACTCATTTTATCTCCTTTCCCCTTTACTCCCTTTCACTACTTTTTATATTTCCTGAATGAATGAGACCATATGTTTGTTCTTCTGTGACTGACTTACTTCACTCAGCATAACACCCTCCAGTTCCAATCACATCGAAGCAAATGGTGGGTGTTCTTCATTTCTAATGGCTGAGTAATATTCCATTGTATATATAGACCACATCATCTTTATCCATTATTCTTTCGATGGACACTGAGGCTCCTTCCACAGTTTTGCTACTCTGGACATTGCTGCTATAAACATTGAGGTGTAGGTGTCATGGTCTTTCACTGCATCTGTATCTTTGTAGTAAATCCCAGTAGTGCAATTGCTGGGTCACAGGAAAGCTCCAGGGGAAGTTGAGAGATTCATAGTATATAGAACTAGACATTAAATTAAAAATATTAAATTAGAAGAAGGAATCCACTTTTTGTGTCACATGGTGAAAGTCAGGGGAACAGCACAGGGTAAACATGAATCATCGAACTCTGACCAATTCCCTGTCAAGGAACAGTAGCTTCAGATGAATGCCAGTAGACACTTGTTCCTACTCTCTGAGTATCCAGCAGCACCCCGTACTAACAGGCCTTTCCCATTAGTGCAGAAAGTCCACAAACAGGGATGTCATGGGATGATGGTGTCTGTAGAGGCTGAAAGTGAGGTGCGGTCATGGTTGAATTAGGAACGGCAGCTGTAGTTTCAATTTCAACCCCCATATTACCACAATGGAGTCATGACGGTTTTGGTTAATTAATATCTGCTTCCAGTTGGGGATAAAATGTATAAATCAGACATATTCAATCTCATTACCCCATATCCCAATGTTTATAAACTTTTGAGGTATAATTTCTCTCTTTCTAGCAACATTAGATGAAAATATCAAAGTCATAGACATGTTAAAAAAGATTTAAAAATATATATTATGGAGGATTTTCGTTAGTTCTTAAAAATGCCCATCTTTCTGTTGACGTCATGAGCACTGGGGATATGCTTTATGTTGGCAAATTGACTCAAATAGAAAATATATAAAAATATATTTTAAAAATAGTGTTAAGGAAAACCCAGCTGAGCACAGACTCCATGGTGAGTTGTGTTTTGTCCTGATAACTGACATTGTTCCTGGGGCTGAGGTTCCTCTCCCAGATGCAGGGTCATGTCTGGGCTATTTTATTCAATAGAAGGTGGCCTCTAGATACATGTCCTCTCAGTATATAGTCAGCTTGGGATCATTTTTCTGAAGCTACTGTATTAGGGATCACATGCTTTTGCTAAATTTAGAATTTAGCTGAATTTCAGAGGGTTTCATGTAATGCAGTTCTATTTGTAAGTCTCTAAAAACTCAGTCAAGGTGTTCCACTGCAGTTAACTCTGATCTTCTGTAATCGCTTTGATGAGCTTACCTGACACAGAATGAGCTCATTCAGACAGGGTTTTGGATATAATAACCTGGTGTCAGAATGAACATTTTCCATTGTATAGCCTATATTTCTATTTTCCTTATACTTCCTAAACTAACAGTGTAGTGCTGCATTTACACTGTAAGTTTTTCATGAATTCCTTTTACATTCAAATACTATATTCCATCTAGGAGAAGAAAAATATCTACCATGATCCTCTTCTACAGATTTATCAAGTATTTTTCATAACAAATGCAGCAGGAAGTTTCAGTTTGAATTCAATTTCAATTTGTGCATCTGATCAACCAATTTTGGTTTTCTTAGATCAGTCCCCCTGACCCTGTGGGCTGCATACAGGACTTCTGATTTGTCTAAAAATTTAGCCCATTCCATATTTGTTTTTATAATATATAATTTATTTATTCAAGAGAGACACACAGAGAGAGAGTGAGAGAGAGAGTGATGCAGAGACACAGGCAGTAGGAAAACAGGCTCCATGCAGGGAGCCTGCTGTAGGACTCTATACCTGATCTCCAGGATCAGGCCCTGGGCTGAAGGTGGCACTAAACTGCTGAGCACCCAGGTACCCCCTCTTTCCATCTTTCAATGGATCATATGCATCAGGAAGACTGCAAGCAGAGCCCACCACCCAAATGGCACCTGTGTCACCTGCACAGAGACATGGAGTCCTGCCAATAATATTCCTGCAATTCTGGTCCTTTGGGAGCATCTGTGCCCTCCTTGAATCCCCAGTCTCACTCCAAGACCGTGCATTGCTCCTTATGTCACCTGTTGGATGACCTTATGTTCATGGACCACATATGTCTATAATTACTTCCTGAAACATAATATAGTATTAGTACAATACTCAGTAGGTTTGTACAAACAAAAATGAGTCCTTAGGATCCAGAATCAGAGTAGGGGTGAAAATAAGTTTACGATACTCTGAAACAAAACACCAGGGTCCAAAGTTCATCCTCCAACATATAAATCAGAAAAAATTAACCACACCACCTTTAGTATAAGAAAATATGGGAGAGAGAAGTGAACATGTAAGAATATTAGGGGGACTCAGGGATTGTCATATCCCTGGAACAGCTGGATAGTTATTGAATCATTTCGTACACCCATGAAATCAATCAGAGTTGAAAAAACAACAGAAAGACTCCTAAAAGAATACTGAGCAGGTTTTGGAGTGTTGGAGCTGTCTGCTGTTGACATTGGGGAGATACAACCATGGGGATGACAGCAGGAGGGAGGTTGCTTGCAGAAGCTACAGTCAAGGACTTTAAGGACAAGAGAGGAATGTATGAACTTATAGAATTCTACTCCTGCAGGGGACGGACCTAGCATGATGGTGCTCAAATGGAAAAATAGGGAAATTTCTGGATCTAAGGACCCCCTGAGTGCCAAGAAGAAAAAGTGGCACAATGTGATGCATGGTTAAGAAGGACTGGAACCTATAGACGTGTGAACATTGGGTCTGAGTGCAGGCGTTGTGCTTTGTTTCCATAAACTGAACGCTGTGTGGTCCAGTGACATCTATTCTGAAACCAGCAGGCAGAAACTAGACCCTCTCTCATGACAAGCCCTCAGAGGATGAGCCCAGGTCCACACTATAGAGCCTTTCATACTGTCATTTAGAGATCCATTCATGTGTCTGAGATACACCAGCCCAGACACAGGTATGGTGAACACATGATTCAGATGTCAACAGAGGACAGAAAGGGCTTGATGGCTCTCCTATGAGGGCTCCCTGAAGACTCCGGGGTGCAAACATTCAATCCCAGGCTAGACGTAGGAGGCCATGTTCATAACTGCTCTACAATGCAGTCAGGAAGAGTCACAAAACCCCAATACAGGCCTCAACAAGGTGGGGTGTGAGCATCTATAGAGGAAACAACACCAACAGCAAATGATAACAATCCATTTCCAATTGCACTGTGCATTTAGACATCCATGTAAGCCCAGCTCAGGTCCAGAGCTGCACACTGCAAGAGGATCTGTGTGCTCTATCCCTTGCTCTATCATCTCACATCTATTTTCTGAGTGTTCATGTCTGGAGATAGCTGCTCTTTGTATAAATGATGAAATCATCACAGCCAACCAATGCCCTGCTTCTGAGCATTCAGAGCTGCTCCCCTGCCTTGCTGACCATGAGTGGACTTACCTTCCCTGAAATAGCTTCACTGTTATATATGTTCACATGTAGACTCTGGAATAGGATGGTAGAGCTGTTAGATATTGACATAACCAGGTCATGTTACCTGGTTGTTGCAAATTCCATGACAAAAATGATTGCATTTAAATAAAATGATAAAGGCCAAATAAGTCGTGTAGGACCCTTGAGGGGTTCCATTGAGGAAATCCTAAATGGAAACTGATCTCATGGCCAAAGGGAGAGTCACAGATGCAGGTGGGTTGAAATGAGGACACGGGGCACCAAATGTTCATCCAGTGACAAGGGATACACCTAAAGGCCATCAGTACAACACAACCCTGTAAGGTGATGGTGAGACACAAATCCCACTGGGTCGTCACATCCTCATCTTCTGGAAACGTTATAACAGAACATCCTTAAACTGAATTTCCAAAGTGTCTGAGTATCTCTAACTCTCTTGTATCATTGTTCTCCTGTTCAGTGTGTCCACTGTGACTTTTTGACAGATACCTATGGTTTACAAAAGATTAGTCCTAGTTCCAGGTGAGAAATGCACCCTTCACTGGATGAGGGTGGTTACATGATACTTCTCACAACAAATACAGCAGGGCCATGACAGTGCATCCATGTGTCCCTAATTTCCCTCTGTGTGCCATAAAAATCTTAGGATTATATGTTCATACTCTGTGAAATATGTCCGGGATTTTTCACAAGGATTGCTTTGCATATGAAGAAGGTTCTGGGCAACATAGAGATTTTCACAGGATTTATTTTGTTTTTTAAGATTTTATTTATTCATTAATGATAGAGAGAGAGAGGGAGGCAGAGACACAGTCTTAGGGAGAAGCAGGACCATGCCAGGGAGCCAGACGTGGGACACAATCCCGGGACTCCAGGATCACACCCTGGGTCAAAGGGAGGCACTAAACCGCTGAGCCACCCAGGGATCCCCAATATTTTTGTTTTTGTTTTAAAGATTTATTTATTTATTCAGGAGAGTCACAGAGGCAGAGGGAGAAACAGGCTCCCTTCCAAAAGCCTGATGCAGGACACCATCCCAGGACCCCAGGATCACAACCCCAGCCAATTGCAGACACTCAACCTCTGAGCAACACAGGTGCCCTGACAATATTCATTGTTCTAATCTGTAAGTACAGAATGTTTTCTATCTCTTTGTGTCTTCTTCAATTTCTTTCCTTAGTTGCCAAACAGGTAGAATCATTTTGAAAAAAAAAAAAAACAACAGAAACAAAACTACAGCTGCAGGGCATAACAATGTTTGCAGAGAAGCTCTACTATAAAGCCTTTATCATCAAGATAGCGTGGTACTGGCAAAAACAACATATAGATCAATTGAACAGAGCAGAGAGCACAGAAAGGGACCCTCAGCCTATGGGCAACTACTCCTCAAAAAGCAAGAAAAAAAATATCTAATGAAAGAAAGACACATCAACAAATGGATCTGAAAAAAATTGGACAGCCACCTGCATAAGAGTGAAAGTGGACCATTCTGCTACACAAAGCAAAAGGATAATCTTAAAATAATGAAATACTGAAATCTGAGACAGGAATTCATCCAAATCCTAGAGGTGAATTCAGGTAGCAACTTTTTGTCCTCAGTTTCAGTGACTCCTAGCAAGGCTCCTCTCAAAAGGCATAGGAAACAAAGGGAAAAATAAACTGTTAGGACTTCATCAAGATAGAATCTGTACAACAGTACAACAGGCGACAAAACAAAAGGCAGCCTACAGAATAGGACAAGATATTACATTAACAAATTCAGCAGCCAACATAGCAATCAATTCCAGTCAAGAAATGGGGAGAATACATGAAAAGGCTTTTCTCCAAAGAAGACCGACAAATGGCCAACAGGCAGAGGACAAAAATGATCCACCTGACTTGTCATCAGGGAAATACAAATGAAAACCACACTAAGATCCCACTTATACAACTCAGAATGGATAAAGTAAAAAGGCCAGAAACAACAAATATAAGGGAGGAATATTGAGAAAGTGGAAGCCTCTTTTATTCCTGGTGGGAATTATGCTTGTTGAGTCGGTATGGAGAACAGAATGGAATGTCCTGAAAACGTGAGAATAGAGCCACCCTAGGAGCCAGCCACTTGCACTACAGGCTACTTACCCCAAAGACACAGATTTAATGAAATGAAGGGACACTTGCATCTCAATGTTCACAGCAGCACAGTCCACAACAGCCAAACAGTGGAAGGAGCCTCAGTGTCTATTGACAGATGACTGGATAAAGAAGCTGTGGTCTATGTATACAGTGGGATGTTTCTCGGCCATTAGAAATGATGAATACCCACCAATCATTTTGACTTGAATGGAACTGGAGGATATTATGCTGAGTGAAATAAGTCCATTGGAGAAGGAAAAACATTATATGGTCTCATTCTTGGGGAATATAAAAACAGTGAAAGGGATCATAGGAGAATGGAAAGAAAATGAGTGGAAATATCAGAGGGGGTGACAGAAGTTGAGAGACTCCTAACTCTGGGAAAAGAACAAGGGGTAGTGGATGGGGAGGTGGGCGGGGTAATGGGGGTGACTGGGTGACAGGCACTGAGGGGGGCACTTGATTGGATGAGCACTGGGTGATTATGCTGTATGTTGGCAAATCGCACTCCAATAAACAATATACAAAAAAGAAGATGTGCTTTATATATACAATGGGATATTACATAGCCGTCAGACATAATGAATAACATGAAATAATGTTTCCGTCAACATGGATGGAACTGGAGTCATTATATTGAGAGAAATAAATCAAGCATAGAAAGGCAATGATATGGTCTCATTGATTTTGAAAGAGACCATAAGGGAAGGAGTGAAACTTAGTGGGGTAAGACTAGAGAGGAAGACAAATCATGAGACACACTGAACTCTGGGGAAAAATGAGGGTCACTAGAAGGGAGGAGGTGGGGAATGGGGTAACTGGGTGATGGGAGTTTAAGAAGTTTACATGATATGATGAACACTGACGGTAGAGTGAATGTTGGTAAATTCAATTTAAATAAAGAAAAAATTACTTAAGCCCATATTCCCTGTTGGAACATCATACATGAGCTGGACAGATCAAACAACAGACACTCATTCTCACAGATCTGGTGTCTGGGTCGTCTGAGGTCCAGGTGTAGGGAGCTGTGGTGTCTGGAGAGCGCCCACATCCTACCCCAGTCCTTTCCCAGTCACCTCACATGGAGCCAGGGTGCTGGGAGCTTTCCCAATCCTGGTGTATAAGTGCCTGATCCCATCATGAGGCTGCATCTCCTAACCTAAGTGGTCCTTAAGGCTCCACCTCCTCCCCCCATCACATGGACATTAGGTTTCACCACAGGGATGGTAAAGGTCACAACCAGTTAGCTGACATAAGCACCTGAAGGATCCATGAGTATTTCCATGCAGGTCGAAGGTCCTTCAATCCAGCTCCTCACCCTGAGGATCCTCATGGTCCAGTAGAAGCTTCTGGTCGCTGAGCACACCAAGTACACATGACCTTCAGAACCAGATGGTTCCTTGGGAAGAGGACAGCTTCCATCTGAGACCTGGGTAGGATCTTGGCCTATTTGTATTATTATTTAAAGTTTCGTGCTGCTTCCATATATTATTCATCTCCTTTCCATATGATTTAGACACTTGTCTACTGAGAATGACCATGTTTCTCTTTTGTCCTTCCAGTTTTACCCTGGTTTGGTGAATTCTTCACACCATATCCAGTCTTTATTTACTGGTAGCTCCCTGAAATTCCTTTCACATTCTTCTCCTCCACCCAAAGGAAAAGAAATCAAACAGTAACCCAGGAGTTCCCTCTTTTGATGCAGTTGGGACACTAACTCCACACAAGCCCTTCCTGGAGAAGGACGCCATCCCCACCACTGGCCCACAATACACACCCAGAGCCAGTGTCATTCCCTGGCACAATACAGGCATTTGTGACATGATGAGAGGCCGGCCTGGCTTTCATCAGAACTGAAGGTGAAGGTGATGAAAGGTTATACTCTCGTTATTGTGTGTGTGTGTGTGTGTGTGTGTGTGTGTGTGTTTGTGAATGACCTCTGAGTCCACTTCCCTACCATGTCATGCTGGGAATATCTCTCAATCCCAGGCTGTTATTAACATTTTTGTATTATGTTTCTTTTCTCTTGTGTTGATTGGGGATTCCTCTATACCAAGATATGCAAGACAGCATGTTCGCTTGGGGTCCTGTGATCCACAGTGAGTGCCACTAGGTCTCATTAAAAGCTTCAGATTATGTGAATGGAGGTATTTGTAATTGATTAATATTTCGGGTCAGGAAAAGTTAAGTACAAGTAAGTGCAAGTGCTATAGTTTGAATTCTAAGTCTCTTAGAAAGAGACTGAATAGGTAAACACATAATCAAGTGTTGAGAGGGGCTCCCTGGGGGAAACTGCTCCTTGGAGAGGAAGCCCAGACCCTGACAGGAAACCTGCCCAGAACCACCCTCTGCACCTGCTTCTGGGACTTCAAGTGACAACTAGTCAGGAGTGTGCACATCCTAGTGGTCCCGATCCCCTTCTACAGGGAGGTTTGTGTCTGAGCTCATGCTGTGGTCCCCTCACGGTGTGTGCACAGTAATACACAGCCGTGTCCTCAGCTCTCAGGCTGTTCATCTGCAGATACAGTGTGTTCTTGGCATTGTCTCTGAAGATGGTGAATTGGCCCTTCACAGCATCTGCATGGTATGTGGTACTTCCATATTTGTTAATTACTGAGACCCACTGAAGCCCTTTCCCTGGAGCCTGGTGGACCCAGCTTATCCAGTAACTACTGAAAGTGAATCCAGAGGCTACACAGGAGAGTCTCAGGGGCAACCCAGGCTTCACCAGGTCTCCCCCAGACTCCACCAGCTGCACCTCACCCTGGACACCTGCAGACACAAGACATCGTGGTCAGGAAAATGTCCCCCATCCCCTGTTTCTCTCACTCACTTCCACTCACAGATTCAAGGTCTCTTGTTCTCCATGAATCACCTTTTAAAATAGCAACATGGAAAACCCAATGGAGCACAGACTCCATGGTGAGTTGTGTGTGTTCTGTCCTGATCCCTGAATGGGGTCCCCTGGGGATGCTGGGATCTGGGCTCCTCTCCCAGCTGCAGGTTCAGGAATGGGCTAGTTTAATAGGTGGAGGGAAGGCCCTATTTGCATGTCCTCTGAGTATATAGTTAGCTCCAGACTTAGATTAGATTCTTTACAAGTTTCATAAACATGATTGCATTACTTTTGAGGTCAAATTTCTGTAATATCATGTAACGATATGAAGTGTCCTAACATGTGGACAGAATTAGCTTTGTATCTCTCAATGTCTTATTAAAACCCATTCATCAATTTAGGTAATTTTTAGTATATAGCATGTAACCACCTATGGATATTTAATACTAATTATTTTATTTTTCTGCAGTGTGAAAGGAATATTTTGGTAATTTTCTATTCTTTTTTTTCTTTTTTATCATAAATTTATTTTTTATTGGTGTTCAATTTGCCAACATTTAAAATAAACCCAGTGCTCATCCCGTCAAGTGCCGACCTCAGTGCCTGTCACCCAGTCACCCCCACCCCCCGCCCACCTCCCCTTCTACCACCCCTTGTTTGTTTCCTAGAGTTTGGAGTCTTTCATGTTCTGTCTCCCGTTCTGATTCTTTTAGATAATTTGTTGTTAGTGTGTGGAAACATAGCTTTATTTCACATGATCTTATACCCTGAAGGTTCCCTGAAATAATTAATTTTAACAGTTTGTGGAGTTTATTTTTTTTATTTTTTTTAAATTTATTTTATTTATTTATGATAGTCACAGAGAGAGAGAGAGAGAGGCAGAGACATAGGCAGAGGGAGAAGCAGGCTCCATGCACTGGGAGCCCAACGTGGGATTCGATCCCGGGTCTCCAGGATCGTGCCCTGGGCCAAAGGCAGGCGCCAAACCGCTGTGCCACCCAGGGATCCCAGTTTGTGGAGTTTAAAGTGTTTGCCTCTCTAGCAGATCATGTCATGTGGAAAAAAGAATTTTTGTCCTGTCTACGGATTTAAATATAATTTATTTTATTATTTCCGAATGTATTGGTTTGATCTTCCAGTCATTGGAGCAGAAAGATTTTCCTTCGTTTCTTCTAGGTTCTTTGGTCTAATTACTCGGTAGACAGAAAACTGATCTAAGGTGAAATTTATTTCATTTTGCAAGTGCATGAGCTCCCAAGAATACAACATCCAGACAGTGACCAAATTATGTAGCCCTTGTGTCACTTCGACAACAAAACATTGGGTTTGTGTAGATATAAAGTCAGGATATTGGCTTGAGTCAGTGAATTAGTGAGGGACTGACAAGGGTTGTTTGCCTTCCGGGTCCTAAGGTCCTTATTCTGGTGCTAAGGATGATTCTGCCCTCCAGGTATAGGGATGGGAAAATGCCCATGTAGATTTATTTCTTGCCATCAAGGGGACATAGGCGGCTCAGCCTGTCTCTCCACTGGTTGATTCCCAAGTGACTTTAGTTCACAACAACCCAGGGGACCAGCTGATATATTTGGGGTGTCACAGTTTCTTCTCCTTCATGGTACCAAGATGAATACTCATGGTAGGAATAAGCATCCTTGTGTGGCTCTTGACTTGACAGGAGGGCTTCAGCATTTCACTGTTGATTATGGTGTTGGATGTGGGTTTTTCCATAAATTACCAGTATTTCATGGAGGCAATTTCTTCTGTTCCTTGATTGTTAAGATTTTTTGAAGATAAACGTGTGTTGGAATTTGTCAAATCATTTTAGGCATCAAAGGAAATGATCATGTAATCTAATCTTTCACTCTATTAATACAGGGGGTCCCATTTATGGTTTGGGCATGTTGAATTTTCCTTGCATCCCAGAGATGATTTCCTCCAGGTCATCCCGTATTATCCATTCCATGTGCTGTTGGATTTGAATGCTAGGATTTTTGCATTTATGTTCATCTGAAAAATTGGACTGTAGTTTCCTTTTTCATAGAGTCCTTGCCTGACTTTAGTGTCAGGGTGATGCTGGCCTCCTACCAAGATTTGGGCATGTTCCTTTCTCATTAGATTTTGAAGAGATCGAGATGTTTCAGCATTAATTCTTCTTTAAATACTTGGAAAAATTAATAGATCAAGCCATTTGATCTTAGACTTTTTTCCCCTTTGTTCTGTTATTTTGGTTTCTTGTCTCTTTTGAGTCAGAATTTTTTTGGTTTTGGGTTCACTCTTCTTATTTGTTGTATTTTATTCATTTTTTATTTTTTCATGAAACCATCTTAGTTGATTGGGATTCTAGATGTTTTGCAATTTGCCTTAGTTATTCAAATTTTGCTCTCTAATCTGTTCCATTGATCTATGTGTCTGTATTTGTGCCAGTACCACACTGTCTTGATGACCACAGCTTTGTAGTACAACCTGAAATCTGGCATTGTGATGCCCCCAGATATGGTTTCCTTTTTTAAAATTCCCCTGGCTATTCGGGATCTTTTCCGATTCCACACAAATCTTAAAATAAATTGTTCTAACTCTCTGAAGAAAGACCATGGTATTTTGATAGGGATTGCATTAAACCTGTACATTTCCCTGGGTAACATGACATTTTCACAATATTAATTCTCTCAATCCATGAGCATGGAATATTTTTCCATCTCTTTGTGTCTTCCTCAATTTCTTTCAGAAGTGTTCTATAGTTTTTAGGGTATAGGTCCTTTGCCTGTATGGGTAGGTTTATTCCTAGGTATCTTATGCTTTTGGGTGCAATTGTAAATGGCATTGACTCTTTAATTTCTCTTTCTTCAGCCTAATTGTTAGTGTATAGACATGCCATCGATTTCTGGGCATTGATTTTGTATCCTGCCACGCTACCAAATTGCTGTATGAGTTCTAGCAATCTTGGGGTGGAGGCTTTTGGGTTTTCGTATGTAGAGTATCATGTCATCGGTGAAGAGGGAGAGTTTGACTTCTTCTTTGCCAATTTGAATGCGTTTAATGTCTTTTTGTTGTCTGATTGCTGAGGCTAGGACTTCCAATACTATGTTGAATAGCAGTGGTGAGAGTGGACATCCCTGTCATATTCCTGATATTAGGGGAAAGGCTCCCAGTGCTTCCCCATTGAGAATGATATTTGCTGTGGGCTTTTCGTAGATGGCTTTTAAGATGTCGAGGAAAGTTCCCTCTATCCCTACACTCTGAAGAGTTTTGATCAGGAATGGGTGCTGTATTTTGTCAAATGCTTTCTCTGCATCTAATGAGAGGATCATATGGTTCTTGGTTTTTCTCTTGCTGACATGATGAATCACATTGATTGCTTTATGAGTGTTGAATCAGGCTTGTTTCCCAGGGATAAATCCTACTTGGTCATGGTGAATAATTTTCTTAAAGTACTGTTGAATCCTATTGGCTAGTATCTTGTTGAGAATTTTTGCATCCATGTTCATCAGGGATATTGGTCTGTAATTCTCCTTTTTGGTTGGGTCTTTGCCTGGTTTTGGAATTAAGGCGATGCTGGCCTCATAGAACGAATTTGGAAGTACTCCATCTCTTTCTATCTTTCCAAACAGCTTGAGTACAATAGGTATGGTTTCTTCTCTAAATGTTTGATAGAATTCCCCAGGGAAGCCATCTGACCCTGGACTCTTGTGTCTTGGGAGGTTTTTGATGACTGCTTCAATTTCCTCCCTGGTTATTGGCTTGTTCAGGTTTTCTATTTCTTCCTGTTCCAGTTTTGGTTGTTTGTGGCTTTTCAGGAATGCGTCCATTTCTTCTAGACTGCCTCATTTATTGGCATATAGCTGCTCATAATATGTTTTTAAAATCGTTTGTATTTCCTTGGTATTGGTAGTGATCTCTCCTTTCTCATTCATGATTTTATTAATTTGAGTCTTTTCTTTCTTCTTTTCAATGAGGTTGGCTAATGGTTTATCTATCTTATTAATTCTTTCAAAGAACCAACTCCTGGTTCCGTTGATCTGTTCCATGGTTCTTCTGGTCTCGATTTCATTGAGTTCTGCTCGAATCTTAATTAACTCTCTTCTTCTGCTGAGTGTAGGGTCCATCTCCTGTTTTTTCTCTAGTTTCTTTAGGTGTAAGGTCAGTTTTTGTATTTGAGTTCTTTCCAGTTTTTGAATGGATGCTTGTATTGTGATGTTTTTCCCCCTTAGGACTGCTTTTGCTGCATCCCAAAGATTTTGAAAGGTTGTATCTTCATTCTCATTAGTTTCCATGAATCTTTTTAATTCTTCCTTAATTTCCTGGTTGACCCTTTCATCTTTCAGCAGGATGGTCCTTAACCTTCACGTGTTTGAGGTCCTTCCACACTTCTCGTTGTGATTTAGTTCTAATTTCAAGGCATTATGGTCTGAGAATATGCAGGGGATGATCCCAATCTTTTGGTATCGGTTCACACCCAATTTTGACCCAGTATGTGGTCTATTCTGGAGAAAGTTCCATGTGCCCTTGAGAAGAATGTGTATTCAGTTGAGTTTGGATGTAAAGTTCTGTAGATATCTGTGAAATCCATCTGGTCCAGTGTATCATTTAAAGCTCTCGTTTCTTTGGAGATGTTGTGCTTAGAGACCTATCGAGGGTAGAAAGAGCTAGATTGAAGTCACCAAGTATAAGTGTATTATTATCTAAGAATTTCTTCACTTTGCTTATTAATTGGTTTAAATATTTGGCAGCTCACACATTTGCAGCATATATATTGAGGATTGTTAAGGCCTCTTGTTGGATAGATCCTTTAAGTATGAGATAGTGTCCCTCTTCATCTCTCACTACAGTCTTCAGGGTAAATTTTAGTTTATCTGATCTAAGGATGGCTACCCCTGCTTTCTTTTGAGGACCATTTGAATGTTAAATGGTTCTGTAACCTTTTATTTTCAGGTTGTAGGTGTCCTTCTGTCTAAAATGAGTCTCTTGTAGACAGCAAATAGATGGGTTCTGCTTTTTTATCCAGCCTGAAACCCTGCGCCTTTTGATGGGGTCATTAACCCGTTGACGTTCAGTGTTACTATTGACAGATATGAGTTTAGTGTCATCATGATATCTATTCAGTCCTTGTTTTTGTGGATTATTCCACTGAAATTCTTCTTAAAGGTGAATTTTAAGAGTCCCCCTTAAAATTTCTTGCAGAGCTGGTTTGGAGGTCACAGATTCTTTCTGTTCCTGTCTGTCTTGGAAGCTCTTTATCTCTCCTTCCATTTTGAATGAGAGCCTTGCTGGATAAAGTATTCTTGGTTGCATGTTCTTCTCATTTAGGACCCTGAATATATCCTTTCAGCCCTTTCTGGCGCCAGGTCGCTGTGGAGAGTTCTGCTGTTACCCTAATACTCCTCCCCATAAAATTCAGGGATTTCTTGTGTCTTGCTGCTTTAAGGACCTTCTCTTTATCTTTTGAATTTGCAAGATTCACTATTAAGTGTCGAGGTTTTGAACGGTTTTTATTGATTTTAAGGGAGGATCTCTCTATTTCCTGGATCAGAAGGCCTGTTTCCTGTCCCAGATTAGGAAAGATTTCAGCTATGATTTGTTCAAATACATATTCTGGCCCTTTGTCCCTTTTGGCGCCCTCGGGAACCCCAATTAAATGTGTTTTTCTTCCTCAGGCTTTCGTTTATTTCCCTTAATCTGTCTTCCTGGTCTTTTAATTGTCTGTGTCTTTTTTCCTCAGTTTCCCTCTTTGCCATCATATTGTCTTCTATATCACTCACTCATTCTTCCACCTCGTTAACCCTCATCGCTAGTACTTCTAGTTTGGATTGCATCTCATTCAATTGATTTTTAATTTCTGCCTGATTGGATCTAAATTCTGCAGTCATGAAATCTCTTGAGTCCTTCATGTTTTTTTCTAGAGCCACCAGTAGCTGTATAATAGTGCTTCTGAATTGGCTTTCTGACATTGAATTGTAATCCAGATTTTGTAACTCTGTGGAAGAGAGGACTGTTTCTGATTCTTTCTTTTGAGGTGAGGTTTTCCTTCTAGTGATTTTGCTCAGTGCAGAGTGGCCAAAAACAAGTTGTATTGGGAAAAGGAGACAGAGGAGAGAAAGAAGGAAAGAAAAGAGAAAAAGGAAAAAGAAAAAAGGAAGAAAAAAGGAAAAAAGAGAAGAAAAAGAGAAAGAAAAAGAAAGAAAGGGAAAAAAGTGTGGGGGAAGCAATCAGAAATAAATAAACAAACACGGGGGAGTATCTTCTGTTTCTGTATACTTTAAGTCCCTTGACTTCCCCTGGAACTTGTCCGTCTATCTGGTCTTCTGGGGGAGGGGCCTGTTGTGCTGATTTTCAGGTGTTAGCACTTGGAGGAGTTGCTCTGCTCCCTGCCTGGTGCAGGGTTCAGTGGGGGTTGTTTACCCTGGGAGGCCCCAGAAGGAACAACCCCAGTGGCAGAGGCCAGATCTGGAAATCTGGATTCAGCCCCCGCAGTAACTACAGAGCTCTCCATCTGCAGGGCCTGGAGGCTCTGGGGCGGGGCCGCTGATCTGCTCAGCTCGGGGCAGGAGCGTCCTTGCTGTCCTGGGCCCTCCTGGACTATGCCTGTCCTGGGGGAGGCTGGGTCCTGGGCTGTGTCCCGGCGCCCTGTGTTTTGGGGCCTGCACTGTTGGATTCATGCTCCCGTCTGCATAGCCCCCTCCATGGAGCTGACACCCGAACCCCTCTGAGCTGCTCCCAGAGCCATGCAGCCCCCTACGCACGGAGCCTCCTCCTTTTCTGGAGCCACCGCCGCCGAGCTGCTCCCGGGGCCGCGCAGCCCCTCCGTGCAGAGCCACTGCCCGAGCCCTTCCGATCTGCTCCCGGGTCAATGCATGCACGCTGCAGCCCTTAGGGATCTCGGTGCACTCTCCTGGGTGAGCAAGTGTCTGTTAGTGTCCCAGGGAGCCCGAATGCATCCCCGCCCTCCTGCGTCCTGCTCTAACTCCCTGGGGGCGCCTATCCCCCCGGGAATATTGGTGAAGCTCCTGCTTCTCTGGGAAGGAGCTCTCCTGTCCTGGGGGCACTCGCCCCAGGCTTAGCCTGGCTCCTCGCATGGCCCCTCCCCCTTGGATGCCTTTTGTTTCATTATTTCTTTTTCCCCGTCTTCCTACCTTGATAGAAGCATGAACTCTTCTCACTGTAGCATTCCAGCTGGTCTCTCTTTAAATCTCAAGCCTAATTCATAGATTTTCAGGATGATTTGAAGGTTATCTAGGTAATTTGGTGGGGACAGGTGATTTGGGGACCCTACTCTTCCGCCATCTTTCCCCTCCCTCCTTTTTTTTTCATTGACCCATTTCTTCTTCAATAAGATGTTATTTTATCAGCATTATATATATGTACATAATATATGTATGTATATATATGATACATATATATCTATATCTATATCTATCTATCTATATATAATTTATTTATTCATGACAGACAAAGAGAGAGAGAAGCACAGACACAGGCAAAGGGAGAAGCAGGGTCCTTGCAGGGAACCCAATGTGGAACTTGATCCCGGGTCTCCAGGATCACACCCTGAGCTGAAGGCAGCTATAAAATTCTGAAACATCAGGGCTGCCCTTATTATATATTTTATTGAAGTTTGAATCCGACCTATAACAAGCACCCAGTGTTCATTCCATCAGTGTCCCTGTCAGTGCCCATCACCAATTCACCAAAAGCACCCACTCACTTCCCCTTCCACTAGCCCTTGTTCGTTTCCCAGAGTTAGGAGTCTCTCATGGTTTGTCAACCTCACTGATGTTTCCCACTCATTTTCCCTCCTTTCACCCTTCCTGGGTGCTGGGCATAGTGGGAGCTGTTTACCGTGTGAGTCCTTTGTTCCCTGGAAGCCCTTCTCTCCCAGGCACAAGGTGAAACAAGGAGGAACAACAGCATGGTGGCAGCCAGTTCTCGAACCGTGGAATCGGCTCCCCTCAGTAACTACCACAGTCTCCCAGTCTGCACTGGCCTAGATGCTCACAGCCTGGCCTGTGGGTGCAGGTCTGCACAGCTTTCAGGGCGTCCAGTGGCATGAGAGTCCTCTCTGTCCTGTGCCCTCCCCACCTCCATCTCTTCCAGGGGATGTCCGGGATCCTGGTCTGTATCCACTCTGTGCCCTGGGATCCAGGGCCCTGGCTGCTGGAATTGTGCTCCCAGGGATCAAGGTTCCCGAAGCCAGCGGGACACAGACAGCTCCCTCTTGAGATCCCACCCCCAGCCCCTGGATAGACTGGCTTCTCCTACATTCCCTCCTGGGTGCGCGTTTCAGCCCTTTACTGAGATCCCACATTTGTTGTGCTTGCCCCTGGACTCACTTCCTCTACTAGTGACACTGGGAACTGGATGCTTCAATGCCCCTCCTGCGATTTTGCCCAATTTTACTGGTAATCACTTTTCTGTCTGGGAAGACACAAGGCGGATTTATAATGTTCCAGCTTCTCCAGGGCTGGACTTTCATGTCCTGGAGGCTTTAGCTGTGGGCCTTACATGGGCTCATCACGGTGCTCCTCCCCTAGTTGATTTTTTTTATTTTATTATTTCTGCCTTCCTACATTGTTAGAAGTGAAAACCCTTTTCTCTGTAGTGTTCTGGCCAATCTCTCTTTAAGTCTCAGGTCGAATTTGTAGGTGTTCAGGATGGTTTGTAACTTATCTAGGTATTTGATGGGGCCAGCTGAGTTGAGGACCCCTACTCCTCTGTCATCTTGCCCTGCCTCACATTTATTTTTTCTGCCATTTCTCTGGTAGGCCTTCCAGTGGGACAGAAAATTATTTCCCTCTTTTCTGTTGGATTCATTGTCTGGTCTAATCACGGAGTTCGTAAAAGGCAGACCTTCAGGAGACAATGAATTTCATTGTGCATGTGCATGGGCTACATAATATATGATGTGAGGTGGGATTTCATATCAGGACAGGGTGTCTATTTATGTCTTCTGCCAACTTCTGATTGGGTTTTTCATTTCGTGTTGTTTAGGTTGATAATTGTGCTGTATATTTTGGAAACCAGCCTTAATCTGATGATCAATTTGCAAATATTTTCTCCCATCTTATAGGTTGTCTTTAAATTATGTTGAGTGTTTCCATAGCTGTACAACTGCTCTTTCCTTGATGGAATCCATACAGTTTATCTTTGGTTTTGTTTTCCTTCCCCCTAGAAACTTGAGTAGCAAGAAACTGTTGTGCCTGAGTTCACAAAATCTCTAGGATTTTGATGGTTTCCTGCTTCACAATTAGGACTTTCATTTACTCTGATTTTTATCTCTGTGTCACTTGTAAGAATGTGGCCCAGTAGCTTTCTTCTACCACCCCTAGTTCGTTTCCCAGAGTTAGCAGTCTTTACGTTCTGTCTCCCTTTCTGATATTTCCCACACAAAGCTGTGGTCATCAAGACAGTGTGATACTGGCACAAAAACAGACACATAGATCAGTGGAACAGAATAGAGAATCCAGAAGTGGACCCTGAACTTTATGGGCAACTAATATTCGATAAAGGAAGAAAGACTATCCATTGGAAGAAAGACAGTCTCTTCAATAAATGGTACTGGGAAAATTGGACAGCCACATGCAGAAGAATGAAACTAGACCACTTTCTTTCACCATACACAAAGATAAACTCAAAATGGATGAAAGATCTAAATGTGAGACAAGATTCCATCAAAATCCTAGAGAAGAACACAGGCAACACCCTTTTTGAACTCGGCCATAGTAACTTCTTGCAATATACATCCACGAAGGCAAAAGAAACAAAAGCAAAAATGAACCAGGTTCATTTTTTTACTTGTGACTGTCCAATATTCACAACCCCACCTGTTGAAAAGATTGTCCTTTTCCAGTGGATACTCTTTTTTGTGCTTTGTCAAAGACAATATGACCGTAGAGTTGTGTTTCCATTTCTGCATTCTCTACTCTATTCCATTGACCTATGTGCCTCTTTTACTGCCAAAATTATACCATCTTGAGGATCACAACTTTGAACTCCACAATTGTGATACCTTCTGCTTTGGGTTGTTTTCAACATTGTCTTGTCTTGTCAGGATCATTCTTGGTTCCTTACAAGTTTTAGGATTGTTTCTTCTATTTCCTAGAACAAAGTTCATGGTATTTTGATAGGGTTTTCATTGAATGTGTCGATTGCTCTTGGTAGCATAGATATTTTATCAATACTTATAACTCCAATCCATGAGAATAGAATGTTTTCAATCTATGTGTGTCTTCCTCAATTTCTTTCATAAGTGTTCTAGAAGTTTGAGACTATAGATCCTTTTCCTCTCTGGTTAGTATTTTTGTAGTGTTGGATCTTAGCGTTAGGAACTTGGTAAGACTTTTGCATCCATATTTATGAATATAATTGTTTGTAATTCTCCTTAGTAGCTGGGTCTTTAGTTTGGGGGTCAATGTAATGCTGACATCAGAGAATGAGCCTGGAAGTTTTCCTTCAATTTCTATTATTTGAATAGCTTCAGAAGAATAGGTATTGATTCTGGTTTAAAATGACTTGGTAGGGATCCCTGGGTGGCTCAGCAGTTTGGTGCCTGCCTTAGGTCCAGGGCATGACCCTGGAGTCCCAGGATCGAATCCCACATTGGACTCCCTGCATGGAGCTTGCTCCTCCCTCTGCCTGTGTCTCTGTCTCTCGCTGTATGTCTCTCAGGGAAGAAAAAATTCTTTGTTTAAAATATTGCGGCAGTAAACCTGGGTACCTCAGTGGTTGAGTGTGTGTCTTTGGGTCAGGGTATGATATCTGAGTACTGGGGACAAGTCCAGCATCAGGCACGCTGCATGGAGTCTGCTTCTCCTCCCTCTACCTATGTCTCTGTCTCTGTGTGTCGCTCATGAATAAATAAATGTACTCTTAAAAAAATTGGCCCAAGGATGTTGCCCATGGGGAAACATTCAGTTAACCATTGATTCTTGATTTCTGCTGAGACTATGATACAAGTTCCTGGGATCAAGCCCCTAGTCAGGCTTTGTGCTCATAGAAGAATCTTGAGATTTTCTATCTGTTACCCTCAAACTATTTTGTCACTTTGTCTATAAATAAATAAATAAATACATACATACATACATACATACATACATAAAATGTTGGGGGCAAGATCATGGAGGAGTAAGGGTTCTCAACTCACCTCATACCAGCAACTAACTAAGATAACTTTTTTAAAAGATATTGTATATTAGCCCTTCACCCGATAGGTCATTGACAAATATCTTCTCCCATTCTTTAGGTTGGCTTTGAGTTTTGTTGACTATTATGCTGTGCATAGCTTTTTATCTTGATGATGTCCCAATAGCTCACAAACAATAGGAAGGAAATACAAACGATTTTATTTTTTTTAATTTATTTTTTATTGGTGTTCAATTTACTAACATACAGAATAACCCCCAGTGCCCGTCACCCATTCATTCCCACCCCCCGCCCTCCTCCCCTTCTACCACCCCTAGTTCCTTTCCCAGAGTTAGCAGTCTTTACGTTCTGTCTCCCTTTCTGATATTTCCCACACATTTCTTCTCCCTTCCCTTATATTCCCTTTCACTATTATTTATATTCCCCAAATGAATGAGAACATATAATGTTTGTCCTTCTCCGACTGACTTACTACTTCACTCAGCATAATACCCTCCAGTTCCATCCACGTTGAAGCAAATGGTGGGTATTTGTCATTTCTAATAGCTGAGTAATATTTTAAAAACATATTAGGACCACTTCTATGCCAATAAATTAGGCAATCCAGAAGAAATGGATGCTTTTCTGGAAAACCACAAATAAGCAAAACTGGAATGCGAAGAAATAGAAAACCCGAACTGGCAAATAACCAAGGAGGAAATTGAAGCAGTCATCTAAAATCTCCCAAGACACAAAAATCCAGGTTCAGATGCCTTCCCAGGGAAGTCTATCAAACATTTAAAGAAGAAGCCATACGTATTTACTAAAGCTGTTCTGGAAGATAGAAAGGGACAGAATACTTCCAAACTCTTTTAATGAGGTCAGAATCACCTTAAATCCAAAACTAGACAAAGACTTCACCAAAATCCACCGAATTATAGACCAATAACCCTGATGAACGCAGAAGCAAAAATTCTCAACAAGACACTGCCCAATAGGACACAACAAAATATTAACAAAATAATTCACCATGACCAATGGGATTTATACCTGGGATGCAAGGCTGGTTCAACATTCGTAAAGCAATCAATATGATAGATCATATCAAAAAGAGAAAAAAGACAAGAACCATAGGATCTTCTCAATACAAACAGAGAAATCATTTGACAAAATACAGGATCCATTCCTGATCAAAACTCTTCAGAGCGTAGAGATAGAGGGAACATACTTCAGCATCTTAAAAGCCATCTACGAAAAGCCCACAGCAAATATCATTCTCAATGGGGAAACACTGGGAGCCTTTCCCCTAAGATCAGAAACAAGACAGGGATATACACTCTCACCACTGCTATTCAACATAGTACTAGAAGTCCTAGCCTCAGCAATAAGGCAACAAAAAGAAACAAAAGGCATTCATATTGGCAAACAAGAAGTCGAAACCAAAAAAGAAAAAAAAATAGAAGTCAAAACCTCTGTCTTCGCAGATTACATGACACTGTATCTAGAAAACTCAAAAGACTCCACCCCAAGGTTGATTGAACTCATACAGCAATTCGGCAGTGTGGCAGGATACAAAATAAATGCCCAGAAATCACTTCCATTACTGTACACTAGCAATGAGATTAAAGAAAGAAATATTAAGGCATGAAAAAAAATCTTAAATTGCACCCAAAAGCATAAGATACCCAGGATTAACCCTAACCAAAGAGGTACAGTTTCTATACCCTAAAAACTATGGAACACTTCTGAAAGAAATTGAGGAAGAAACAAGAATATTGATGAATATTCCATGCTCATGGATTGGAAGAATTAATTTTGTGAAAATGTCAAAGCTACCCAGGGCAATTTACACGTTCAATGCAATTCCTATCAAAATACCTCAGACTTTCTTCAGAGGGTTGGAACAAATCAACTTAAGGTTTGTGTGGAATCAGAAAAACCTCCAAATAGCCATGGTAATACTGAAAGGAAAACCAGAACTGGGGCATCAGAATGCTGGATTCCAAGTTCTACTACAAAGCTGTGATCATCAAGACATTCTGGTAGTGGCACAAAAACAGACACATTGATCAATTGCACAGAATGGAGAACCAGAAGTGGACACTGAACTCTATGGTCAACTAATATTCGACAAAGCAGGAAAGACTATCCACTGGAAAAAACAAGAGTCTCTTCAATAAACGGTGCTTGGAAAATTGGACAGCCATGTACAGAAGAATGAAACTAGTTCATTCTCTTACACAAAACACAAGACAAACTCAAAAATTGATGAAAGATCAAAATGTGAGACAAGATTCCATCAAAATCGTAGAGAACACAGGCAACACCCTTTTTGAACTTGGCCACAGTAACTTCTTGCAAGATTCATCCATGAAGGCAAGAGAAACAAAAGCAAAAATGAACTATTGGGACTTCATCAAGATAAGAAGCTTTTGCACAGCAAAAGATACCGTCAACAAAACTCAAAGACAACCTACAGAATGGGAGAAAATATTTGCAAATGACTAGATAACAGACTAGTATAGGACAAATAAGAGGTGAGACCCTGTTTAAGTGTTTCTGGGTGATGTCACCACATTCCCAGATTCAGTGGACTAAACAACAGACGCTCATTCTCACAGCTCTGGAGTCTGGGAAGTCTAAGGTCCAGGTGCAGGCAGATGTGGTGTCTGGAGCGCCCATGTCCTAGCATGTCCTTTCTCCCCCTTTCAAATGGGGCCAGGGGGCATTGAGCTTTCCATGTACTGATGGTTCCTGATCAGGTTCCTGATCGCATCATGAGGCTCCATCTCCTGACCTCATTGTTCCCCTAAGGTCCCAACTCCTTCTTCCATCACATAGACGTGAGGTTTCAACCTGAGGATGGTAGATATGATGACACACAGTTAGCTATATCAGCACCCGAAAGATCCATGAGTTATTTCCTGCAGGTGGAAGGTCCTCCTTCACTTTTGTTCCCTCATAATTGTTAAGTGGAATTTGTCATCACACAGTATTCTTGAGTGTTACCTGCTCGCTCCTTGATCTCCAACACCCCATCTTCTCTTCCTGCCCCACCCATGGGAAATCCAGCAGGAACACTTGACTTGACATCAGGGAAATACAAATGAAAACCACACTAAGGTCCCACTTATACAACTCAGAATGGATAAAGTAACAAGGCAGGAAGCAATAAATATAAGCGAGGATATTGAGAAAGTGGAACTTTCTCTTCTTTTGGTGGGAATGCAGGCTTATTCAGCCACTCCAGAAAACAGAATGGAATGTCCTGAAAAAGTGAGAATAGAGCTACCCTAGGACACAGCCATTGAATTACATGGTATTTACCCCAAAGATGCAAAGTTAATGTAATTAAGGGACCCCTGCATCCCAATGTTCACAGCAACAATGTCCAGAATAGCCAAACTGTGGGAGGAATCATGATTCCCTTCTACAGAAGAGTGATAAAGAAGATGTGGAATGAGCCTCAGTGTCCATCGACAGATGAATGTTTAGAGAAGATGTGGTTTATATATACAATGGGACATTACTCAGCCATTAGAAATGACGAATAACCACCATTTGCTTCAATGTGGATGGAACTGGAAGGGATTATGCTGAGTGAAGTAAGTGATTCAGAGAAGGACAAACATTATATGGTTTCACACATACAAAGTACATAAAAATAGTGCAAGGGAACAAAGGGGAAAGGAGATAGAATGAGTGGGAATTATCAGAGACAGTAACAGTACATGAGAAACTCCTACCTATGGGGGAAAAAAAGGAAGGAGTAGTGGAAGGGGAGTTGGTTGGTGGGTTGGGGTACCTGGATGACAGGAGCTGAGGGGGGCAATTGACGGAATGAGTACTGGCTGTTATATGTAGGCAAATCGAACTCCAATAAAAATATACAAAATATGTGGTTTATATATACAATGGGATATTACACACCTGTCAGAAATGATGAATAACATGAAATAGCATTTCCTTCAACATGGATGGAACAGGAGCTATTATAGTGAGAGAAATTAATCACAGGAAGGCAATGATATGGTCTCACCCATATGTGGAGTATAGGAAATATTGAAAGAGACCATAAGGGAAGGAGTGAAACTTAAGTGGGGTAATATTACAAGGAAGACAAATCATGGGAGACACGTGACTCTGGGGGAAAAAAACCTGAGGGTCGCTGGAAGAGAGGGGGTGTGGGATGGGGAACTGGGTGATGGGAGTTAAGGAGGGGACGTGATATGATGAGCACTGAGTGTGTAGTAAATATTGGTAAATTCAATTTCAACAAAGAAAAAAATGGAAAAAATTCCTGGAACATCATACATGGACTGGGACGATCAAACAACAGACACTCATTCTCACAGATCTGGAATCTGGGAAGTCTGAGGTCCAAGTGCAGGCAGATGTGGTCTCTGGAGAGCACCCACGTCCTACCCCATCCTTTCCCCATCACCTCACATGGGGCCAGGGTGCAGGGAACTTTCCCAGTCCTGGTTTATAAGGGCCCTGATCCTATCATGAGGCTGCACCTCCTTACCTAAGTGTTCCCCTAAGGCTCCACCTCCTTCCCCATCTCATGGACGTTAGGTTCCAACATGGGCATGGTAAAGGTCACACACAGTGATCTGACGTCAGCACCAGAAGGATCCATGAGTTATTCCCTGCAGGTGGAAGGTTCTTCAATCCAACTCATCACACTGAAGTTCCTCATTGATCCAGTAGAAGCTTCTGGTGTCTGAGCACATGGTGTATGCATGACCTTCAGAACCAGATTGTGACCTTGGGGAGAGGACACCTTCCATCTGAGACCTGAGAAGGATCTTGGCCTATTTGTACTATTATTTAAAGTTTCGTGCTGCTTCCATATATTATTCATCTTCTTTTCCTATAATTCAGACATCTGTCTACTGAGAATGACCATGTTTCTCTTTTTTCCTTCCAGTTTGATGCTTGTTTAGTGAAATGATTCCTCACACCATGTGCAGTCTTTACTGCCTGTTACCTCCCTGACATTCCTTGCTCATTCTTCTCCTGCACCCAAAGGATAAGAAATCAAACAGCAACCCAGGAGTTCCCTCTTTTGATGCAGTTGGGACACTAACACCACACAAGCCCCTCCTGGAGCAGGACCCCAACCCACCACTGACCCACAACACACACCCGGAGCCAGTGTCCTTCCCTGGCACCATCCAGGCATTTATGACCTGATGAGAGGCCTGCCTGGCTCTCATCAGACATGAAGGTGAAGGTGATGAATGGTTATACTCTTGTGATTGTGTGTGTGTGTGTGTGTGTGTGCTTTGTGTGAATGACCTCTGAGTCCACATCCCTACCATGTCATGATGTCATGCGGGAAATCTCTCTCACTCCCAGGCTGTTATTAACATTTTTGTAGAATGTCTCTTTACTCTTGTGTTGACTGGGGATTCTGCTATACCGCAATGTGCAAGACAGCATGTTAGCTTGGGGTCCTGTGATCCTCAGTGATCACCACTAGGACTCATTAAAAGGTTCAGATGATGTGAATTGAGCTATTTGTAATTGATTAAAATTTCGGGTCAGGAGAATTTAAGTACAAGTAAGTGCAAGTTCTATATTTGAATTCTAGGTCTCTAAGAAAGAGACTGAATAGGTAAACACATGATCAAGTGTTCAGAGGGTCTCCTGGGGGGAAACTGCTCCATGGAGAGGAAGCCTGGTCCCTGACAGGAAACCTGCCCAGAACCAGCCTCTGCACCTGCTCCTGGGCCTTCAAGACACAAGTGGTGAGGAGTGTGCACCCCCTGGAGGTCCTGATTCCCTTCTACAGGGAGGTTTGTGTCAGGGCTCACAGTGAGTTTGGCTCACTGTGTCCTTCGCACAGTAATACACGGCCGTGTCCTCGGCTCTCAGGCTGTTCATCTGCAGATACAGTGTGTTCTTGGCGTTGTCTCTGGAGATGGTGAATCGGCCCTTCACAGCGTCTGCGTAGCTTGGGCTACTTCCACCACTGTTAATACTTGCGACCCACTGCAGCCCCTTCCCAGGAGCCTGGCGGACCCAGCTCATGACATAGCTGCTGAAGGTGAATCCAGAGGCCACACAGGACAGTCTCAGGGACCCCGCAGGCTTCACCAGGTCTCCCCCAGACTCCACCAGCTGCACCTCACCCTGGACACCTGCAGACACAAGACATCCTGGTCAAACAACTGTCCCACATCCCCTCTTTCGCTCACTCACCTTCACTCACAGACTCAAGGTCTCTGGTTCTTTATGAATTACCTTGTAAAATAGCGACAAGGAAAACCCAGCCGAGCACAGACTCCATGGTAATTAGTCTGTGTTGTGTCTGATCACTGATTCAGGTCACCTGGGGATGCTGGGGCTGGGGCTCCTCTCCCAGCTGCAGGGTCGGGACTTGGCTGGTTTAATCAGTGAAGGGAAGGCCCTATTTGCATGTCCTCTGACCATATGACCAGCTACAGACTTACATTCGTGTATTTAAAGCCAACACAAGTGTTGCACCACAATTCTATAGCAATTTGTGTAGATGACTCTCTGACTATATGAAGTTCTAATGACAGTTATTTTTGAATTTCTTGGTTCATTTCAAAAGACACATCAGTATAGGACATTTTCTGGAGATATTTCATCTTGTTGATAAATTTTAATCCTAAATATTTATTTTTGGTGCTAGTGGAAATCAGATTATTTTGTTAATTTTGTACATGTAATTTGTATTTATTATGTAGGAATATATCTTTATTTTATTTGCTGATTTTATTATTTTTTTAAATTTTTTTTAAATTTTTATTTACTTATGATAGTCACACAGAGAGAGAGACAGAGAGAGGCAGAGACATAGGCAGAGGGAGAAGCAGGCTCTATGCACCGGAAGCCCGACATGGGATTCGATCCCGGGTCTCCAGGATCGCGCCCTGGGCCAAAGGCAGTTGCTAAACTGCTGCGCCACCCAGGGTTCCTTATTTGCTGATTTTATATACTGATTCTTTTGCTGAGCTCATGATTTATTTCTTCCAGTTTTTATGTGATGTTTTTACTCATTGACTCTATAAGACATTGTCATAGGAAAACTAATTATTTTCTTTCCAGGTTACCACTTTTTCTTTGTTTTTTAATGTAGTTTTCTTGCTACGTTTACTGGTAGGTCCTCCAGTCCGGGGCAGAAAGCATTTTCCTCTTTTCTTCAGGATACATTGTCTGTTCTATTTTTTTTTACATGCATCCTATGTTTATTGCAGCATTTTTTAAATAATAAATTTATTTTTATTGGTGTTCAATTTGCCAACATATAAAATAACACCCAGTGCTCATCCCGTCAAGTGCCCCCTTCAGTGCCCTTCATCCATTCACCCCTTCCCCCCTCCATCATCCCTTTCCACCACCCCTAGTTCGTTTCCTAGAGTTAGGAGTCTTCCATGTTCTAACTCCATTTCTGATATTTTCTACACATTTCTTCTCCCTTCCCTTCTATTCCCTTTCACTATTATTTATATTCCCCAAATGAATGAGTCCATACATTTGTCCTTCTCTGATTGACTTATTTCACTCAGCCATAATATGCTCCAGTTCCATCTTCATTGAAGCAAATGGTGGTTATTTGTCATTTCTAATGGCTGAGTAATATTCCATTGTATACATAAACCACATCTTCTTTATCCATTCATCTTTCGATGGTCACCGAGGCTCCTTCTCCAGTTTACCTATTGTGGACATTGCTGCTCTAAGCATCAGGGTGCAGGTGTCCCGGCATTTCATTGCATGTGCATCATTCGGGTAAGCAGTTGATATAAGGTAGACCTAGAGGAGACAATACATTTCATTTTGTATGTGGATGACCTACCTAATATAAAGTGACAGTCTACAACTCAAATCAGGACAAGGTGAATCATCATGTCCTCTGCCCATTTCTTATTGTAGTTTTCACTTTGTGGTGTTTAGTTTGGTAATTTATTTTTCGATTTTGGAAACTAGCCTTAATCTGGAGATAGATTTGCAAATCTCTTCTCCCATTGTTTTTATTCTTTTGGAAGATGTTATTTATTTATTCATCAGAGATGGAGTGAGAGATTCAGAGACCGGCAGAGGGAGAAGTGGGCTCCCCACAAGGAGCCTAATGCTGGTCTCAATCCTAGAGCTCTAGGGTTCCCTGAGCCAAAGACAGATGTTCAACCTACACAGGCATCTCTATCTTTTCCAGTTGTTAGGTTGCTTTTTAATTATGTTGTGTTTCCACAGCTGTATTACAGCTCCTTCCTTTATGTAGTGCATAGAGTTCACTTTTACTTTTGTTTGCCTTCCCTTTGGAGTTTCGAGTACCAAGAACCTCTTGTGGCCGAGGTCACAAAATCTCCTTGATTTTGAGTTTCTTGCCTCACATTTAGGTCTTTCATCTACTCTGAGTTTATCTTTGTGTGGAGTGTAAGAATGTGGCCCAGGTTCATTCTATTTGCAGCTGTCCAATGTTCCCAACACCACTTGTTCAAGAGATTGCCCTTCGTCCAGTCAATAGTCTTTTGTAATTTGTCGAGTATAAGTTGGCCATAGAGCTGTGTGTCCATTTATGGGTTCTTTTTCTATTCCATTGACCATGTGCGTGTTTTACTGTCACTATTATACTGTTTTGATGATCACAACTTTGAAATCTGGAATTCTGATGGCTTTTGCATTTTTTTAAGTTTTTATTTATTTACTCATGAGAGACACAGGGATACAGAGATAGTGGTAGAGACTCAGGCAGAGGAAGCAGCAGGCACCATCTAGGGAGCCTGGTATGGGACTTGTTCCCAGGTCTGCAGGATCAAGCCCTGGACAAAAAGGCAGTGCTAAAACGCTGAGCCACCCGGGCTGCCCTGATTTGTTTTTGTTTCAACATTCTTTTGCTCACTCAGAATCTTTTCTGTTTATTTACAAATTTTAGGCTTGTTGCATTGTCTAGAAAAATGTTGGTGGTGTTTTGATAGGGTCCTATCCTGAGGCTTCACCCTCCTTACCTAAGTGTTCCCCTAAGGCTCCACCTCCTTCCCCATTTCAATGTCATTAGGTTCCAACATGGGCATGGCAGAGGTCACACAGAGGGAACTGATATCAGCACCTGACTGGTAAATGAGTTATTCCCTGCAGGTGGAAGGTTCTCCAATCCAGCTCCTCATCCTGGGGGTAAACATGGATCCAGTAGAAGCTTCTGGTCTCTGTGCACAGTGTACCCATGACCTTCAGTACCACCTGGTGACCTTGGGAGAAGACACGTCCTACCTGAGACCCTGGGTAGTACCTCAGGCATCTTCTATTATCATTTCATGATTTCTGCTGCTTTCTTGAGATCACTAACCATTTTACAATATTTCATATTGTTTCTCTCTACATCGATTTTTTTATAGGTGCATATATAGGTTGACCTATTTTGGACATCCTCAACATGGAGATATTAGTAATTTTTTTTTATAGTTATGACTCTTTATTTTTTTTATTTTTTTTAAATTTATTTTTTATTGGTATTCAATTTGCTAACATACAGAATAACCCCCAGTGCCCGTCACCCATTCACTCCCACCCCCCGCCCTTCTCCCCTTCTACCACCCCTAGTTCGTTTCCCAGAGTTAGCAGTCTTTACGTTCTGTCTCCCTTTCTGATATTTCCCACACATTTCTTCTCCCTTCCCTTATATTCCCTTTCACTATTATTTATATTCTCCAAATGAATGAGAACATATGTTTGTCCTTCTCCGACTGACTTACTTCACTCAGCATAATACCCTCCAGTTCCATCCACGTTGAAGCAAATGGTGGGTATTTGTCATTTCTAATAGCTGAGTAATATTCCATTGTATACATAAACCACAACTTCTTTATCCATTCATCTTTCGTTGGACACCGAGGCTCCTTCCACAGTTTGGCTATCATGGCTATTGCTGCTATAAACATCGGGGTGCAGGTGTCCCGGCGTTTCATTGCATTTGTATCTTTGGGGTAAGTCCCAACAGTGCAATTGCTGGGTCGTAGAGCAGGTATATTTTTAACTGTTTGAGGAACCTCCACACAGTTTTCCAGAGTGGCTGCACCAGTTCACATTCCCACCAACAGTGTAAGAGGGTTCCCTTTTCTCCGCATCCCCTCCAACATTTGTTGTTTCCTGCCTTGTTAATTTGCCCCATTCTCACCGGTGTGAGGTGGTATCTCATTGTGGTTTTGATTTGTATTTCCCTGATGGCAAGTGATGCAGAGCATTTTCTCATATGCATGTTGGCCATGTCTATGTCTTCCTCTGTGAGATTTCTCTTCATGTCTTTTGCCCATTTCATGATTGGATTGTTTGTTTCTTTGGTGTTGAGTTTAAGAAGTTCTTTATAGATCTTGGAAACTAGCCCTTTATCTGATATGTCATTTGCAAATATCTTCTCCCATTCTGTAGGTTGTCTTTGAGTTTTGTTGACTGTATCCTTTGCTGTGCAAAAGCTTCTTATCTTGATGAAGTCCCAATAGTTCATTTTTGCTTTTGTTTCTTTTGCCTTCGTGATGTATCTTGCAAGAAGTTACTATGGCCGAGTTCAAAAAGGGTGTTGCCTGTGTTCTTCTCTAGGATTTTGATGGAATCTTGTCTCACATTTAGATCTTTCATCCATTTTGAGTTTATCTTTGTGTATGGTGAAAGAGAGTGGTCTAGTTTCATTCTTCTGCATGTGGATGTCCAATTTTCCCAGCACCATTTGTTGAAGAGACTGTCTTTCTTCCAATGGATAGTCTTTCCTCCTTTATCGAATATTAGTTGCCCATAAAGTTCAGGGTCCACTTCTGGATTCTCTATTCTGTTCCATTGATCTATGTGTCTGTTTTTGTGCCTAACCACACTGTCTTGATGACCACAGCTTTGTAGTACAACCTGAAATCTGGCATTGTGATGCCCCCAGATATGGTTTTCTTCTTCAAAATTTCCCTGGCTATTCGGGGTCTTTTCTGATTCCACACAAATCTTAAAATAATTTGTTCTAACTCTCTGAAGAAAGTCTATGGTATTTTGATAGGGATTACATTAAACATGTATATTGCCCTGGGTAACATTGACATTTTCACAATATTAATTCTGCCAATCCATGAGCATGGAATATTTTTCCATCTCTTTGGTTCTTCCTCAATTTCTTTCAGAAGTGTTCTATAGTTTTGAAGGTATAGATCCTTTACCTCTTTGGTTAGGTTTATTCCTAGGTATCTTATGCTTTTGGGTGCAATTGTAAATGGGACTGACTCCTTAATTTCTCTTTCTTCAGTCTCATTGTTAGTGTATAGAAATGCCACTGATTTCTGGGCATTGATTTTGTATCCTGCCACGCTACCGAATTGCTGTATGAGTTCTAGCAATCTTGGGGTGGAGACTTTTGGGTTTTCTATGTAGAGTATCATGTCATCGGCGAAAGGGAGAGTTTGACTTCTTCTTTGCCAATTTGAATGCCTTTAATGTCTTTTTGTTGTCTAATTGCTGAGGCTAGGACTTCCAGTACTATGTTGAACAGCAGTGGTGAGAGTGGACATCCCTGTCTTGTTCCTGATTTTAGGGGAAAGGCTCCCAGTGCTTCCCCATTGAGAATGATATTTGCTGTGGGCTTTTCATAGATGGCTTTTAAGATGTCGAGGAATGTTCCCTCTATCCCTATACTCTGAAGAGTTTTGATCAGGAATGGATGCTGTATTTTGTCAAATGCTTTCTCTGCATCCAATGAGAGGATCATATGGTTCTTGGTTTTTCTATTGCTGATATGATGAATCACATTGATTTTTTTACGGGTGTTGAACCAGCCTTGTGTCCCAGGGATAAATCCTACTTGGTCATGGTGAATAATTTTCTTAATGTACTGTTGGATCCTATTGGCCAGTATCTTGTTGAGAATTTTTGCATCCATGTTCATCAGGGATATTGGTCTGTAATTCTCCTTTTTGGAGGGGTCTTTGTCTGGTTTTGGAATTAAGGTGATGCTGGCCTCATACAATGAATTTGGAAGTACTCCATCTCTTTCTATCTTTCCAAACAGCTTTAGGAGAATAGGTATGGTTTCTTCTTTAAACGTTTGATAAAATACCCCTGGGAAGCCATCTGGCCCTGGACTCTTGTGTTTTGGGAGGTTTTTGATGACTACTTCAATTTCCTCCCCGGTTATTGGCCTGTTCAGGTTTTCTATTTCTTCCTGTTCCAGTTTTGGTAGTTTGTGGCTTTCCAGGAATGCGTCCATTTCTTCTAGATTGCCTAATTTATTGGCGTATAGCTGTTCATAATATGTTTTTAAAATCGTTTGTATTTCCTTGGTGTTGGTAGTGATCTCTCCTTTCTCATTCATGATTTTATTAAATTGAGTCTTCTATCTCTTCTTTTTAATAAGGCTGTCTAATGGTTTATCTATCTTATTAATTCTTTCAAAGAACCAACTCCTGGTTCTGTTGATCTGTTCCACAGTTCTTCTGGTCTCGATTTCGTTGAGTTCTGCTCGAATCTTTATTAACTCCCTTCTTCTCTTGGGTGTAGGATCTATTTGCTGTTTTTTCTCTAGCTCCTTTATGTGTAAGGTTAGCTTTTGTATTTGAGTTCTTTCCAGTTTTTGAATGGATGCTTGTATTGAGATGTATTTCCCCCTTAGGACTGCTTTTGCTGCATCCCAAAGATTTTGAAAGGTTGTATCTTCATTCTCAGTAGTTTCCATGAATCTTTTTAATTCTTCCTTAATATCCTGGTTGAACCTTTTATCTTTTAGCAGGATGGTCCTTAACCTCCACGTGTTTGAGGTCCTTCCAAACTTCTTGTTGTGATTTAGTTCTAATTTCAAGGCATTATGGTCTGAGAATATGCAGGGGACAATTTCAATCTTTTGGTATCGGTTCAGACCCGATTTGTGACCCAATATGTGGTCTATTCTGGAGAAAGTTCCATGTGCACTTGAGAAGAATGTGTATTCAGTTGAGTTTGGATGTAAAGTTCTGTAGATATCTGTGAAATCCATCTGGTCCAGTGTATCATTTAATGTTCTCGTTTCTTTGGAGATGTTGTGCTTAGAAGACCTATCGAGTATAGAAAGAGCTAGATTGAAGTCACCAAGTATAAGTGTATTATTATCTAAGTATTTCTTCACTTTGGTTAATAATTGATTTATATATTTGGCAGCTCCCACATTTGGGGCATATATATTGAGGATTGTTAAGTCCTCTTGTTGAATAGATCCTTTAAGTATGATATAGTTTCCCTCTTCATCTCTCACTACAGTCTTAGGGGTAAATTTTATTTTATCTGATATAAGGATGGCTACCCCTGCTTTCTTTTGAGGACCATTCGAATGGTAAATGGTTCTCCAACCTTTTATTTTCAGGCTGTAGGTGTCCTTCTGTCTAAAATGAGTCTCTTGTAGACAGCAAATAGATGGGTCCTGCTTTTTTATCCAGTCTGAAACCCTGCGCCTTTTGATGGGGTCATTAAGCCCATTCACATTCAGAGTTACTATTGAGAGATATGAGTTTAGTGTCATCATGATATCTATTCAGTCCTTGTTTTTGTGGACTGTTCCACTGAACTTCTTCTTAAAGGGGAATTTTAAGAGTCCCCCTTAAAATTTCTTGCAGAGCTGGTTTGGAGGTCACATATTCTTTTAGTTGCTGCCTGTCTTGAAAGCTCTTTATCTCTCCTTCCATTTTGAATGAGAGCCTTGCTGGATAAAGTATTCTTGGTTACATGTTCTTCTCATTTAGGACCCTGAATATATCCTGCCAGCCCTTTCTGGCCTGCCAGGTCTCTGTGGAGAGGTCTGCTGTTACCCTAGTACTCCTCCCCATAAAAGTCAGGGATTTCTTGTCTCTTGCTGCTTTAAGGATCTTCTCTTTATCTTTGGAATTTGCAAGCTTCACTATTAAATGTCGAGGTGTTGAACGTTTTTTATTGATTTTAGGGGGGGATCTCTCTATTTCCTGGATCTGAATGCCTGTTTCCCTTCCCAGATTAGGAAAGTTTTCAGCTAGAATTTGTTCAAATATATATTCTGGCCCTCTGTCCCTTTCGGCGCCCTCGGGAACCCCAATTAAATGTAGGTTTTTCTTTCTCAGGCTGTCGTTTATTTCCCTTAATCTATCTTCATGGTCTTTTAATTGTCTCTTTTTTCCTCAGTTTCCCTCTTTGCTATCAACTTGTCTTCTATGTCACTCACTCGTTCTTCCACCTGGTTAACCCTCGTCGTTAGGACTTCTAGTTTGGATTGCATCTCATTCAATTGATTTTTAATTTCTGCCTGATTAGCTCTAAATTCTGCAGTCATGAAGTCTCTTGAGTCCTTTATACTTTTTTCCAGACCCACCAGGAGCTTTATAATAGTTCTTCCGAATTGGCTTTCTGACATTGAATTGTAATCCAGATTTTGTAACTCTGTGGGAGAGAGGACTGTTTCTGATTCTTTCTTTTGAGGTGAGGTTTTCCTTCTAGTCATTTTGTTCAGTGCAGAGTGGCCAAAAGCAAGTTGTATTGGGAAAAAGAGAAAAAGAGAGGAGAGAAAGAAGGAAAGAAAAGAGAAAGAGAAAAAAAAGGGAAGAAAAAAAAAGAAAAAAGAAGAAGAAAAAGAGAAAGAAAAAGAAAGGAGAAAAAAAGGGGGTGGGGGAAGGAAACAAATCAAAAAGCAAAAAAAAAAAAAAAAAAAAAAAAAAGAACCACGGAGGAGTATCTTCTGATTCTGTGTACTTTAAGTCCCTTGACTTCTCCTGGAAGTTGTCAGTCTAGCTGGTGTTCTTGGGAGGGGCCTGTTGTGTTGATTTTCAGGTGTTAGCAGTTGGGGGAGCTGCTGTGCCCCTGCCTGGTGCAGGGCTCAGTGGGGGTTGTTTACCCCGTGAGGCTGCAGGAGGAACAGCCCCAGTGGCGGGGCCAGGTCTGGAAACCTGGATTCAGCTCCGGCAGGAACTCCGGAGGTCTCTGTCTGCAGGGCTTGGAGGCTCTGGGGCGGGACCGCTGATCTGCTCAGCTCGGGGCAGGAGCGTCCTTGCTGTCCTGGGCCCTCCCGGCCTCTGCCTGTCCCGGGAGAGGCCGGATCCTGGGCTGTGTCCCGGCGCCCTGTGCTCCGGAGCCTGTGCTGTTGGATTCGCACTCCCGGGCCGCGCAACCCCCTCCGCGGAGCTGCCGCCCGAGCCCCTCCAAGCTGCTCCTGGAACCGTGCAGCCCCCTGTGCATGGAGCCTCTTCCTCTGCCCGAGCCCTTCCGAGCTGCTCCCGGGGCTGCGCAGCCCCCTCCGCGGAGCCGCCGTCCGAGCCCCTCAGAGCTGCTCCGGGTCCCACCGTGCGCGCTGCAGCCCTTAGGGAACTCGGCGCACTCTCCTGGGCGCGCAGTTGCTCTGTTACTGTCCCAGGGAGCCGGAGGGCATCCTCGCCCTAATGGGTCCTGCTCCAACTCCCTGCGAGGCCCTTTCCACCCTGGAAGGTTGGTGCAGCTCCTGCTTCTCCGGGACGGGGCTCTCCTGTCCTGGGGACACTCGCCCCGGCCTCAGCCCGACTCCTAGCAGGGCCCCTCCCCCTTGGAGGCCTTTGTTTCTTTATTTCTTTTTCCCCGTCTTCCTACCTTGATAGATGCGCGAACTCCTCTCACTGTAGCATTCCAGCTGGTCTCTCTTTAAATCTCAGGCAGAATTGATAGATTTTCAGGATAATTTGAAGGTTTTCTAAGTAATTTGGTGGAGACAGGTGATTTGGAGACCCTACTCTTCTGCCATCTTGCTCCTCCCCCCCTCTGATATTAGTAATTTATTCCTATTTAGTGACAAGTCTAAAGAAGTGTAAGCAACTGTGTGCTCTGTGAATATAGAAATAACTGTTTCTTATAAAGAAACAAATTTTAAAATCACACACTGAAGAAGTTAACTCAGAATCTTGAGTCTAGAGAGGCTCCCGGGGGAATCTGCTCCATGGAGAAGATATAGAGCCCTACAGGAAACCTGCCCAAAACCTCCATCTGAACCTGCTCCTGGGCCTTCAAGACAAGAAGTGGTGAGGAGTGTGCACACCCATCATTTATTTCCCTTAACCTTTCCTCATGTTCTTTTAATTATTTTCCGTTTTTTTTCTCAGCTTACTTCCTTGCCATCAACGTGTATTCTATGTCACTCACTCTTTCTTCTATGTCATTAAGACTCATCATTAGCACTGAGGTGGGCACTTGATGGGATGAGCACTGGGTGTTATTCTGTATGTTGGCGAATTGAACACCAATAAAAAATAAATTTATTATTAAAAAAGCAGATTCATCATTAGGACTTCCAGTTTAGATTGCATCTCATTTGATTGAGATTTTTAAATTTGGTCTAATTAGATGTAAATTCTGAATTCATGAAGTCTCTCGAATCCTTTATGCTTTTTTCCAGAGCCATTAGTAGCTTTCCAATTATGCTTCTGAATTGGGTTTCTGAATATGAGTTGTAATCCAAGTTCTGTAAGTCTGAGGCAGAGAGTATTGTTTCTGTTTCTTTCTTTTGTGGTTATTTCTTCTGTCTAGTCATTTTGCTCAGTGCAGAGTGGCTGTTTCAGCGGGCTGCATTAAGAATATTAATCACAACCTGAGTAAATTTCACCCTAGATAATTCTGACAAAGTAGGAGGCCAGAAATGGAAAACAAAGTACGGAATGAAATAAAGCAAAAGATCCCCTTAACTGAAAATCAAATTTTAAAACTAAGTAGTAAACAATAAATTCCAAGAATCACAAAGGAGAGAAAAAAAAAGAAAAGAAGAATTAAAAAGGGGGAAAACCCAAAAGTAAACAGGAAAAGGAGGAGTACCATCTAGTTCTATATACTGTAAATCCCTCATATACCCCTCTACGTTTCCAGCGCTGCTGGTCAAGAACTTGCTGCTTCTGACCTTACAGCTGGTGTTCTGGGGGTGCGGCTTGCTGTGCTGATTCTCATGTGCATGTGCCTGGTTGGAGATTCCGGATTCAAGAGATCTAATCAGGCTTTTAGATACTATTCTCTTTACCCACCACCTACTTCGGATGACTGACAACAGCTCTTGTAGGATCTCTTCACCACCGAAGATAGAGAACGAATTCAAATGGAAGCCTGGAAGTCTGTCCTGGGAGAGGACAGATAGCTGACTCAAAACCCAGACCTCATAAATGCTGCCTTCTCTTTATCCTGCCCCACCTGGGACTACAACTCAGCTGAAGGTAAGGAGAGGCTCCAGGTCTATTTCCAGACTCTAATGGCAGGTCTCCAGTCTGCCGCTTGCAAGCCTACCAATCTGGCCAAGGTATATGATGTGAGACAAGGTAAGGATGAGAGTCCAGCAGCCGTCTTAGATAGAATCACGGAAGCTTTTAGGCAGTACACCCTTATGAACCCAGAAGCCCCAGAAACAAAGGCTGCAATTATCATGGCTTCTGTTAACCAGGCCACTTTGGACATTAAAAAGAAATTGCAAGAATAGAGAAACTAGGAGAGAAGAGTTTACAGGACTTAGTAATAGTAGCAGAAAGAGTCTATAATAATAGAGAAAGTCTGGAAGAGAAACAAGCCAAACTATGTGACCAGCAGACCCGAAACCTGGCCAAGATCCGCTGGCCTAAATTAGCCCTGGAGACTGGCAGGCACTGGGTGACTCTCCTCCCCTTCACCTTATATAGGGTGTTGAACTTCCCATATAAGATCGGACTGACTCCCTATGAGATCATGTTGGGTCTTGCTCCACCTATTATATCCAACTTAAAACCTGAGGTGCTTGCTGAATTTGATGATCACCAACTCCTTTTCTCCTTCCAAATGTTACAACGTATCCATGAGCAGTTGTGACCATAACGGAAGGCCTTCTAAGAGACTGGGCAACCTCTGGGTCCCCGTGGATACCGGCCAGGTGACTGGGTGTAGGTGAGGAGATACCAACACCAGACACTTCAACCTCGCTAGAAGGGACACTACATTGTGATCCCGACCACACTAAATGCTCTCAAGGTCGATGGGATTACTCCCTGGGTCCACTACACCCACGTCTGGCCAGCTGACCCACACGCCATTATCATGGACTTTGTTCCAGAATGGAAAGGCCACAATCCCCTAAATCTACGACAGCACCGTTCTCACTTTCCCCACTAATGTTGCTTATGCCGGTCCTCTTCGTGCCACAACCAATCCCCATTAGCCATTTAAAAATGTGCACCCAATTCAGCCTTACTTTTAAAGTCTTTTAAGGTTTAAAAAGATGGGAGCATCTTAAGTGTAGAGAGGCTTTTGCAAGCAAGGAGGGGGTTATGTGCTGCCCCAAAAGAGGAGTGTTGCTTCTTTACTGGCCACTCAGGAAAGGTCTGGGAATCTGTGGCAAAAGTCAGAAAAGGTTTGGCTAGACATAAACGGGAGCAAGAACAGCAACAAGGTTGGTTTGAATGATGGTTTAATCATTCCCCTGGCTCACTCGGAGACCAACGTGTTCCCATGATTGGGTCTTTCCTTAGGTTCCTCTGTGAGGAGGAAATGTGGAGGCTGAGAAAAATTAAGTCCATTCCACCTCAAGTTTAGCATTATCATAAGTACAGCCATCTTAGGCCCCTGTAAGGAAGAGCTGAACTTTACAGAAAAAACTGCAGAATGTCCTCAGCAGGGAACCCCATATCACAAGACAACAGCCCAAGCCAGTGGCAGAAAGCTCCATATTAGAATGAGAACAGAGCTCCATGCCCTTGAAAGCCCCATATCAGAATGTAAACAGAAATTGAGAAATTCGTCCACCCCTTCTGAAAATCCCCTAGACCAGCCCATAAAAAACCCAGCTGTAACCCACTTCGGGGTCAGAGTCCCTGCTCCACTGTGTTGGGTATACTGGGATCCAAGCTCAAACTTGCTAATAAACCCTCTTGCATGTGCATCGGAGTCGGCTCCTTGGGGGTTTCTCAGATTTGCAATCTTGGGCACAACAGATCAGCATTAAGGAGGGCATGTGATGTGAAGAGGACTGTGTGTTATACAATATGCTGGCAATTTGCATTTAAATAAAGACAATATAAATGACCTTATCCTTGTTCCCCTGCTGGAACATCCTACATGGGCTTGATGAATCAAACAACAGACACTCATTCCCATAGACTTGGAGCCTGGAAACCCTGAGGTCCAAGAGTAGGCATATGTGGTGTCTGGCGACAGCCCACATCCTAGCCTGTCCATTCCCTGTCACCTCGCATTGGTCCAGTGTGCGGGGAGCTTTCCCAGTCCTGGTGTATAAAGGACCTGATCCCATCATGAGGCTGCACACCTTCTGACCTAAGTGCTCCCCTAAGGCTCCACCTCTGCCTCACATCACATAGGCGACAGGTTTCCGCATGCAGATGGTAGAGGTCACACCCAGGGAACTGATATCATCACCTGAAGGATCAAGGAGTTGTTCCATGCAGGTGGGAGGTCCTCCAATCCAGATCCTAACCATGAGGATCCTCATGGGTCCAGTACAAGCTTGTGGTCTCTGCATGTGCACAGTGTACAGCTGATCTTCAGAACCAGCTGGTGACCTTGGGGAGAGGACAGCTTCCATCTGAGGCTCCACATACGACCTTGGTGTATTTGTACTATAATTTTGTATTATGTGCTTCTTCCATATATCATTCATCTCCTTTCCCAGAGAATCAAATATTTGTCTACTTAGAATGACCATTTCTCTCTTTTGTCTTCCCAAATTCCATACTTGTTTAATGTAATTAATCTTCACACCATTATTTTGTTCTTAAATTTTAAATTTTAAATTATATGTTCATACTCTGCCTAAAAATGCCCAGGATGATTTGATAAAAATTGCTTTGAATATGTAGAAGGTTCTGGGCAGCATAGAAAATTTTACAATAGTTATTTTTCATTTTGTCTTAAATATTTTTTATTTATTCACGAGAGTCACAGACGGATGTAGAGACTTAGGCAGAGGGAGAAGCAGGCTCCCTTCCAAAAGCCTGAGCAGGACACCATCCCAGGACCCCAGGATCACAACCTGAGCCAATTGCAGGCACTCAAACTCTGAGCAACACAGGTGCCCTGACAATATTCATTGTTCTAATCCATAAGGACAGAAGTTTTTCCACCTCTTTGCATCTTCTTCAATTCCTTTCCTAAGTCGCCAAATAGAAACATTTTGGCCAAAAAAAATCCTACAGCTGTTGGGTAAAACAATATTTGCAGAAAAGCTCTATTATAAAGTCTTTATCATCAAGATAGCCTGGTACTGGCAAAAACAACACATAGATCAATGGAAAAGAGCAGAGAACGCAGAAATGGACCCTCAACTCTATGGGCAACTACTCTTCAAGAAGCAAGAAAAAATATTTAATGAAAAAATGCCTCATCAATAAATGGATCTGAAAAAAATTGGACAGCCACCTGCATAAGAATGAATGTGGACCATTCAGCTACACCAAACACAAACATAATCTCAAAATGGATGAAGTACCAAAATCTGAGACACAAAAGCTTCAAAATCATAGAGGAGAATTCAGGTAGCAACTTTTTGTCCTCAGCTGCAGTGACTGCTACCACGGCACCTTTCAAAAGGCATAGGAAACAACAGGGAAACATAGGGAAAGCCAACTATTAGGACTTCATCATGGTAGAATCTGTACAACAGTGCAACAAGTGACGAAATGAAAGGCAACATACAGAATAGGAAAAGATATTTCCTTAACAACATCAGCACCCAACAAAACAATCCAGTGAAGAAATGGAGAGAAGGCACAAACAGCCATTTCTCCAAAGAAGACCTACACATAGCCAACAGGTAGATGAGAAAAATGATCCACATGACTTGTCATCAGGGAAATAGAAATGAAAACCACACTAAGATCCCACTTATACAACTCAGAATGGATAAAGTAACAAGGCTAGGAAACAATAAATATAAGCGAGGATATTGAGGAAGTGGAACTGTCTCTTTCACCTTTGGTGGGAATGCAGGCTTGTTCAGCCACTCCAGAAAATAGAAAGGAATGTCCTGAAACAGTGAGAATAGAGCCGCCCTATGATGCAGCCACTAAACTACAGGGTATTTACCACAAATATGAAAATTTAATGAAATGAAGGGACTCCTGCACCCCAATGTTCACAGCAGCAACTGTCCACAATAGTCAAACCATGGGAGGAATCATGAAGCCCCTCTACAGAAAAGTGGATAAAGAAATGGTGGAAGGAGCTTCAATGTCCATCGACAGATGAATGGATAATGGAGATACGGTCTATATATACACTGGGACATTACTCAGCCATTAGAAACAACGAATACCCATCATTTGCTTCAACATGAATGGACGTGAAGGATATTACGCTGAGTGAAGTAAGTGATTCAGAGAAGGACAAACATTTTATGATTTCACTCATAAAAAGAACATAAGAAATAGTGCAAGGGAATAAAGGGGAAAGGAGATAGAATGAGTTGGAATGATCAGAGACAGTGACGGTACATGAGAACCTCCTAAGTATGGGGGAAAAAACAATGAGAGTGGAAGGGGAGATGGTCGGGGGGTTGGGGATCCTGGATGACAGGATCTGAGGAGAGTAATTGTCGGAATGAGTACTGTCTATTATAATATATGTTGGCAAACGGACTCCAATAAAAAATATACTCAAAATGTGGTTTATATATACAATGGGATATTACACAGCTGTCAGAAATGATGAATAACATGAAATAACATTTCCTTCAACATAGGTGGCCCTGGAGGTATTATGTTGAGAGAAATTAATCACAGAAAGGCAATGATATGGTGTCATTCATATGTGTAATATAGGAAATATTGAAAGAGACCATAAAGGAAGGAATGAAAATTAGTGGGGTAATATTACAGAGGAAGACAAATCATGAGAGACCCTTAACTCTGGGGAAAAAACACTGAGGGTCGCTGGAAGGGAGGGGGTGGGCAATGGGAAACTGGGTGATTGGAGTTAAGGAGGGCACGTGATGTGATGAGCACTGAATGTGTATTAAATATTAGTAAATTCAATTTAAACAAAGAAAAAATTACTTTAGGCTGTTCCAAGTCCTGGAATATTGTACATGGACTGGATTGAGCAAACCACAGACACTCATTCTCACAGATCTGGAATCTGAGACATCTGATGTCCAGGTGCAGGCACATGTGGTGTCTGGAGAGCACCCAGGTCCTAGGCTGTCCTTTCCCCATCACCTCACATGGGGCCAGAATACAGGGAGATTTCCCAGTCCTGGTGTATAAGGGCCCTGGACCTATCATGAGGCTGCACTTCCTGACCTCAGTGCTACCCCTAGGGCCCCACCTCCTCCCCAAATCCCATGGAACAGGATCCTGTCCCCACCACTGACCCACAACACACACCCGAAGCTAGTGGCCTCCCTGGCACCATCCAGGCATTTATGACGTGATGAGAGGCTTGCCTGGCTCTCATCAGATATGAAGGTGAAGGTATTTAAAGCTTATTCTCTCATGATTGTGTGTGTGTGTGAGTGACCTCAGAGTCCACCTCCCTACCATGTCATGCTGGGAATTTTTCTCACTCCCAGGCCATTTTTAACATTTTTGTAGAATGTCTCTTTTCACTTATGTTGAATGGAGATTACTGAATACCATGATGTGCAAGAGAACAGTTATCTTGGGGTCCTGTGATCCAAAGGGAGTGCCAATACGACTCATCAAAATGTTCAGATGACATGAATGGAGTAATTTGTAATTGATTAATATTTCAGGTCAGGAAAAGTTAAGTACAAGTAAGTGCAAGTGCTATAGTTGAATTCTAAGTCTCTAGGAAAGAGACTGAAGAGGTAAACACACAATCAAATGTTCAGAGAGACTCCCTGGGGGAAACTGTTTCTGAGAGGAAGCCCAGACCCCGACAGGAAACCTACCCAGAACCTCCATCTACACCTGCTCATGGGCCTTCAAGACAAAAGTGGTGAGGAGTGTGCACCCCCTGGTGGTCCCGATCCCCTTCTACAGGGAGGTTTGTGTCTGGACTCACACTGAGGTCCCCTCACTTTGTCACCTGCACAGTAATACACCGCTGTGTCCTCAGCTCTCAGGCTGTTCATCTGCAGATACAGCGTGTTCTTGGCATTGTCTCTGGAGGTGGTGAATCAGCCCTTCACAGCGTCTGTGTACCTAGTGCTACTTCCACCACTGTTACTGTATGCGACTCACTGCAGCCCCTTCCCTGGAGCCTGACAGACCCATCACATGCAGTAGATACTGAAGGTGAATCCAGAGGACACAGAGGAGAGTCTCAGGGACCCCCAGGCTTCACCAGGTCTCCCCCAGACTCCACCAGCTGCACCTCACCCTGGACACCTGTAGACACAAGACATCCTCGTCAGGAAACTGTCCCACATCCCCTGTTTCTCTCACTCAGCTCCACTCATAGACTCAAGTTCCCTTGTTCTCCATGAATTACCTTATAAAAGGTAATTTACTTTCTACAAGGAAAACCCAGCTGAGCACAGACTCCATGGTGGTTTGTCTGTGTTGTCTCATGAGCACTGAATGGTGTCAACTGTTGATCCAGGGCCTGGGGCTCCTCTCCAGCTTTAGGGTCAGGGCTGGGCTGGTTTAATCAGTGTAGTGACATCCTTATATGTGTGTCCTCTGACTAGGTAGTCAGCTCCAGTCTTAGATTCATTTCTTTACAAGCTATATACAAGCATTACTTCACAATGGTAGATCACATTCTTTTGGTGGCACAGTGGATTTATGATATACTTCAATCAACGTATTTATCTTTGCATTTCTGTGCCTTTTGAATGTCTCTCATTAATATAGTCCATTTTTAAGAGAATTTTTTTCTTCTTAAGTAAGTGTGATCATAAATATTTTTTAATACCAGTGTAAAGGGGAATGTTTTGTATATTTTATACAAAAAATTTGTTGTTAGTGTGTAGAAATTAACTTTATAGTCTATTTTGATTTGATATCCTGAATTTTCTCTGAGTTCATTACTTACTTTTAAGGTTTTTTTTTTTTTTGGAATGATTTTCCTCGTTGACTATGTATATGTAAACAAATTATTTTATTCCTGTTGAATGAATTTAAAATCTTTTATTTTATTATTGCCTCATTTCTACGGTAATGTTTGAATTGGGGGCATTGATGTTTTCCTTCTCTTCTGTCAGACACTTTCTTCTAATATTTTGTTTGATATATGGCAAATCTACGAGAGCAAATGAATTTCGTTTTGCATGAGGATGAGCTCCCTAATATATGGTGTGATGTGGGATTTCAGGACAGGACAGGAAGTCTGCTCACAACTTCTGCCCAATTCTCATTGGAGATACTGGTGGCTGTTGAGCTTGATACATTCATTTTATTTGATATATTCATTTTAGATATGAATTTGAGCCTTTAATCTGATAAGACACTTCCAAATATCTTCTCCCATTCTGTAGGTTGCCTTTTAAATACACTGATTCCTTTGCTGTGAAAATGCTCTTTCTTGATGAAGTCCCCATACTTCATTTTCCATTTCTTTCCCTTGCCTCTGGAGACACGTCTAGAAGTGGTTGCAGCTGAGGTAGAAAAGGTGCTGCCTATGTTCTCCTGAGGATTCTGATGGTTTTCCGACTCATTGAGATACTTCATCAGCTTTCAGTCCATTGTTGTGAATGATGTAAGAAAAGCGTCCCCTTTCATTCTTCTGCATGTGGGTCTCCAATATTCTCAGTGCCATTTGTTGAAGAGACTTTCTTTTTATCCATTGGATATGCTTTCCTGTTTTGTCAGGATTTATGACCACAGACTTCAGGTTCCATTTCTGGGATCTCAAACTTTTCTATTTATCTATACTTCTGTATTTGTGCCAGTGCCATAGTGTCCTGATGATCACAACGTTGTAATTTACCTCAACAACCAGAATCGGGATATCTACAGCCTTGCTTTACTTTTTCAGGATTGCTTTGGCTATTTGAGGTCTTTGTGGTTCCCTAAAAATTATGTGATTGTTTTCTCTAGCTCTTTGAAAAATTTTGTCAATATTTTAATATGGATGGTTTTCAATGTGTCACTTGCTTTTGGTAGCATAGATATTTTATCAATATTCATTCTACTAATATATGAGAATAAATATGTTCTATCTACTTGTATATTCCTTACTGTCTTTCATACGTTTTCTGGAATGTTTAGACCATACAGCCATTGCTCTTTGGTTACGATTTTTCCTCATCATTTGATGATTTCTGGTGCACTTATAAATTGCATCCAGTCCTTGATTTTCTTTTTGCTGCAGAGCAGATTTCTTTCATAGAAATCATAGGTTTATTTTTCTTTTTTTTCTACAGTTTCACTGACCCTTCTGAGCCTACTCGGATTATGTTGTTCTTTGCTGTTGAGTTTAATAAGTTCTTTATAGATCTTGGATACTAGCCCTTTATCTGATAGATCATTTGCAAATATCTGCTACCATCCCGTAGGTTGTCTTTTCATTTTGTTGACTGTTTCTTTTGATGTGCAGAAGCTTTTTATCTTGATGGAGTCCCAATAATTCAATTTTGCTTTTCTTTCTCTTGCCTTCATAGATGAATCATGCAAGAAGTTGCTGCAGCCAAGTTCAAAAAGGGTGTGAAAAATAAAAATATATGCTATTTTTTAATTTATAAGATTAATTAATTAATTGATTAATGTATACTTTTTATTGGAGTTCGATTTGCTATCAATCCTCATCAGTGTCCTGCCTCATGTGATAGGACATAGCGTCCAGCAGCATGGGTATTGAATCTGTGTAGGAGGAACAGTGAGCCTTTTTGTGGGACGTCATGTCCATGTTCTAGAGGTATGTGCACGATGTTTACACTCTGTTAACAATCGTCCATGGATATCTTGATGTGCACAGATTTGAGACACAGGTGTCCACATGTCTACCCATCCATCTTCACCAGCCCATGACTGAACAGGGAGCCCATGCAGGTGGAGTGGGGGGAAACATGGGGAGCAGTAGCCTGGCAATATGTTTTACCCTAATCTTCACTCTGCTAATGCACTGGATATGCTCCCATTTTAATCAGGTCCTGGAGAAGACCTGTGTTGCTCTGTTGTTCCCTTTGTGGATGGCTTTTGATGTGTCCCAGAGCTTTACCAGGAAACAAGGGTTTTGAGAGACATACTGGATTGTATGATTGTGATTTAATGTTCATTGATTGAAATTTTGCTTAAATTCTTTAATTTCTTCATTGATTCATTTCTTCTTCAATAAGATGTCCTTTTATGTACGTTTATTTATTTGTTATATATTTTTTAATTGAAGGTTGATTTCCAACATATAGCATAGCACCCCAGACTCATCTGGTCAAGTGTTCCCCTCAATGCCCTTCACCCAGTCACCCCATGCCCCCATCCACTTCTCTTCCCACTACCTCTTATTCGTTTCCCAGATTTAGAATTCCCTCATATTTTGTCACCCTCTCTAATTTTTTCCACTTATTTTCCCTCATTTCCTCTATAATTCTTTACACCATTTTTTATATTACCTGAATGAATGAGACCATATAATGTTTGTCCTCCAATTGACCTACATCACTCAGCATAATACCCTCCAGTTCCACTCACGGTGAAGCAATTGGTGGGTATTCCTCCGCTGTGGTGGCTGAGGAATATGCCATTGTAAATATAGAATACATGTTCCTTATCCATTTATCTTTCGATGAACACCAGGGCTCCTTCCACAGTTTGGTTATTCTGGACATTGCTGCTATAGGCATGGGAGACCAGGTGTCCTGGCATTTCACGCATCTATATCTTTCAGGTAAATCCCCAGCAGTGCAATTTCTGGGTCGTAAGACAGTTCTATTTTTAACTCTTTGAGGAACCTCCACACAGTTTTCCAGAGTGATTGCACCAGTTCACATTCCCACCAACAATGCAAGAGGGTTCCCCTTCTCCACATCCACTTCAGCATTTGTTCTTTCATATCTTCTTAATTTTCCCTATTCTCACTGGTGTGAGGTAGTATCACATTGTCATTTAGGGGCCTTCCATGTTTTTATTGGTTTTGACTTGTTTCATAGCATATTGGTCTGAACCTATTCATGGAGTGAATTCAACCATTCTGTACCACTTGACACATGAGTTGTGACCATGTGTATGATCAGTTCTGGAGTATTTTCCATGTACAATAAAGAAGAACGTGTACTCTCCTTTGGGAAAAATACCCTGATATATTTGTGAAGTATGTCTGATCCAGTATGTCTCTCAAATCCCTTGTTTCTTGTTGAGCTTCTGCTTAGATGATTCTCACTGATATCAGGGGACATTGAAGTCCCCACTGTAAAGGTAATAGTAGCCATGAGTGTCATTAAGTTTAGGGTTAATTGGTTTGTGCACTTGTCTTCTCCGAAGTTAGCAGTGTGAATATTTTGAAAAGGTAGATCTTCTGTTGGATAAACAATTTTTATGATATAGTATCCTTATTCATCCTTTATTATAGGCTTTGTTTTAAATTCTAGATCAGCTCCTATAAGCATTGCTCCTCTTCCTTCCTCTTGATGTTCATTGACATGATTAGTGGGAGTTTTCTCCCTCACTTTCAACCTGGATGTGTCTTTTTATTGAAAAAGAGAGAGTCTGCTGGAACTCCTGGGTGGCTCAGCTGTTCAGCACCTGCCTTTGACCCAGGGTATGATCCTGTAGACACAGTATCAAGTCCCACATCAGGCTCCCTGCATGGAGCCTGCTCCTCTCTCTGCCTTTGTCTTTGCCTCTCTATGTCTCTCATGAATACATAAATTAAATCTTTAAAAAGGAAAGAAAAAGAGTCTTTGCTATGATTTTCTCAAATATACATTCTGTCCTCTCTCTTCCTTCCCTTCATGGGCCCTAAATATTTTAATTTAGTTTGAACTAATGGCACTAGTGATTTTTCAAGCCTTTCATGGTCCATTATTTGTGTGTCTCTACTTTCCACACCTTCATTCCTTTCTATCACCTTGTCTTCGATGTCACCTATGCTCCATTCGACCTCATTTACCATGGCTGTTACAGCATCTAGTTTAGACTCTATCTCACATTGATCGCTTTTAATTTACAACTGAATTGGTTCATTTCTACATTAAGTTATAATGTAGTGTGTTTTAGCTTTCCTGAAATGCAACTAGTAACTTTAAAATTAATATCCTGTATTTGAGCTCTTATTTTTTACTTTATCCTTCTTAATTAGATCTATGGCAGAGAGTATTACCTCTGGTTCTTTCCTTTGTCGTGAATGGCATATGCTCCAGGAATTGTATTACTGGGTATTTACCCCAAGCACACAGATGTAGTGATGCAAAGGGCACTGGAACCCCAGTGTTCATAGCAGCAAAGTACACAATAGCCAAACTGTGGAGGGAGACATGATGTCCACCACAGAAGAATGGATAAATATCATGTGTAGTATACACAATGGGATATTACTCTGCCGTCAGAAATATCAAATACCTACCATTTACATTGACATTGATGGAACTGGAGGGTATTTTGCTGAGTAAAATAAGTCAATCAGAGGACAATTATCATATCATTTCTGTCTAACGTGGAATATACATAACCTTTCAAAGTAACATTGGCTAATGCTGGCAAGCCTGGTAATCATTAGAGAGGGGGACAGAACATGAGAAACCATTAACTATAGGAAACAGAATGAGGTATAATACTGGGGAGGTTAGTGGGTCTATTGGGTCATTGTATGATGTGCATTAAAGAGGGTAAATGATGTCATCAATACTGTTATAAGCACCTGATGGATTATTGAACATTAGAAAAGAAGTATGTAGTATAAGTTGGCTAATTCAATGTAACAAAAAACAAAACTATTTTATTTAAAAATATTATTGTAGCAAATGGTAGGTATTTGTCATTTCTAATGGCTGAGTAATATTCCATTGTATACATAAACCGCATCTTCTTTATCCATTTATCTTTCGATGGACATCGAGGCTCCTTCCAGAGTTGGCTATCGTGGACATTGCTGCTAGAAATCAACGTGGATGGAACTGGAGGGTATTATGCTGAGTGAAGTAAGTCAATCGGAGGACAAACATTATATGTTCTCATTCATTTGGGGAATATAAATAATAGTGAAAGGGAATATAAGGGAAGGGAGAAGAAATGTGTGGGAAATATCAGAAAGGGAGACAGAACGTAAAGACTCCTGACTCTGGGAAATGAACTAGAGGTGGTGGAAGGGGAGGGGGGCAGGGGCTGGGGGTGAATGGGTGACGGGCAGTGAGGGGGGCACTCGACGGGATGAGCACTGGGTGTTATTCTGTATGTTGGCAAATTGAACACCAATAAAAATAAATGTATTATAAAAAATAAATAAAATAAATAAAAATATTATTGTATCAAAGAAGATGTGGTCTATGTATACAATGGAATATTACTCAGCCATTAGAAATGACAAATACCCACCTTTTGCTTTGATGTGGATGGACCTGGAGGGTACTATGCTGATTAAAAAAGTCAATTGGAAATGGATAAACATTATATGGTCTCATTCATTTGAGGAATATAAAAATTAGTGAAAGGGAATAAGAGGAAAGGAGAGAAGATGAGTGAAAATTTCTGTGAGGGTGACACAACATGAGAGAAACCTAACTCTGGGAAATGAACAAGGGGTAGTGGAAGGGGAGGTGGGCGGAGTGTTGGGGTGACTGGGTAATGGGCACGGAGGGGAGCACTTGGTGGGATGAGCACTGTGTGTTATTCTGTATGTTGGCAAATTGAGCATCAATAAAAAATAAATTTATTATTAAAAAATGATGTATTTTTATAAAAGGTATTTTTGATAACAAATGTGGCAGAAAAATTCAGTTTCAATTCTTTTCAATCTATGCCTTTAATCAAACTTAATTTTGAATTTCTCAGATCATTCCCCCTGACCCTAAGGGCTATGTGCAGGACTTGTCTTCTGCCTCCAAATCTAACACATTGCAACTTTGAATGGATCACATGCATCAGGAAGACTGCCAGCAGAGCCAACCGACCAAAAGACGCCTGTGTCCACTTCACAAAGACACGGAGTCTTGCCTATAATATTCCTGCAATTCTAAATTTAGAATTTAGCTGAATTTCAGAGGGTTTCAGGTAATTCAGTTCTATTTGTAAGTCTCTAACAACTCAGTCACTGTGTTCCACTGCAGTTAACTCTGTGATCTTCTGTAATCACTTTGATGAGCTTACCTGATGCAGAATGAGCTCATTCAAGCAGAGATTGGGATATAATAAACTTGTGTCAGAACGAACATTTTCCATTGTATACCCTATATTTCTATTTTTCTTATCCCTCCTAAACTAACAGTATGGTGCTGCTTTGCAACTGTAAGTTTTTCATGAATTCTTTTTACATTCAAATACTATATTCCATCTAAGAGAAGAAAACTATCTACCATGAACCTCTTCTATGGATTTATCAGGTATTTTTGATAACAAATGCAGCAGGAATTTTCCGTTTCAAACCAATTTCAATTTGTGCCTCTGATCAACCATAATTTTGGTTTTCTTAGATCAGTCCCCCTGACCCTGTGGGGTGCATACAGGACTTTTGTTCTGTTTCCAAATCTAGCCCATTCCATCTTTGTTTTTTTAATGTTTTATTTATTCATGAGAGACACACACACAGAGAGATGCAGAGACACAGGCAGTGTGAGAAGTAGGCTCCATGCACGGAGCCTGATGTGGGACTCGATCCCTGATCTCCAGGATCAGGCCCTGGGCTGAAGGCAGCACAAAACTGCTGTGCACCCAGGTACCCCCATTTCCATCTTTGAATGGATCATATGCATCAAGAAGACTGCAAGCAGAGCCCACCATCCAAATGGCACCTGTGTCACCTGCACAGGGACCTGGAGTCCTGCCAATAATATTCCTGCAATTCTGGTCCTTTGGGAGCATCTTTGCCCTCCTTGAATCCCCAGTCTCACTGCTAGGTCGTGAATTGCTCTTATCTCACTTGTTGGATGACCTTATGTTCATGGACCACATATGTCTATAATTACTTCCTGAAACATAATATAATATTAGTACAATACTCAGTAGGCTTGTACAAACAAAAATGTGTCCTTAGGATCCAGAATCAGAGTAGGGGTGAAAATAAGATTACGATACTCTGAAACAAAACACCAGGGTCCAAAGTTCACCTCCAACATATAAATCAGAAAAAATTAACCACACCATCTTTAGTATAAGATAATATGGGAGAGAGAAGTTAACATGTCAGAAGGTTTAGGGGACTCAGGGTTTGTCATATACCTGAAACAGCTGGATGGTTATTGAATCATTTCAAACATCCATGAAATCGATCAGAGTTGAAAAAGCAACAACAGAAGGACTCCTAATAGAATACTGAGCAGGTTTTGGAGTGCTGGAGCTGTGCGGTGTTGACATTGGGGAGATACAATTGTAGGGATGACAGCAGGAGGGAGGTTGCTTGCAGAAGCTACTGTCAAGAATTTTAAGGACTAGAGAGGATTGTATGAACTTGTACAATTCTACTCCTGTGGGGGACGGACCTGGCATAATGGTGCTCAAATTGAAAAATAGGGAAATTTCTGGATCTAAGGACCCCCTGAGTGCCAAGAAGAAAAAGTGGCACAATGTGATGCATGGTTAAGAAGGACTGGAACCTATAGACGTGTGAACATTGGGTCTGAGTGCAGGCGTTGTGCTTTGTTTCCATAAACTGAACGCTGTGTGGTCCTGTGACATCTATTCTGAAACCAGCAGGCAGAAACTAGACCCTCATTCGTGACAAGCCCTCAGAGGACGAGCCCAGGTCCACACTACAGAGCCTTTATATTGTCGTTTAGAGATCCATTCATGTGTCTGAGATACACCAGCCCAGACACAGGTATGGTGAACACATGATTCAGATGTCAACTGAGGACAGAAAGGGCTTTATGGCTCTCCTATGAGGGCTCCCTGAAGACTCCGGGGTGCAAACATTCAATCCCAGGCTAGAGGTAGGTGGCCCTGTTCATAACGGCTCTCCAATGCAACCAGGAAGAGTCACAATACCCCAAGACAGGCTTCAACAAGGTAGGGGTGTGAGCATCTATAGAGGAAACAACACCAACAGCAAATGATAACAATCCATTGCCAATTGCACTGTGCATTTAGACATCCATGTAAGCCCAGTAGGTCCAGGGCTGCACACTGCAAGAGGAACTGTGTGCTCCATCCCTTGCTCTATCATCTCACATCTATTTTCTGAGTGTTCATGTCTGGGGACAGCTGCTATTTGTATAAATGTTGATGAAATCATCAGAACCAACCAATGCCCTGCTTCTGAGCATTCAGAGCTGCTCCCCTGCCTTGCTGATTATGAGTGGACTTACCCTCCCTGAAATAGATTCACTATCATATAAGTTCACACGAAGACTATGGAATAGGATGGTAGAGCTGTTAGATATTGACATAACCAGGTCATGTTACCTGGTTGTTGCAAATTCCATGACAAAAATGATTGCATTTAAATAAAATGATAAAGGCCAAATAAGTCTTGTAGGAACCTTGAGGGGTTCCATTGAGGAAATCCTAAAGGGAAACTGATCTCATGGCCAAAGGGAGAGTCACAGATGCAGGTGGGTTGAAATGAGGACACGGGACACCAAATGTTCATCCAGTGACAAGGGACACACCTAAAGGCCATCAGTACAACACAACCCTGTAAGGTGATGGTGAGACACAAATCCCACTGTGTCATCACATCCTCATCTGGAAACGTTATAACAGAACATCCTAAACTGAAGTTCCAAAGTGTCTGAGTATCTCTGACTCTCTTGTATCATTGTTCTCCTGTTTAGTGTGTCCACAGTGACTTTTTGACAGATACCTATGGTTTGCAAAAGACTAGTCCTAGTTCCAGGTGAGAAATGCACCCTTCACTGGATGAGGGTGGTTACATGATACTTCTCACAACAAATACAGCAGAGTCATGACAATGCATCCATGTGTCCCGAATGTCTCTATGTGTGCCATAAAAATCTTAGGATTATATGTTCATACTCTGAAAACTGTCCAGATGCTTTCACAAGGATTGCTTTGAATATGTAGAAGGTTCTGGGCAACCAGAGATTTTCACAGGATTTATTTTTGTTTTTTTTTTAAGATTTTATTTATTCATTAATGATAGAGAGAGAGAGAGAGAGGCAGAGACACAGTCTGAGTGAGAAGGAGGACCATGCCCGGAGCCCGACGTGGGACACAATCCTGGGACTGCCAAGATGGCACCCTGGGTCAAAGGGAGGCGCCAAACCGCTGAGCCACCCAGGGATCCAAAATAATTTTGTTTTTATTTTAAAGATTTATTTATTTATTCAGGAGAGTTACAGAGGCAGAGGGAGAAACAGGCTCCCTTCCAAAAGCCTGATGCAGGACACCATCTCAGGACCCCAGGATCACAACCACAGCCAATTGCAGACACTCAACCTCTGAGCAACACAGGTGCCCTGACAATATTCGTTGTTCTAATCTGTAAGCACAGAATGTTTTCATCTCTTTGTGTCTTCTTCAATTTCTATCCTAAGTTGCCAAACAGGTAGAATCATTTTGGAAAAAAAAAAAAACAACAACAGACAAAACAACAACAACAACGACAACAACAGAAACAAAACTACAGCTGGAGGGCATAACAAGGTTTTCAGACAAGCTCTATTATAAAGCTTTTATCATCAAGATAGCGTGGAACTGGCAAAAACAACACATATATCAATTCAATTGAACAGAGCAGAGAGCGCAGAAAGGGACCCTCAGCTCTATGGACAACTACTCCTCAAAAAGCAAGAAAAAAAATATCTAATCAAAGAAAGACACATCAACAAATGGATCTGAAAAAAATTGGACAGCCACCTGCATAAGAATGAAAGTGGACCATTCTGCTACACAAAGCACAAAGATAATCTCAAAATAATGAAATACTGAAATCTGAGACAGGAATTCATCCAAATCCTAGAGGTGAATTCAGGTAGCATCTTTTTGTCCTCAGTTTCAGTGACTCCTAACAAGGCTCCTCTCAAAAGGCATAGGAAACAAAGGGAAAAATAAACTGTTATGACTTTATCAAGATAGAATCTGTACAACAATACAACAGGTGACAAAACAAAAGGCAGCCTACAGAATAGGACAAGATATTTCCTTAACAAATTCAGCACCCAACATAACAATCAATCCAGTCAAGAAATGGGGAGAATACATGAAAAGGCTTTTCTCCAAAGAAGACCGACAAATGGCCAACAGGCAGAGGACAAAAAATGATCCACATGACTTGTCATCAGGGAAATACAAATGAAAACCACACTAAGATCCCACTTATACAACTCAGAATGGATAAAGTAAAAAGGCCAGAAACAACAAATATAAGGGAGGATATTGAGAAAGTGGAAACCTCTTTCATTCCTGGTGGGAATTAGGCTTGTTGAGCCGGTACAGAAAACAGAATGGAATGTCCTGAAAACGTGAGAATAGAGCCACCCCAGGAGCCAGCCACTGCACTACAGGCTATTTACCACAAAGACACAGATTTAGTGAAATGAAGGGACACTTGCATATCAATGTTCAAAGCAGCAAAGTCCACAACAGCCAAACAGTGGAAGGAGCCTCAGTGTCTATTGACAGATGAATGGATAAAGAAGCTGTGGTCTATGTATACAATGGGATGTTACTCAGCCATTAGAAACGACGAATACCCACCAATTGCTTTGACGTGGATGGAACTGGAGGATATTATGCTGAGTGAAATAAGTCCATTGGAGAAGGAAAAACATTATATGGTCTCATTCTTGGGGAATATAAAAACAGTGAAAGGGATCATAGGAGAATGGAAAGAAAATGAGTGGAAATATCAGAGATGGTGACAGAAGTTGAGAGACTCCTAACTCTGGGAAAAGAACAAGGGGTAGTGGATGGGGAAGTGGGCGGGGGATGGGGCTGACTGGGTGACAGGCACTGAGGGGGGCACTTGATGGGATGAGCACTGGGTATTATGCTATATGTTGGCAAATCTCACTCCAATAAACAATATACAAAAAAAGATGTGCTTTATATATACAATGGGATATTACATAGCCGTCAGACATAATGAATAACATGAAATAATATTTCTGTCAACATGCATGGAACTGGAGTCATTATTGTGAGAAAAATAAATCAATAACAGAAAGGCAATGATATGGTCTCATTGATTTTGAAAGAGACCATAAGGGAAGGAGTGAAACTTAGTGGGGTAAGACTAGAGAGGAAGACAAATCATGAAAGACACTTAACACTGGGGAAAAAATGAGGGTCACTGGAAGGGAGGAGGAGGGGAATGGTGTAACTGGGTGATGGGAGTTGAGTTTACGTGATGTGATGAACACTGAGGGTATAGTGCATGTTGGTAAATTCAAATTAATTAAAGAAAAAAATTACTTAAGCCCATGTCCCCTGTTGGAACATCATACATGAGCTGGGACAGATCAAACAACAGACACTCATTCTCACAGATCTGGTGTCTGGGTTGTCTGAGGTCTAGGTGCAGGAAGCTGTGGTGTCTGGAGAGCACCCATATCCTACCCCATCCTTTCCCAGGCACTTCAAAATGGGCCAGGGTGCAAAGAGCTTTCCCAGTCCTGGTGTATAAGTGCCCTGATCCCATCATAAGGCTGCATCTCCTAAACTAATTGGTCCTTAAGGCTCCACCTCCTCCTCCCATCACATGGACATTAGGTTTCACCACAGGGATGGTAAAGGTCACAACCAGTTAGCTGACATAAGCACCTGAAGGATCCATGAGTTTTACCCTGAAGGTCGAAGGTCCTTCAATCCAGCTCCTCACCCTGAGGATCCTCATGGTCCAGTAGAAGCTTCTGGTCGCTGAGCACACCAAGTACAAATGACCTTCAGAACCAGATGGTTCCTTGGGAAGAGGACAGCTTCCATCTGAGACCTGGGTAGGATCTTGGCCTATTTGTATTATTATTTAAAGTTTCGTGCTGCTTCCATATATTATTCATCTCCTTTCCATATGATTCAGACACTTGTCTACTGAGAATGACCATGTTTCTCTTTTGTCCTTCCAGGTTTACCCTGGTTTAGTGAAATTCCTCACACCATATCCAGTCTTTATTAACTGAGAGCTCCCTGAAATTCCCTCCTCATTCTTCTCCTCCACACAAAGGAAAGAAATCAAACAATAACCCAGGAGTTCCCTCTTTTGATGAAGTTGGGACACTGACTCCACACAAGCCCTTCTTGGAGCAGAACGCCATCCCCACCACCGGCCCACAACACACACCCAGAGCCAGTGTCATTCCCTGGCACCATACAGGCATTGTGACATGATGAGAGGCTGGCCTGGCTCTCGTCAGACATGAAGGTGAAGGTGATGAAAGGTTATACTCTCATTATTGTGTGTGTGTGTGAATGACCTCTGAGTCCACTTCCCTACCATGTCATGCTGGGAATCTCTCTCACTCCCAGGCTTTTATTCACATTATTGTATTATGTTTCTTTTCTCTTGTGTTGATTGGGGATTCCTCTATACCGAGATGTGCAAGACAGCATGTTACCTTGGGGTCCTGTGATCCACAGTGAGTGCCACTAGGACTCATGAAAAGGTTCAGATGATGTGAATGGAGTTATTTGTAATTGATTAATATTTCGGGTCAGGAAAAGTTAAGTACAAGTAAGTGCAGGTGCTATGGTTGAATTCTAAGTCTCTTAGAAAGAGACTGAATAGGTAAACACATGATCAAGTGTTCAGAGGGGCTCCCTGGGGGAAACTTCTCCTTGGAGAGGAAGCCCAGACCCTGACAGGAAACCTGCCCAGAACCAGCCTCTGCACCTGCTCGTGGGACTTCAAGATAGACGTGGTGAGGAGTGCGCACCCCTTGGTGGTCCTGATCTCCTTCTGCAGGGAGGTTTGTGTCTGGGCTCACAATGAGGTTCCCTCACTGTGTCTGCACAGTAATACACAGCCGTGTCCTCGGCTCTCAGGCTGTTCATCTGTAGATACAGCGTGTTCTTGGCGTTGTCTCTGGAGATGGTGAATCGGCCCTTCACAGCGTCTGCATAGTATGTGCTACTTCCACTACTGCTAATAGCTGCGACCCACTGCAGCCCCTTCCCTGGAGCCTGGCGGACCCAGTTCATTTCATTGATACTGAAGTGAAACCAGAGGTCACACAGGAGAGTCTCAGGGACCCCCCAGGCTTCACCAGGTCTCCCCCAGACTCCACCAGCTGCACTTCACCCTGGACACCTGCAGAAACAAGACATCCTGGTCAGGAAACTGTCCCACATCCCCAGTTTCTCTCACATATCTCCACTCACAGACTCAATGTCTTTGGTTCTCTATGAATTACCTTTTAAAATAGCGACAAGGAAAACCCAGCCAGAGCACAGACTCCATGGTGGTTTGTCTGCGTTGTGTCCTGATCACTGAATAGGGTCACCTGGGGATCCTGAGGCTGGGACTGCTCTCCCGGCCACAGGGTCAGGACTGGGCTGGTTTAATCAGTGGAGGGAGGTCCTTATTTGCATATCCTCCAACTATATAACCAGCTCCAGACTTACATTCATGTATTTAAAAGCCAGCACAAGTGTGGCACCACAATTCTATAGCAATTTGTGTAGATAGCCTTCTGACTATATGAAGTTCTAAGCACAGTTCTTTTTGAGTTTCTGCATGTATTTCCAAAGACACACATCAATATAGGTCATTTTCTGGAGAAATTTCAATTTATTAGTAAAATTTAATCCTAAATATTTATTTTTCGTGCCAGTGTAAATCGGATTATTTTGTTATTTTGTATATGTAATTTGTTGTTATTTTGTAGGAATATATCTTTATTTTATTTGCTGATTTTATATCCTGATTTTTTTCTGAGCTCATGAGTTATTTCTTCCAGTTTTTATGTAAGGTTTTTACTCGTTGACTCTATTAAGATATTGTCATAGAAAAACTCTTTATTTTCTTTCCAGGTTACCAAGTTTTCTTTTTTTTTTTAAGTAGTTTTCTTGCTACGTTTTCTGGCAGGTCCTCCAGTCTGGGGCAGAAAGTATTTTCCTCTTGTCTTCAGGATGCATTGCCTGTTCTAATCATGCAGTTAATATAAGGCAGACCTAGAGGAGACAATAAATTTCATTTTACATGTGGATGACCTACCTAATATAAAGTGAGAGTCGACAACTCAATCAGGACAGGGTGTCTCTTCATGTCTTCCGCCCATTTCACTTTGTGGTTGTTTAGTTTGGCAATTTATTTTTCGATTTTGGAAACCTGCCATAATCTGGAGATAGATTTGCAAATCTCTTCTCCCATTGTTTTCATTCTTTTGGAAGATGTTATTTGTTCATTCATGAGAGACAGAGAGAGAGATGCAGAGATGGGCAGAGGGAGAACTGGGCTCCCCACAAGGAGCCTGATGCTGGTCTCAATCCTAGAGCTCTAGGACTCCCTGTGCCAAAGACAGATGCTGAAGCTACACAGGCATCCCTATCTTTCCAATTTGTTAGGTTGCCGTTTAATTATGTTGAGTGTTTCCACAGCTGTACGACAGCTCCTTCCTTGGTGTAGTCCATAGAGTTCATTTTTACTTTTGTTTCCCTTCCCTTTGGAGATTCGAGTACCAAGAACCTGTTTGTGGCTGAGGTCACAAATCTCCTTGATTTTGATGGTTTCTTGCCTCACATTTAGGTCTTTCATCTACTCTGAGTTTATGTTTGTGTGGAGTGTAAGAATGGCCCAGGTTCATTCTTCTACTTGCAGCTGTCCAATGTTTCCAACACCACTTGTTGAAGAGATTGTCTCTTTTCCAGTTGATAGTCTTTTGTACTTTGTTGAGGATAAGTTGTCCATAGAGCTGTGTGTCCATTTATGGGTTCTTTATTCTATTCCATTGACCATGTGCGTGTTTTACTGCCACTATTTTACTGTTTTGATTATCACATCTTTGAAATCCGGAATTGTATGGCTTTTGCTTTTTTTTAGTTTTTATTTATTTACTCATAAGAGACACAGAGAAACAGAATGGCAGAGACACAGGTAGAGGGAGCAGCAGGGACCATGTAGGGAGCCTGATATGGGACTCGTCCCCTGTCTGCAGGATCATGCTCTGGACAAAAGGCAGTGCTAAAACGCTGAGCCACCCGGGCTGCCTTGATTTGTTTTTTGTTTGAACATTCTTTTGCTTACTCAGAATCTTTTCTGTTTATTTACAAATTTTAGGCTTGTTCCATTCCCTAGAAAAATGGTGATGGTGTTTTGATAGGGTTCATATTGAATGCATAGATTGCTGTTGGTGGCATAAACATCATATGAATATTTATTTTTCCAATCCATGAGAATAGACTTTTTTCCATATATTTCTGTCTTCTTTAATGTCTTTCATACATACTTTAGAATTTTTAGAGTATAGGTACTTTCCTCTTTGGTTAGGATTATTCTTAATTATCTGAAGGTTCATTTGTTTTTTAAATTTATTTCTTAATTATTTTTTATTGGAGTTTGCTTTGCCAACATATAGTATAACACCCAGTGCTCATCCCGTCAAGTGACCCCTCATTGCCCGTCACCCAGTCACACCTACCCCCGTCAAACTCCCTTACAACTACCGCTTCCCAGAGTTCCTTCCCAGAGTTCCTTTCACAGAGTTAGGAGTCCCTCATGTTCTGTCGACCTTTCTGATATTTCCCACTCATTTTCTCTCCTTTCTCCTTTACTCCCTTTCACTACTTTTTATATTCCCTGAATGAATGAGACCATATGTTTGTTCTTCTGTGACTGACTTACTTCACTCAGCATAATACCCTCCAGCTCCAATCATGTTGAAGCAAATGGTGGGTGTTCTTGATTTCTAATGGCTGAGTAATATTCCATTGTATATATAGACCACATCTTCCTTATCCATCCATCTTTCGATGGACACCGAGGCTTCTTCTACAGTTTGGCTACTCTGGACTTTGTTGCTATAAACATCGGGGTGCAGGTGTTGTGGTCTTTCACTGTATTTGTATCTTTGTAGTAAATCCCAGTAGTTCAATTGCTGGATTGTAGGAAAGCTCCAGGGGAAGTTGAGAGATTCATAGTATATAGAACTAGACATTAAATTAAAAATATTTAATTAGAAAAAGGAATCCATTTTTTGTGTCAGGTGGTGAAATCAGGGGAACAGCACAGAGTTAACATAAATTGTTGAGCTCTGACCTATTCCCTGTAGAGGAATAGTAGCTTCAGATGAATATCAGTAGACACTTGTTCATGCTTTCTGAGTATCCAGCAGCACCCTGTAATAACAGGACTTTTCCATTAGTGCAGGAAGTCCTCAAACAGGGATGTCATGGGATGATGGGTGTCTGGACAGGCTGAAAGTGAGGTGTGGGCATGGGTGAATTAGGAAAGGCTGGTGTGGTTTCAATTTCAACCCACATGTTACCACAGTGGGTCATGATGATTTTGGTTAATTAATATCTGCTCCCAGTTGGGGATAAAATGTGTAAATCAAACATATTCAATCCTATTACCCTATATCCAAATGTTTTTGACCTTTTGAGGTATAATTTCTCTCTTTCTAACAAAATTAGATAAAAATATCAAAATCATAGAGACATTTTAAAAAAGATTTAACATATATTTTATGATAGCTTTTCTGTCAGTTCTTAAAAATGCCCATTCTTCTGTTCATGTGATGAATACTGGGTTATATGCTTTATGTTGGCAAATTGACTCAAACAGAAAATAAATAAATATATATTTAAAAATAGTGTCAAGGAAAACCCAGCTGAGCACAGACTCCATGGTGAGTTGTTTTGTCCTGATCAATGAATTGGTCACCTATTGTTCCTGGGGCTAGGGCTTCACTCCTGGATGCAGGATCAGGTCTAGGATGTTTTATTCAATAGAGAGAGACCCCTATATACATGTCATCTCAGTATATACTCAGCTGGGGATCATTCTGTGAAACTGTTGTGATCAGACATGTGACTGCCTTTGTATGTTCATATTTACTTATTTGAAAAACTATGGATCTTATTATGTAATATTCCAGACTTCAGACTTTGTGTCCACGTGGTACTTTGTAATTGTATTTGCATATATCTCTTGGTTTGTAGGTGTCATGTTTCCCCCCACAGTGATGTGAACCTACCCCTTAAATTGTAGAGGGTTTCTAATGTGTCCTTGTGCACATTCTCAGGTGAGTCTAACCCCAGATTCTTGGACTGTGCTCCTCTTCACAGGATTTACTGCCCCTCTGAAACCCCTGAATGACAAAGTGGCAGGGTTATGTAGAATAATGTATCCCGCATGTATTGGGGACTGCATGATTTTGCTAAATTTAGAATTAGCTGAATTTCAGAGGGTTTCAAGTAATGCATTTCTATTTGTAGGTCTCTAACAACTCAGTCAAGGTGTTCCACTGCAGTTAAATCTGTGATCTTCTGTAATCGCTTTGATGAGCTTACCTGATGCAGAATGAGCTCCTTCAGGTAGAGTTTGGGATATAATAAACTGGCATCAGAATGAACATTTTCCATTGTATAGCCTATATTTCTATTTTTCTTATCCCTCCTAAACTAACAGTATAATCCTGCCTGAGATAAAGCAGCTCAGAGACAGGTACGGTGAACACAGGATTCAGATGTCGACTGAGGACAGAAAGGGCTTGATGGCTCCTGGGAGGGCTCCCTGAAGACTCAAGGGTGCGAACATTCAATCCCTGGCTAGATGCAGGAGGCCATGTTCAGAAAGGCTCTCCAATGCAGCCAGGAAGAGAGTCACAAAACCCAAAAACAGGCCTCAACAAGGCGGGGTGAGAGCATCTACAGAGGAAATAAAACCAATAGCAAATGATAACAATCTATTGCCAACTACACTGTGCATTTAGACATCCATGTTATCCGGCTCAGGTCCAGGGGCTGCATACTACAAAATGAACTGTGTGCTCCATCCCTTGCTCCATCCTGTCATACTTATTTTCTGAGTGTTCATGTCTGGGGAAGCTGCTATTTGTACAAATGTTGATGAAATCGTCAAAGCCAGCCAATGCCCTGCTTCTGGGATTTCAGTGCTGCTCCCCTGCCTTGCTGACTATGAGTGGACTTACCTTGCATAAAATAGCTTCACTGTCATGTAAGTTCACATGTAGACTATGAAATAGGATGGTAGAGCTGTTAGATATTGACATAGCCAGGTCATTTTACCTGGTTATTGCAAATTCCATGACAAAAATGATTGCATTTCAATAAAATGATAAGAGGTAAATAAGTCATGTAGGTCCCTTGAGGGGTTCCATTGAGGAAATCCTAAAAGGAAACTTATCTCATGTCCAGAGGAATAGTCACAGATGCAGGTGGGTTGAAATGAGGACACGGGGCACCAAATGTTCATCCAGTGACAAGGGACACACCTAACAATTATCAGTACAATACAGCCCTGTAAGGTGATGGTGAGACACAAATCCCACTGGGTCATCACACCCACATCTTCTGGAAACATTATCAAAGAACATCCTTAAACTGAAGTTCCAAAGTGTCTGAGTATCTCTGACTCTCTTGCATCATTCTTCTCATTCTCTGTGACCAGTGTGACTTTTTGACAGATACCTATGGTTTGCAACAGGTTATTCCTAGTTCCAGGTGAGAAATGCACACTTCACTGGATGAGGGCAGTTAACTGATACTTCTCACAACAAATACAGCAGGGTCATGCCAGAGCATCAATGTTTCCCTAATATCTCTCTGTGTGCCATAAAAATCTTAGGATTATATGTTCATACTCTGTGAAAAATGTCCAGGATGCTTTCCCAAGTATTGCTTTGAATATGTAGAAGGTTCTTGGCAGCATAGAGATTTTCACAATATTTATTTTTGTCTTTGTTTTAAAGATTAATTTATTTATACAGGAGAGTCACAGAGACAGAGGCAGAGACATAGGCAGAAAGAGAAGCAGGCTCCCTTCCAAAAGCCTGATGCAGGACACCATCCCAGGACTCCAGGATCACAACCTTAGCCAATTGCAGACACTCAACCTTTGAACAACACAGGTGTCCTGACAATATACATTGTTCTAATCCATAAGCATGGTATGTTTTCCATCTCTTTGTGTCTTCTTTAATTCCTTTCCTAAGTCGTCGAACAGGTAGAAACATTTTGGGAGAAAACAAACAGAAACAAAACTTCAACTGGAGGGCATCACAATGTTTGCAGACATGCTCTATTATAAAGTCTTTATAAGTGCAACTTATCTTTATCATCAAGATAGGCTTGTACTGGAAAAAACAACACATAGATCAACGGAACAGAGCAGAGAACACAAAAATGGACCCTCACCTTAATGGAAAACTACTCCTCAAGGAGCAAGAAAAAAAATATCGAATGAAAGAAACTCTCATCAATAAATGGTTCTAAAAAATCTGGACATCCACCTGCATAAGAATGAAAGTGGACCATTCAGCTACACCAAACACAATCTCAAAATGGATGAAATTCCAAAATCTGAGACAGTAATTCATCCAAATCCTAGAGGCAAATTTAGGTAGCAAATTTTTGTCCTCAATTTTAGCGACTGCTACCAAGGCACCTCTCAAAAGGCATAGGAAACAAAGAAAAAATTAACTATTAGGACTTCATCAAGATAGAATCTGTACAACAATGCAACAGGTGACAAAATGAAAGGCAACCCTCATAATAGGACAAGATTTTTCTTTAACAAATTCAGCAGCCAACAAAACAATGAATCTAGTCAAGAAATGGGGAGAATACATGAACAGGAGAAAAAAAAAGATGTGGTTTATATATATTTTGTGATATTACACAGCTGTCAGAAATGATGAATATCATGAAATAACATTTCCTTCAAAATGAATGGAGGGGGGATCCCTGGGTGGCGCAGCGGTTTGGCGCCTGCCTTTGGCCCAGGACGCGATCCTGGAGACCTGGGATCGAATCCCACATCAGGCTCCTGGTGCATGGAGCCTGCTTCTCCCTCTGCCTGTGTCTCTGCCTCTCTCTCTCTCTCTGTGACTATCATAAATAAATAAAATTAAAAAAAAATGAATGGAGGTATTATATTGAGAGAAATACATCAATCACAAAAAGGCAATGATATGGTCTCACTCATATGTGGAATATAGGAAATATTGAAAGAGACCATAAGAGGAGGAGTGAAACTTAGTGGAGTACTACTACAGAGGAATACAAATCATGAAAGACACTTAACTCAGGGAAAAAAATACCTGAGAGTTGCTGGAAGGGAGAGGGTGGGGATGGGGCAACTGGGTTATGGGCGTTAAGGAGGGCACAGGATGTAGTAGGCACTGAGTGTGTATTAAATATTGGTAAATTCAATTTAAACAAAGAAAAACCTACAGAATAGGGCAAGATATTTCCTTAACAAATTCAGCAGCCAACAAAACAATGAATCCAGTCAAGAAAAAGGACTTCTCCTGTCCCCTCTCCTGGAACATTGTACATGGGCTGGGTGGAGCAAACAACAGACACTCATTCTCACAGATCTGGAATCTGGGATGTGTGAGGTCCAGGTGCAGGCTGATGTGGTGTCCGAAGAGCACGAAAGTCCTACCCCGTCCTTGCCCAATCAACTCACATGGGACCAGTGTGCAGGGAGGTTTCCCAGTCCTGGTGTATAAGGGCCCTGATCCCATCCTGAGGCTGCACCTCTTGACCTAAGTGCTCCCCTAAGGCCCCACTTCCTCCCCAAATCCCATAGAGCAAGACCCTGTCCCAACCACTGACCCACAATGCACACCCTGAGCCAGTGTCTTTCCTTGGCATCACCCAGGCATTTATGATATGATGAGAGGCCTGCCTGGTTCTCATCAGACATGGAGGTGAAGGTGATGAATGGTTATACTCTCGTGATTGTGTGTATGTGTGTGAGTTACCTCTGAGTCCAACTCCCTACCATGTCATACTGGGAATATCTCTCACTCCCCAGACACGATTAACATTTTGGTAGAATGTCTCTTTTCTATTGTGTTGATTGGCGATTCCTCTGCACCATAATGTGCAAGACAGCATGTTAGCCTGGGGTCCTGTGATCTACAGTGAGTGTCACTGGGACTCATGAAAATGTTCAGATGATGTGAATGGAGTTATTTGTAATTGATTAGTATTTTGGGTCAGGAAAAGTTAAGTACAAGTAAGTGCAACTGCTATACTTGAATTTCTAAGTCTCTGAGAAAGAGACTGAAGAGGTAAACACATAATCAAGTGTTCAGAGGGGCTCCTGGGGGGAAACTGCTCCATGGAGAGGAAGTCCAGACCCTGACAGGAAATCTGCCCAGAACCTCCATCTGCACCTGCTCCTGGGCCTTCAAGACAGAAGTGGTGAGGAGTGTGCATCCCCTGGTGGTCCAGATCCCCTCCTACAGGGAGGTTTGTGTCAGGGCTCACACTGAGGTCCCCTCATTGTGTCACTCTCACAGTAATACACGGCCGTGTCCTCAGCTCTCAAGCTGTTCATCTGCAGGTACAGCGTGTTCTTGGCATTGTCTCTGGAGATGGTGAATCGGCCCTTCACAGTGTCTGTGTAGTATGTGCTCCTTCCATCTTAGCTAATAGCTGCGACCCACTGTAGCCCCTTCCCCGAAGCCTGGCAGATCCAGCTCAGACCATAGTTACTGAAGGTGAATCCAGAGGCCACACAGGACAGTCTCAGGGACCCCCCAGGCTTCACCAGGTCTCCCCCAGACTCCACCAGCTGCACCTCACCCTGGACACCTGCAGACACAAGACATTCTGGTCAGGAAACTGTCCCACGTCCCCTGTTTCGCTCACTCACTTCCACTCACATACACAAGGTCTCTTGTTCTTCATGAACTATCTCTTAAAATAGCGACAAGGAAAACCCAGCTGAGCACATACTCCATGGTGAGTTGCCTGTGTTCTGTCTTGATCCCAGAACAGGGTCACCTCGGGATTCTGGGGCTGGGGCTCCTCTCCCAGCTTCAGGTTCGGGGCTGGACTGGTTTAATCAGTGGAGGAAGGACCCTATTTGCATGTCTTCTGACTATATAACCAGCTTCAGACTTACATTCGAGTCTTTAAACTCACAACAAGTGTTGCTTCAGAATTCTATAGAAATTTGTGTAGCTGGCACTATGACTAAAGAAATTTCTGACGTGTAAGTGGAGTTATTTGCATTTCTGGGTGCAGTTTCAAAAGACTCTTATCAATATAGGTAATTTTCCATAGAATATTTTATCTCCTTAATAAATTTTAATCCTAAATATTTATTTTTGAAACCAGTTATGGTGGATTATTATGTTAATTTTGTGTAGGTAATTTGTTGTTAGTTTGTAGAAACATATCTTTATTTTATTTGCTGATTTTATATCCCGATTTTTCCTGAGTTCTAAGTTATTTCTTCCAGATTTTACGTGAGGTTTTTACTCACTGAGTCTCTGAAGACATTGTCATAGGCAAACAAATTACTTTCTTTCCAGTTTACCAATTTTTCTTTTTCTTTATGTAGTTTTCTTCCCAGGTTTTCTGGTAGGTCCTCCAGTCTGGGGCAGAAAATATTTCCCTCTTGTCTTTTGGTTCCATTGTCTGATTTAATCATGCAGTTGATATAAGGCAGACCTAGAGGAGACAATAAATTTCATTTTGCATGTGGATGACCTACCTCATATAAACTGAGAGTCGGCAACTCACCTCAGGACAGGGTGTCTCTTCATGTCTTCTGCCCATTTCTGACTTTACTTTTCCCCTTGTGTTTGTTTACCTTGATATTTTATTTGTTGATTTTAGAAACCAGCCTTAATCTGAAGATAGATTTGCAAATATCTTCTCCCATTCTTTTTTATGATTTTATTTATCTATTCATGAGACAGAGACTCAGAGACATAGGCAGAAGGAGTAGTGGGCTCCCCACAAGAAGTCTGATGCTGGTCTCAATCCCAGAGCCCTGGGATTATGCTCTGAGCCAAAGACAGATTTTCCAGCTACACAAGCATCCATATCTTTTCCCATTCATTTGGTTTCCTTTTAATTATTTTGAGTGTCTCCATAGCTGTACGACAACTCCTTCCTTAATGTAGTCCATAGAATTCATTTTTGATTTTGTTTTCCTGCCCTTTGGTGAGTCGAGTATCAAGAACTGTTGCATCTGAGGTCACAAAATCTCTTGGATTTTGTTGATTTCTTGCCTCACATTTGGGTCTTTCATCTACTCTGAGTTTATCTTTGTGTGGAGTCTAAAAATGTGGCCCAGGTTCATTCTTCTACTTGTAGCTGTCCAATGTTCCCAACACCACTTGTTCAAGAGATTGTCCTTTTTCCAGTTGATAGTCTTTTGTACTTTGTCGAGGATGAGTTGATCAAGGAGCTGTGTGTCTATTTCTGGGTTCTCTATTCTATTCCATTGACCTATGTGCGTGTTTTACTGCCACTATTATACTGTCTTCATGATCACAATTTTGAAATCCCCAATTGTGATATCTTCTTCTTTGGGTTTTTTCAACATTCTTTTGCTGAGTCAGAATCTTTTTATTTTTATTTTGCTGAATTCCTGTATTAGTTCCAGCAATTTTTCTATATTGTTTTTGAGGTTTGTCCTTAAAGTATCTTGTTGTCTATGAAGAATGAAAGTTTGATTTTTTATTTGCTGATATGTATGACTTATCCACTTTTTTGTCTGATTGCTCAGGCTAGACGTCTAGTTTTATGTTGTATACCAGTGATGACAGTGCGCATTCCTGTCGTGATCCTGACCTTAGGAGAAAAGCTCTCAGGTTTTCCATGTTGTGGATGAGATTCTTTGTGTATCCTCTGTAGATGGCTTTTATGAATTTGGGTGTATCCCTCTATCCCTACCCAGGAAAAGGTTTTTATTAGAAAGAATAATTTGTTTTGTCAAATCATTTTTGGGCATCAGTTAAGAGGATAAAATGGCACTTATTCTTTGTTTTATTAATGTGATTATCACATTGATAGATTACACGTACTGAACCAGCCTTGCAGCCCAAGAATTAAGCCATTTTGTTTTTCATGAATAATCTTATTAATATGCTGTTGGATCCTGCTGGTTAGGATTTTGGTGAGAAATTTGCATCCAGATTCATCAATGGTATTGTTCTATAATTCTCCTTCTTACTGGAATGTTTGGTTTGGGGTCAAGGTAATACTGGCATCACAGAATGAGTCTGGCATTTTCCCTTTAAATTACATTATTTGGAATAGTTTTAGAAGAATAGATATTGATTGTTCTTGTGGAATTTCCCTGGTGAACAATCTGTACCTGTCATCTTGCTTTTGGGATACTTTTAATTCTGAATGATTTTTATTTCCAGGTAATTGTTCTGTGCAGCTTGTCCATTCATTATTTCTGTTTTCCTTGTCTTTATGTTCCTAGGATTGCATCTGTTTCTCCAGATCACCCAGTATGTTGGCTTAAAACTGCTCATAATTTCTTCTTATACTTGCTTATAATTCTTGGGTGTTCATTGTGATTTCTCCTCATTTATTCATGATTTTATTAGTTTGGGTACTTTCACTTTTAAATTGTCAAAATTATCTTGTGTTTTCTTACACTTACTAACTCCCAAGCAGGGAGACTGGCCCCGCACCCTTCCCCTTCCAATGTCTCTTCTTCGTTTCCCAGACTTAGGAGTCTCTCATGTTCTATCACTCTCTAATTTTTCCCACTCATTTTCTCTCCTTTCCCCTTTATTCCTTTTCACTATATCTTATATTCTCTGAATGAATGAAACCATATAATGTTTGTCCTTCTCTGACTGACTTACTTCACACAAAATGCTACCCTCCACTTCTACCCACGTTGAAGCAAATGGTGTGTATTTGTCATTTCTAATGGCTGAGGAATAGTCCATTGTATACATAGACCGCATCTTCTTTGTCCACCATCTGCCAATGGACACCGAGGCTCTTCCACAGTTCAGCTATGGTGGACAAATGTGCTGTCGATATTGGGTAGCAGGTGTCCTGGCCTTTCACTGTATCTGTATCTTTGTAGTAAATCCCAGCAGTGCAATTGCTGGGTTGTCGTGAAGCTCCAGGGGAAGTAGAGGGATTTTAGTATATAGAACTAGACATTAATTTAAATTTTTGAATTAGAAACAGGAATACATGTTTGGTGACAGGTGCTGAAGGTCAGGGGAATAGCAGCTGGAAAAATCATTGACCTCCGACCGATTCCCTATAGAGGAATAGGAACATCAGATAATGCCTGTGAACACTTGTCCATGCTTCGTGAGTATCCAGCAGCACTCCATATTGACAGGCCTTTTCCATTGGTGCAGGAAGTCACCAAACAATCATGGGATGATGGGTGTCTGGACAGGCTGAAAGTGAGGTGTGGGCTTGGGTGAGTTAGGAAAAGCAGCTGTGGTTTTAATACAATCCACATGTTACCACACTGGAGTCATGATGGTTTTGGTTAATTAATATCTGAACCCAGGTAGGGATAAAATGGATCAATCAAACATATATAATCTCATTACCCCATATCCCAATCGTTATGAAATTTGAGGTGTAATTTCTCTCTTTCTAGCAAAATTAGATGAAAATATTAAAAGCATAGAGACATTTTAAAAATATTTAACATATATACTACGATAGATTTTCTGTCAGTTCTTAAACATTCCCATTTTCATTGCTGTATTTCAGGAAACAAACACTATGTCACTTTTCAGATCTTAAGTTTTTTAAAGTGTAAAGGTCAATAGAGTTAGGCATATGCAGCACACGGCATCACCCTCAACCACCTCCAACAGATCCTCATTTCTTCCATGACACCTGACATGGGGATCAGCCCTTCCATGCTCAGAGTCTCAGGAATGGACATTAGTCCTGCTCCTGATGTCACAGGACATCATCTGCACCTTTCCAGGAGCTTCCTGGTTTTACTGATTTAATTGAATAGAGTTGAGTTATGGATAATATGTTAATGTTTATCAGTTCTTATGTTCTTCCTTCCCTCATATAGAAAGCAATTAAACAGAAGACCAATAATTTAATTTTAAAATAAACAAAATGAGCAGTCAAAATCAGTATATGAAAGTAGACACTCTAATCTCAAATCAAAGAAAATACTGTATAAAACCTTAAAATAGAAAGATTAATTATCTTTCATAGTATAACTCATTATATACTATTCAGATCAAGAAATTGCCCCTTGATAGTGTATTGACTCTTCAGTTTCACAGAGCTAGTAATTAATAAATCCCTGAATAATATAATATTTGGTTATTATAAACATCTTCTTGAGTTAGACTCTGAATTTAAGGGACTTAAAACTGTTTAAGTTGTAATTAATTTTACATATTTTATTTAAATTACTGTTTTTAACATGTGTAATATCAGGGTATGGTGTACAATGGAATGAGTCAACTCTTCCATCAAATGTCTGATAACCATCACAACAGGTCCTGATTCCCTTCACCAGGAAGACTTCTGTCTGGACTCACACTAAAGTCCCCTCAATGTGTCACTCACATAATAATACAGGGCTCTCAGGCTGTTCATATGCAGATACAGCGTGTTCTTGGCATTGTCTCTGGAGATGGTGAATCGCCCCTTCACAGCATCTGCATAGCTTTTGCTGCTTCCACCAGTATTAACCCATGTGACCCACTGCAGCCCCTTCCCTGGAGCCTGGCTGACCCAGCTCATCCAGTAGCTCCTGAAGGTGAATCCAGAGGTCACATAGGAGAGTCTAATTGATCCTCCAGGCTTCACCAGGTCTCCCCAGACTCCACCAGCTTCACCTCACCTTGGGCACCTGCAGACACAAGATATCCTGGTCAGGAAACTGTCCCACATCATGTTTCTCTCACTCACCTCCACTCACATAGTCAAGGTCTCCGTTCTCCAGGAATTTTTTAATTTTTTATTTATTTATGATAGTCACAGAGAGAGAAAGGGAGAGAGGCAGAGACATAGGCAGAGGGAGAGGCAGGCTCCATGCACTGGGAGACCGACGTGGGATTCGATCATGGGTCTCCAGGATCACGCCCTGGGCCAAAGGCAGGCGCCAAACCACTGCGCCACCCAGGGATCCCTGCTCTCCAGGAATTATCTTCTAAAATAGCGACACGGAAAACCCACCTGAGCACAGACTGCATGGTGAGTTCTCTGTATTCTGTCCCAATCCCTGAAAGGGGTCACCTAAGGTTCTGGGGCTGGGCCTTCTCTCCCAGCTAAGGGTTCAGGCTGGGCTGGTTTAATAGTAGAGGTAGGGCGCTATTTGCATGTCTTCTGAGTACGTATCAAATTTAGCAGTTAGCATCCTTATGATACTAGTTGCTCAGAACACATGTATGCATCATGGCAGAGTTTTGCAGACAGGATATGTGTCAGTAAATTGTGCTTTCTCCAACCTCATTTGGTGCCTGATTACTTATCATCAATTATCTTCCATTTTCCCACATACACACTCAAGATAGGTTATGAACATAACAATTTACCACCATTTACAGGTGTATAACTATTCACTGCAGAAGAGAGGTTGTGTGAGTGTCTGAGACCACACAGCAGTTTTAAGTGAGTCCCAGTGTCTTGGCTGTGCTCCCCACCATGGGACCTGGATCCTCCCTGAACCACTTCCAGGAAGGAACTGGACATGAGATTTGTAGGTTTCTGGAATTTCCAGAAGTGCCAATTGAGTGATGTGTGGATACCAGGTCTCTTGGTCACACAAAAATGGAGACAAGTAGAAACCTTGACAGAGACTCACAGAGCTGATGGAGATGTTGTGTATTCAACCACCACAGGGGCATTTACACCTCCTCTCTCTGTACATATGAATGGGAATTATAAATAAAGATACAAGAGTGGAATGATTATTAAAATAATTAATTCCATAAAATGTGACCAAAAAAGGATGTGTTGTACAGCCGTGTCCTCATCTATGGCATGGAGATCATTGTACTTGTACACTCACATATATTGCCATGAAAATATCAGTTATATTGATCCTGGAGCTTGTCCTTGGCAATTTGGTTACAGGCACTATGATTATGTATTCAGAAATTGAGGACTCTTCTGTGTTTCCCCAGACTTAACAAACTGTTTACCATGTCCCTGCATCATGTTGTTTGAAGAGAAACACGCTTTATTATCTTATTTATTCATCTGACAATGTACACTTGCGCTGTTTTCATATTTTGTCTTGAAAATAATGAATCTATAAACATAGGTGTTTGAGGTTCCTTGTAAGCCAGATTTTCTGTATTTTTTGTGTGAATTTTTAGGTCTTTGTTTACTGGTTCATGCTAAGGCTGTGTTTTTAACTTTCTGCGTAACCTTAATACTGTTTCCTGGAGTGGCTGCACCCCTGTCCACCCACATATCGTGACCAGAGAATTCTGCAAGGCCTCCGTTCTAGTGGAGGTGGTACCAGGTGTCATTTATCAAGCAGAGCAGACCACACCCAGTTAAAACTCATCACATCCTGGCCAAGGATCACACACTGCCCACTGCAGACAGGGAGAGCCTCTGTAGGTATGACCTGATGGAAAAAGATGCCAAAACAGAAGAGCCCAGTGCATGCAGCACACACTAGAGACACTCTCTGAGGTACCAGACTATCCACACTATATAACCTCTTCCTCAAAAAACTGTTCCTTTTGTAGGAGGAATCATAACTGGCTTTTCTAACACAGAGAAGAAGGTAGATGGTTAGAGAAACTGCTATGTTGGAGTGCTTCTGATTACCATCAGTATTTGGTTTTCTCAGACTGATCCCCATAACCCTGCAGTTTGAGCAGAGGGCTCCTGTTATATGTCCATTTGCAGGTCTTTCCGTCACTGAATGGATCGTGTGCATTAGGAAGACTGCCAGCAGTCCACACCCTCAAACTGGCTGAAACATCCACTGAACGGTGATAGAGGGTGGTGCTAATAATAGTCCTGCTATTCGGTTCTATTGGAGCTCATCTGTTGTCCCCCATGAAGCTCCTACGTCATTGGAGACAAGAATGAGATTGTGTGCATGGTCCTCAGGTGGCAACTGTCACTTCCTGCAAATCATATAATGATTGTATCATACTCAATGGACTTTCTACATTAAAAGAGCTCTTGAGTGCATAGAAGTGCTGGATCAAGGGAAAGAGGGATATAAGATTATGATATTGTAAAAAAAAAAGATTATAATATTGTGTGATAAATGGCAGAGTGAGATTTAGAGTTTCCAGGTAACACAGAAGGTAGTTATCCCAAAATTTCTGTTTTTTTGTTTTTAACTTTAAAAACAGGCATTTATTTTTTGCATCAAATACAGGTGTTCCAAATATCCAAAGGATGGAATAAGGTGGGTCGGCCTACAGTCTAAGGCTAAAATGATTCACCCTAAATGATTTAATTCATGTCCATTAAAAGAAACATTATCACCACAAAAGGCTAAATAAAAATAACACCATCTTAGAGAATTTAAAGTATTTTTCTTTTTTCATTTTTAAATGAAAATTATCTAAAGATATGAAAATCTTTAAAGATGACTGGCATAAATGGCCAAGATTTTTGTTAAATGCAGTATAAAACAAGGAGAGATAATCTGTTGTTGTCTGCATGAAATGTGCAAGGTGGAAGGAGTATTTTAACCATTTTTTCTTTATTTAAATTCAACTTGCCAGCATACAGTATACCAGAGTATACCACCCTGTATTTGTCACATCATATGTGGTAACTGGGTGATGGGCGTTAAGGAGGACATCTGATGTGGTGAGAACTTAGTGTTATGCTGTATGTTGGATAATGAATTTACATATCACATTATCTTTCAAACAAGAAAGTACTGAGGATTTTGAAAAACACCCATTTTGGAGGTCGCTAAGAAAACTGAGTTCTGGGGCACCTGAGTGGCTCCATGTTTGAGCTTCAACCTTCAGCCGAGGTCAGGATTATGGAGTCCTGGGGGTGAGTCCTACCTCAGGCTCCCTAGAGAAAGCCTGCTTCTCCCTCAGCCTGTGTCTCAGCCTCTCTCCGGGTCTCTCATGAGTAAATAATAAAATATTTAAAAGAGATAAAGCAGAGTTCAGGGAGTAATATATCCCCCAAACTACAAAGAGGCATGTGTATCCACTGACTTACCTGTGCTCTACATGATTTGTGGAGAAGCCTTGGATTTCCCTAGAAGTGAGATGGTTTTCAGGTGAGATGACCATTGGATCCCTGGACTTATAAAGTATATTTCCATCCGGAATCATAGGGAGCATCCCCCAACTCATTGAATCCATGAATACAAGAATATCCATGGAAGGTAGAAGTCATCTAATTTATTTGTCTCAATGTCTGTGCTATTCATCTCATGTTATCATCTCTACTGTTAGACTGAGCAACACACATGACCTTCCCTGGTTCTCATTACAACAGATCCGAATGATTTACACCAACATTGACTCTGTGTCTCCGGGATGCAGCAGACAGATCATGGTCTTGTCAAGCTCTGTTTTCCTAGGATCTAATTATATATATTTTATCCAGATGAGATCAGAGATCATAATTAAAAAGAGTTCTACTTTCTGTACAACCTTGCTGACATTTAGTATTGTCATAGTTTAATTTATTCAATTCAGTAATTTAGTCAATAGGTGGAGATGTGTTCTATTGTGAGGATCATTATATTTACATTTATCATTTACCTATTTCCAGGGAATAGAACATTAATCTGTTACATGTTTCTTAAAGAACTCCTGAGAATAGTGCCATCATCAAGGACGTGGAGGATGTAGGGTTGGTGATGCTCCCAACATGCCTATTCACCATTCCTATTTGGGCTGCATAAAATCTGAAGTACTCTAGAAGTCCCCTATGGGCATTTCAGATTGCTGGTCTTCAAATTTTGCGGGAAAACCCCTGCTAAACTCTGCTGATCATGGTTCATCTATAGAGAAAGCTGTCAGGCTGTTTCTGGATCTTAGAATCTACAGCAGGAAGCCTGTGTCCCTAGGTTAGCATGGAAACTGAGCTTTCCATCTTGAAGTGAGTTGTATTTGAGCACCTAAGCCCAAGATTGGGGCATGCACAGTGCCTCTCCATCACCAAATGGAAGAAGTGTTGGGTTCTGGAGCAATCCTGAGGACACAGCATGTCCCATTAAGGAGCTTCCAAATCCCCATGGAGCCCAGTCCTGCTCCACTGCATTCAGTCTCACACCCTGCACATATGAACTCATGGAAAGAGTAAGAAATTATTTGAAAGGGGAAAGAAAAGTGGAGCCTCCTCCACAGATGGTTCTGCAGATATTCAGGCACCACTTAAGAGTGGAACTCAGTAGACTAAAATTGTCTTCACATCCCTGATGCAGCTGGCTTTTGAGACGAGTGGAATTTCCTTTCAAGATGGGATTAGATCGCTAAGTAGGTACCAATAGCCTGTAAGGAGGAGACCAAGCAGAGACCCTTCAGGATGAAGGTGTTGGTCGCCCTTTCAGGTAATAGCCTGTGACAAGGTTAAGGGTTGCTGAAATCAAAGAGTGTATGTAGTTGGTAGATGAAGAAGGAAGGTCAATTAACAATTTGTATTCTCATTTGTTTACTAAAATGAGGATTGTAGGTGTCATGCATATTGCCTCCTTGTATAATTTCAGATCTTCTTTGCTAACATACACAAGGGGAGAGGAGTTATGATGTCAGACCTGCAGGGGACCCTGGGCTTGTGTCATCCCTGAACACAGCTGGATATTTTTCATATAATTCTGAGCTAACAAGAAATCAATTGGAGGATGAGAGAACAAAAATTGCAAATTGCAAATTGAAATTCGACACGTTTTGGATTGTAGGTGGTGTGGAGTGTTGTGTTGGGAAGATTTAGCTGTGGGGCTGGGGCAGGGAAGGAAACCACTTCCTGAAGCTACTACAATTAGAATAAGCAGAAAAGAGGAAAATTGTTTATTTTATTTTATTTTTTTTCTGGGTTAATGCCACTGTTTATTTTTCAGGGAAAAGAAGCTGATATACAATGGTTCAAGGAAGAGGGTTGGCAAATAGGAGAGACATTGCCTTGGGACCCATCCACTCCCCTCCCTGCCGCCTCCCAGCTGGGATAAGACGATCATACCACTGGACATCATGTAGAATTAGCCTGACACCTTGTAGGTGTCTATAGGTCCTAATTCCAAATGGTGGTTGGGTGACACAAAGTAGTTACAGCCTCGGTTCTGGGTGTAGTGTCCTTATGGGTCTCGATTTGTCGGATATTCAAGCAAATACTTCCACAGGCAGCAAAGCAGCATTCATACCCAACAGCACAGTCCCAGGAATATTGGCACTTTCTTTGGCACTCGTAGTAGGTAGGTGACCTCGAGCAATCTCGCATTTTCGGTTTTACTACAATTCACTCAGCATAATACCCTCCAGTTCCATCCACGTTGAAGCAAATGGTGGGTATTTGTCATTTCTTATAGCTGAGTAATATTCCATTGTATACATAAACCACATCTTCTTTATCCATTCATCTTTCGTTGGACACTGAGGCTCCTTCCACAGTTTGGCTATCGTGGCCATTGCTGCTAGAAACATCGGGGTGCAGGTGTCCCGACGTTTCATTGCATTTGTATCTTTGGGGTAAATCCCCAACTAATATTCGATAAAGGAGGAAAATTGTTTAGACTTCATTTCGTTCTATGTGTTCATCATAGAAATCCACCCAGTTGATATGGCTGGTTAAAGGTACTTAGATTACATAGCAGGTTGGAATCTAAAACAATGTTTTTCAAGATACAACTGGGTTTGAACAAACATTGAAGACACTCAAGAATCATTTATTGTAGAGATAAAAGAAATAAGCTGTTGTCAGCCCAAAATTAAAACTGATATTACAGAAATGCTGTCCCAAATGCATGAAAAAGAGGACGGATTAAAGAACAGCATATTGGAGAAATAGAAGATAATATTGTGGAAAATCATGGAAGAACACTATAAGGAAACAAAGTAATTGTCCCCAACATAGACAGGGAACTCAGTGGCTTAGGAAACAATTGCATTCCTTTGATAAGAGGCCCATAAAATGAATACTGAGAAATGGTGGCAGGTTTATTCAGTGAAATAATTCCTGAAAAGCCCCCTAATCAGAAGGACAGAGACCTCAACATCCAGGAAGCTCAGATACTCTCATGAAATTCAACAAATTCCACCTTCTCTAAGGCATTTCATTTTCAAACTCACAAAATATGCAGGCAAAGAAGGAATTATGAAAGCAGGAAGGGAACTGCTGTCCCACCTCACAGACATCAGTCTAACAGCATCTGGACGGTGATGCTCAGACTCAGGTCCCACAGGGTCAAGCACATCCCCATCTTCTGGAAAGGTTGATAAATCATCATCCTTACACTAACGTTCCACAATCTCCCAGCCCCCTGCTCCCTGTTTAAAGGTTCTCCCACCATGTCCACTGGGACTTGATCACAGAGTCCTAGGAGTGTCCACAGGTTCATCCTCTGTGTAGGAGGGAACATGTGAGAAATCCACCCTTGACCCCATGGATGGAACTTATCAGGGACTTACCACAATAAATGCAGCAGAAAAGACCAGATCATCAGGGCTTGGATTCTCGTGTCACCAATATCTTAGCCTGTGCCCCCTGATGGAACATTGTACTTGGTCTGTGTGGATTAAACAACAGACACTCATTCCCACAGTTATGGAGTCTGGGAAGTCTGAGGTCCAGGTGCAGGCAGATGTGGTGTCTAGAGAGCGCCCACTTCCTACCCCATCCTTTCCTTGTCGACTCAAATAGGGCCATGGGGCAGTGAGCTTTCCAGTCCCGATGTATAAGGGCCTGGTCCTATACTGATGCTGCACCCTTCTGACCTAAGAACTCCCCTAAGGCCACACCAACTCCTCCCATCACAAGGGCGTTAGGTTTCAACATGGGGAAGGTAGAGATCACACACATTGGGCTGATATCAGCACCTGAAGGATCAATGATTTCTATCCTGGAAGTGGAAGGCTCCTCCAATTGAGCTCCTCACCCTGAGAATCCTCATAGATCCAGTGGAAGCTTCTGGTCCCTGCACAAGGACACACATGACCTTCAAAATCAGCTGATAACTTGGAAGGCAATAGATTCCACTTCATCTTCTGGGTGAGTCTTCAGTCCACTTTTATAATCACATCATCATTTTTGCCTCTTCTCCCTGATCATACTTTCTCATTTATCCATACATCAGGTATTATGTTTTTGTGTATGGATTGTAGGTCCCTATTTTTTAAAAAATTATTCATTTATTCATGAGACACACAGAGAGAGAAGATGTAGAGACACAGGCAGAGGGAGAAGCAGGCATCATGCAGGGAGCTTGATGTGGTACTCAAACTCGGGACTCCCGGATCATGGCCTAGGCTGAAGGCAAACGCTAAACCACTGAGCCACCCAGGGATCCCTGGATTCATCTAGTCTTTGAGGTACATGGAGATATTTGTATATTTCTCATATTTGGGGAAAGAGTAAATAAGTGTAAGCAACTCTATCTTCTATGCATATAAAGTAGCTGTTTTCCTAAAGAATCTAAGTTTTCAAATCAGAAGCCAAATAGTGAAGAACAAATTCCTGGTCCAGAGAAGCTCCCTGGGGGAAAACAGCTCTTTGGAGAGGAAGCCCAGACCCTGACAGGAAACCTGCCCAGAACCTCCATCTGCACCTGCTCCTGGGCCTTCAAGACAGAAGTGGTGAGGAGTGTGCACCCCCTGGTGGTCCTTATCCCCTTCTACAGGGAGGTTTGTGTCTGGGCTCACACTTGGGTCCCCTCACTGTGTCTGCACAGTAATACACGGCCATGTCCTCGGCTCTCAGGCTGTTCATCTGCAGATAGAGCGTATTCTTGGCGTTGTCTCTGGAGATGGTGAATCAGCCCTTCAAAGCGTCTACGTAGCTTGTGCTACTTCCATCAGTGCTAATACCTGCGACCCACTGCAGCCCCTTCCCTGGAGTTTGGTGGACCCAGTACATCCAGTAGCTACTGAAGGTGAATCCAGAGGTCACACAGGAGAGTCTCAGGGATCCTGCAGGCTTCATCAGTTCTCCCCCAGACTCCATCATCTGCACCTCACCCTGGGCACCTGCAGACACAAGACATCCTGGTCAAAACACTGTCCCACATCCCCTGTTTCTCTCACTCATCTCCTCTCACAGACTGAAGGTCTTTTGTTCTCCTATGAATTACCTTTTAAAATAACGACAAGGAAAACCCAGCTGAGCACAGAATCCATGGTGGTTTGTCTGAGTTCTCTCCTGATCCCTGAACGGGGTCACCTGGGGATCCTGGGGCTGGGTCTCCTCTCCCAGATGCAGGGTCAGGGCTGGGCTGGTTTAATGAGTGCTCCTATTTGCATGTCCTTTGAATATATAATCAGCACTAGACCTAGATTTGATTCATTACAAGTTATTAACAAGGATTGCTTTACATCTGTAGGCCACTCTGTGTAATGTGTTCTGATATTGTGAAGAGTTCAAATCTATGAAAAAATTACATTTACATTTCTTTATGACTTTTAAAAATCTCTCATCAATTTAGGTACTTTTAGTGGACAGTATTTTACTTCCTTCAGGATATTTAATTTTACATATTATATTTCTCACACTGGTGTCAATGTAATATTTTTATAAATTACCTTTAAATACTTTATTGTTAGGGATGCTGGGGTGGCTCAGTGGTTGAGGTCTGCCTTCTGCTCTGTGAGTGATCCTGGAGTCCAGAGATCCAGTTCCACATCCGGGTCCCAGCATGAAGTCTGCTGGAGAAGTTGAGTCATGCTTCTCTCTCTGCCTGTGTCTTTCATGAATAAGTAAATAAAATCTTTAAAATATAAATTATTGGTTGTTACTGTGTGGAAACCTTGATTTACTTTGTATGTTGATTTTGTATCCTCTATATTCCCTGAAATTGTTCATTAAGTAAGGGTTTCGTTTTGGAGTTTCTTAGGTTTGACCTGCAACAGATCATGTCATATGGATACAATTTTTTTTCTGAATCTATTGATTTAAGTATCTATTATTCTTTGTTTCTTAAATTTCCTTGAATGGAATTCCAGTCATTGCCATAGTACGGACTTCCTTCTCTTCTTCTTGGTTATTTGTTTGGTCTAATTACTCTGTAGACATATGACAGACCTCAGTGGAGATGTATTCCATGTTGCATGTGCCTGAGCCCCTAGAACACAACACGCAATGAACAAAGTAGGGAGCCCTTGTGCTTCTTACCCAAAAGGACCTTGGGTTTGTGGAGATATAAGACCAGGATTCTGGGTTTGGGTCAGTGAATTAGTGAGGAACTGACAAGGGCTGTTTGCACATCCTTCTGGGCCCTACAGATGTTTCTGGTGCTGAGGATGATTCACCCCTCCCAGTTCACAGAAGGGAATTTTTCCATGGGAGATTTATTTCTGTCTATCAGGGTGATATAGGAGGTTGAGCCTCTCTGTCCACTGGATGATTCTTGTGTGATTTTATTCACAATAATCCAGGGAACCAGCTGACATATGGGGTGGCACAGTTTATTCTCCTTCAGTATAACATGTTGTATATGTGCATGGTGAGAATGACCCCCTGTGTGGGTCCTGACTTGACAGAAAGGCTTCAGGTTTTCACTTTTGAATGCAGTGTTGGTTGTGGGTTTTTCATAAAATGGGACTAATTCGCTGGAGGGAAACTTTTGTGCCTTGACTGTTTAGATATTTTGAAGATAAAGAATGTTAGACATTGTCAAGCGTTGTTAGGCATCATAGGAAAGAATTATGTACATCTAATCCTTCACTCTGTTAATACAGGGGCCCTGTTTATAATATGGGAATGTTGAAGCATTCTTCATCTCAGGCATGATTCCCTGTAGGTAATTCTGTGCGATCTATCCATGCACTGTTGGATTGAGGATGCCAGGATTTTTGCATTTATGTGCATCTTAGATTTTCTCCATGAGACCCTTCTTGTGGAGTCCATGGTGTGGGTTTGCTGTCAGAGTCATCCTGGCCTCCTTAAATCAATTTGATCATGTTCCATTTTAATTAGGTTTTGGAAGACATTGAAATGTTTTGGCCTTAATTCTTAAAATATCTTGAGTATTCATAGATATAGCCATCTGATTTTGGCCTTTTCATTACTTTTTTAAAAGTTTCATTGTCTTCTTTGACGCAAAATATTTTTAAGGATTTTATTTATTTATTCATGAGAGATACAGAGAAAGAGGCAGAGACACAGACAGAGGGAGAAGCAGGCTCCATGGGGGGAGCCTGACATGGGACTTGATTCCAGGTCTCCAGGATCAGGCCCTGGGCTGAAGGTGGTGCTAAACCCCTGAGCCACCTGGGCTGCAACTGGGAGAATTTTTAATAAGGTTTCAGACTCCTTATCTGTTCTGTTTTGCTCATGTTTTATTTCTTCATGAAACAGTTTCATTTTACTGAAAATACTAGTAATTTGTAATTTGACTCAGTTATCCAATATCTTTGGTGTGTGTTGAGATTGATAAGTTGATTCAGATTTGAATTCGAACCTTTAATAATAAATATTTCCAGGTATCTTCTCCCATTCTGTAGGTGGCCTTTTAATTACATTGAGTGATTCCTTTGCTGTGAAATTGCTCTTTCTTTGATGAAGTCCCCATATTTCATTTTCCTTTTCTTTCCGTTGCCTCTGGAGACACGTCTAGAAGTGGTTGCACCTGAGGTAGAAAAGGTGCTGCCTGTGTTCTCCTGAGGATTCTGATGGTTTCCTGACTCACATTTAGATCCTTCATCAGTTTTTAGTCCATTGTTGTGAATGATGTCAGAAAAGTGTCCCCTTTCATTCTTCTGCTTGTGGGACTCCAAAATTCTCAAAACCATTTGTTGAAGAGATTTTCTGTTTTCCATTAGATATTGTTTCCTGCTTTTTCAAGATATTTTGACCTTAGATCTCAGGGTCCATTTCTGGGTGCCTCAAACTTTTCTATGTATCTGTACGTCTGTATTTGTGCCAGTGCCATACTGTCCTGCTGATCACAATGTTGTAATTTACCTTGACAACCAGAATCAGGATGTCTCCAGCTTTACCCTACTTTTTCAGGACTGCTTTGGCTAGTTGAGGTCTTTGTGGTTCCCTGAAAGTTTTCAGATTGTTTGCTCAAGCTCTGTGAAAAATGCTTGTGATATTTTTATACATCCGCTTTGAATGTGTTACTTGCTCTTGGTAGAGAGCAAGTAACAATATTTATCAATATTTATTCTAATCTATGAGAATAAATATTTTCAATCTACTTGTGTCTTCCTTCTGTCTTCCATAAGTGTCTGGAATGTTTAGTCTGTACATCCATCCCTCTTTGCTTAGGATTTTTCATCATTATATGATTTCTGGAGCAATTATAAATTGCATTAATTCCTTGATTTTCTCTTTTTCTGTTTCATTTGCAGTATATAGAAAATCCAATGACTTCCTTGTATTGATTTTACAATACAATTCAGATGTCACTGAATTCTGGTATCAGTTCTAGCAATTTTTTCAAAGCAATTTTGGGATTTGAACTTAAAGTAACCTGTGTGTGAAGAGTGAAAGTTTGACTTTTTCTTTGCTGATTGGGATGACTTTTCCTTATATTTGTTTTATGATGATGAGGCTAGGACTTCTAGCACTATGATGAAGAACAGTGGTGATGGTGGATATCCCTGTCCTGTTCCTGATCTTAGGGGAAAAGCTCTCAAGTTTTCCTTTGAGGATGACATTCTCCATGTCCTTCTGTAAATGGCTTTCATGATGTTGAGGATGTCTCCCTATCTTTACACAGCAACATGTTTTTATCAAGAAAGTATAATATCTTTTGCCAAAAGTTTTTGGGCATCAATTGAGAGGACAAAATGGTCCTTATATTTTCTTTTATTAACGGCTCAAATCCCATTGTTTGATTTGCAGATGCTGAAGCACCGCTGCAGACCAGAACTTAAACCCATTTGGTCATGGTGAATTATCCTATTAATGTATTGTTGGATCCTCTTTCTTAGGATCTTTGTGAAAATTTTGCATCCATATCCATCAAGGATATTAGTAAGTAATTATCCTTTTCAGTTGGATCTCTGTCTGCGTTTGAGGTCAAGGAAATACTATCCACAAAAAAATGAACTTACAAGTTTCCTTTAATTCTATGTTTTGGAATATTTTCAGGATAGTCATTAATCATTTTTTTTATTTTTTTAATTTATTTTGTATTGGTGTTCAATTTACTAACATACAGAATAACCCCCAGTGCCCGTCACCCATTCACTCCCACCCCCTGCCCTCCTCCCCTTCTACCACCCCTAGTTCGTTTCCCAGACATAGCAGTCTTTACGTTCTGTCTCTCTTTCTGATATTTCCCACACATTTCTTCTCCCTTTCCTTATATTCCCTTTCACTATTATTTATATTCCTCACATGAATGAGAACATTTAATGTTTGTACTTCTCTGACTGACTTACTACTTCACTCAGCATAATACCCTCCAGTTCCATCCACGTTGAAGCAAATGGTGGGTATTTGTCATTTCTTATAGCTGAGTAATATTCCATTGTATACATGAATCACATCTTCTTTATCCATTCATCTTTCGTTGGACACCGAGGCTCCTTCCACAGTTTGGCTATCGTGGCCATTGCTGCTATAAACATCGGGCTGCAGGTGTCCCGGTGTTTCATTGCATTTGTATCTTTGGGGTAAATCCCCAACAGTGCAATTGCTGGGTAGTAGGGCAGGTCTATTTTTAACTCTTTGAGGAACCTCCACACAGTTTTCCAGAGTGGCTGCACCAGTTCACATTCCCACCAACAGTGTAAGAGGGTTCCCTTTTCTCCGCATCCTCTCCAACATTTGTTGTTTCCTGCCTTGTTAATTTGCCCCATTCTCACTGGTGTGAGGTGGTATCTCATTGTGGTTTTGATTTGTATTTCCCTGATGGCAAGTGATGCAGAGCATTTTCTCATATGCATGTTGGCCATGTCTATGTCTTCCTCTGTGAGATTTCTCTTCATGTCTTTTGCCCATTTCATGATTGGATTGTTTGTTTCTTTGGTGTTCAGTTTAAGAAGTTCTGTATAGATTTTGGAAAATAGCCCTTTATCTGATGTCATTTGCAAATATCTTCTCCCATTTTGCAGGTTGTCTTTGAGTTTTGTTGACTGTATCCTTTGCTGTGCAAAAGCTTCTTATCTTGATGAAGTCCCAATAGTTCATTTTTGCTTTTGTTTCTTTTGCCTTCGTGGATGTATCTTGCAAGAAGTTACTGTGGCCGAGTTCAAAAAGGGTGTTGCCTGTGTTCTTCTCTAGGATTTTGATGGAATCTTGTCTCACATTTAGATCTTTCATCCATTTTGATTTTATCTCTGTGTATGGTGAAAGAGAGTGGTCTAGTTTCATTCTTCTGCATGTGGATGTCCAATTTTCCCAGCACCATTTATTGAAGAGACTGTCTTTCTTCCAATGGATAGTCTTTCCTCCTTTATCGAATATTAGTTGACCATAAAGTTCAGGGTCCACTTCTGGGTTCTCTACTCTGTTCCACTGATCTATGTGTCTGTTTTTGTGCCAGTTCCACACTGTCTTGATGACCACAGCTTTGTAGTACAACCTGAAATCTGGCATTGTGATGCCCCCAGATATGGTTTTCCTTTTTAAAATTCTCCTGGCTATTCGGGGTCTTTTCTGATTCCACACAAATCTTAAAATAATTTGTTCTAACTCTCTGAAGAAAGTCCATGGTATTTTGATAGGGATTGCATTAAACGGGTATATTGCCCTGGGTAACATTGATATTTTCACAATATTAATTCTCTCAATGAATGAGCATGGAATATTTTTCCATGTCTTTGTGTCTTCCTCAATTTCTTTCAGAAGTGTTCTATAGTTTTGAGGGTATAGATCCTTTACCTCTTTGGTTAGGTTTATTCCTAGGTATCTTATGCTTTTGGGTGCAATTGTAAATGGGATTGACTCCTTAATTTCTCTTTTTTCAGTCTCATTGTTAGTGTATAGAAATTCCACTGATTTCTGGGCATTGATTTTGTATCCTGCCACGCTACCGAATTGCTGTATGAGTTCTAGCAATCTTGGGGTGGAGGCTTTTGGGTTTTCTATGTAGAGTATCATGTCATCAGCGAAGAGGGAGAGTTTGACTTCTTCTTTGCCAATTTTAATGTGTTTAATATCTTTTTGTTGTCTGATTGCTGAGGCTAGGACTTCCAGTATTATGTTGAATAGCAGTGGTGAGAGTGGACATCCCTGTCTTGTTCCTGATGTTAGGGGAAAGGCTCCCAGTGCTTGCCCATTGAGAATGATATTTTCTGTGGGCCTTTCGTAGATGGCTTTTAAGATGTTGAGGAATGTTCCCTCTATCCCTACAATCTGAAGAGTTTTGATCAGAAATGGATGCTGTATTTTGTCAAATGCTTTCTCTGCATCTAATGAGAGGATCATATGGTTCTTGGTTTTTCTATTGCTGATATGATGAATCACATTGATTGTTTTACGGGTGTTGAACCAGCCTTGTGTCCCAGGGATAAATCCTACTTGGTCATGGTGAATAATTTTCTTAATGTACTGTTGGATCCTATTGGCCAGTATCTTGTTGAGAATTTTTGCATTCATGTTCATCAGGGATATCGGTCTGTAATTCTCCTTTTTGATGGGGTCTTTGTCTGGTTTTGTAATTAAGGTGATGCTGGCCTCATAGAACGAATTTGGAAGTACTCCATCTCTTTCTATCTTTCCAAACAGCTTTAGGAGAATAGGTATGGTTTCTTCTTTAAACGTTTGATAAAATTCCCCTGGGAAGCCATCTGGCCCTGGACTCTTGTGTCTTGGGAGGTTTTTGATGACTACTTCAATTTCCTCCCTGGTTATTGGCATGTTCAGGTTTTCTATTTCTTCCTGTTCCAGTTTTGGTAGTTTGTGGCTTTCCAGGAATGCGTCCATTTCTTCTAGATTGCCTAATTTATTGGCGTATAGCTGTTCAAAATATGTTTTTAAAATCGTTTGTATTTCCTTGGTGTTGGTAGTTATCTCTCCTTTCTCATCATGATTTTATTAATTTGAGTCTTCTCTCTCTTCTTTTTAATAAGGCTGGCTAATGGTTTATCTATCTTATTAATTCTTTCAAAGAACCAACTCCTGGTTCTGTTGATCTGTTCCACAGTTCTTCTGGTCTCGATTTCGTTGAGTTCTGCTCGAATCTTTATTAACTCCCTTCTTCTCTTGGGTGTAGGATCTATTTGCTGTTTTTTCTCTAGCTCCTTTATGTGTAAGGTTAGCTTTTGTATTTGATGTCTTTCCAGTTTTTGAATGGATGCTTGTATTGAGATGTATTTCCCCCTTAGGACTGCTTTTGCTGCATCCCAAAGATTTTGAAAGGTTGTATCTTCATTCTCATTAGTTTCCATGAATCTTTTTAATTCTTCCTTAATTTCCTGGTTGACCCTTTCATCTTTTAGCAGGATGGTCCTTAACCTCCACGTGTTTGAGGTCCTTCCAAACTTCTTGTTGTGATTTAGTTCTAATTTCAAGGCATTATGGTCTGAGAATATGCATGGGATGATCCCAATCTTTTGGTATCGGTTCAGATCCGATTTGTGACCCAATATGTGGTCTATTCTGGAGAAAGTTCCATGTGCACTTGAGAAGAATGTGTATTCAGTTGAGTTTGGATGTAAAGTTCTGTAGATATCTGTGAAATCCATCTGGTCCAGTGTATCATTTAAAGCTCTCGTTTCTTTGGAGATGTTGTGCTTAGAAGACCTATCGAGTATAGAAAGAGCTAGATTGAAGTCACCAAGTATAAGTGTATTATTATCTAAGTATTTCTTCACTTTGGTTAATAATTGAATGATATATTTGGCAGCTCCCACATTCGGGGCATATATTTAGAGGATTGTTAAGTCGTCTTGTGGAATAGATCCTTTAAGCATGATATAGTGTCCCTCTTCATCTCTCACTACAGTCTTCAGGGTAAATTTTAGTTTATCTGATATAAGGATGGCTACCCCTGCTTTCTTTTGAGGACCATTCGAATGGTAAATGGTTCTCCAACCTTTTATTTTCAGGCTGTAGGTGTCCTTCTGTCTAAAATGAGTTTCTTGTAGACAGCAAATAGATGGGTCCTGCTTTTTTATCCAGTGTGAAACCCTGCACCTTTTGATGGAGTCATTAAGCCCATTCACATTCAGTTACTATTGAGAGATATGAGTTTAGTGTCATCATGATATCTATTCAGTCCTTGTTTTTGTGGATTGTTCCAGTGAACTTCTTCTTAAAGGGGAATTTTAAGAGTCCCCCTTAAAATTTCTTGCAGAGCTGGTTTGGAGGTCACATATTCTTTTAGGTGCTACCTGTCTTGGAAGCTCTTTATCTCTCCTTCCATTTTGAATGAGAGCCTTGCTGGATAAAGTATTCTTGGTTGCAAGTTCTTCTCATTTAGGATCCTTAATATATCCTGCCAGCCCTTTCTGGCCTGCCAGGTCTCTGTGGAGGGGTCTGCTGTTACCCTAATACTCCTCCCCATAAAAGTCAGGGATTTCTTGTCTCTTGCTGCTTTAAGGATTTTCTCTTTATCTTTGGAATTTGCAAGCTTCACTATTAAATATCGAGGTGTTGAACGGTTTTTATTGATTTTAGGGGGGGGATCTCTCTATTTCCTGGATCTGAATGCCTGTTTCGCTTCCCAGATTAGGAATGTTTTCTGCTAGAATTTGTTCAAATTCATATTCTGGCCCTCTGGTCCTTTCGACACCCTTGGGAACACCAGTTAAACGTAAGCTTTTCTTCCTCAGGCTGTCGTTTATTTACCTTAATCTATCTTCATTGTCTTTTAATTGTCTCTTTTTCCCTCAGTTTCCCTCTTTGCTATCAACTTGTCTTCCATGTCACTCACTCGTTCTTCCACCTGGTTAACCCTCGTCGTTAGGACTTCTAGTTTGGATTGTATCTCATTCATTTGATTTTTAATTTCTGCCTCATTAGCTCTAAATTTCAGTCATGAAGTCTCTTGAGTCCTTTATGCTTTTTTCTAGAGCCACCAGTAGCTGTATAATAGTGCTTCTGAATTGGCTTTCTGACATTGAATTGTAATCCAGATTTTGTAACTCTGTGGGAGAGAGGACTGTTTCTGATTCTTTCTTTTGAGGTGAGGTTTTCCTTGTAGTCATTTTGCTCAGTGCTGAGTGGCCAAAAGCAAGTTGTATTGGGAAAAGGAGAAAAAGAGAGGAGAGAAAGAAGGAAAGAAAAGAGAAAGAGAAAAAAAAGGAAGAAAAAAAAGAAAAAAGAAGAAAAAGAGAAAGAGAAAGAAAAAGAAAAAGAAAGAAAGGAGAAAAAAAGGGGGTGGGGGAAGGAAACAAATCAAAAAGCAAAAAATAAAAAAAAAAGAACCACGGGGGAGTATCTTCTGATTCTGTATACTTTAAGTCCCTTGGCTTCTCCTGGAAGTTGTCCGTCTAGCTGTTCTTCTGGGGGAGGGTCCTGTTATGCAGATTTTCAGGTGTTAGCAGTTGGGGGAACTGCTGTGCCCCTGCCTGGTGCAGGGCTCAGTGAGGGTTGTTTACCCCGTGAGGCCCCAGGAGCAACAGCCCTAGTGGCAGGGCCAGCTCTGCAGCCCTGGAATCAGCTCCAGCAGGAACTCCGGAGGTCTCTGTCTGCAGGGCCTGGAGGCTCCGGGGCGGGCAGCTGATCTGCTCAGCTCGGGGCAGGAGCATCTTCGCTGTCCTGGGCCCTCCTGGCCTCTGCCTGTCCCGGGGGGGGGCCGGATCCTGGGCTGTGTCCCGGCGCCCTGTGCTCCGGGGCCTGTGCTGTTGGATTCAGGCTCCAGGGCAGTGCAGCCCCCGCAGCGGAGCCGCCGCCGGAGCCCCCCCGAGCTGCTCCTGGAACCGCGCATCCCCCTGTGCATGGAGCCTCTTCCTCTGCCCGAGGCCCTCTGAGCTGCTCCCGGGGCCACGCAGCCCCCTCCGCGGAGCCGCCGCCTGAGCCCCTCAGAGCTGCTCTGGGTCCCGCTGGGTCCCGCTGTGCATGCTGCAGCCCTTCGGGAGCTCGGCCCATTCTCCTGGGTGCACAGTTGCTCTGTTACTGTCCCAGGGAACCCAAGGGCATCCTCGCCCTTCTGGGTCCTGCTCCAACTCCTTGCGAGCCCCTTTCCGCCAGGGAAGGATGGTGCAGTTCCTGCATCTCTGGGACGGGGCTCTCCTGTCCTGTGGACACTCGCCCCAGCCTTAGCCCAGCTCCTCGCGGGGCCCCTCTCCCTTGGAGGCCTTTTGTTTATTTCTTTTTTTCCCCCGTCTTCCTACCTTGATAAAAGCGCGAAGTCTTCTCACTGTAGTATTCCAGGTGTTCTCTCTTTAATTCTCAGGCTGAATTCATAGATTTTCAGTATAACTTGAAGGTTTTCTAGGTAATTTGGTGGAGACAGGTGATTTGGAGACCCTACTCTTCGGCCATCTTGCCCCTCCTCCGCATTAATCATTTTTAAATGCTTGTGCATTCCCATGAGCAGCCATCTGTCCCAACTTTTGATTGTTAGAAGAATATAAATATGTTTGATTTTCATTTCTTGGTTTTGGGTCTGTACTTTTCTATTCATTCCTGTTTCAGATTTGGTTGTTTCTTCTTTTATAGGAAGGCATCCATTTCTTTCAGATTGCTGAATTGGTTGGCATGTTATTGCTCATAATGTTCTCTCTTTAATAATTTATTTTTCATTTATTTATTCAATATTTCAATTAAGTTCAATCTGCCAGCATTTAGTAACACCAAGTGCACATCTCATCACGTGCATTCCTTAGTGTCTGTCACCCAGGAACCACGTCCCACCACACAGCTCTCCTTCTTCAACCCTTTGTCTCAGTCCCAGAGGTAGGAGTCTCTCATGGTTTGTCTTCCTCTCTGATTTATCCCCACACAGTTTCCTTCCTTCCATTATGATCCCATTCAATATTTCTTATATTCCACATAGGAGTGAAACTATGATGATTGTCCTTTGATTGACTTACTTCTTTGGCATAATACCCTGTAGTTCCATACACGTTGATGGAAATGGTAGACAGATGGCCTCACATGGAGCCAAAGGGCAGGAGGCATTCCCAGTCCTGGTGTATAAGGGCCCTGATCTCATAATGAGGCTGCACCTTCTGACCTAAGTGGTCCCCTGAGGCCCCACCTCCTCCTCCCATCACATGGATGTTAGGTTCCAACATGTGGCTGTTAGAGGACTCACACAGTGAGCTGATATGAGTACCTGAAGGATCCATGAGTTATTCCCTGCAGGTGGAAGGTCCTCCTCCACTTTTGTTCTCTCAGTTTTCAAAATTGTTTAGTGGAATTTGTCATCACACCGTATTTTTGAGTATTGCCTGCTGTCTCCTTGATCTCCAATCCTCCCTCTTCCCCTCCTTCCCCACCATGGGAAATCCAGCAAGGGCCCTTGAGTTCTGTCCCCAGATACTGGTGGGAAACTGACTCCATATAATCCCCTCCTGGATCAGGACCTCATCATCACTACTTTCCCTCAACACACACCCTGAGCCACTGTCTATTCCTGGCTCCATCCAAAAATATCTGACTTGCTGAGAGGCCTGCCTGCTTTTAACAGAAACAATGATGAAGCTGAAAACGTTTTCATACTCTTGTGTGTGTGTGCATGTGCGTTAGCGTGTGTGTGTGTGTGTGTGTGTGTTTTGATGCTCAGACTCCACATTCACAGAACATCCTGGTGTGAATCCTGCTTCCTTCCCAGGCTGTCACTGACATGGAGGCTGTGTGCATGGATCAAGATATTGACCCCATTAGGGGTCTGTCTTCTTTTGCTTTAGATATTTGATGCATTTGCAACCTCATGTCCAACATGGAGTTTATGCTGCTTCTACCAAATTTCTCTTTGAGCTGGGTGGTCGTGTGATGCACAATGATTGCAGGTGCGGATCGGGGAAATGCTTAGTTAATGTACATGGAAATATTTGCAATTACCTGGTATTTAGGGAAAATAGTAAGCAACTGTAAGAATCTCTGTCTTGGCAATATCACAGAAGTGACGTTGTGTTCTTGACAATGTATCATATCAGGGGATACATGGTATATTTTTTCTCTCAGGATATTCTTGATCAAGGTAATGTGTGTTGGGTATTTCCACTGTAGATTTACTATTATTCCCTTTGTAAATAATAACTATATTTGGAGAGATGCTCTGAGATTACATAAATATTTTGGTTCACCCAATTATTTTATTATTTTATTTTATTTTACTTTATGTTATTTTATTTATATATATATTGTTAGTTATGATTCTTTTTTGAAAATAATAAATTTATTTTTTATGGTGTTCAATTTGCCAACATACAGAATAACACCCAGTGCTCATCCCATCAAGTGCCCTCTCAGTGCCCGTCACCCATTCACCCCCATCCCCCACACTCCTCCCCTTCCACCATGCCTTGTTCGTTTCCTGGAGCTAGGAGTCTCTCATGTTCTGTCTCCATCTCTGATATTTCCCACTCATTTTCTCTCCTTTCCCCTTTATTCCATTTCAGTATTTTTTATATCCCCCAAATGAATGAGACCATATAATGTTTGTCCTTCTCCAAATTGACTTATTTTACTCAGCATATACCCTCCAGTTCCATCCACGTTGAAGCAAATGGTGGGTATTTGTCGCTTTTTAAAAATTTTCTTTAAAAACTTATTTATTTATTTATGATAGAGAGGCAGAACACAGGAGGAGAGAGAAGCAGGCTCCATGCGAGAAGCCCGACGTGGGACTCATCCCAGGAATCCAGGGTGGTGCCCTGGGCCAAAGATAGGCACCAAACTGCTGAGCCACCCAGGGATCCCCATATTTGTCATTTCTAATGGCTGAGTAATATTCCCTTGTATACATATACCATATCTTCCTTATCCATTCATCTTTTGATGGACACCGAAGCTCCTTCCACATTTTGGCTGTGATATCGCCAAGAAATGCAAAACCTTAATCTAATCATCCAAAAGGGTCAAATAAACCCAAAGTGAGAAGCGTTCTTCAGAACAGCTGAACAGTACTCATCAAATGTTTCAAGGCCATGAAGGACAAAGAAAGACTTAAATAGCTGCCATAGGTTAGCATAAACAAAGAAAACAGCAACCAAATGCAATTTAGGATCATAGTTTGGATTCTGGGGCAGTAAAAAAAAACTATTTGGAAAACTGGTGAAATTTCAATAAGGGCTATAGATTACTCAATATTATAGTACCAGTGCAAATCATACAACTGTATACTAAATTTTATTATAGCTGGCAAATTAATACAATGTCACCATTCTGCTAAATTATACAGTTATTCCCTATCCTAGCTTTTTTATTCCAAATAAATAGAGCATGTATTACTCCTTCTTATGAAACCAGTTGCATAAGACTGTATTTTCTAGAATCATTACGTTTACCTATCGCCCAAATTATCTTTTCTATTATACTATCTCATCAAATTCACATATTTATTGATTGCCACAGTGTGCAATGTACTCAAGATATAAATTAATATGTCTTATATATGTCTTATATACAATGTGTAAGTATAACGTATATATCTTATACACATACTTTATATATATATAAAGTATACAATGTATATGTGTAACGTATATATCTTATATATGTATCTTATATTACAACGTTTCTACCTGCATTAACAAATCTAGAAAAATAGTTTTTGTAATTTATGTTTTACATGCCTACTATAACCTATTATCATGTAAATTAAAATTACTGTGAAATCTAATGTGAAATGGTGCAGCCACTCTGGAAAACTGTGTGCAGGTTCCTCAAGAGTTTTAGGTATCCTAGGAAAGAATCGTGTACATCCAATCCTTGAGTCTGTTAATACGGGGGCCCATTGATGATCTGGGTGTGTTGAAGCATCCTTGCATCCCAGGGATGATTCCCTCTAGGTCATCCTGTGCCATCTGTCCATGGGCTGTTGGATTCAAGATGCCAGGATTTTTGCATTTATGTTCATCTGAGATATTGTCCATGAGACCCTTCCTGTGGGGTCCTTGGCATGGGTTCGCTGTCAGACTCATCCTGGCCTCCTTAAATCAATTTGGTCACATTCCATTCTAAATACGTTTTGGAAGAGATTGAAACATTTTGGCCTTATTTCTTAAAATATTTGAATATTTGTAGATAAAGCTATCTGATTTTGCCCTTTTCATTACATTATTCTTTTTAAATTTTCATTGTCTTTTTTGAGGCAGAATTTTTAAAAAAGATTTTATTTATTCATGGGAGAGACACACACACACACACACACACACACAGAGGCAGAGACACAGGCAGAGGGAGAAGCAGGTTCCATGCCACAGCCCGATGTGGGACTGGATCCTGAGTCTCCAGGATCAGGTTCTGGGCCATAGGTGGTGCTTAACTCCTGAGCGACCTGTCCTGCCTTAGGCAGGATTTTTAGATAATGGTTTCAGGCTTCCTATTTGTTCTGTTTTGCTCATTTTCTAAATTTCTTCATGAAACAGTTTTATTTTCTTGATAATACTAGTAATTTTGTAATTTGCCTTGGTTATCCATTATTTGCATTGTTAAAATATTAGAATTTTTTTCATGGTCCTTTCTATTTTTTTGTGTCAGTTATTTCTTCTATTTGAAATCTGATTATATTTATTAAGGCTTAACTCTTTTCAAAGAGTGTCTATGAGTTAAATTTCATTTTTCTTTTCTATATACTTATTAAATCTCCCTGAGAATTTTTATTTGTCTATACAAATAGACAAATAATTTCTGTTCTAATGATTTTAATGTTGATTAAATTAATCAAAATATCAATTGTTTTCTTACATAATAGGAAAACTCCACATTCATATGGAAAACAAAATCACATGAGAGTGACCATACAAGTTTAAGAAATTAGAACAATAGCCAGACATCACACATCCCTCTACAGAAATGTATTTTAGTCGCACATTAAGCATTTCAGAGTTTGACTGCCTAACGTCAGCAATGTAGATGGTGGACCATATTACAGAGCCCAGAAGTTAACGTGTGCATATACAGTCAGAAATCCTTCAACCATAGGATATGTAAGAATATACAGTGGGGAAAGGATAGTCTCTATAGCAAATGGTGTTGAACAGTCTCATACAAATAATGACACTTGGTCCTTATCAAACATCACACAGATTCAAGGACACAGAAAATCTTAAAAGTGATTAAGAGTTAAGTGGAAGTCTCAACCCTAGAACTTAAACATGTAAACTAAGGGGAAAACATCATGATCTTTGCTTGGCTGTGATTTATTTATTTTTTAAAGATTTATTTATTCATGAGAGACACAGAGAGAGAGAGGCAGAGACACAGGCAGGAGAAAAGCAGGCTCCATGCAGGGAGGCCCACTGGAGACTTGATCCCAGAATCCAGGATCATGTCCTGAGCCAAAGGCAGTTGCTCAACTGCTGAGCCACCCAGGCGTTTCATGATGTATTTGATATAACATTAAAATCACAGTAAAAAAAAAAAGACTGATAAGTGAGGCTACCTCATGCACAAAGTGTGCAGGACAAATATTATTGGAGCAAAAAGATAGCCTATGAAATGGGAGACAGTGTGTTCAACTATATACTGAGACGGACTTAGTCTCCAAAATACAGAAAGGAATCTTAACCTCAATAGAAAGTCTGACAAAACACAATAATAACAAACACAAATCTCTCTTTAAACAGTTGCTCAAAGATGGGTCGCCTGGTCGACTCACATGGGTAAGCATCTAACTCTTGATCTAACTCTTGGTTGTGAGTCACGGCGTGATCTCAGGATCCTGGAATTGAGCCCGAAGTCAGGCTCTCGTCATGGGGAATCCGCTTGAGATTTTCTTTCTCTCTCTGACTCCTATCCTTCTCTTTCTCTCTAAATAAATATATAATATATGATTTTTTAATCTGGACAAGTTCTTCTATATTTATTCCTCTATAGAAAACAAACAGTAGTGGGATCCTCTGCGGACAGCTGATTAAAACTGTGACCTCACTCTGTTCTCAAACACTTGACCTCATTTCCACCTGAGTGAGAGGAAGGACTAGACCTCAGGTTGTGGGGAGAAACAGTAGCAGGAGACAGATGGACTCAGTGGAGGTGTCTTAACCTAGTCCTGCTCAGCTGTAGGAGAGAGCCAGAGCCAGAGATGCTGGAGGGGACAGTTCTTATCACAACACACGTCAGACTCTCAGGAACTCCCCATCAGAGGACAAGAGGTGGTTTGTTTCAGTGTGTGGACATTCCATACCTGAGGACATTGTGCACAGGAGGGGAGCATGCAGCCTGATGCAGAGGAGCTCATCATTTGGGTTTGGGGAAGAGAGAGGGACAGAAAGCCCAACCAAACAATTGTGACCCTGGCCTGGCTGTACAAATGCCCCAGGCTGCATGGCCTGTCATCTCCGAGACTGCTGAGCTTCATGGAACAGCATGTCCTTGAGGTTCCCCTGGGGTCCTGTGTGTGCATCAATAGTGTGGCTTCTTATCGCAGAATCCCGTCCCATTGGTGGATGTTTTCTACTGGCATTATTCTTTAAATCATGCAGACTTTTGGGGGGGTTTCTGGCTTCTAACAGAAATGAAAACACTATAATTCATCACATGCCATTTTTACAAGAACATTGGGTTTCCTTATTCTGGAGCAAGCACTGAGGAGTGGAATTTCCAGGTCCCCTGGTAGGTTATCCATCTTTAATTTCAGGAGGAACAGAAAAATGATTTTCCAGGGCTTCTGTTTCATTTTTCATTTCTACTTTCAGGGTTGAGGCCCAGGTGTCCTGCATGCTTCCCAGGATGTTCTGGTCAGTGCTTCTTTCATAACTGAGCCCTCATGATTAGTGTGTAGGGCAACTCATTGTGGTTGATGTGAATTACCCTGAAAGTTCCTGGTGGGATATGTCCTCTCCTGTGCTTACTTCATGTATCTGTACCCTCCTGTATAACATGTCCACACAAAGATCTGCCTGTTTTACACATGAATTCTGTTGTTTTTTTCCACTGAGTTTTGAGGGTGATTATGATATGCAGGTGAAAGTTCTTTGGTGGTTATGAAATTTGTGCAAGTTTTCTCTTGGTCCATATCTTGTATTTTAACACCTTGAAAAATACATGGGTAGAAAAATGTAGCTGATTTTCACTAAGTGTATTCTTAATATTTGGTGTTATGCATAATGATTTTTACCTATAACATTCTGATTTCATGATTAATGATTGCTTATGAATAGTTTCTCCATTGACAATATATTGAAAAGTCTTGTTTTCTTTTTCCTGGTCTCCTCAGTGTTGACCTGCCCCCTAACTGGTCTCTACTATATCAGTGTTATTTTTTTATATGAATATAGAATTTGGCAATTGATTTTCATGTTGCTCTTTTTGTAAGCTGTACGAATTTTTTCTCATATTCAAACGTGAACTTGTGATTTAATGTAAGATGCTCTGTTGTATCTGATCAGTCTGGTTGTTCAACAGGTTCATCTAGTTGATTTTTCACAAAGTGTATTCTTAATATTTGGTATTATGCATATTGATATTTTATCTATAACATTCCTATTTCATGATTAGTGATTGCCTATGAATAGTTTCTCCGTTGACAATATATTGCAAAGTCTTGTTTTTTTTTTCCTGGTCTCCTCAGTGTTGACCTGTTCCGTACTTGGTCTCTAGTAACTCAGTGTTTACATATTATATAAATATAGATTATTGGAATTGATTTTCAGGGTGTTGTTTTCATAAACTATAGCAATTCTGTTCCCATGCTCAAACATGAACTTGTGATTTCATGGCAGATGCTCTGCTGTATCTCATCAGCTGGTTGTTCGTCACGTTGAATAGATGTGCTTCTGGTGTGAAACATTATCATTTATCTTTCCAGGTGTTGGACTTTCTATGCCTCTTGCTGCTGTTCATAGACAGGTTGTGGTACTCAGCCTTTTCCTCCAGACTTTGGCATTCACTCCAGGGCCTTCCCCTGGAGGCTGATGGACCCATGTGACACCCTCACTGACATGCGCAGTGAGAACTCAGAGAAGGGGCAGGTGAGTGTAAGTGTCTGCCTGGGTTTCCCCAGCCCAGATCCAGACTCCTGCGGGGAACCTGGCCAGATCTCCTGTGGAGAAGGACAACACAGGATGGGGGCAGGACTTGCCTTCCAATAAAAAATAATTTAAAAACAGATTTCTGGTCCTGCATGGAATGAACCTGGTATGATGGTGCTCAAGTGGCAAAGTGGGGAAATTTCCAGGATCCGTGGTTCCCCTGAGTCCTACAAACAAAAAGCGGCATGATGTGATGGATGGTTAAGAAGGACAGCATTCTGGAGATAGGTAAACATTATGTCTGTGCAGGCATTGTGATTTGTGTTTCCATAAACTGAACCCTGTTTGGTCCTGTGCCTCTATCCTGAGACCAGCAGGAAGAAAGTAAGAGACCATGAGACCCTTGCTCGGAGGACCATCCCAGGTCCACACCACAGGAATACCTCATATTGACATTTAGAGACTCATTCATGTGTCTGAGATAAACCAGCTTAGACACCGGCAGGGTAAAGACTGGGTTCAGTTGTAAACTGAGGACAGGATGGCTTGATGGCTCTCCTGTGAGTGCTCCCTGAAGAGTGGGGGTGCAAGCATTCAACTCCAGGCCAGAGGTAGGAGGCCATGTTCAGAACAGCTCTCTGATGCAGCCAGGAAGAGAGTCACAAAACCACCAAAACAGGCCTCAATAGGGTAGGGTGTGAGAATCTCCAGAGGAAACAAAACCAATAGCAAATGATAACAATCCATTATCAACTGCACTGTGATTTACAGATTCATCCAAGCCCATCTAAGGTCCAGGGGCTGCACATTGCCAGAGGAACTGTGTGCTCCATCCCATGATCCATCCTCTCACGTTATGTTCTGAGTGTGTGTGTTTCGGGACAGCTGCTATGTGTATAAATATTAATGAAATCAGCAAAGCCAACTACTGCCATGCTTCCGGGCATTTGGAGCTGCTCCCCTGCCTTGCTGACCATGAGTGGACTAACCTTCTCTGAAACAGCTTCAGCGCCAAAATACGCAATGTAATGAAATATAGAGACCCCTTCACCCCACTGTTCACTGCAGCGATGTCCACAATAATCAAATGTGGGAGGAATCATGATGCCCTTCTACAGAAGAGTCAATAAAGAAACTGCGGAAGGAGCTTCAATGTCCATCAACAGATGAATAGATAAAGGACATATGGTCTATATATACACTGGGACATTACTCGGCCATTAGAAAAGACGAATACCCACCATTTGCTTCGACGTGGATGGACGTGGAGTGTATTATGCTGACTGAAGTAAGTGATTCAGAGAAGGACAAACATTGTATGGTTTCACTCATACAAAGAATATAAGAAATAGTGGAAGGGAATAAAGGGGAAAGGGGATAGAATGAGTGGGAATTATCAGAGACAGTGACAGTACATGAGAAACTCCTAACTATGGGGAAAATAAAAAGAAAACAAGGAGAGTGGTAGGGGAGATGGTCTGGGAGTTAGGGTCCCTGGATGACAGGAGCTAAGGGGGGCAATTTAAAGAATGAGTACTGGCTGTTATAATATATGTTGGCAAATCAAACTCTAATAAAAGTATACCCAAAATGTGGTTTATATATATAATGGGATATTACACAGCTGTCAGAAATGATGAATAAGGGGATCCCTGGGTGGCGCAGCGGTTTGGCGCCTGCCTTTGGCCCAGGGCACGATCCTGGAGACCCGGGATCGAATCCCACGTCGGGCTCCCGGTGCATGGAGTCCGCTTCTCCCTCTGCCTGTGTCTCTGCCTCTCTCTCTCTCTCTCTCTGTGACTATCATAAAAAAAATGATGAATAATAATTGGGATCCCTGGGTGGCGCAGCGGTTTGGCGCCTGCCTTTGGCCCAGGGCGCGATCCTGGAGACCCGGGATCAAATCCCACGTCGGGCTCTCGGTGCATGGAGCCTGCTTCTCCCTCCGCCTGTGTCTCTGCCTCTCTCTCTCTCTCTGTGTGTGACTATCATAAATAATAAATAAAAATTTAAAAAAAAGTTAAAAAAAAGAAATGATGAATAACATGAAATAACATTTCCTTCAACATGGGTGGAACTGGAGGTATTATGTTGAGAGAAATTAATCACAGAAAGGCAATGATATGGTTTCATTCATATGTGGAATATAGGAAATATTGAAAGAGACCATAAAGGAAGGAGTGAAACTTAGTTGGGTAATACTACAGAAGAAGAAAAATCATGAGAGACCCTTAACTCTGAGGAAAGACACTGAGGGCCGCTGGAAGGGAGGGGGTGGGGGATGGGGGAACTTGGTGATTGTAGTTAAGGAGGGCACTTGATGTGATGAGCACTGAGTGTGTAGTAAATTTTGGTAAATTCAATTTAAACAAAGAAAAAAATGACTTTAGCCTGTCCCAACTCCTGGAACATCGTACATGGACTGGATGGATCAAACAACAGACACTCATTCTCACAGATCTGGAATCTGGGACGTCTGAGGTCCAGGTGCAGACCGATGTGGTGTCTGGAGAGCACCCACGTCCTAGCCCGTCCTTTCCCCATCACCTCACATGCGGCCAGGTTGCAAGGAGTTTTCCCAGGCCTGGTGTATTAGGGCCCTGATCGAATCATGAGGCTACACCTTCTGACCTTAGTGCTCCCCTGGGGCACTTCCGCCTCTCCAAATCCCATGGAGCAAGATCCTGTCCCCAACACTGACCCACAACACACACCTAAGCTAGTGACCTCCCTGGCATCATCCAGGCATTTATGACGTGATGAGAGGCCTGCCTTTCTCTCATCGGATATAAAGGTGAAGGTATTTAATTAAAGCTTACACTCTCGTGATTGTGTGTCTGTGGGTGACCTCAGAGTCCACCTCCCTACCATGTCATGCTGGGAATTTTTCTCACTCCCAGGCCATTATTAACATTTTTGTAGAATGTTTCTTTTCTCTTGTGTTGAATGGAGATTACTGAATACCGTGATGTGCAAGACAACAGCTATCATGAAGTCCTGTGATCCAAAGAGAGTGCCAAAATGACTCATGAAAAGGTTCAGATGACATGAATGGAGTTATTTGTAATTGATTAATACTTTGGGTCAGGAATAGTTAAGTACAAGGAAGTGCAAGTGCTATATTTGAATTCTAAGCCTCTAAGAAAGAGACTAAATCGGTAAACACACAATCAAGTGTTCAGAGAGACTCCTTGGGGGAAAAAGTGGTGAGGAGTGCGCACCCCCTGGTGGTACTGATCCCCTTCTACAGGGAAGTGTGTGTCTGGACACATACTGAGGTCCCCTCACTGTGTACCTTGCACAGTAATATACGGCCATGTCCTCGGCTCTAAGGCTGTTCATCTGCAGATACAGCATGTTCTTGGCATTGTCTCTGGAGATGGTGAATTGGCCCTTCACAGTGTCTGCGTAGCTTGTGCTACTTCCACTACTGCTAATTTCTGAGAGCCATTGTAGCCCCTTCCCTGGAGCCTGGCAGAACCAGCTCATGCAGAAGCTACTGAAGGTGAATCCAGAGGCCACACAGGAGAGTCTCAGGGACCCCTCAGGCTTCACAAGGTCTCCCCCAGACTCCACCAGCTGCACCTCACCCTGGACACCTGCAGACATAAGACATCCTGGTCAGGAAATGGTCCCACATCCCCTGTTTCTTTCACTCACCTGCACTCACATACTCAAGGTCCCTTGTTCTCCATGAATTACCTTTTAAAATAGTGACAAGGAAAACCCAGCTGAGCACAGACTCCATGGTGGTATGTCTGTGTTGTGCCCTGAGCACGGAATGGTGTCACCTGGGGATCCTGGGGCTGGGGCTCCTCTGCAGATTGAGGGTCAGGGCTGGGCTGGTTTAATCAGTATATGGAGCGCCCGATTTGCATGTCCTCTGACTATATAGTCAGCTCTAGTCTTAGATTCAATTCTTTACAAGTTATATGCAAGCATTACTTCACAACCGTACATCACTTTCTTTTGGTGGCACAGTGGATTTATGATGTTCTAAACCATCAACGTATTTATCTTCACATTTCTGTGCTTTTTTTAAATTTATTTTTTATTGGTGTTCAATTTACTAACATACAGAATAACCCCCAGTGCCCGTCACCCATTCACTCCCACCCCCCGCCCTCCTCCCCTTCTACCACCCCAAGTTCTTTTCCCAGAGTTAGCAGTCTTTATGTTCTGTCCCCTTTCTGATATTTCCCACACATTTCTTCTCCCTTCCCTTATATTCCCTTTTACTATTATTTATATTCCCCAAATGAATGAGAACATATAATGTTTGTCCTTCTCCGACTGAGTTACTTCACTCAGCATAATACCCTCCAGTTCCATCCACGTTGAAGCAAATGGTGGGCATTTGTCATTTCTAATAGCTGAGTAATATTCCATTGTATACATAAACCACATCTTCTTTATCCATTCATCTTTCATTGGACACTGAGGCTCCTTCCACAGTTAGGCTATTGTGGCCATTGCTGCTATAAACATCGGGCTGCAGGTGTCCCGGCGTTTCATTGCATTTGTATCTTTGGGGTAAATCCCCAACAGTGCAATTGCTGGGTCGTAGGGCAGGTATATTTTTAACTGTTTGAGGAACCTCCACACAGTTTTCCAGAGTGGCTGCACCAGTTCACATTCCCACCAACAGTGTAAGAGGGTTCCCTTTTCTCCGCATCCTCTCCAACATTTGTTGTTTCCTGCCTTGTTAATTTGCCCCTTTCTCACTGGTGTGAGGTGGTATTTCATTGTGGTTTTGATTTGTATTTCCCTGATGGCAAGTGATGCAGAGCATTTTCTCATATGCATGTTGGCCATGCCTATGTCTTCCTCTGTGAGATTTCTCTTCATGTCTTTTGCCCATTTCATGATTGGATTGTTTGTTTCTTTGGTGTTGAGTTTGATAAGTTCTTTATAGATCTTGGAAACTAGCCCTTTATCTGATATGTCATTTGCAAATATCTTCTCCCATTCTGTAGGTTGTCTTTTAATTTTGTTGACTGTGGCCTTTGCTGTGCAAAAGCTTCTTATCTTGATGAAGTCCCAATAGTTCATTTTTGCTTTTGTTTCTTTTGCCTTCGTGGATGTATCTTGCAAGAAGTTACTGTGGCCGAGTTCAAAAAGGGTGTTGCCTGTGTTCTTCTCTAGGATTTTGATGGAATCTTGTCTCACATTTAGATCTCTCATCCATTTTGAGTTTGTCTTTGTGTACGGTGAAAGAGAGTGGTCTAGTTTCATTCTTCTGCATGTGGATGTCCAATTGTCCCAGCACCATTTATTGAAGACACTGTCTTGCTTCCAATGGATAGTCTTTCCTCCTTTATCGAATATTAGTTGCCCATAAAGTTCAGGGTCCACTTCTGGATTCTCTATTCTGTTCCACTGATCTATGTGTCTGTTTTTGTGCCAGTACCACACTGTCTTGATGACCACAGCTTTGTAGTACAACCTGAAATCTGGCATTGTGATGCCCCCAGATATGGTTTTCTTTTTTAAAATTCCCCTGGCTATTCGGGGTCTTTTCTGATTCCACACAAATCTTAAAATAATTTGTTCTAACTCTCTGAAGAAAGTCCATGGTATTTTGATAGCGATTGCATTAAACGTGTATATTGCCCTGGGTAACATTGACATTTTCACAATATTAATTCTGCCAATCCATGAGCATGGAAAATACAGCATCCATTCCTGATCAAAACTCTTCAGAGTGTAGGGATAGAGGGAACATTCCTCGACATCTTAAAAGCCATCTATGAAAAGCCCACAGCAAATATCATTCTCAATGGGGAAGCACTGGGAGCCTTTCCCCTAACATCAGGAACAAGACAGGGATGTCCACTCTCACCTCAGCTGTTCAACATAGTGCTGGAAATCCTAGCCTCAACAATCAGACAACAAAAAGACATTAAAGGCATTCAAATTGGCAAAGAAGAAGTCAAACTCTCCCTCTTCGCCGATGACATGATACTCTACCTAGAAAACCCAAAAGCCTCCACCCCAAGATTGCTAGAACTCATACAGCAATTCGGTAGCGTGGCAGGATACAAAATCAATGCCCAGAAATCAGTGGCATTTCTATACACTAGCAATGAGACTGAAGAAAGAGAAATTAAGGAGTCAATCCCATTTACAATTGCACCGAAAAGCATAAGATACCTAGAAATAAACCTAACCAAAGATATAAGGGATCTATACCCTCAAAACTATAGAACACTTCTGAAAGAAATTGAGGAAGACACAAAGAGATGGAAAAATATTCCAATCCACATTTCTATCTGTTGTCATGCCATCCAATCCCCACCCTTTATATAGATGTAAGTCCTTTCTACTTTGCTCACATTTCTGTGTCTTTATATTTTACAAGCTGCTATACATGCAAGATTAATACTATTTTTCTCCTGTTTGTCTTATGTCCAAGTAATTTTTAACCTATCGTAAAAACCTAAAAGGGAATGAGGGAAATCTTTCTGCCCCCAAAATGCTGTGTTGTGCCTTCAGAGAGTTCCTCCCATGATACCATGTGCTCAGATAACATGTCCTGCAATAGTGATCTGGGTTCCTTGCTATGCACACTCTGAAGGGAGACCCCAAGCAAGGCACCTCTGAAATTCTGGTGGAGACACTTCCCTGTAGCCCCAGATGCACTCACAGTCGACACTCACCATGAGGCCAGGAACTGTCAGGGCTTTGGAGAACCCCTTATATCCTTTAGGTTACTAAAGGTCACATCTATCTTCTCATGAAGACATATGTATCTCACAGGGCACTGCAACTTCATTGTCCAATAAGATACACACACACACACACACACACACACACACACACACACACACACACTGTAGCTGATATTTGGAGTCAGGATCCCATTGTGCCCTTTTCCCTGCATCTAGCTCATGGGCATTGTCCTCCACCTGGACCCTGGGCCTGGGTGTGTGGCTTGTTTCAAGTCAACACAACTAAAGAAAATATGATTCAAGCAGAGATAGGAAAGTGTGTGCATGTTGGGTTTGTCTGTCCTCCCAATGCCTGGGGTCCTGCAAGTCTGTGGATACGAGGGCCCAGCCCTGCCCCTCAGATGATAATTCCCAGACTGACACACCATGTCATTGCTTCCAGAACTGTGCCTCATACCCACAGGGAGGTCTCAGTAAACATCAATGCTGTGGACATCCCCTTTGCCAGAAGGAACAGCCAGGGCTGCGATTTGAGGTCATGGACATCACTGGACAGGGAAGGCTCCTCGGATGCAAATAAATGGTATCATGCAGAAATAGGGTTCCTGAACTGCTGAATGTTGGATCAGTGTCCCCTACCTGAGTGACAGGGGAGGATCTCTGAAGTGGGGGTTTCCCTCTTGGAGATCAGTTCCTGTCTCACCTGTGCAGAGGGGCTCATGTGTATGTCAGGTTTCAAGAAGAGAAGAGCTGCACATAAAAACCAGAGTGGAGGAGATGAATCTGCTTCTGGTTTGGATGCAATACCTCCACACTAGAGCTTGATATTGTGTGTTTATGGTCCCCTTGTGCCTTCTTCATGGTGAGCAGTGCTTTGGGACCTGGGAGAACTCTGGTCACTGCTACAGTGTATGATTGTCCAGGTTGTTCTCACAGTTCTGTTCAATTGGGCTGTGCAAATAGCATATTAATGTGTTCAGGTGTGTGTCCCCTCCGACCTGGGCCAGACACTGGTTTCATTCCCATCATACAGGAGACACGGTCAGTGCAAGGACTCTGGGCTTTGCTGACTGCTGTGCTTTAGGGTGGACACCACCGAGTGTAAACATAGTCCTGGAGGAGAGGAGGGGCAGGAGCCATCATGCATTGACCATCCCTGGCCTACAGCTGAGGGCGTGGTGACCACATGATTGTGGAAGTGGTGACTCTGATAATTGGAGGAGCATAACTAGCTGCACCGTGTCAGGTGACTCAGGAGATGCTCCAGGTTGCCTGGTGGGTGGGACAGAAGAAGGGCAGGTGAATTGGGTCAGCTCTCTGAGAGTCGCCACAGCTTCTTCATGACAACTCTTTGCCCAAAAGCTCTGGTTCTGTACATTCATGGGACTCCTTCCTGCTGATTGCCCCTCTTCCTGACACCTGCTCCTTGCACCTCAGGCAGCAGGTCCTCCTGGATTCTGTGCTTCTGCCAGAACCCTCATAGACATTCCTGTTAAGCCAGCAGACCACGACCAGATAGAAGTATTGGCCAAGACCCCTATGAAAAGGAAGGAATGTCCAAGGTCCATGACATAGGGACCTGGGGTTGGTATGAATCTTGAGAGACCTGTCCTCAGGGGGTGTCACTTTTTCCCTGAACCCTTTCATTCTCCTCCTCAGACAGATGGGCATTCTGTAGCCCCTCAACTCTAATCCCTTTTGAGACACTGGTGTGTTGGTCCTGTGTACAGAGGGGCATCAAATATTCTCATGAGTAAATGCCTGTGATTTAGAGGGACTGGGTCTCAGCTGGAACCTACACAGGGGACTCCAGAGGGCCGGTATCATTCCTTGAACACAAGACATACAGTGAGAAAGCTGTGTTCTGTAACTGGTGCAGAGCTGGGTGCAGGATTGAGGGCTTTCTTGCCTTCCAAGTGGAGCTGGAACATGAGAGAAATGGTCACCACTGAGGGACCGTGGTCCATACATGAGGACAAGAGGAAATGATCAGCTCTGCCAGCAGAAATCTGTGGGTGTTCAGAGAAGCAGGAATGTAACCTGTTTCCTTAGGCTGAGTCCCTCACCTCAGTGCAAAGTTTAAATGGGTAGCCCATCATTGCTAATTATGTGTGGACCTGCTAATATTAGAGTACAAAAAATGTCCAGATAAGGATCAATGAATACAGAATTGATACATCAACAATAAAACTCTAAATCATATCAGGATTTCTCTGAGACATAGAAAGTCAAACAACATGAGCTTGCTAGTTTTAATGCTTTGAGACTCTTTCCTCTACTAACGTATGTGCTCAAGTCTTGGAGGTGAGGGGCATAAGCAGAGGAGGGAGAGAGAATGATAAAATATACAACAGGGATGAATGACTTCCTTGTAAAAGATTTATAATTCATGAAATCATCAGAGCACATGCCGGGACCTGTCCATGAGGAGCACAGAGGATGGAGAACAAAAAGTGAAGAACCAGGATGGTTAGATGGAGCACATAAGCACATGTCCAGATACCCCCTTATCCTCGTACTTCCCATGTGGAATTAGGGACTGCAAGGTGATGGGGGCTCATCTTGGAGCTAGTAACCATGGAAATGCCTGCGTTGTTGGGGCTCCGTGTCTCCTGTCGTGTGGGAAGGGGCCAATGGCCCTACCCTTTCCACCTAAGTTGAGAGTGTTCCTTCCAAGAACCATATGTGCCCCGGGTGAGTAAATGATCCTTTCAGCTTGACCGTAGGTGTTATTATGATTGTAAATGTTGCTCTAGTTTCCATGGTACCTGGCTCTCAGGACAGCTGGGACCTCAGTGCAGAATGTTGAGTCCATGACGTCATGTATCCATGGAAGTGATGTAAGAAAATGTAAGAAATGAAGAAAATTGGTAAGTCCTAGGTGAGGAGGACCAAAAGGCATATACATGAGGGCTGGGCACCATCTATTTCCAAGCTGAGGTCGTGCACATATGACGCGACTTTTTATGAAATTGGGAAAGGGGAAGCTGAATCCTAGTTCCTGGGGATTTCCTGAGAGCAGGGTCTGAAGTGACCTTTCAGATGTCTATGTTCTCTCTGGGATCTCATTCAAAAAGCCCTGGCTCCTCTTGCTCCCATGAGGAAAATGTCTTCAAAGGGCTGACCAGGGTCCTGGACACAGTCAGGAGGGAGGGTTGTGTTGCAGGTAGAACAACCTTCTGCCCCAAAGTCTGCTTACACATTCATCAAACCTCCACCTAGGTCCTGGGCCTCCACTGTGTTATGGAACCTCTGTGCTCCTCCCTCTCCTTCATCCTCTCATGATTAAAGTCCTGGATGTGCAAGTATGGGAAAAGGAGATAAATGCACAAATCATGCTGATTTTGGACAAAGCTGGGCCACTCCTCATGTTAAGTTCATTTGGGGCTGGCACACTGGCTGAGTTATAATGGGTGGACTTAACTTTCTGACACAACTGCACTCTCAGCTGCATTAATGTGTAAACTATGGGATAGGATGGCAGAGCTGTTAGATATTGTCGTCACCAGGTCCTGTTACCTGGATGGTGCAAGGACCCTTTACAAAAGGGATTGTATATAAAGTTAAAAGTCAAATGCTAAAAGTAGCTGAGGCACACAACTCACAGTAGTCAGTATGATACAACTCCATAAGGAGATGATGGCACTCAAATCCCTCAGGGTCATCACAGTCATCACTCCTGGAAACACCAAAGCATCAGTGTTTGGGTTCATGTGCCACTAATGTCTTAGCCTGTGCCCCTGGCTGGAAGAACTTCATAGACAGAGTGGATTAAACAATAGACACTCATTCCCACAGTTCTTGAGTCTAGGGATCTGAGGTCCAGCTGCAGGAAGATATGATGCCTGGAGAATGCCCATGTCCTAAGCCTCAATTCCCTGTCACTTCACATGGGCCCGGGGTGAGGGAGCTTTCCCAGTACTGGTGTATAAAGGACTAGGTCTCACAATGGGACTAAACCTCCTGACCTAAGTGCTCCTCGAAGGCCCCACCTCCTCCTCCCATCACCTGGACATTAGGTTTCACCACAGGGATGGTAGAAGACACACCCATTGAGATGACGCCAGCAGCTGAAGGATCCATGAGTTATACCCTGCAGGTGGAATGTCCACCAATCCAGCTTCTCGCCCTGAGGAACCTCATGGATCCAGTAGAAGCTTCTGGTCTCTGAGTACACAGTGTACACTTGACCTTCTGAACCAGCTGGTGACCTTGGTAAAAGGACAGCTTGCACTTGAGAGTCTGGGCAATTCCTTGATCCAAGTTTATTATCACTTCATAAATTTTTCTGCTTCTCTTTAATCATTGTTCTCATTTATCCAGAAGTCAGATTTATTTTTTAGTGCTTGGGTTGTTTTTTTATGTATATTTTTTTTTCTTTTTTTCTATTTTTTTTTATTTATTTATTTACGATAGTCACAGAGAGAGAGAGAGAGAGAGAGGCAGAGACACAGGCAGAGAGAGAAGCAGGCTCCATGCACCGGGAGCCCGACGTGGGATTCGATCCCGGGTCTCCAGGATCGCGCCCTGAGCCAAAGGCAGGCGCCAAACCGCTGCGCCACCCAGGGATCCCTTATGTATATTTTTTATTGGAGTTAGATTTGCCAAAATATAGTATAACACCCAGTGCTCCACACTTCGGGTGCCCCCCTTAGTTCCTGTCACCATGTCACCCATCCCACTGTCCACCTCTCTTGCATTGCTGATCTGACAAGAAAATGAGGTACATGGAGTTATTTGTATATTATTCATATTTAGGCAAAATATTAAATAGATATAAGCAACTCTGTCTCTTGTGCATATAAAGTAGTTGTTTTCCTATATAAACTAAGTTTCTGAATAAGTCCTTGCATAGTTAAGCACAAATTCCTTTGTTCAGAGAGGCTACCAGGGGGAAACTGCTCCTGGAGAGGAAGCCCAAGACCCTGACAGGAAGCCTGCCCAGAACCTCCATCTGCACCTGCTCCTGGGCCTTCAAGACATAAGTGGTGAGGAGTGTGCACCCCCTGGTGGTCCTGATCCTCTTCTACAGGGATGTTTGTATCTGGGCTCACACTGAGGTCCCCTCACTGTGTCCTTCACACAGTAATACACGGCCGTGTCCTCGGATCTCAGGCTGTTCATCTGCAGATACAGCGTGTTCTTGACGTTGTCTCTGGAGATGGTGAATTCACCCTTCACAGCATCTGTGTAGCTTGTGCTACTTCCACCGCTGTTAAAACCTGCGACCCACTGCATCCCCTTCCCTGGAGCCTGGTGAGCCCAGCCCATGTTGTAGCTACTGAAGGTGAATCCAGGGACCACACAGGAGAGTCTCAGGGACGCCCCAGGCTTCACCAGTTCTCCCCCAGGCTCCACCAGCTGCACCTCATGTGGACACCTGCAGACACAAGACATCCTGGTCAGAATACTGTCCCACATCCCCTGTTTCTCTCACTCGCCTGCACTCACATACTCAAGGTCTCTTGTTCTCCATGAATTACCTTTTAAAATTGCCAGAAGTTAAACCCACGTGAGCAAAGACTCCATGGTGAGTTGTCTGTGTTCTGCCCTGATCCCCGAATGGGGTCACCTGGGGATCCTGGGGCTGGGGTTTCTCTCCCAGCTGCAGGGTTGGGAATGAATTGGTTTAATCAGTGGAGAGAGGGCCCTGTTTGCATATCATCTGAGTATACAATGAGAACTAGAATTAGATATGATCCTTTAAGTGTTATTAACAAGGATTGCTTTATATCTGCAGGCAACAGTATGTAATGTTTTGTGACTATATGAAGTGTGCTAATCTGTGAACAGATTTTCCTTTTCATCTCTTTATGTCTTTTGAAAAGCCTCTCATTAAGAAAATAATAAATAAAAAATAAAAATCTCCCATCAATGTAGGTAATTTTTGTATTCAGTGTTTTGCCTTCATCCTTTTTTTTAATAAATTAATTTTTTATTGGTGTTCAATTTACCAACATACAGAATAACCTGTTTGTCTTCATCCTGATGTTTAATCCTAAATACTTTATTTTTAATGCCAGTGTCAGTGGGATTATTTTTAATTTCCTTTTATATGATAGCACATTAGTGTGTGGAAACATGGCTTTATTTTCCATGTTTCTTGTATTTCTTGATTCCCTAAAATAATTCATTTGTCTAAGAATTTGTTTGTAGAGTTTGACCTTATAGAAATAATGTCATATGGAAAAAAATAATTTTTCCTCTATTTTGATGTAAGTACCCTTCTATCATTCCCTAAATTTCCTGTCTAGATCTTCCCATTGTTGTGGCAGAAAGATTTTCATTCTCTTCTCCTGGGTTTTTTGTCTGGTCTACCAACTCAGTAGAAATAAGACAGATCTAGGGGGAAATGTACTTCATTTTGCAAGTGTATGGGATACCTAGGATACTACATCCAGAAAACGACCAAAGTAGGCAGTTGTTGTGGCTCTTAGACAAGAAGACATTGGTTTTGGTGATATTTAAAGAGATGATTTGGGTTTAGGTCAGTAAGTTAGTGAGGGAAATGACAAGGGATGTTGATCCAGCCTTCTGGGCCCTAAGTTCCCTATTCTGGTGCTGAGGATGATTCTCACCTCCTGGTACAGAGACAAGAACATCCAATGTGTGATTTATTTCCTGCCATCACGGAGATATAGGAGGCTCAGTGTGCCTCCTCTGGGTGTTACCAGGTGACTCTTATTCAAAATAACCTAGGGGACCAGCTGACATGTTTGTGGTGTCCAGTTTATTGTCCTTCATGATACCATGTTGAATACTCATGGTGGGAATCAGCATCCTTGCCTGGCTATTGATTTGACTGGCAGGCTTCAGTTTTTCACTGTCAGATATTATGTTGGTGTGGCTTTTTTGGAAATCACCACTATTTTGTTGACAAAATTCTTCTGCCTTGAGTGTTAAGATGTTTTGAAGATAAAAGTCTATTGGATTTTGTTAAATGGTTGTAGGCATCAAAGGAAAGGATGATGTACATCCAATTGTTCACTCTGTTACTATAGTGGGCCCCATTTATGATCTGGGCATATTGAAGGATCCTTGCATGCCAGGGCTGGTTTTCTCTAGGTCATCTTGTATGATCCATTCCATGTGCTGTTGCATTCAGGATGCCAGGATTTTTGTGTTTATGTGTATCTGAGATATTGTGCATGAGTCCCTTCCTGTAGGGTCCTTGACTTGCTTTGGCGTCAGAGTCATCCTGGCCTCCTTAAATGAATTTGATCATGAACCATTTTAATTGATTGGAAGGTTTGGAGATGTTTTGGCCTTAATTCTTCTTAAGATATTTGGTAGAATTCATAGATAAAGTAATCTGATCTTGGATTTTTTATGCTTGTTATTTTTGTATATTTTTATTGGAGTTTGATTTGCTAACATATAGTAAAACACCAAGTGCTCATCCCATCAATTGCCCCTCTCAATGCCTGTCTTCCAGTCACATCATCCTCCCACCCACTTCCCCTTCCACTACCCATTGTTCATATCCCAGAGTTAGGACACTCTCGTGTTCTGTCTCTCTCTCTGATATTTCCCACTCATTTTCCCTCCATTCCCTTATAATCCCTTTCACTATTTCTTATATTCCCCATATTAGTGAAACCATATGATGATTGTCCATCTCTGATTGACTTACTTCACTCAGCATAATGCCCTCCAATTCCAACTACATTGAAGCAAATGGTGTATTCGACATTTCTAATGGCTGAGTAATATTCCATTACATACATAGACCACATATCCTTTATCCATCATCTTTCAATGGACACCAAGCCTCCTTCCACAGTTTGGCTATTGTGGACATAGTTGCTATGAACATTGGGGTGCAGCTGTTCTGCCATTTCACAAAAATCCATATATTTGGGGTAAATCCCCAGCAGTGCAATTTCTGGGTCATAGGGCAGATCTATTTTTAACCTTTTGAGGAACCTCCACAGTTTTCCAGAGTGGCTGCACCAATTCACATCCCCAACAGTGCAAGATGGTTCTCCTTTCTCCACATCCTCTCCAACATGTGTTGTTTCCTGTCTTGTTAATGTTCACCATTCTCACTGGTGTGAGGTGGGATCTCATTGTGGTTTTGATTTGTAATTCCCTGATGGCAAGGGATGTGGAGCATTTTCTCATGTGCTGGTTGGCCATGTGTATGTATTCCTCTGTTAAATTTCTGTTCATGTCCTTTTTAAAAATGATTATTTATTTACTTATTCATTAGAAACACAGAGAGGTGAGAGAGAGAGGCAGAGACACAGGCAGAGGGAGAAGCAGGTTCCATGCAGGGTGTCTGATGTGGGACTTTTTCCTGGGTCTCCAGGATCACGCCCTGTGGTGAAAGTGTCACTAAACCACTGAGCCACCTGGACTGCCCTGTTCATGTCTTTTGCTCATTTCATGATTGGATTGTTTGTTTCTTTTCTGTTGGGTTTAATTAGTTTTTATAGATCTTGGATACTAGTCATTTATCTGAAATGTCATTTGCAAATATAGTATCCCATTCCGTAGGTTGTCTTTGAGTTTTGTTGACTGTTTCTCTTGCTTCAGAAGCATTTTATCCTGGTTAAGTCCCAATAGTTCATTTATGCTTTTATTTTCCTTGCCTTCATAGATGTATCTTGCAAGAAGTTGCTGTGGCCAAATTCAAAAAGGGTGTTGCCTGCGTTCTCCTCTAGGATTTTGTTTGTACATGGAAGTAAAAATTCTCAACAAATTATTAGCCAATAGCCTTCAACAGTATATTAAGTGGATTTTTCTCCATGACGAAATGGGATTTATCCCCGTGATGCAACATTGGTTCAATATTTGTAAAACAATCAACATGATCGATAACATAAACAAGAGAAAAAAACAAGAACCGTATGATCTTCTTCATAGATGCAGAGAAATCATTTGACACAATACATCATCCATTCCTGAGAAAACAACAAATGTTTGAGTGGATATGAAGACAGGGGAACGCTCTTGCACTGTTGGTGGGAATGTGAACTGGAGCAGCCACTCTGGAAAACTGTGTGGAGGTTCCTCAAAGAGTTAAAAATAGAGCTACCCTACCCTCCAGCATTTGCACTACTGGGGACTTATCCCAAAGATACAGATGAAGTGGGAGATAGAGACACCTGCACCCCAATGTTTATAGCAGCAATGTCCACAATAGCCAAACTGTGGAAGGAGCTTCGGTGTCCATCAAAAGATGAATGGATAAAGAAGATGTGGTATCTGTATACAATGGGATATTACTCAGCCATTATAAACGAAGAATACCCACTATTTGCTTCAACGTAGATGGACCTGAGGGTATTATGCTGAGTGAAGTATGTCAATCAGAAAAGGAGAAATATTATTTGGTTTCATTCATTTGGGGAATATAAAAAATAGTGAAAGGGATTAGAGGGGAAAGGAGAGAAAATGAGTGGGAAATAACAGTGAGGGTGACAGACCATGAGAGACTCCTAATTCTGGGAAACTTACAAGGGATGGTGGAAAGGGAGGTGGTCAGGGGGGGTGGAGATGACTGAGCGACAGGCACTGAGGGGCTCTTGACGGGATGAGTACCAAGTGTTATGCTATATGTTGGCAAATTGAACTGCAATAAAATATACAAAAATAAGAAAAATATCTTCAGAGTGTAGGGATAGAGGGAATATTCCTCAGCATCTTAAAAGTCATCTACCCAAAGCACACAGCAAATATCATTCTCAATGGGGAAACACTAGGAGACTTTTCTCTAAGATCAGGAACACGACAGTGATGTCCACTCTCACCACACTGCTATTCAACATAGTACTAGAAGTCCTAGGCACAGCCATCAGGCAACAAAAAGTTATTAAGGGAATTCAAACTGGCAAAGAAGAAGTCAAACTGTCTCTCCTTGCATACTCCACCCCAAGATTTCTAGAACTCCTACAACAATTCGGCAGTGTGGCAGGATACAAACTCAATGCCCAGAAATCAGTGACATTTCTATACACTATCAATGAGACTGAAGAAAGAGAAATAATGAATCAATCCCATTTACAATTGCACCCAAAAGCATAAGGTACCTAGGAATAAACCTAACAAAAAAGGTAATGGATCTATACCCTAAAAACAATAGAACACTTCTGAAGAAAGTTGAGGAAGACACACAGAGATGGAAAATTATTCCATGCTCAAGGATTGGAAGAATTAATATTGTGAAAATCTCAATGCTACCTAGGGCAATATACACGTTCAATGCAATCACTATCAAAATACCTTGGACTTTCTTCAGAAGTTGGAACCAATAATATTAAGATTTGTATGGACTCAAAAAGACCCTTGACAGCACTTGACAGGATGAGCACTGGGTGTTATCGTATATGTTGGCAAATTGAAGTCCAATAAAAATACACAAAAAATAAACATAAAAACACAAATCATTGTGTTATTTGAATAATTAAGCCATAATATTTGTCATGCACAGTGATACTCTTTCATCGAAGGAGAGAAGAGATGGGGTCTGAGGAGATCCTGAAGACACAGCATGTCACATGATGTAGTTTCCAAATGCCCATGGTCCCCAGTCGTGCTCCCCTATATTTTCTCTCTCAACCTGCACCTGTGGTCTCATGAGGATAGTCCTACAGTTAGTTCTCTGAGCAAGAATGAAGGTGAGCCTGGTTCATAGAGGGTTATGCATGATATTCATTCAATACTTAAATGTGGTACTTACGAATCTCACCACATTCTCCACCACCCAGAAACACCTGGATATATGGAACAGAATTTCATCTACCCATATATGAGTAAGTTAAGATGATTGGGGATTAAGCGTTTAGTAATCCTGTCAGGAAATGTATGGGACAAACTCTAGGGCAAACTGACAGAAGAGAATATATATTTGGCAGTTGAACAAGGTAGGTGCACACAGCAGCTTTTATTCTCATGATGTTACAGAATGAGGACTGTAGTTATGCATATTTCCTTATTTTTTCTGTGAATATGTTTTTTTTGTTTTCTTCCCTCTATTTTTTCTTTGTCATTTAACATATGATATATAGACTTTATTTTATTTTATTTTTATAATAAATTCATTTTTATTGGTGTTCAATTTACAAACATACAGAATAACACCAAGTGCTCATCCCGTCAAGCGCCCCCCTCAGTGCCCGTCACCCATTCACCCCAAACTCCCGCCCTCCTCCCCTTCCACTACCCCTAGTTCGTTTCGCAGAGTTAGAAGTCTTTATATTCTGTCTCCCTTTCTGATATTTCCCACACATTTCTTCTCCCTTCCCTTATATTCCCTTTTACTATTATTTATATTCCCCAAATGAATGAGATCATATACTGTTTGTCCTTCTCTGATTGACTTACTTCACTCAGCAAAATACCCTCCAGTTTCATCCACGTTGAAGCAAATGGTGGGTATTTGTCATTTCTAATGGCTGAGTAATATTCCATTGTATACATAAACCACATCTTCTTTATCCATTCATCTTTCGATGGTCACTGAGGCTCCTTCCACATTTGGGATATTGTGGACATTGCTGCTAGAAACATCGGGGTGCAGGTGTCCCGGTGTTTCATTGCATCTGAATCTTTAGGGTAAATCCCCAAAAGTGCAATTGCTGGGTCATAAGACAGGTCTATTTTTAACTATTTGAGGAACTTCCACACAGTTTTCCAGAGTGGCTGCACCAGTTCACATTCCCACCAACAGTGTAAGAGGGTTCCCTTTTCTCTGCATCCTCTCCAACATTTGTGGCTTCCTACCTTGTTAATTTTCCCCATTCTCACTGGTGTGAGGTGGTTCTCATTGTGGTTTTGATTTGTATTTCCCTGATGGCAAGTGATGCAGAGCATTTTCTCATGTGCATGTTGGCCATGTCTATGTCTTCCTCTGTGAGATTTCTCTTCATGTCTTTTGCCCATTTCATGATTCGATTGTTTGTTTCTTTGGTGTTGAGTTTAATAAGTTCTTTATAAATCTTGATCCAGATAAGAAGCTTTTGCACAGCAAAGGATACAGTCAACAAAACTAAAAGACAACCTACAGAATGGGAGAAGATATTTGCAAATGACATATCAGATAGACTTTATTTCATTTAACAATTCTAATTCTTACACCATAATATTTCATCTAGGGAACTTCAAGGAGACAAATAAAAATCAATCAGGAGCCTCACCTCCTCAACTGGAGAAGGGGTTGGTGTAGTTGGATTTTGTACAGAACGCTCTCACATATAAGGTGACATTATGACCATGTTATTTTCTTCCTTTACACATGAGTATGATTTATGGAGGTACACGTGGACATACATATTTAGAGGAGCTTGACCTGTGATGGTTAACTTTACGTGTTTGAGGCTAGACCATGGGTGCCCAGAGTAGTGGTTGTTTCTGTGGACATCTGGGATGATGATTGCCAAACAGATCAGTATGTACATTCCTTGTCTCCATGTGACTTGACATCATCCAACCCATTAGGATTCTGAATAGAATACAAGGCAGAGGGAGGAACAATTCCATCATTGTTCCTTCCTGCATTCACATTTGTGTTGTATTATTTGTCTCGTCCTGCCCCAGGACTGAGAGTTACACCATCAGGTCCCCAGGTTCACAGACTAGACAGCCATGTAGAATCAGATGAGAATTAGTCTACTGGCTTTCCAGGGCCTCTACCTTGTGATCATAGATCCTGGGCCTTGTCTGTTTATTCAGTCACGTAAGCCAATGGGTTATGGGCTCTGTTTCTCTGGAGAAACATGACTTGTACATGGAGAAACTGGGTTCCCCTATAGTTTAAAGTAATTGAAACAAGACGTAACACATGAAAAGGCCTGAGACACAAGTTAGGCTCTGAATTATAATATTTTGTGTTTGGGACAAGAGACAGGTGACAATAATGAGGAACTATGGGATCCTGAAGACATCACCAGATTCATGAAGAAATAGATCTCTAGTCCTTGAACAGGTATGAGGGAAGCCTGGTTCTACTGACCTTGGAAAAATTACTATAGTCATGCAGAAGCAGGAGGGCAGATGAGAATCTCAGGATACTATAATCATGAAGCACGTATAGAAATGATTTGACTTAGGAATGGTCTAATAAAATGAGTACATATTTCATGAAAAATTAAAAGTTTATCTAATGTTGAAATATTCAAGTCAACAATGATTATTCAAAAGATTGATATACTGTCTATTGTTAAATTAGAGTATTTAGGAATTATTTAAAGAACAATTTATTAAAATATTTAATACACGGGCTATATATTTACCCATGGATATATTGCCAAAATATATATTTATGCTTCTATATTTAAATTAAATATATATTTTCCAAATTTTAAAATTGTTAAATACCAACATTTTGGATTATGATTTCTCAAAATATATGTATTTAATTCTTTATTTCCAGACATCTAAAAATATTTACTATAAGGGGCAGGAGGCAAGATTGTGGAAATGTAGGGGAGCTCATTTCAACTGATCCATTGAATTCAGCTATTCTGCTATTAAATCATCTAACTTCCTTGAATTCACCCTGATATGTAAGAAAAGAGTTGCCAAAATTCTACAAGTAGAAAAGTTTCCACTTTCCTCAAGGTAGGAGGTGCACAGCAGTGAATCCCAAACAATTATTGAAAGTTAAGAGGAAGGGCAAGATGGTGGAAGAGTAGGGTCCCCAAATCACCTGTCCCCACCAAATTACCTAGATAACCTTCAAATTATCCTGAAAATCTATGAATTTGGCCTGAGATTTAAAGAGAGAACAGCTGGAACGCTACAGTGAGAAGAGTTCACGCTTCTATCAAGGTAGGAAGACGGGGAAAAAGAAATAAAGAAACAAACGGTGTCCAGGGGGGAGGAGCCCCACGAGGAGCAAGGCTAAGGCCGAGGCGAGTGTGCACAGGACAGGAGAGCCCCCTCCCGGAGAAGCAGGAGCTGCACCAATCTTCCTGGGCAGAAAGGCGCCCGCAGGTAGTTAGAGCAGGATGCAGGAGGGAGGGGTGCTCTCAGGCTCCCTGGGACACTAACAGACACATTCATGCCCAGGAGAGTGCGCCGAGCTCCCTAAATGGCTGCAGCGTGCACGGCGGGACCCGGAGCAGCACGGAGGGGCTTGGGCGGCAGCTCTGCGGAAGGGGGTGCACAGCCCCGGGAGCAGCTCGGAGATGGCTCTGGCAGAAGAAGAGGCTCCCCGTGGAGAGGGCTGCGTGGCTCTGGCAGAGGAAGAGGCTCCGCACGGAGGGGGCTGTGTGGCTCCAGGAACAGCTCCAAGGGTCTCAGGCGCCGGATCCATAGAGGGAGCTACACGCCTGGGAGCGCTAATCCAACAGCACAGGCCTGGGAGCACTGGGCGCCGGGACAAAGCCCAGGATCCGACCTCCCCCCAGGACAGTCAGAGGCCTGGATGGCATAGGACCACAAGGATGCTCCTGCCCCGAGATGAGCAGAACAGTGGCCCCGCCCCTGGAGCATCCAGGCCCTACAGACGGAGAGTTCCATAGTTACTGCAGGGGCTGAATCCAGGGCTCCAGAGCTGGATGCCACCAATGAGGCTGTTCCTCCTGGGACCTCACGGGGTAAACAACCCCCAATGAGCACTGCACCAGGCAAGGGGCAGAGCAGCTCCCCCAAGTGCTAACACCTGAAAATCAGCACAACAGGCCCCTCCCCCAGAAGACCAGCTAGACGGACAAGTTCCTGGGGAAGTCAAGGGACTTAAAGTATTCAGAATCAGAAGATACTCCTCCGTGTTTGTTTGTTTGTTTGTTTTTTTGCTTTTTGATTTGTTTGCTTCCCCCACCCTTTTTTCCTTTCTTTCTTTTTCTTTCTCTTTCTCTTCTTTTTTATTCTTCCTTTTTTCTTTTTTCTTTTTCTCTTTTCTCTTCTTCTTTCTCTCCTGTCTTTTTCTCCTTTTCCCAATACAACTTGTTTTTGGCCACTCTGCACTGAGCAAAATGACTACAAGGAAAACCTGACCTCAAAAGAAAGAATCAGAAACAGTCCTCTCTCCCACAGAGTTACAAAATCTGGATTACAATTCAATGTCAGAAAGCCTATTAAGAAAAAAAAATAAAGCCTATTAAGAAGCACTATTATACAGCTACTGGTGGCTCTAGAAAAAAGCATAAAGGACACAAGAGACTTCATGATGGCAGAATTTAGATCTAATCAGGCAGAAATTAATTAAAATCAATTGAATGAGATGCAATGCAAACTAGAAGTCCTGACGACAAGGGTTAACGACGTGGAAGAAAGAGTGAGTGACATAAAAGACAAGTTGATGGCAAAGAGGGAAACTGAGGACAAAAGAGACACACAATTAAAAGACCATGAAGATAGATTAAGGGAAATAAACGACAGCCTGAGGAAGAAAAACCTACGTATAACTGGGGTTTCTGAGAGCGCCGAAAGGGAAAGAGGGCCAGAATATGTATTTGAACAAATCATAGCTGAAAACTTTCCTAATCTGGGAAGGGAAACAGGCATTCAGATCCAGGAAAGAGAGAGATCCCCCCTAAAATCAATAAAAACCATTCAACACCTCGACATTTAATAGTGAAGCTTGCAAATTCCAAAGATAAAGAGAAGATCCTTAAAGCAACAATAGACAAGAAATCCCTGACTTTTATGGAGAGGAATATTATGGTAACAGCAGACCTCTCCACAGAGACCTGGCAGGCCAGAAAGGGCTGGCAGGATATATTCAGGGTCTTAAATGAGAAGAACATGCAACCAAGAATACTTTATCCAGCAAGGCTCTCATTCAAAATGGAAGAAGAGATAAAGAGCTTCCAAGACACGCAAGAACTGAAAGAATATGAACTGACCTCCAAACCAGCTCTGCAAGAAATTTTAAGGGGGACTATTAAAATTCCCCTTTGAGAAGGAGTTCAGTGCAACAATCCACAAAAAGAAGGACTGAATACATATCATGATGACACTAAACTCATATCTTTCAATAGTCACTCTGAACGTGAACAGGCTTAATGACACCATCAAAAGGCGCAGGGTTTCAGACTGGATAAAAAAGCAGGACCCATCTATTTTCTGTCTATAAGAGACTCATTTTAGACAGAAGGACACCTACAGCCTGAAAATAAAAGGTTGGAGAACTATTTACAATTCAAATGGTGCTCAAAGAAAGCAGGGGTAGCCATCCTTATATCAGATAAACTAAAATTTACCCCGAAGACTGTAGTGAGAGATGAAGAGGGACATTATATCATACTTAATGGATCTATCCAACAAGAGGACTTAACAATCCTCAATATATATGCCCCGAATGTGGGAGCTGCCAAATATATCAATCAATTAATAACCAAAGTTAAGGCAAACTTAGATAATAATACACTTATACTTGGTGACTTCAATCTAGCTCTTTCTACTCTCGATAGGTCTTCTAAGCACAACATCTCCAAAGAAACGAGAACATTAAATGATACACTGGACCAGATGGATTTCACAGATATCTACAGAACTTTACATCCAAACTCAACTGAATACACATTCTTCTCAAGTGCACATGGAACTTTCTCCAGAATAGACCACATACTGGGTTATATATCGGGTCTGAACAGATACCAAAAGATTGGGATCGCCCCCTGCATATTCTCAGACCATAATGCCTTGAAATTAGAACTAAATCACAACAAGAAGTTTGGAAGGACCTCAAACACGTGGCGGTTAAGGACCATCGTGCTAAAAGATGAAAGGGTCAACCAGGAAATTAAGGAAGAATTAAAAAGTTTCATGGAAAAAAAAATAAATGAAAACAAAAAAAATAAAAAGTTTCATGGAAACTAATGAAAATGAATATACAACCGATCAAAAACTTTGGGATGCAGCAAAAGCAGTCCTAGGGTGAAATACATCGCAATAGAAGCATCCATTCAAAAACTGGAAAGAACTCAAATACAAAAGCTAATCTTACACATAAAGGAGTTAGAGAAAAAACAGCAAATAGATCCTACACCCAGCAGAACAAGAGAGTTAATTAAGATTCGAGAAGAACTCAACGAAATCGAGACCAGAAGAACTGTGGAACAGATCAACAGAACCAGGAGTTGGTTCTTTGAACGAATTAATAAGATAGATAAACCATTAGCCAGCCTTTTTAAAAAGAAGAGAGAGAAGACTTAAATAAGTAAAATCATGAATAAGAAAGGAGAGATCACTACCAACACAAAGGAAATAAACTATTTAAAAAACATATTATGAACAGCTATATGCCAATAAATTAGGCAATATAGAAGAAATGGACGCATTCTTGGAAAGCCACAAACTACCAAAACTGGAACAGGAAGAAATAGAAAACCTGAGCAGGCCAATAACCAGGGAGGAAATTGAAGCAGTCATCAAAAACCTCCCAAGACACAAGAGTCCAGGGCCAGATGGCTTCCTAGGAGAATTCTATCAAACGTTTAAAGATGAAACCATACCTATTCTACTAAAGCTGTTCGGAAAGATAGAAAGAGATGGAGTATTTCCAAATTCGTTCTATGAAGCCAGCATCACCTTAATTCCAAAACCAAAGACCCCACCAAAAAGGAGAATTACAGACCAATATCCCTGATGAACATGGATGCAAAAATTCTCAACAAGATACTAGCCAATAGGATCCAATTGTACATTAAGAAAATTATTCACCATGGCCATGTAGGATTTATCCCAGGGACACAGGGCTGGTTCAACACTGGTAAAACAATCAATGTGATTCATCATATCAGCAAGAGAAAAACCAAGAACAATATGATCCTGTCATTAGATGCAGAGAAAGCATTTGACAAAATACAGCATCCATTCCTGATCAAAACTCTCCAGATTGTAGGGATAGAGTGAACATTCCTCAGCATCTTAAAAGCCATGTATGAAAAGCCCACAGCAAATATCATTCTCAAAGGGGAAGCACTCGGAGCCTTTCCCCTAAGATCAGGAAGAAGACAGGGATGTCCACTCTCACCACTGCTATTCAACATAGTACTGGATGTCCTAGTCTCAGCAATGACAACAAAAAAGACATTAAAGTCATTCAAATTGGCAAAGAAGAAGTCAAACTCACCCTCTTCGCCAATGACATGATACTCTACATAGAAATCCCAAAAGCCTCCACCCCAAGATTGCTAGAACTCATACAGCAATTTGTTAGTGTGGCAAGATACAAAATCAATGCCCAGAAATCAGTGGCATTTCTATACACTAACAATGAGACTGAAGAAAGAGAAATTGAGGAGTCAATCCCAATTACAATTGCACCCAAATGCATAAGATACCTAGGAATAAACCAAACCAAAGAGGTAAAGGATCTTTACCCTAAAAGCTATAGAACACTTCGAAAGAAATTGAGGAAGACACAAAGAGATGGAAAAATATTCCATGCTCATGGATTGGCAGAATTAATATTGTGAAAATGTCAATGTTACCCAGGGAAATTTACATGTTTAATGCAATCCCTATCAAAATACCATGGACTTTCTTCAGAGAGTTGGAAAAAATTATTTTGAGATTTGTGTGGAATAAGAAAAGAGCCCGAATAGCCAGGGAAAGTTTACAAAAGGAAACCATCGATGGGGGCATCACAATGCCAGATTTCAGGTTGTACTACAAATCTGTGGTCATCAAGACAGTGTGGTACTGGCACAAAAACAGACACATAGATCAATGGAACAGAATAGAGAACCCAGAAGTGGATCTTGAACTTTATGGTCAACTAATATTCGATAAAGGAGGAAGGAATATCCATTGGAAGAAAGGCAGCCTCTTCAATAAATGGTGCTGGGAAAATTGGACAACCACATGCATAAGATTGAAACTAGACAACTCTCTTGCACCATACACAAAGATAAACTCAAAATGGATGAGAGATCTAAATGTGAGACAAGATTCCATCAAATTCCTAGAGGAGAACACAGGCAACACCCTTTTTGAACTTGGCCACAGTAACTTCTTGCAAGATACATCCACGAAGGCAAAAGAAACAAAAGCAAAAATAAACTACTGGGACTTCATCAAGATAAGAAGCTTTTGCACAGCAAAGGATACAGTCAACAAAACTCAAAGACAACCTACAGAATGGGAGAAGATATTTTCAAATGACGTATCAGATAAAGGGCTAGTTTCCAAGATCTATAAAGAACTTATTAAACTCAACACCAAAGAAACAAACAATCCAATCATGAAATGGGCAAAAGACATGAAGAGAAATCTCACAGAGGAAGACATAGACATGGCCAACATGCACATGAGAATGTCCTCTGCATCACTTGCCATCAGAGAAATACCAATCAAAGCACAATGAGATACCACCTCACACCAGGGAGAATGGGGAAAATTAACAAGGTAGGAAGCCACAAATGTTGGAGAGGATGCGTAGAAAAGGAAACCCTCTTGCGCTGTTGGTGGGAATGTGAACTGGTGCAGCCACTCTGGAAAACTGTGTGGATGTTCCTCATAGAGTTAAAAATAGACCTGCCCAACAACCCAGGAATTGCATTGTTTGGGATTTACCCCAAAGTTTCCGATGCAATGAAATGCCTGGACACCTGCCTCCGATGTTTCTAGCAGCAATGTCCACAATACCCCAACTGTGGAAGGAGCCTCGGTGTCCATCAAAAGATGAATGGATAAAGAAGATATGGTTTATGTATACAATGGAGTATTACTCAGACATTAGAAATGACAAATACCCACCATTTGCTTCAACATGAATGGAACTGGAGCATATTATGCTGAGTGAAGTAAGTCAATCAGAGAAGGACAAACAGTGTATGTTCTCATTCATTTGGGGAATATAAATGATAGTGAAAGGGGATATAAGGGAAGGGAGAAGAAATGTGTGGGAAATATCAGAAAGGGAGACAGAGCATAGAGACTTCTCACCCTCGGAGGCGAACTAGGGGTGGTGGAAGGGAAGTAGGTCGTGGGGTGGGGGTGAATGTGTGACAGGCACTGGGAGGGCACTTGACAGGATGAGTACTGGGTGTTATTCTGTATGTTAGTAAATTGAACACCAAGAAAAAATAAATTTATTTAAAATTTTTTTTAAAAAGTTAAATGGGGGACTTCATCAGCTGGCTCCATAATCTGGAAAGTGATAGAGCCTCTGAGTGTAAAATGGGAACCCTTTTAAATCTTCCCAGTGAGAGATGTCCCGGCCTGAAAGGTGCTCAAGGGGTGAAAGAGATCAGTATCCGAGTTGGTACAGTGTGGTCTCAAGAAAGCAGAAGTCACAGAGGGTACAGGGCTGCCTGACACAGTGGCGTTCCCAGGATTAGAGCTGGGAAACAAGGTTGGCAAGCCCAGGACGGTGTTCTCATCTCCGGTGGCCTTATACCTGGAGCTGCCCATGGATGGGGTGACCAGGCTGTGTTGGAGTCCTGCAAGGGACAGGATTGGGGGACCCTCCACCTTTCCCTGGGAGGGGCAGATGGGTGCGCCCATGACCCAGAGACAGCTTTCAGTGTGGGGACCTGTAATGGACAGTACGGAGATGACCCTCTACATTTCCCCAGAGGGGTAGATCAGGTGCATGCTGGATTAGGTGACCAATCTCCATGTTGGGGCCCTGCAGAGTGCACACATGGGGACCCTCTGCCTTCCCACAGACCATAGGTGTGGGCTCATCCACAGTAGTCTGCAGAGTTAGGCCACACAACAGTGAAGACCACTCATCCTTAAGTGTTTACTAAGGAGAGGGGACAGCAATCTCTCAACTCTGCAGCTGGAGATCCAGGTGCCACCGTTTTGTTTTCCTCATGCTTGTTGCATTCCCATGGGCAGCCATCTGTCCCAGGACTTTTGATTGTTAGAAGAATTTAAATATGTTTGATTTTCATTTCTTGGTTTTGGGTCTTTACAAATTTTCTACTCACTCCTGTTTCTGACTGGGTTGTTTCTACATTTACTTGAAGGCATCCATTTTTTCTCTGATTGTTGAATTTGTTGGCATGTTATTGCTCATAATGTTCTCTCTGTTTAATAATTTATTTTTAATTTATTTATTCAATATTTTATTTAAGTTCAATCTACCAGCATATAGTAACACCAAGTGCTCATCTCATTGAGTGCCTTACTTAGTGTCCATCACCCAGGTACCATGTCCTACCACACACCTCCCCTTCTGGAACCCTTTGTTCGAGTCCCAGAGATAGGAATCTCTCATGATTTGTCTTCCTCTCTGATTTATCCCCACACAATTTCCCTCCTTCCATTATGATCCCATTCACTTTTTCTCATATTCCACATATTAGTGAATCTATGATGATTGTCCTCTGACTTATTTCATTGGTAAAATACCCTGTAGTTCCATACACGTTGATGGAAATGGTACTTACTGATCCTTTCTAATGATGGAGAAATATCCCTTTGTATATATAAACTGTATCATGTTTATCAATTCATCTGACAAAGGACATCATGGCTTCTCTGGGAATTTGGCTCTTGTGGACATGGCTGCTACAAACATGGGGGTGCAGGTGTCCTGCCATTTCACTGCATCTGTATCTTTGGGATAAATCCCTGACAGTGCAATTTCTGGGTCTTAGGCAGATCTATTTTTAACTCTTAGAGGAACCCCACACAGTTTTCCAGAGTGGCTGCACCAGTTCACATTCCCACCAACAGTGCAAGATGTTTCCCCTTTCTCCACATCCTGCCCATTTGGTGTTTTCTTTCTTATTAATTTTCCTATTCTCTGTGGTGTGAAGTGTCAGCTGAATGTGTTTGGATGTGCTTTTTCCTGATAGAGAGTGATGTGGAGCATTATTTTCATGGACTTGTTGGCAATAAGTAGGTTTTTTTTGGAGAAATTTCCGTTCATGTTTTCTCCTCATTTCTTGACTGGATTCCTTGTTTCTTGTGTGTTGAGTTTGATAAGTTCTTTATAGATGTTGGTTACAAGTTCTTTGATTTTTCATTTACTAATATCATCTACCCTTCTGTATGTTGTGTTTTAGGTTTGTTGACAGTTTCCTTTGCTCTTCAGGACATTTTTTTTGATGGAGCTCCCAAAATACAATTTTGCTTTTGATTCCCAGATCATTATACATATGCCTTGCAAGAAATTGCTGTGGCTAAGTTTCAAAACATTGTTCTCTCTCTTATCCTCCTAGAGATTTTGATGGATTGTTGTCTCATATTTAGATCTTTTAACTATTTTGACTTTATCTTTTGTCTGGTATAAGAGAATGGTCTACTTTAATTCTTCTACATGTGTCATTCAATTCTCCCTGTGCCAATTATTTTTGAGAATATTTTATGTTCCAAGTGGACATTCTTTCCTATTTTATTGAAGATTATAGACTATATGTTTGAGGGTCCATTTCTGGATTCTCTATTCTGATGTATTGATCGTGTGTCTGTTTTTTTGACAGTACCACACCGTCTTAATGGTCACGGCTTTGTAGTACAGCTTGAAATCAGGCATTCTGAAGACCCAGCTTTGGTTTTCTTTCTCAACCTTACTCTGGCTATTGGAGCTCTTTTCTGATTTCATAGAAATCTGAGGATTATTTGTTCCATCACTAGGAAGAAAGCTTGTGGTATTTTGATAGGAACTGCATTCAATATCTAGATTGCCCTGGGTAGCATAGACATTTTCACAACGTTTATTCTTCTGATCCTTGAGCATAGAATGTTTCTCCATCTGTTTGTGTCTTCATTCATTTCTTTCATAAGTGTTCTCTAGATTTAAAGTACAGGTTCTTTACCTTATTGGTTAGGTCTATTCCTAGGTATCTTATATTGGAGCCATTGTAAATGAGTTTAATACCCTAATTTCTCTGTTATCAGTATCATTGTTACTGTGTAGGAATGCAGCTGCCTTCTAGCTGTGGTGTATCTCCTGCCACATCCCTAAGTTGCTACGTCCTTTCTAGAAACTTTAGATGCCATCTCTTGTGGTTTATATAAAAATATCATGTACTCTGCAAAGAGGGAGAGTTTTAATTCATCTTTGTCATTTTGAATGCCTTTTATTTTGTTGTCTGATTGTTGATGCTAGGAATTCTATTTCTTTTGTGAGCAGAATCGGTGAGGGCCTGCATCTGTGCTGTCTTCCTGAGTTTAGGGACAAGCTCTTTTAATCCTCATTGAGTATGAGATTCACTGTGAACTTTCCTTAGATGGCTTTTAAGATATTGAAGCATGTTCCCTCTACCCTCTACTTTGAAGAGTTTTTTTTTTTTTTTCCAGGGAGGTGAGATTTATTTTTTTTTAATTTTTTTATTTTTTTATTGGTGTTCAATTTACTAACATACAGAATAACACCCAGTGCCCGTCACCCATTCACTCCCACCCCCCGCCCTCCTCCCCTTCTACCACCCCTAGTTCGTTTCCCAGAGTTAGCAGTCTTTACGTTCTGTCTCCCTTTCTGATATTTCCCACACATTTCTTCCCCCTTCCCTTCTTTTCCCTTTCACTATTATTTATATTCCCCAAATGAATGAGAACATATAATGTTTGTCCTTCTCCGACTGACTTACTTCACTCAGCATAATACCCTCCAGTTCCATCCACGTTGAAGCAAATGGTGGGTATTTGTCATTTCTAATAGCTGAGTAATATTCCATTGTATACATAAACCACATCTTCTTTATCCATTCATCTTTCGTTGGACACCGAGGCTCCTTCCACAGTTTGGCTATCGTGGCCATTGCTGCTAGAAACATCGGGGTGCAGGTGTCCCGGCGTTTCATTGCATTTGTATCTTTGGGGTAAATCCCCAACAGTGCAATTGCTGGGTCGTAGGGCAGGTATATTTTTAACTGTTTGAGGAACCTCCACACAGTTTTCCAGAGTGGCTGCACCAGTTCACATTCCCACCAACAGTGTAAGAGGGTTCCCTTTTCTCCGCATCCTCTCCAACATTTGTTGTTTCCTGCCTTGTTAATTTTCCCCATTCTCACTGGTGTGAGGTGGTATCTCATTGTGGTTTTGATTTGTATTTCCCTGATGGCAAGTGATGCAGAGCATTTTCTCATATGCATGTTGGCCATGTCTATGTCTTCCTCTGTGAGATTTCTGTTCATGTCTTTTGCCCATTTCATGATTGGATTGTTTGTTTCTTTGGTGTTGAGTTTAATAAGTTCTTTATAGATCTTGGAAACTAGCCCTTTATCTGATATGTCATTTGCAAATATCTTCTCCCATTCTGTAGGTTGTCTTTGAGTTTTGTTGACTGTATCCTTTGCTGTGCAAAAGCTTCTTATCTTGATGAAGTCCCAATAGTTCATTTTTGCTTTTGTTTCTTTTGCCTTCGTGGATATATCTTGCAAGAAGTTACTATGGCCGGGTTCAAAAAGGGTGTTGCCTGTGTTCTTCTCTAGGATTTTGATGGAATCTTGTCTCACATTTAGATCTTTCATCCATTTTGAGTTTATCTTTGTGTATGGTGAAAGAGAGTGGTCTAGTTTCATTCTTCTGCATGTGGATGTCCAATTTTCCCAGCACCATTTATTGAAGAGACTGTCTTTCTTCCAATGGATAGTCTTTCCTCCTTTATCGAATATTAGTTGCCCATAAAGTTCAGGGTCCACTTCTGGATTCTCTATTCTGTTCCACTGATCTATGTGTCTGTTTTTGTGCCAGTACCACACTGTCTTGATGACCACAGCTTTGTAGTACAACCTGAAATCTGGCATTGTGATGCCCCCAGATATGGTTTTCTTTTTTAAAATTCCCCTGGCTATTCGGGGTCTTTTCTGATTCCACACAAATCTTAAAATAATTTGTTCTAACTCTCTGAAGAAAGTCCATGGTATTTTGATAGGGATTGCATTAAACGTGTATATTGCCCTGGGTAACATTGACATTTTCACAATATTAATTCTGCCAATCCATGAGCATGGAATATTTTTCCATCTCTTTGTGTCTTCCTCAATTTCTTTCAGAAGTGTTCTATAGTTTTGAGGGTATAGATCTTTTACATCTTTGGTTAGGTTTATTCCTAGGTATCTTATGCTTTTGGGTGCAATTGTAACTGGGATTGACTCCTTAATTTCTCTTTCTTCAGTCTCATTGTTAGTGTATAGAAATGCCACTGACTTCTGGGCATTGATTTTGTATCCTGCCGTGCGCGCTGCAGCCCTTAGGGAGCTCGGCGCACTCTCCTGGGCGCGCAGTTGCTGTTACTGTCCCAGGGAGCCGGAGGGCATCCTCGCCCTCCTGGGTCCTGCTCCACCTCCCCACGAGCCCCTTTCCGCCCGGGAAGGTCGGTGCAGCTCCTGCTCCTCCGGGACGGGGCTCTCCTGTCCTGGGGATACTCGCCCCGGCCTCAGCCCGGCTCCTCGCGGGGCCCCTCCCCCTTGGAGGCCTTTGTTCCTTTATTTCTTTTTCCCCGTCTTCCTACCTTGATAGAAGCGCGAATTCTTCTCACTGTAGCATTCCAGCTGGTCTCTCTTTAAATCTCAGGCCGAATTCATAGATTTTCAGGATAATTTGAAGGTTTTCTAGGTAGTTTGGTGGAGACAGGTGATTTGGGGACCCTACTCTTCCTACTTTGAAGAGTTTTAATCAGGGATGCCTGCTGTAATTTGTCCTATGAGTTCACTGCATCTAGTTAGAGGACCATATACATCTTGTCTTTTCTATTTTTTTATAAAGATTTTATTTATTTATTCATGAGTGACAGAGAGAATGAGAGGAAGAGAGAGAGAGAGAGAGAGAGAATTTAGGCAGAGAACAAACAGGCTTCATTCAGGGAGCCTGACATGGGACTCAATCCTGGGACTCCAGGTAATGCCCTTGCCTGAAGGTAGGAACTAAACAGCTGAGCCACCCAGGCATCCCTCTTTGTCTTTTCTATTTTTTTACTATTACCTACAAATACTTATTGTAACACTTGAATAGAACTACAGGAAACTCTTGGCATTGATAGAAAATATTGATTCGTTGTTAGGTTACAAAAATTTATACATAGCAAAATTTAATGCTCTTTACATAGAATATATTAGACTACTTAAATAAAACTTTCAGAAATTCCTGGTAATAGCTACGAGAATTAGAAAAGTAAAATTAAGCTTGAGACATTGCATCTTCTAGAACACTGGACTCTAACAGCACCTCCACTGCTGGAAAAAATATTTAAGTCTGTCATGCAACAGGAAAACAAAGCAAGCTATTCTGGAACAACTGTTCTACACAGAAGAGAGCTTCTCCCAATTAAAAATGGTGAAAATCCAAATAAGCATTTTAGGCATTAACGAGAACAAAAAGAATCCAAATGAAATATTATACTTGATGTTCAATTTTAATAGCATCTTGATAAAGGTATGCTTCCTTTCATTTTAATACATTTCTGCTCATGTATATGTTTTAAAATCCAGGAAACAGCCAATCCAAAAGTTAATTGTTAACATGAATATGCATAATTAACCCTATATTATGCAGCCCCTTTAAAAAAGCACTGATGCACCCAACAGCTATAAGTATCATTTCATAAAGAACAACACAGTTTACCATCACTAATACCCAATACTTATAATCACTTAATGTGTTGGAACACAATGATTTAGAAGGCAAGTTTCTTTTGAAAATGGCTTAAACACAAGCAGGTGTTTTTTGCTGAACATTGAACTTGTATTATTTCAGGAAAGTTTTCAATTTAAAAATGAAATAAATGCCAATTCTAATTTAAACTACTTAAGTATTCAAGTCTATAAAAGTAGGAGGAGGTCTGTGGTTCATTTGTAAATGAGGTTTTTAGATAGTTGGTACAAAACGATAAACTTGCTATTCAGACCACATAAAAATGGTTCAGAATGGTGGTCATTTTAATAAGGTAACACTTCTTAATTAAGAAAAACGTTTGTGGAACAAAAGACTATGAAGGATTTTGGGTCTCTTGTTGTAAAATAAGTTCTTAGAAGTCTAAAACAAATACTTATTAAGGCAGAGCTGACATTTATTTTCCAGGATGAAGAATGACAACTGGTCCATTTTATTCAAGGAAGTCTATTATAAATTTTTTTTGGAAAGCTTGTCAATGAGTCAGAATCCAGCTTCTTCAATGGTAGGTGTAATAGATTTATAGTAGATCCTTTTAGCATTATTGAAAAATAGGTTTCTGATTGGATCAGGAGACTAATGCGTCCTGGACTTAAAGAATAGAGAAGTCAGTTAATTTAAAAAAAAGCCAATTGTTAAGAATCACAAGATCTTGAGCCAAAGTTTAATAAATGTCAGCTTTCAGAAATGGAACCCTCACCCCCATTCCATTTTATTCCCTATATAGGTAAACTTACATTAGGACGGATGGCATATGTGTACTGATGGTCAAATTCCTTGATGCTGGCACATCCTTAGTCACTCTCAAGGAGTATGCCATATTCCCATCACTCCTCTTGGTAGGATCGCTCTACCAATAAACGTGAATATGCCACAAATTTCAGAAAGATCAACAATCATTTTGTCAAAGTGTTGACTTTTAAAATGGCTAACATGAAACCTCCAATATCTGCTCTCAAGAAAAAGATTGACATACAGGAATGTTTTCCTAGAAATACATCCCCACAGCTTGAGAAAGACAGGGAAGTGTTTGTACTTCTATACTTGTTTGTTTGGTGGGATACACATCTGTACTGCAGATCAGCTGTCTGATGACTTCTCAGAGCTTCAAACTCGTCAGCTGTAACATTCTGGCAAACATTTATGTGTAAGAATTGAGTTGTTCTTTTGACCTAGCCTGGATATGTTGAAGTTCCTGTTCTTCCTTTGCCTGCATTTTGCTTGCCTCCTTTAAGTAAGCCCAGTGAGAAGACAGTATCATTAGGAAGTGATCTGGAAAGAAGGGTGAGCATGATTGGTAGTGAGCATGTCAGAAGGCAAAGCAAGCTGCTAGGCAGATTAGACCGTCTTTACTGTCAAAAGGTAGAGTCGGATATTCTGTATTAATACTCATTCTGCTGTCAGAGCCATCAGATACTGGAAGCATGCTCTACTAGTATGCTTAAGAGTTAAAAGGCTGAAAAAAATTAGTATACAGACATAATGAACTGAAAAAAATGGCCAAAGTTATTGTTAAGAAAAAGCAAAAATGAAATAGGAGAGGATGTTTTTTTGTTTTCTGGAGCATTTTTTGTTTTTGTTCTTGTTTCTTACCATTTTGGGAGTAATTTTAACTAACACAGACGTTCAGAAACACATTGTGTGCTTCTTTTAAAATCAGTGTCGTGCAAAGATCATTCCTCTCTGTGGATAAAAATCAATTCCAGAAAGGCCTAGAAGTGAATAATACTTATTTTGAGTAACGAATATAAACCATGTATTTAACATGGCAAAATTACCTGAATGTCAAGACTACAATTTTAAGACCTCTAAGCAAAGCACGCAGTCTGTGTTAACACATTTTCAGTAGTGAAACTCCAGGTTTTGTTCTCTGCCATTAGTGCATTTCAGAAAGTGTACAAATCCTTCTTCTTTTGAGTTGATGTGACCAACACTTCTTTCCCGCTTATTTTCTTCATCTTTCCTGCAAAATCTACATCTCCAGTGCCTCATATTTCCCTTTCAACATATCTGAGACTTTCAGATCCAGGCACAATTTCTGTTTACCTTAAAACCTGAAGTGCAGCTGGAGACCTGGGTCTGAAGAAACAGGGACTTGCACCAAAACGTGACAACACCAGGTTACTGATGGTGTGGCTCTGAAAGGAGGGACTGTGTTGTGCCAAGAGAACACATGCCCCACATTCAGATCCTGGTCTCATAGAAAACAACTGGGTGCTCTTTATTTTTCTTCACATTGTACTCTAGCTAGTGGCATACTTGGAGGGGCATTTATTTGGTAGTGAGCCATGTAGTCCGAAAATAATGTTTAGTCAAATTTAAAATATGTTTGCCTTTTTTCCCAGAGTCTAAGAAAACAAAATCCAGATGAAAACATCTCTCTGCCGTCTTCTCTCCAGCACTGGTATCGGTTATAAAGCAAGCAAAAGTAACGGACAATCATTGACAATGAATGAATAAAGAAGATGTGGTCTCTGTATACAATGGAATATTATTCAGCCATTAGAAACGACAAATACCCACCTTTTGCTTTGACGTGGATGGACCAGGAGGGTTTTATGCTGAGTGAAATAAGTCAATCAGAAAGGACAAACATTATATGGTCTCATTCATTTGGGGAATATAAAAATAGTGAAAGGGAATAAAGGGGAAAGGAGAGAAAATGAGTGGGAAATATCACTGAGGGTGATAAATCATGAGAGACACCTAACTCTGGGAAATGAGCAAGGGGTAGTGGAAGGGGAGGTGGGCAGGGGGTGGGGTTGACTGAGTGACAGGCACTGAGGGGGGCACTTGGCAGGATGAGCACTGGCTGTTATGCTATATGTTGGCAAATTGAACTCCAATTAAAAAATAAGTCAAAAAAATTTTAAAAAGTAACAGGCAAGGCAGGTGTTACAAAGTTTTAGCGCTACATTTAGAGATACCGCTCCAACTTCCAGAAAGTTATTTTTTAATAGATCCTCACCAATGCCAGTACATAACTGAATCATTTTCACAACATGGAAATAGCCAGATCTCATCATTTTGTAATTCATTCCCCACATGTTGTTGCTATAACAGCATTGGGAAGGAGGAGTTAAGATTCTGGATCAGGGTCTTTGATCTTGTCTCGTAACTGGAATATGATAGACAGTTATGCAATCATTCTGATTTCCGATGAAATCAGAGGTCTGGGAGAGCAAAAACTGCAAGTCGACATGTAGAAAACCGACTACCTTTTGGACGTAGGAGGTGTGGATTTTGTCATGGAGACATATAGCTGTGGCGATGATGACAGGAGGGAGGCTGGTCCAGAATATTCTGCAGAGTAGTATGAGTAGCAGAGAGGAAAATCTGAACCTTTTGATGTCCGCCTCCATGGGGATGTGCTGCCTTCAAGGTGCACAGGTGGTAAAGAGGGAGGAATCCCAGGATACTAATGGGTCTAACGAACCCCAGTGTTGTAGGAAGAATGTGTGGCTCAAATGTGATGCACAGCAGTAAGGACAGGAGCATGGACGGTGGCTGAGGACAGTGAGTCCAGGTGTGGGCTTCCTGCTCTATTTTGTCATACCCCGAGTGTTATCCTGGGACCAGATTATAAAGGACAAACAAGAGATGAGACCCTGTTTAAGTGTTTCTGGGTGATGTCACTGCATTCCCAGACTCTGTAGATTAAACAACAGACACTCATTCTCACAGCTCTGGAGGTTGGGATGTCTGAGGTCCAGGTGCAGGCAAATGTGGTATCTGGAGAGTGCCCACGTCCTAGCGCGTCCTTTCCCTGTCACCTCATATGGGGCCCAGAGGCAGGGAGCTTTCCTAGACCTGGTGTATAAGGTCCCTGATCCCATCATGAGGCTTCACCTCCTGACCTAAGTGCTCCCCTAAGGCCCCACCCCATCCTCCCTTCACATGGACATTAGGTTCCAAAACAGGGATGTAGAGGTCACACAGAGTGAGCTGATATCAGCACCTGAAGGATCCATGAGATATTCCCTACAGGTGGAAAGTCCTCCTCCACCTTTGTGCTCTCAGTTCTCATAATAGTTTAGTTTAATTTGTCATCACACCTTATCTTTAATTGTCACCTGCTGACATCTGTGATCACCAGTCCTCCCTCTTCTCCTCCAGCCCCACCCATGGGATATCCAGCAGGAACCATTGAATTCCCTCCTTTGATGGAGATGTCACACTGAATCCACACAAGTCCCTCCTGGAGCAGGACCTCGTCCCTACCACTGTCCCACAACACACACCATGAGCCAGTGTCCTTCCAAAATCCAAGCACTTATGACGTGATGACAGGCCTGCCCTGCTCTCAACAGACACGATGATGAAGGTGATAAAGGTTTGTACTCTCATGTCTGTGTGTGTTTGGGGTGCTCTTCAGACTACACATCCTCACAACATACTTCTTGGGGCCCCTTGCTTTCCCAGATTCACATTGATATTGATTCTTTAAGAGTGGTTAAAGACTGAAGTCACACCGGCACTCCGTCTTCTCTCCATTTGATTTTTGAGCCCTTTGTAGTGTCATGACCAACATGAATTTTATGTTGTTTCTAAAATCCTTGCATATGAGAAATGATGAATACCCACCCTTTGCAACAACGTCGATGGAACTGGATGGTATTATGCTCAGTGAAGTAAGTCAATCGGAGAAGGACAAACATATGGTCGCATTTATTCAGGGAATGGAAAAATCGAGAAAGGGAATAAAGGAGAAAGGAGGGAAAATAAGGGGGAAATGTCAGGGAAGGAGACAGAACATGAGAGAATCCTCACTCTGGGAAATGAACAAGGGGTAGTGGAAGGGGAGGTCGGTGGAGGGTTCGGGTGACTGGGTGACAGGCAGTGAGGGGGGCACTTGGCCAGATAAGCACTGGGTGTTATGGTATATGTTGGCAAATTGAAATCCAATAAACATACACAAAATAAAATAAAATCATTACACAATGAGCTGGGTAGTTGTTTCATGTTCCATGTATATAGCTGGGACTCTTATAGAAGAGAAGTTGTGGTAAATGGAGATATGGGTAATAAACTGGTTTTTATGGACAGTAGTAAGAAATTTTAAGCAGATTTGTCCTTGAGCATATAAGAAGAGTTGTTGACTAAATCCAACCAACTTTCCAAAACAGAAACTGAATAAGGAATAAGCAAAACAAGAGGCACTGCCATTTTTGGGTGTTGGAATATTTCACTTTCTATGACAACAAAGTGTGTAAGTTAGAGATTGAATACGTAAGCACAGAATCCTGTACCCAGAGAGACTCCCTTGGGGAAACTGCTCCTTGGAGAGGAAGACCAGACCCTGACAGGAAACCTGCCCAGAGCCTCCATCTGCATCTGCTCCTGGGCCTTCAACACAGAAGTGGTGAGGACTGTGCACCCCCTGGTGGTACTGATCCCCTTCTACAGGGAGGTTTGTGTCTGGACTCACACTGAGGTCGACTCACTGTGTCCTTCGCACAGTAATACACGGCCGTGTCCTCGGCTCTCAGGCTGTTCATCTGCAGATACAGCGTGTTCTTGGCGTTGTCTCTGGAGATGGTGAATCGGCCCTTCACAGCGTCTGCGTAGTATGTGCTACTTCCACTAGCATAAATCCATGCGACCCACTGCAGCCCCTTCCCTGGAGACTGACGGACCCAGCTCATGTCATAGCTACTAAAGGTGAATCCAGAGGCCACACAGGACAGTCTCAAGGTCCCCCCAGGCTTCACCAGGTCTCCCCCAGACTCCACCAGCTGCACCTCACCCTGGACACCTGCAAACACAAGACATCCTGGTCAGGAAACTGTCCCACATCCCCTGTTTCTGTCACTCACCTCCACTCACATACTCAGGGTTTCTGGTTCTTCATGAATTACCTTTTAAAATAGCGACAAGGAAAACCCAGCAGAGCACAGACTCCATGGTGGTTTGTCTGTGTTGTGTCCTGAGCACTGAATGGGGTCACCTGGGGATCCTGGAACTAGAGCTCCTCTCCCAGCTGCAGGGTCGGGGCTGGGCTTCTTTAATAAGTGGAGGGAGGCCCCTATTTGCATGTCCCCTGACTATATAGTCACCTACCAACTTAGATTCAATTCTTAATAAGTTATATACAAAGATTGCTTCACAACCCCAGATCAGTTTGTTTTGGTTTCACAGTGAATTTATGATGTTCTAATCCATGCATTTATCTTTGCATTTCTGTTCCTCTTTAAAGGTCTTTCATTAGTATAGGCCATTTTTAAACAGTTTTTATTCTGCTTAATGAAGTTTAATCATAAATATTTATTTTTGGTACCAGTATAAAGGTGATTGTTTTCTAAATTTGATACAGAAAATTTGTTGTTAGGGTGTAGGATTTAACCTTATTGTCTATGCTGATTTTATATCCTGAATTTTCTTTGAGCTCATTAGTTACTTGTAATTGTTTTTTGAAATAATTTTCCTCATTGACTATGTATATGCAAACAAATTATTTAACTTCCTATTGACTTATTTTAATATCATTTATTTTATTATTGCCTAATTTCAAGGGTAATCTTAGATTTAGGTGCATAAATATTTTCCCTGTTATTTGTCAGATTCTTTACTCAATATTTTGTCTGATATATAGCAGATTTAGGATAGCAAATGAATTTCTTTTTGCATGTGGATCAGCTGCCTAATATATGGTGTGGTGCGGGACCTCACGAAGGGCAGGAAGTCTGTTCACAACTTCTGCCCAATTCTGATTGGAGATATATATCTTTGGTGTGTGTTGAGATTGATAAGTTCATTTTAGATTTGAATTCGAGCCTTTAATCTGATAAGATTAAGTGGCCTTTTAGTTACTTTGAGTGATTCCTTTCCTGTGAAAATGCTCTTTCCTTGATAAAGTCGCCATAGTTCATTTTCCTTTGTTTTCCCTTGCCTCTGGAGACACGTCTAGAAGTGGTTGCAGCTGAGGTAGAAAAGGCGCTGCCTGTGTTCTCCTGAGGATTCTGATGGTTTCCTGACTCATATTTAGGTCTTTCATCAAGTTTGAGTCCATTTTTGTGAATGATGTAAAACAAGTGTCCCCTTTCATTCTTCTGCATGTGGCTCTCCAATATTGCCAATGGCATTTATTGAAGAGATTTTCTTTTATTCCATTGGATATTCTTTCCCGCTTTGTCAAGATTTTTTGCCCATACTATTCTGGGTCCATTTCTGGGTTCTTAAAGTTTTCTATTTATCTATAAGTCTGTATTTTTTCCAGGGCCATACTATCCTGGTGATCACAACGTTGTAATTTACCTTGCAACCAGAATCACGATGTCTCCAGCTTTGCTTTACTTTTTCAGGATTGCTTTGGTTAGTGGAGGTCTTTGTGGTTCTCTAAAGGTTTTTAGATCATTTGCTCAAGCTCTGCAACAAATGCTGGTGATATTTCATAAACCTGGCTTTGAAGGGATAACTTGCTCTTGGTAGTATAGTTATTTTTTCAATATTTATTCTTCTAATCTATGAGAATAAATATTTCCTATCTACTTGCATCTTCCATACTGTCTTTCATAAGTGTTCTGGAATGTTTAGACTATATATCCATCCCTCTTTGGTTAGGATTTTCCCTCATTATCTGATGATTTCTGGTGCAATTATAAATTGCATCCAGTCCTTTTTTTCCTTCTTTTCTATTTCATTTGCACTATGTAGAAAAGCCATTGACTTCCTTGTATTCATTTTACATGCTCCGATCTTGCTGAACTCCGGTGTCAGTTCTAGAAATTTTTTCAACGAATCTTTGGGATTTAAACTTAAAATAACTTTCGTGTGAAGAATGAAAGTTTGATTTTTTCTTTGCTGAGTTGGAGGACATTTCCTTCTGTTTGTTGTCTGATGGTTGAGGCTAGGCCTTCTACCACAATGGTGAAGAACAGTGGTGATGGAGGGCATCCCTGTCCTGTTTCTGATCTTAGGGGAAAAGCTCTCAACTTTTCCCTGTTGAGGAAGACATTCTCCATGTGTCTTCTGTAAATGGCTTTTATGTTGAATATGTTCCCCTATCTCTACGCAGCAAGAAATGTTTAACATGAAAGTATAATCGCTCTTGCCAAAAGCTTTTTGGGCATGAGTTGAGATTATAAAATGGTCCTTATCCTTTGTTTCATTAATGATCCAAATCCCATTGTTGGATTTGCAGATGATGATCCACCCTTACAGACCAGAAATTAGGCCCATTTCATCATGGCGAATTATCCTATTAAGGTACTGGTGGATCCTGTTTGTTAGGATCTTGGCGACATTTTGCATCCATATCCATCAAGGATATTAGTCTTTAATTCTCATTTTAGGTTAGATCTTTGTCTTCCTTTGAGGTCAAGGCAATGATACCCTCTGAAAATGAGCTTGGAAGTTTCCATTAATTTCTATTTTTTGAAAAATTTTCAGGATAGGTATTAATTCTATTTCAATGCTTGTTGCATTCCCATGGGTAGCCATCTGTCCCAGAACTTTTGATTGTTAGAAGACTTTTAAATATGTTTGATTTTCATTCCCTGGTTTGGAGTCTTTACATATTTTCTATTCATTCCTGTTTCCAACTGGGTTGTTTCTACATTTACTTGAAGGCATCCATTTTTTCTCTGATTGCTGAATTTGTTGGCATGTTATTGCTCATAATGTTTTCTCTAATAGTTTATTTTTCATGTATTTATTCCATATTTATTTAAGCTCAATTTTCCAACATAGAGTAACACCAAGTGCTCATCTCATCACGTGCCCTCCTTAGTGCCCGTCACCCAGGTACCAGGTCCTACCACCCACTTCCCTTCCCCAGCCCTTTGTTTGACTCCCAGGGATAGGAGTCTCTCATGTTTGGTCTTCCTCTCTGATTTATCCCCTCTCATTTTACCTCCTTCCCTTATGATCCTTTTCGTTGTATGAGAGAAAGTATGATGATTGTCCTTCTGGGACTGACTTATTTCATTGGCATAATACTGTGTAGTTACAAACATGTTGATGGAAATGGTAGCTACTGATCCTTTCTAATGACTTAGAAATATCCCTTTGTATATATAAACCATATCATGTTTATCAATTTGTCTCTCAAAGGACATCGTGGCTTCTCCCAGAATTTGGCTATTGTGGACATTGCTGCTATAAACATTGGGGTGCAGGTATCCTGCTGTTTCACTGCATCTGTGTCTTTGGGATAAATCCCTGACAGTGCAATTGCTGGGTCTTAGGCAGATCTATTTTTAACCCTTTAGGAACCTCCACACTGTTTTCCAGAGTGGCTGTACCAGCTCATATTCCCACCAACAGTGGAAGAGGGTTCCCCTTCCTCTACATCCTCTCGAACATGTGTTGTTTTATTTCTTATTAATATTCGCCATTCTCTGTTGTGTAAAGTAGCAGCTGATTGTGTTTGGATGTGCTTTTATCTGATAGAGAGTGATGTGGAGAATTTTTTCATGGACTTGTTGGCCATATGTAGGTCTTATGTGGAGAAATTCCTGTTCAAGATTTCTCCCCATTTCTTAACAGGATTCCTTGTTTCTTGGGTGTTGGTTTTGATAAGTAATTTACACATGTTGGATACAAGCCCTTTGCCTTATATGTTATTTGATAATATTATCTTCCCTTCTGTTGACTGTTTCTTTTGCTGTGCAGAAGTTATTTATCTTGAAGAAGTTCCAATAATTCATTTTTACTTTTGTTTCCCTTGCCCTCATGGATGTATCTTGCAAGAAGTTGCTGTGGCCAAGTTCAAAAGGGGTATTTCCTCTACTATTTTGATGGAATCTTGTCTCACACTTAGATATTTCATATATTTTGATTTTATCTTTTTGTACAGTGTAAGAGAATGGTCTAGTTTCATTCTTCTGCATGTGGCTGTCCAATTTTCCCAGCACCATTTATTGAAGACAGTGTCCTGAATATGGTCACCCAGGGATACTGGGGCTGGGGCTCCTCTCCGAGCTCAAAGTCTGGACTGGGGTGCTTTAATTAGTGGAGGGAGGGCCTTATTTGCATGTTCTCTGACTATAACCTCAGCTTTAAATTTTTATTTTTGATGCAAGTAAAGTGATATTTTTGTTAATTTTATATAGTTTTTGTTAGTGTTGGAATCATAACTGTATTTGTTTATTTTATATCCTGAATTTTCCCTGAAATCCTTAGCTGATTCTTCGTTTGTGGAGTTTGTAGGCATTTCCCCTGTAGCAGATCATGTCATATGGAAATGAATAATATTTCTTCCTCTCTATTGATTAATTTTTTATTGCCAACTTTCCCTGGGTAGTTCTTCACCTCGTTGGAGCAGAATAAATTGCTCTGCTTTTCTTCTGATTTCATTGAAATCATCTAATAGCTCAGTAGACATAAGACATAACTAAGGGGAGATGCATTTCATTTTCCAGGTGCATGAGCTACGTAAAATACAACACCCATACAATGACCACAGCAGGCAGCACTTCTGCCCTTAGACAATACGATGGTGTGTTTGTGGATATTTAAGGCCAGGATTTGGGTTTTGGTCAGTGAATGAGTGAGCAGATGACAAGGGTTGTTTGCAGAGCCTTCTGAGCCCTGTTCCCTACCATGATTTGCAGGATGGTTTTCCTCTCTTGAAACAGAGAAAGAGTAAATCCCAACAAATATTTATTTGACTGGCTTAGGGAGCTTAAAAGGTTCTTTACACAACAAATGCAGCCTGAAAATGCCAGAGTATCAGCGTTGGATTCATGTGTCACTAGTATCTTTGTCTGTGCCTACAAAACTTAGGAATGTCTGTCTTAACTCTGTAAAGAAAGTCTATAATCTTTTGATAAGGATTGCATTGACTGCATAGCAAGTTCTGGGTAGCATATATTTTAAAAATATTCCTGTTTTTGAAATTATTTCATAACTTTCTTATTCACACCTAGAGTGATGCAGAGACATAGTGAGAGGGAGAAGCGGGATCTCTACAGGGAGCCCATTGTGGAATCCATCCAAGGACCTTGAGTTTGACGAGAGCCAAAGGCAGACACTCAATCACTGAGCAACACAGGTGTCCAAACAATAGTTATTCTTCTAATACATAAACATGCAATGGTTTTCTATCTCGTTGTGTCTTCCTCAGTTTACTTCTTAAAAAGCTGTATAAGTAGAAATATGTTGAAAAAATCAAAGTACCTCAGGAGGGGGACATCACAATGTTGGTGGTCAAGCTGTATTACTGAGTCGTTATCATCAAGACAACCTGGTACCTGCACAAAACAACACATAGATGAATGGAACAGAGTAGAGAAGCCAGAAATGGATAATCAACTCTATGATCAACTAATCCTCCAGAATCAAGAGTGCATGTGCAATGGAAAACACACAGGCTTATCAATAAATAGTGTAGAACACTCGCCAAAGTAACTGAAGAAGACACAAAGAAAGTGAAAATACACCATGCCCATGAAATGAAAGAATAAATATTTTTAAGATGCCTCTGCTATGCAGAGCAGTCTACACATTCAATGCAATCCCCATCCATTTACCATGTTCCCCAGTGTAGTTAACTCGCCATGTGATATTGAGTGTACAATATAGTGATGACACTTCCATCCATCCCCCACTGCTCCTAGGACCAGTGCTCTCCCTTATCCAGGTCTGCTATGTCACTTGGGCCCTCCCACCTCCTCCTTTACTAACCAACAGTATGTTTCCATATTGAAGAGTATGTTTCATGGTTTGTCTCAATAAATTTTTCCCCTTGGATAATTTGTGTTTTTTAATTGAATTTTGCATATGAGTGAGTCATACGGTATTTGTCTTGTTGTGACTTAGTTAACATTACACGCTATCTAGTTCTATACTCTTTGCTGCAAATTGCAAGGATTCATTCTTCTTTGTGTATGTCCCGCATCTCTGCATCCTTTCATCAGTAGTGGACAGTTGGGCTGCTTCCCTTATTTGTCTATAGCACAAACAGGTCCTATAAATATAGGGATGTGAACTTCTCTTTGAATTAGTGTTTTATTTTTTGGGTAAATACACTGTACCACAACTATTTGATCATACAGTAGTTCTATTTTTAACTGTAGTAGGAATATCTATACTGTTTTCACAGTGTCTACACCAATGTCACTCCCACCAGCAGTGTAAGAGGAACCTTATCCCTTCTAGAAACACTTCACAGTGTTTATATCATGGAAGAAGTTTTCAGAGCATGATGCTAAGACCCTAAGAGGAGACGACTGTTTAACTCCTTCCCTGGATTAAGAAATCCCTCAATCTTGTGTTCTCTGGTGAGTGTGAGTGTCCTCTGATGGTCCAAGTCCACATGTTGGATCCCAGGATCCCAGCAGACATTCACGGATCTGTTTTCCTCCCTTCTCTTTTATCCACAATCAACATAGAGAACTTTGCAGCATGAGCACCATGGAGCCTCCTGTTCAGAGAATGTCTCCCCTTACTTATTTCCCATCTTTGCCTCCTCACTCTGCTCCTGGCTTACAAATATCCAGATACCCTTACTGTATTCAGAGGTTTCCAGGAATCTTGTATCAAGTATTCCTTAGCATATTTAAGAGACAGAAGCACTTTTTCTTCCATAAAAGTGAGAAGAAAATGAAAGATGCTTTCTGGACTCACAAATGATACTGAAACAGGCAGATAAAGTGCTCTGCCTCAAACATGTACCAACTTCAAAGAAAAGGAAGGGTTGAACCAGATTAAAAAAAACAGCACAGTAGTTGGAGTCTGAGATTCAGAACATTCTCAAGCCTTGATCCTAGTGGAATGTTGCCCAGATGGATGTTCATTGCTTAGTGTTGGTGATGCCTTTTGAACTTACAATTTACCTCCTCTGAAACAAAATGCCAGCACCTGTTCTTTAATGTTTGTGGAGAATTGTGTTCATAAGGAGGTGATCTGTGTTTTATTTTATTTTTTAATTTATTTTTTGTTTGCTTTTGCATTTTGTTTGGTGTTTCCAGTTTTTTTTAAGATTTTATTTATTTATTCATGATAGACATGCAGAAAGAGAGAGGCAGAGACACAGGCAGAGGAAGAAGCAGGCTCCATGCAGGGAGCTCGATGTGGGACTTGATCCGAGGACTCCAGGATCACCTCGGGCTAAAGGTGGCACTAAACCACTGGGCCACCGGGGCAGCCCTGTTTCCAGTTTTGTGTGTGTGTATGTGTGTGTGTGTGTGTTAGATTCATAGATCTATCACCTCCTAGAAAAGGATTTACACCAAAAGTAGGTACCCAAATATCACCATACCTGAGTTAGATGATTAGATTTTGGAAGATATAAATTATGATATGTAGGTAAAATTTGGCCTTGGGTCATTACTGTTATGGGTTGCCATTTAGGGTGATGCCAATGTGTGTCACTGTCAATCCCATGTGAGAATAAGGTGAACATTTGCATGTCTGAGTATGGACTGTATTTATCTAGGTCATTGTTGAGTCTGTGGTTGATAACTTTGTGGCCCAACAGATTGTCATGGTTGATAATTTCAGAGATCTTGATATTACCACCATGATGGGGAGTTTTGATCTGGACATTGGGGGATTGAATGACATTCACCTTCTGTCCATCTCATGTCTCCAGATGCGAGGGACTGAGGACTCAACATCCATTAGTGGTTTCACTCTGTGAATTGGGCAGGGAAAACCTCATAACCAAGTGAAGCCACTTTCCTCTATAAACTCCAGGTCTCTTTCTGGTTCTGTGTGTCTAACTGAACTCAGATACGTGTACATGGATGGAAGGAAAACTCCATGAGTCAGAGAGAGACTTTGCCATATAAACAAGGAAAGGTCCCTAAATTTGTCATTGCACCTGAGTCTGGTGTGCACCTGGTTCTCTGCAGGCCTGATGGGATGATGCAGGACACCTGTCAGTGGAGAGGGGAGCCATCCCTACAAACTTGGCTCTGGGATGTCTGCCAGAACCCATTACCATCCTCACAGTGAATGTGATTAGACCCAGGGGTATCCACAGGGTGTCTCTTACCAGCAATCTTTAGGTCCCTAGCATTTGTGTGGAGCCATCAAGCCTCTGAGTTGTTTCTCTCCAAGTGTTTCATTGCCATAGGTTCTATTGGATGGGAAATGTAGCCTCTTTCAGTAAGTTCAGGGAACCCACTTCTCCTGGAAGGAGTCATTCCTGGGATCTTGTCTCTGGTATAAACCTCTGATCTGTGTTCTGATAGTGAAAGTGAAGGTCTTCTTCCCTTGAAGATAAAATCTGATATGGTTTCCACACTTATTCCCAACTATTCTCATTGTGAATCACTAACGAGATTGTCATTGGTCTGATAATTCTCCCAAGGAGCCAGTGCTGGGATCCATGGGTGGTGTCAGGTGGTGGAGACCGGGGTACAGATCCTGGTAAAAAGGCATCCCCAAGCTCAGTATTGTTTCCTACAGAGGAAAGGGAGGTGAATGGGAATGCCAGCTGACACTTGTCTGTGACTTCTGCAGATCCAGCAGCACTCTGTGTGCACGAGGATGGACCAGGAGCTCAGGATGACCCCACGCAGGCAGGTTGTGGGAGACCATGCCTGGATAGGCTGCCCGTGAGGTGTGGGCACAGATGATCTAGTATGGGCAGCTTTGGATCGATGTCTAGCCCATGGGACACCACACTGATAGTCCCTATATTTTAGTTAACCAATGTTGTTTATCTGTTATTAATAAAATGATAAAATGCAAAAAGAGAGACTTGTTTAATTAGATCCCTTTGGCTATGTCCTTTGAGGCAAAATTTCTCTTTATTCCTGAATGTATAATGATCATAAAATTATTCTGAAACCTCTGTGTCTCTCATGAATAAATAAATAAAATCTTTAAAAAATTATTCTGAAACCTTAAAAAAGACATTTATAAATATACGGTAGATTTTCTGTCAGTTAAACGGCTTTATTTTTATTTTAGAAATAGTACACAGAGTGAATCTTAAAATTTTTGAAGTGTAAAGCACAGTACTGTTAGGCATATGCACTGGAAATTGTCACCCTGAAGCACCTACAACAGAACCTCATTGATTCCACAACACCTGTTATGAAGGTCAGCCCTTGCCGGCTCAGAGGCTCAGGAACCAACCAGAGTTGTATTGCTGGTCACATATCATCTGGGCCTTTGCAAGAGCTCCCAGGGTTATTGATATAATTGAGTTGAGTAGAGATACAGATAATATGTTAATGTTTACAAGGTATATCCTTTTCATCCCTCATGTAGGAAGCAAATAACATCAGGACAATTAGGCAGGAGTTAAAGCACATGCATATTCCAAAGCAAAAATTTAAGAATAAGCCATCTACTCCCAAGTCATACAAGATTCTGAGGGGCAAGATGACGGAAGAGTAGGGTCTCCAAGTCACCTGTCCCCACCAAATTACCTAGATCACTTTCAAATCATCCTGAATACCTACAAATTCGGCCTGAGATTTAAAGAGAGAACAGCAGGAATGCTACAGTGAGAACAGTTCGCGCTTCTACCAAGGTAGAAACATGGAAAAAAATAAAACAGCATCTAAAGGGGAGGGGCCCCAGCGAGGAGCTGGACTAAAAGAAGCCTTAATAATCTACATTTTTTAAAAAAGATTTTATTTATTTATTCATCTCTCTCTCTGTCTCTCTCTCTCTCTCTCTCTCTCACACACACACACACACACACACACACAAACACAGAGGCAGAGACACAGGCAGGGGAGAAGCAGGCTCCATGCAGGGAACCTGATATGGGACTCGATCCAGGGTCTCCAGGATCACACCCTGGGCTGAAGGCGGTGCTAATCTGCTGAGCTACCCGGGCTGCACAATAATCTAATTTTATCCTACATTTCGCTACACCAATTGTTAGAGTATAAAGTCCAGAATTTCCATTTTTTAATAGATTATTAAATTTCATTTTCACATAAGTGGTAATTAGTGAATCTCTAAATACTACCAGCTTTGTTTAATAGAAAAAACTGCCTGAATTATGCATGAAACATAGGACAATGTTTAAAATTTCCAGTTGTAGTTCTTCTTTTAAATTTTTATTTGAATTGCAGTAGACACTCCTGTGTGTGTGCACGTGTGTGGTAATTAAGTATTATTCAATTATACACATGTGTATATTTGTGTACTCAGCACCACAACTAAGCCATAGAACTGTTCTATAGAAAGTATCCCTCATGCAATCCTCTTATAGTCAGTCACCACAATACCACTCACTTCCCTAACTGTTGGAAACCACTAATCTTTATAACATTTTCATGTCAAAAATGTTATAAAATTGGAATCATACACAATGTACCTTAGGGATTGCTTTTTTCACTCAGCATAATTCCCTCTAGGTTCATCTAATTTGTTGTGTGTATCGATAATTTGTTTCTTTTCATAGCTGAGTTGTATCCCATGGTGTAGATGTAAACTGTTGGTTTTACCATTCATTGGCTGAAGGATATATGGGCTGATTCTGAGTTTTAGCTGTTACAACTAAAGCTGCTATGAACATTCAAAAAAATGAATTGCAGTAGAGGTCACATACAGTGTAACACCCGTTTCATGTATTCAACATGCTGATTGAACAATTCCATACATCACCCAGTGTTCATCAGGACAAGTGCACTCCCTAAGCCCCATCTGACAGGTCACCCATCCCCCACTCTCCTCCCACCTGGTAACTATCAGTTTTTATCTCTGTATTGAAGGGACTATTTCCTGATCTCTGCATCAATCTCTTTGTTCATTTGTTCTGTTTCTTAAATTCAAACTATGACTCGAAGTATACAGTATTTTCTTTTTCTCACTGGCATGTCAATTAGCATTATGCATACTACCTCCATCCTCATACTTGTAAATTGTTAGATTTAATTCCATTGCATTGATTAGTAAAATCCCTATGTATCTAGCTCTATCTATCTATCTCACATGTTCTTTATCCATTCATCAGTTGACAGATACTGGGATTGTTTCCATAGTTTGGCTAATGTAGATAATGCTGCTGTAAACATTGAGGTGCGTGTATCCCTTTTAATCAGCACTTTTGTAGTCTTAGTGTAAATACCCAGTAGGGCAGTTGCTGGATCACAGGGGAGGTCTACATTTACCTATTTGAGGCACCACCATATGGTTTCTCTGAGTGGCTGCACCCCTGCCCACCCACATCTCCTGACCAGAGAATTCTGCAGGGCCCCAGTTCTAGTGGAGGTAGTTTCATGGCTCATTTAACGAGCTGAGCAGAGCACACCCAGTTAAAACTCATCACATTCTTCCCAAGGACCACACACTGCCCACTTCAGGCAGGGATAGCGTGTGTAGATGCCAGACCTGAAGGAAAGAGGCACCAAAACAGTACAGCACAGTGCATGCAGCACACACCAGAGACACTCTCTGAAGATCCAGACCCAGGACCCTATGTGACCTCTTCTTCATAAAACTGTTATAGTTGTAGCAGGATCTATAACTGGCATTTGTACACACAGAGGAAGATAAAGACTTAGAGAAAATTCCAAGATTAAGGAATTCAATTCCAGTTTCCTGCCTGGAGCCAGCTCAATTTGGTTTTCTCATGTCAGTCCCTTTGACCCTGCCAAATGAGACAAGACTTTTCTGCCTCCAGATCCAGCAGTTTCCATCCTTGAATGGGTTGTTTTCATCACCGAGACTTCCAGCAGCCCATCCCATCCAAAATGGAGTTACATAGACTGTAGGGAGACATATAACTCATGACAATTATATTCCTGCATTTATGTCCTTGGGGAGGTTGCCAGAACTCCTGCCTGAAGCCCATGTCACATGGTGATAAGTGCTTTCTCTCTTTGTCACTCATCAGTGAGGTGATTTTCATGGAACACAAAACTCAACCATTACTACTGCAAAAATAATAACAATTGTATGACATACACCCAGACAGATGGCCTCACATGGGGCCAAAGGGCAGGAGGCATTCCCAGTCCTGGTGTATAAAGGCCCTGATCCCATAATGAGAATGCACCTCCTGACCTAAGTGGTCCCCTGAGGCCCCACTTCCTCCTCCCATCACATGGACGTTAGGTTCCAACATGTGGCTGTTAGAGGACTCACACAGTGAGCTGATATCAGCACCTGAAGGATCCATGAGTTATTCCCTGCAGGTGGAAGGTCCTCCTCCACTTTTGTTCTCTCAGTTTTCATAATTGTATAGTAGAATTTGTCATCACACCATATATTTGAGTATTACCTGCTGTCTCCTTGATCTCCAATCCTCCCTCTTCTCCTCCTGCCCCACCCATGGGAAATCCAACAAGCGCTCTTGAGTTCCCTCCCCAGATACTGGTGGGTACTGGTGGGAAACTGACTCCATATAATCCCCTCCTTGATCAGGACCTCATCATCACCACTTTCCCTCAACACACACCCTGAGCCAGTGTCTTTCCCTGGCTCCATCCAAACATATCTGACTTGCTGAGAGGCCTCCCTGCTTTTAACAGAAACAATGATGAAGCTGAAAACGTTTTCATACTCTTGTGTGTGTGTGTGTGTGTGTGTGTTGATGTTCAGACTCCACATCCACAGAACATCCTGCTGTGAATACTGCTTCCTTCCCAGGCTGTCACTGACATGGATGCTGTGTGCATGGATCAAGATATTGACCCCATTAGGGGTATGTCTTCTTTTGCTTTAGATATTTGATGCATTTGCAGCCTCATGTCCAACATGGAGTTTATACTGCTTCTACCAAATTTCTCTTTGAGCTGGGTGATCATGTGATGCACAATGATTGCAGGTGTGGATCGGGGAAATGCTTAGGTAATGTACATGGAAATATTTGCAATTAACTGGTATTTAGGGAAAATAGTAAGCAACTGCAAGAATCTATGTCTTAGCAATATCACAGAAGTGACGTTGTGTTCTTGACAATGTATCATATCAGGGGATACACGATATATTTTTTCTCTCAGGATATTCTTGATCAAGGTAATGTGTGTTGGGTATTTCCACTGTAGATTTACTATTATTCCCTTTGTAACTAACAACTATATTTGGAGAGATGCTCTGAGATTACATAAATATTCTGGTTCACCCAATTATTTTATTATTTTATTATTTATTTTATTTTATTTTACTTTATTATTTTATTTTATTTATTTTATTATTTTATTTATATATATATTGTTAGTTATGATTCTTTTTTGAAAATAATAAATTTATTTTTTATGGTGTTAAATTTGCCAGCATACAGAATAACACCCAGTGCTCATCCCGCCAAGTGCCCCCTCAGTGCCCATCACCCATTCACCCCCAACCCCACCCTCCTCCCCTTCCACCATGCCCTGTTTGTTTCCTGGAGCTAGGAGCCTCTCATGTTCTGTCTCCATCTCTGATATTTCCCATTCATTTTCTCTCCTTTCCCCTTTATTCCCTTTCAGTATTTTTTATATCCCCCAAATGAATGAGACCATATAATGTTTTTCCTTCTCCAATTGACTTATTTCACTCAGCATAATACCCTCCAGTTCCATCCACGTTGAAGCAAATGGTGGGTATTTGTCACTTTTTTAAAATTTTCTTTAAAAAATTATTTATTTATTTATGATAGAGAGAGGCAGAGACACAGGAGAGAGAAGCAGGATCCATGTGAGGAGCCCGACGTGGGACTCATTCCGGGACTCCAGGACCATGCCCTGGGCCAAAGATAGGTGCCAAACTGCTGAGCCACCCAGGGATCCCCATATTTGTCATTTCTAATGGCTGAATAATATTCCCTTGTATACATATACCATATCTTCCTTATCCATTCATCTTTTGATGGACACTGAAGCTCCTTCCACATTTTTGCTGTGATATCCCCAAGAAATACAAAACCTTAATCTAATCATGCCAAAAGGGTCACATAAACCCAAAGTGAGAGGCATTCTTAGAACAACTGACCAGTACTCATGAAATGTTTCAAGGCCATGAAGGACAAAGAAAGACTTAAATAGCTGCCATAGGTTAGCAGAAAAAAAGAAAACAGCAACTAAATGCAATTGGGGATCCTAGTTTGGATCCTGGGCAGGAAAAAAAAACTATTTGGAAAACTGGTGAAATTTCAATAAGGGCTATAGATTACTCAATATTATAGTACCAGTGCAAATCATACTACTGTATAAAAAATTTATTATAGCAGGCAAATTAATACAATGTCACCATTATGCTAAATTATACAGTTATTCACTGTCCTAGCATTTTTATTCCAAATAAATAGAGCATGTATTACTCCTTCTTATGAAACCAGTTGCATAAGCCTACGTTTTCTAGAATCATTACATTTACCTATCCCCCAAATTATCTTTTCTATTATACTATCTCATCAAATTCACATATTTATTGATTGCCACAGTGTGCAGTGTACTCAAGATATAAGATGATTACAACGTTTCTACCTGCATAAACAAATCTAGAAAAACAGTTTATGTAATTTATGTTTTACATGCCTACTATAACCTATTATCATGTAAACTAAAAGTACTGTGAAATCTAATGTGAAATGGAGCAGCCACTCTGGAAAACTGTGTGCAGGTTCCTCAAAGAGTTAAAAATAAACCTGCCCTACAACCCAGCAATTTCACTGTTGGGGATTTACCCCAAAGATGCAGATGCAATGAAATGTCTGGATGCCTGCACCCCAATGTTTATAGCAGCAATGTCCACAATAGCCAAACTGTAGAAGGAACCTCGGTGTCCATCGAAAGATGAATGGATAAAGGAGATGTGGTTTATGTATGCAATGGATTATTACTCAGCTATTAGAAATGACAAACACCCACCATTTGCTTCCATGTGGATGGAACTGGAGGGTATTATGCTGAGTGAAATGAGTCAATCGGAGAAGCACAAACATTATATGTTCTCATTCATTTGGGGAATATAAACAATAGTGAAAGGGAATAGAAGGGAAGGGAGAAGAAATGGGTAGGAAATATCAGAAAGGGAGACAAAACATAAAGACTCCTAACTCTGGGAATCAAACTAGGGGTGGTGGAAAGGGAGGAGGGCGGGGGTGGGGAGTCAATGTGTGATGGGCACTGAGGGGGGCACTTGACGGGATGAGCACTATTATTCTGTATGTTGACAAATTGAACACCAATAAAAAATAAATTTATTATTAAAGAAATAAAATAAAATTACTGTGAAATCTATTGATAAAAAAAGAATCGCTGTCTTTTGTGCATGGCATAATAGCTGTTTTCATATAAAAAACAGATGTGTCTAAATCAGAGACTGAATAGGTATGCACATATCATCTGCATAGATAACTCCCTGGGGAAATCTGCTCCTTGGAGAGGAATCCCAGATCCTGACAGGAAACCTGCCCAGAACTTCCATCTGCACCTTCTCCTGGGCCTTCAAGACAGAAGTGGTGAGGAGTGTGCACCCCCTGGTGGTCCTGATCCCCTTAACAGAGAGGTTTGTGTCTGGGCTCACACTGAGTTCGACTCACTGTGTCCTTCGCACAGTAATACACGGCTGTGTCCTCGGCTCTCAGGCTGTTCATCTGAAGATACAGCGTGTTCTTGGCGTTGTCTCTGGAGATGGTGAACCGGCCCTTCACAGCGTCTGCGTAGCCTGTGCTACCTCCACTATCACTAATATCTGCGACCCACTGCAGCCCCTTCTCAGGAGCCTGGCGGATCCAACTCATGTAGTAGCTACTGAAGGTGAATCCCGAGGCCACACAGGAGAGTCTCAGGGACCCCCCAGGCTTCACGAGGTCTCCCCCAGACTTCACCAGCTGTACCTCTCCCTGGACACCTGCAGACACAAGACATCCTGGTCAAACAACTGTCCCACATCCCCAGTTTCTCTCACTCACTTCCACTCACAGACTCAAGGTCTCTGCTTCTCTATGAATTACCTTTTAAAATAGCGACAAGGAAAACCCAGCCAAGCACACACTCCATGGTGGTTTGTCTCTGTTGTGTCCTGATCAGTGAATCAGGTCACCTTGGGATCCTGGGGCTGGGGCTCCTCTCCCAGCTGCAGGGTCAGGACTGGCCTGGATTAATCAGTGGAGGGTGGGCCCTATTTGCATGTCCTCTGACTATGTAACCAGCTCCAGACTTACATTCGTGTATTTAAAGCCAACACATGTATTGCACCACAATTCTATAGCAATTTGTGTAGATGGCCCTCTAACTATATGCAGTTCTAAGCACAGTTATTTATTAATTTCTGGGTGCATTTCAAAAGACACATCAATATAGGTCATTTTCTGGAGATATTTCATCTTGTTAGTAAATTTTAATTCTACATATTTATTTTAGGTGCTAGTGTAAATTGGATTATTTTGTTAATCTTGTATATGTAATTTGTTGTTATTATGTAGGAATATATCTTTATTTTATTTGCTGATTTTATATACTGATTTTTTGCTGAGCTCACGAGTTATTTCTTCCAGTTTTTATCTGGCGTTTTTACTCATTGACTCTATTAATACATTGTCATAAGAAAACTAATTATTTTCTTTCCAGTTTATCACCTTTTTTTTTATGTAGTTTTCTTGCCACGTTTACTGGTAGGTCTTCCAGTCTGTGGCAGAAAGCATTTTCCTCTTCTCTTCAGGATGCATTGTCTGTTTTAATCATGCAGTTGATATAAGGCAGACCTAGAGGAGACAATAAATTTCATTTTGTATGTGGATGACCTACCTAATATAAAGTGACAGTCTACAATTCCAATCAGGACAAGGTGAATCTTTATGTCTTCTGCCCATTTCTGACTGTAGTTTTCACTTTGTGGTTGTTTAGTTTGGTAATTTATTTTTCGATTTTGGAAACAAGCCTTTATCTGGAGATAGATTTGCAATTCTCTTCTCCCATTGTTTTTATTCTTTTGGAAGATGTTATTTATTTATTCATCAGAGATGGGGAGAGAGATTCAGAGATGGGCAGAGGGAGAAGTGGGCTCCCCACACTGAGCCCAATGCTGATCTCAGTCCCAGAGCTCTAGGACTCCCTGAGCCAAAGACAGATGCTCAAGCTACACAGGCATCCCAATCTTTTCCAATTTGTTAGGCCTTTTAATTATGTTGAGTGTTTCCACAGCTGTATGACAGCTCCTTCCTTGATGTAGTCCATAGAGTTCACTTTTACTTTTGTTTCCCTTCCCTTTGGAGATTCGAGTACAAGAACCTGTTGTGGCTGAGGTCACAAAATCTCCTTGATTTTGATGGTTTCTTGCCTCACATTTAGGTCTTTCATCTACTCTGAGTTTATCTTTGTGTGGAATGTAAGAATGTGGCCCAGGTTCATTCTTCTACTTGCAGCTGTCCAATGTTCCCAACACCACTTGTTGAAGAGGCTGTCCTTTTTCCCATCGATAGTCTTTTGTACTTTGTTGAAGATAAGTTGACCATAGAGCTGTGTGTCCATTTATGGGTTCTTTATTCTATTCCATTGACCATGTGCCTGTTTTAGTGACACTATTATACTGTTTGGACGATCACAACTTTGAAATCCGGAATTGTGATGGCTTTCGCTTTGTTTTTTTTAAGTTTTTATTTATGTACTCACTAGAGACACAGAGAGACTGAGAGAATGACAGAGACACAGGCAGAGGGAGCAGCAGGCACCAAGCAGGGTGCCTGTCATGGGACTCGTTCCCAGGTCTCCAGGATCACGCCCTGGACGAAAAGGCAGTGCTAAAACGCTGATCCACCCAGGCTGCCCTGATTTGTTTTTTGTTTCAACATTCTTTTGCCTAGTCAGAATCTTTTCTGTTTATTTACAAATTTTAGGCTTGTTCCATTCCCTAGAAAAATGTTGGTGGTGTTTTGATAGGGTTCATATTGAATGCATAGATTGTTGTTGGTGGCTTAGACATTATATGAATATTTATTTTTCCAATCCATGAGAATAGACTGTTTTCCATATATTTCTGTCTTCTCTAATGTCTTTCATATGTATTTTAGAATTTTTAGACTATAGGTCCTTTCCTCTTTGGTTAGGATTATTCCTCATTATCTGAAGTTTCATTTGTTTTTTTAAATTTTATTTCTTAATTATATTTTTTATTGGAGTTCGTTTTGCCAACATATAGTATAACACCCAGTGCTCATCCCGTCAAGTGACCCCTCAGTAACCGTCACCCAGTCACCCCTACCTCTGCTGACCTCCCTTACAACTACGCCTTCCCAGAGTTCCTTCCCAGAGTTCCTTTCCCAGAGTTAGGAGTCTCTCATGTTCTGTCGACCTCTCTGACAGTTCCCACTCATTTTATCTCCTTTCCCCTTTACTCCCATTTACTACTTTTTATATTCCCTGAATGAATGATACCATATGTTTGTTCTTCTGCGACTGACTTACTTCACTCAGCATAATACCCTCCAGTTCCAATCACCTCAAAGCAAATGGTGGGTGTTTTTCATTTCTAATGACTGAGTAATATTGCATTGTATATATAGACCACATCTTCTTTATCCTTTCATCTTTCAATGGACACCGAGGCTCCTTCCACAGTTTGGCCACTCTGGACTTTGTTGCTATAAACATCGAGGTGCAGGTGTCGTGGTCTTTCACTGTATTTGTATCTTTGTAGTAATCCCAGTAGTGCAATTGCTGGGTCATAGGAAAGCTCCAGGGGAACTTTAGAGATTCATAGTATATAGAACTAGATTTTAAATTAAAAATATTTAATTAGAAAAAGGAATCCCTTTTTTTGTATCAGGAGATGAAAGTCAGGGGAACAGCACAGAGTAAACATGAATTTTCGAGCTCTGACCTATTCCCTGTAGAGGAATAGTAGCTTCAGATGAATGCCAGTAGACACTTGTTCATGCTTTCTGAGTATCCAGCAGCACCCCGTATTAACAGGCCTTTTCCATCAGTGCAGGAAGTCCCCAAACAGGGATGTCATGGGATGATGGGTACCGGACAGGCTGAAAGTGAGATGCGGGCATTGATGAATTAGGAAAGGCAGGTGTGGTTTCAATTTCAACCCACATGTTACCACAGTGGAGTCATAATTAATATCTGCTCCCAGTTGGGGATAAAATGTTTAAATCAAACATATTCAACCTCAATACCCTATATCCCAATGTTTATGAACTTTTGAGGTATAATTTCTCTCTTTCTAACAAAATTAGATGAAATTATCAAAATCATAGAGACATTTTTAAAAAGATTAAACATATATATTATGGTAGATTTTCTGTCAGTTCTTAAAAATGCCCATTCTTCTGTTGATGTGATGAGCACTGGTTGATATGCTTTATGTTGGCAAATTGACTCAAATAGAAAATAAAAAATATATATATTTAAAAATAGTGTCAAGGAAAACCCAGATAAGCACAGACTCCAGTGGTGAGTTGTGTTTTGTCCTGATCACTGAATTGGTCACCTATTGTTCCTGGAGCAGGGCTCCTCCCCCAGATGCAGAATCAGGTTTGGGATGTTATATTCAATAGAAGAGGGCCCTTATATACATGTCCTCTCAGTATATTCTCAGCTTGGGCTCATTTCTGTGAAACTCTTTTGACCAGAGATGTTACTGCCTTTGTATGTTCATATTTACTTCTTTGGAAAACTATGGTTTTTATTATGTAATATTCCAGACTTCAGACTTTGTGTCCACGTGCTACTTTGTAATTGTATTTGCATATAACTCTTGGTTTGTAGGTGTCACGTTTCCCCATACAGTGTTGTGAACTTACCCCTTACATTGTAGAGGGTTTCTAAGGTGTCCTTGTGCACATTTTCAGGTGGGTCTAACCCCAGATTCTTGGCCTGTGCTCCTCTCCACAGGATTTACTGCCCCTCTGAAACACCTGAACGACAGAGTGGCAGGGTTCCTTAGAATAGTGGATTCCGCATGTATTGGGGATTGCATGATTTTGCTTAATTTAGAATTTAGCTGAATTTCAGAAGGTTTCAGGTAATGCAGTTCTATTTGTAATTCTCTAACAAACCATTCACTGTGTTCCACTGCAGTTAAATCTGTGATCTTCTGTAATCGCTTTGATGAGATTACCTGATGCAGAATGATCTCATTCAAGTAGAGTTTGGGATATAATAAACTGGTGTCAGAATGAACATTTTCCATTGTATAGCATATATTTTTATTTTTCTTATCCCTCCTAAACTAACAGTATAATGCTGCCTGAGATAAACCAGCTCAGAGACAGGTACGGTGAACACAAGATTCAGATGTCGACTGAGGACAGAAAGTGCTTGATGGCTCCTATGAGAGTTCCCTGAAGAATCAGGGGTGAGAACATTCAATCCCAGGCTAGAGGTAGGAGGCCATGTTCAGAATGGCTCTCCAGTGCAACCAGGAAGAGAGTCACAAAACCCCAAAACAAGCCTCAACAAGGTGGGGAGTGAGCATTCACAGAGGAAACAAAACCAAGAGCAAATGATAACAATCTATTGCCAACTGCACTGTGCATTTAGACATCCATGTAACTCCAGCTCAGGTCCAGGAGCTGCACACTACAAGATGAACTGTGATCACTTGCTCCATCCTCTCACACTTATTTTCTGAGTGTTCATGTCTGGGGAAGCTGATATTTGTATAAATGTTGATGAAATCGTCAAAGCCAACCACTGCCCTGTTTCTGGGCATTCAGAGCTTCTCCCCTGCCTTGCTGACTATGAGTGGACTTAACTTGCCTGAAATAGCTTCACTATCATGTAAGTTCACACGTAGACTATGAAATAGGATGGTAGAGCTGTTAGATATTGACATAACCAGGTCATGTTACCTGGTTATTGCAAATTCCATGACAAAAATGATTGCATTTAAATAAAATGATAAGAGATAAATAAGTTGTGTAGGTCCCTCGAGGGTTCCATTGAGGAAATCCTAAAGGGAAACTGATCTCATGTACAGAGGGAGAGTCACAGATGCAGGTGGGATTGAAATGGGGACATGGGGACATGGGGCACGAAATGTTCATCCAGTGATAAGGGGTGATGGAAGGGGAGGAGAGCGGGGTGTGGGGGTGAATGGGTGACAGGCAGTGAGGGGGGCACTTGAGGGGATGAGCACTGGGTGTTATGCTGTATGTTGGCAAAGTGAACACCAATAAAAAATAAATTTATTATAAAAAAAGGCATAGGAAACAAAGGGAAAAATAAACTATTAGGACTTCCTCAAGATAGAATCTGTACAACAATGCAACAGGCGACAAAATGAAAGGCAACCTACAGAATAGGACAAGATATTTCCTTACCAAATTCAGCACCCAACAAAACAATGAATCCGGTCAAGAAATGGGGAGAATACATGAACAGGCTTTTCTCCAAAGAAGACTGACAAATGGCCAACCAGCAGATGAGAAAAATGAACCACATGACTTGGCATCAGGGAAATACAAATGAAAACTAGACTAAGATCCCACTTATACAACTCAGAATGGATAAAGTAACAAGGCCAGAAACAATAAATACAAGCGAAGATTTTGAGAAAGTGGAACTTTCTCTTTCACGTTTGGTGCAAAGGTAGGCTTGTTCAGCCACTCCAGAAAACAGAAAGGAATGTCCTGAAAAAGTGAGAAAATGCCATGCTTGGATGCAGACATTGCACTACAGGGTATTTACCCAAAAGACACAGATTTAATGAATGAAATGACCCCTGTACATCAATGTTCACTGCAGCAATGTCCACAATAGCCAAACTATGGGAGAAATCAGGATGCCCTTCTACAGAAGAGTGATAAATAAGATGTGGAAGGAGCCTCTGTGTCCATTGACAGATGAATGGATTGATGTGATCTATATATAAAGTGGGATATTACACAGCCATCAGATATTACATGCTTTCATTAAAACGAGGAATATAAAAAATGGTGAAAGCGAATAAAGAGGAAAGGAGAGAAAATGAGTGTGGAATATCAGAGACAATGACAGAACATGAGAGACTCCTAACTCTGGGAAAGAAACAAGGGGTAGTGGAAGTGTGGGAGGGGGTTAGGGTGACTGGGTGATGGACACTGAGGGGGGCACTTGGCGGGATGAGCCCTGGGTGTTATGCTATATGTTGCCAAATGGAACTCAAATAAAAAATACAAAATAAAGATGTGGTTTATATGTATTTTGGGATATTACACAGCTGTCAGAATTGATGAATATAATGAAATAACATTTCCTTCAAAATGAATGGAACTGGAGGTATTATATTGAGAGAAATAAATCAATCACAAAAAGGCAATGATATGGTCTCACCCATATGTGGAATATAGGAAATATTGAAAGAGACCATAAGGGAAGGAGTGAAACTTAGTGGAGTAATACTACAGAGGAAGACAAATCATGAGAGACACTTAACTCAGGGGAAAAAAGCCTGAGAGTTGGTGGAAGGGAGAGGTTGGGGATGGGGCAACTGGGTGATGGGTGTTTAGGAGGGCACATGAAGTGATAGGAACTGTGTATGTAGTAAATAATGGTAAATTCAATTTAAACAAAGAAAAAAATGATTTATCCTGTCCTCACTACTGGAACATCGTACATGGACTGGGTGGATCAAACAACAGACACTCATTCTCACAGATCTGGAATCTGGGACGTCTGAGGTCCAGGTGCAGGCTGATGTGGTGTCTGGAGAGCACGCAAGTCCTACCCTGTCCTTTCTCCATCCCCTCACATGGGGCCAGTGTGCAGGGAGGTTTCCCAGTCCTGGTGTATAAGTGCCCTGATCCCATAATGAGGCTGCACCTCCTGACCTAAGTGCTCCTCTAAGGCCCCACTTCCTCCCCATATACCATAGAGCAGGACCCTGTCCCCACCACTGACCCACAAATCACACCCTGAGCCAGTGTCATTCCTTGGCACCACCCAGGCATTTATGACGTGATGAGAGGCCTGCCTGGTTCTCATCAGACATGAAAGTGAAGGTGTAGAATGGTTATACTCTCGTGATTGTGTGTGTGTGTGTGAGTTACCTCTGAGTCCACCTCCCTACCATGTCATACTGAGATTATTTCTCACTCCCCAGACATTATTAATATTTTGGTAGAATGTCTCTTTTATATTGTGTTGATTGGAGATTCCTCTGTACCGTGATGTGCAAGACAGCATGTTAGCTTGGGGTCCTGTGATCTACAGTGAGTATCACTGGGACTCATGAAAATGTTCAGATGATGTGAATGGAGTTATTTGTAATTGATTAGTATTTTGGGTCAGGAAAAGTTAAGTACAAGTAAGTGCAAGTGCTATATTTGAATTTCTAAGTCTCTAAGACAGAGACTGAAGAGGTAAGCACGTAATCAAGTGTTCAGAGGGGCTCCCTGGGGGAAACTGCTCCATGGAGAGGAAGTCCAGACCCTGACAAGAAACCTGCCCAGAACCTCCATCTGCACTTGCTCCTGGGCCTTCAAGACAGAAGTGGTTAGGAGTGTCCACCCCCTGGTGGTCCTGATCCCCTTCTACAGGGACGTTTGTGTCTGGGTTCACACTGAGGTCCCCTCACTGTGTCCCTCGCACAGTAATACAGGGCTATGTCCTCGGCTCTCAGGCTGTTCATCTGCAGATACAGCATGTTCTTGGCGTTGTCTATGGAGATGGTGAATCGGCCCTTTACAGTGTCTGTGTAGTATGTGCTACTTCCATCATACCCAATCCATGTAACCCATTGCAGCCCCTTCCCTGGAGCCTGGCGAAACCAGCTCATGCCCTTCACAGCATCTGCGAAGCTTGTGCTACTTCCACCACTGTTAATGTATGCGACCCACTGCACCCCCTTCCCAGGAGCCTGACGGACCCATTGCATGCTGTAGCTACTGAAGGTGAATCCAAAGGCCACACAGGAGAGTCTCAGGGACCCCCCAGGCTTCACTAGGTCTCCCCCAGACTCCACCAGCTGCACCTCACCCTGGACACCTGAAGACACAAGACATCCTGGTCAGGAAATTGTCCGACAACCCCTCTTTCGCTCACTCACCTCCACTCACAGACTCAAAGTTCCTTCTTCACCATGAATTACATTTTAAAATAGTGACAAGGAAAACCCAGCGGAGCACAGACTCCATACTGGTTTTTCTGTGCTGTGTCGTGAGCATTGAATGGGGCCACCTGGGGATCCTGTTGCTAGAGCTCCTATCCAGGCTTAGGGTTGGCGTTGGGCTGGTTTAATCAGTGTAGGGAGGGCCTTATTTGCATGTCCTCTGACTATATAGTCAGCTCCAGTCTTAGATTCCATTCTTTTTTATTATTATTATTTTATTTTTAATTTTATTATGAATTTATTTATTGATTAATCTTTTATAATACATTTATTTTTATTGCTGTTCAATTTACCAACATACAGAATAACACCCAGTGCTCATCCCATCAAGTGCCCCCCTGAGTGCCCGTCAAGCATTCACCCCCACCCCTCGCCCTCTTCCCCTTCCACCACCCCTAGTTCATTTCCCAGAGTTAGGAGTCTTTATGTTCTGTATCCCTTTCTGATACTTTCCACTAATTTCTTCTCCCTTCCCTTCTATTCCCTTTCACTATTATTTATATTCCCTAAATGAATGAGAACATATAACGTTTGTCCTTCTCCGACTGACTTACTTCACTCAGCATAATACCCTCCAGTTCCATCCACATTGAAGCAAATGGTGGGTATTTGTCATTTCTAATGGCTGAGTCATATTCCATTCTAACATAAACCACATCTTTATCCATTCATCTTTCGATGGACACTGAGGCTCCTTCCACAGTTTGGCTATTGTGGACATTGCTGCTATAAACATCAGGTGCAGGTGTCCCGGCATTTCATTGCATCTGTATCTTTGGGGTAAATCCCCAACAGTGCAATTGCTGGGTCGTAGGGCAGGTCTATTTTTAACTCTTTGAGGAACCTCCACACAGTTTTCCAGAGTGGCTGCACCAGTTCACATTCCCACCAACAGTGTAAGAGGGTTCCCTTTTCTCCGCATCCTCTCCAACATTTGTTGTTTCCTGCCTTGTTAATTTGCCCCATTCTCACTGGTGTGAGGTGGTATCTCATTGTGGTCTGATTTGTATTTCCCTAATGGCAAGTGATGCAGCGCATTTTCTCATGTGCTGGTTGGCCATGTCGATGTCTTCCTCTGTGAGACTTCTCTTAATGGCTTTTGCCCATTTCATGATTGGATTGTTTATTTCTTTGGTGTTGAGTTTAAGAAGTTCTTTATAGTTCTTCCCTTTATCTGATACGTCATTTGCAAATATCTTCTCCCATTCTGTAGGTTGTCTTTGAGTTTTGTTGACTGTATCCTTTGCTGTGCAAAAGCTTCTTATCTTGATGAAGTCCCAATAGTTCATTTTTGCTCTTGTTTCTTTTGCCTTCATGAATGTATCTTGCAAGAAGTTACTGTGGCTGAGTTCAAAAGGGATTTTGCCTGTGTTCTCCTCTAGGATTCTGATGGAATATTGCCCCACATTTAGATCTTGCATCCATTTTGAGTTTATCTTTGTGTGGTCTAGTTTCATTCTTCCGCATGTAGATGTCCAATTTTCCCAGCACCATTTATTGAAGAGAGTGTCTTTCTTCCAATGGATAGTCTTTCCTCCTTTATCGAATATTAGTTGACCATAAAGTTCAGGGTCCATTTCTGGGTTCTCTGTTCTGTTCCATTGATCTATGTGTCTGTTTTTGTGAAAGTACCACACTGTCTTGATGACCACAGTTTGTAGTACAATCTGAAATCAGGCATTGTGATGTCCCCAGCAAAAAGCAAAAAAACAAAAAAACAAAACAAAAAAAAAACAACAAAAAAAAACCCCACTCATGAGGGAGTATCTTCTGATTCTGTATACTTTAAGTCCGTTGACTTCCCCTGGAACTTGTCCACCTAGCTGGTCTTTTGAGGGAGGGGCCGGTTGTGCTGATTTTCAGGTGTTAGCACTTGAAGGAGCTCCTCTGCCCCCTGCCTGGTGCAGGGCTCAGTGAGTGTTGTTTTCCCCATGAGGCCCCAGAAGGAACAACCGCAGTGGCAGCGGCCAGCTCTGGAGCCCTGGATTCAGCTCACGCAGTAACTATGGAGCTCTCCACCTGCAGGGGCCTGGAGGCTCCAGAGGCGGGGCTGATGATCTGTTCAGCTTGGGGCAGGAGCGTCCTTGCTGTCCTGGGCCCTCCTGAGCTCTTCCTGTCCCATGGGTAGGTCGGATCCTGGGCTGTCCCTCAGCGCCCTGTGCTCCCGGGCCTGTGCTGTTTGATTCATTCTCCCGGCCAGGCAGCCCCCTCCACGGAGCCGCCAACTGAGCCCCTCCGAGCTGCCCCCAGGGCTGCGCAGCCCCCTCTGTGCAGAGCCGCTGCCCGAGCCCCTGTGAGCTGCTCTGGGGTCAATGCGTGCATGCGGTAGCCCTTTAGGGTGCTCGGTGCATTCTCCCCAGTGTACAGTTGCTCTGTTAGTGTCCCCAGGAGCCTGACAGCATCCCCGTCCTCCTGGGGTCCTGCTCTAACTTCCTGCGAGTGCCTTTCTGCCCGGGAAGATTGATGAAGCTCCTGCTTCTCTGGGACGGGGCTTTCCTGTCCTGGGGGCACTCGCCCCAGCCTTATCCCGGTTCCTCGCAGGGCCACTCCCCCTTGGATGCCCTTTGTTTCTTTAATTCTTTTTTCCCCTCATCTTCCTACCTTTATAGTAGCGTGATGTCTTCTCCTGTAGCATTCCACCTGTTCTCTCTTTAAATCTCAGGCCGAATTCATAGATTTTCAGGATGATTGAAGGTTATCTAGGTTATATGGTGGGGACAGGTGACTTGGGGACCCGAATCTTCCGCCATCTTGCCCCTCCCAGCATATGTTCCTGATTAAAACTCTTTAAGTGGAGGATAGAGGGAATATTCTTCAATCTCATAAAAGACATCTATGACTTTCACAGTGAATCTCATTCTCAGTGGGGAAAAACAGAGTTGTCCCTAATTTCACAAAGACAGCAGAGCTTCCCAATCTCAGCACTTGTGTCACTATAGGAGTAGAAATCCTACCATCAGCAATCGGACAACAAAATAAATAAAATCCATTCAAAATGACAAAGAAGAAATGAAACTCTCCCTTTTTGCAGAGTACATGATATTTCTCTCTTAACTCCAAGACACACCACCTAAATTTTCTAGAAATGACATAGCAATGTAGAGACGTGGCAGAAGACAAAACCATGGCATAGAGGGCACCTGCATTCCTATACACTAACAGTGAGACTGACAGGAGAGAAATTCGGAATTGAACTCATTTACAATGGCACCAACCTTAAGATACCTAGGAATAACCCTAACCAATGAGGTAAAGGATCTGTCCTTTAAATCTAGAGAACACTTATGAAAGAAATCAAAGAAGACACAAAGAGAAACATGGAGAAACATTCCATGCTCATGGATCAGAAAAATAAACTTTGGGAAAATGTCTATGCTTCCCAGGGCAATGTAGACACTGAATGCAAGTCCTATAAGAATACCACAATCATTCTTCCCAGTGATGAAACAAATAATCTTCAGATTTCTATAAAATCAGAAAAGAGCTCCAATAGCCAGAGTAAGGTTAAGAAAGAAAACCAAAATTGAGGCATCAGAATGCATGCTATCAAGCTGCACTACAAATCTGTGATCATTAAGACACTGCCGTCCTGGCACAAAAACAGACACATAGATCAATAGAACAACTTATAGAACCTGGAAATGGACCTCCGAATATATGGTCAAAATCTTCGACAAAATAGGAAAGAATATCCCCTGGGAAACTATAACAGTCTCAAAAACAATTGGTATGAAGAAAATTGAACAGCTCCTGCAGGAGAATTAAACTGGACCATTCTCTTATACCAAACAAAAATATAAAGTCAACATGATTAAAATGTGACCCTTCACGTCCCACTTGCCTCTCACTCAACTTCTGTCATGCATCGAACATAAGCTTGTTTGAAGCTAAGCATACAGGCAATCAGGATGTGGGACGCAGAGGCCATAAGTTCTACTCTCAGAAATATGTATGCCTTGGAGGCAGATATCAGCTCTCCACTCATTTATGACAGTTAGAACCTACCTCAATTCTAACTGAAGATATTACTTGGAAATCGATGTATTAAAACTCACATACACATGAAAACAACAGAATAAAATTTGAGAAAAAAATCCATCTAAATCTCTGGAAGGGGAGGAGGGCAGGGGGTGGGGGTGATTGGGTGATAGGCACTGAGGGGGGCATTGGGATGAGCACTGGGTGTTATTCTGTATGTTGGTAAATTGAACACCAATAAAAATAATTTTATTATAAAAAATAAAGAGGGGATGTCAAAAAATAAATAAAATGTAAACAAAAAAATAAATCTCTGTCAGGAGAAGAGAGGGAACAGCTTTTTGGCACATAGCCACAGCAATTTCTTGCAAAGCATATCTATAATGGCAAGGCAAACAAAAGCAAATATGAATTTTGGGAGCTCCATCAAGATAAGAATCTTCTGGAGAGCAAAGGAAACTGTCAACAAAACTAAAACACAACATACAGAAGGGAAGATAATACTAGCAGATGACATATCGAACAAAGGTCTTGTATCCAACATCTATAAAGAACCTATCAAACTCAACACACAAGAACAGGGATTCCAGGCAAGAAATGGCAATAAAACATGAACAGAAATTTTTCCAAATAAAACCTACATATGGCCAAGAAGTCCATAAAAAATTGCTCCATATCACTTGTTATCAGGGAAAAGCACATCCAAACCACAATCAGCTGCTGCTTTACACCACAGAGAATAGCATAAATTAATACGAAAGGAATCATCAAATGTTAGAGAGAATGTGGAGAAAGCGGAACCCTCTTGCACTGTTGGAGGAAATGTGAACTGGTGCAGCCACTCTGGAAAGCTGGGTGGAGGATCCCGAAAGAGTTAAAAATAGAGCTCCCCTCTGACCCTGCAATTATACTACTCGGGATTTATCCAAAAGATACAGATGTAGTGAAGCGGCAGGATACGTGCACCCCAATGTTTACAGCAGCAATGTCCACAAATACCCATAGGCAAACTATGCGAGAAGCCACGATGTCCTTTGACAGATGAATTGATAAACATGATATGGTTTATATATACAAAAAATATTTCTCAGTCATCAGAAATAGTCAATTGCTACCATTTCCAATGAAACTACAGGGGAATTATGCCAATGAAATAAGTCAATCGAAAAAAAGAGAAATAAGTCAATTGAAGAACAGTCATCATAATTTTACTCATACATGGAATATAATAAATAGTGAAAGGGATTATAAGGGAAGGAGGGTAACAGAGTGGGGATAAATTAGGGAGGAAGAAAAACCATGAGAGACTCGTATTTCTGGGACTTAGAGGAGTGCAGAAGGGGAGGTAGGTGGTGGGACATGGTACCTGGGTGATGGGCACTAAGGAGGGAACGTGATCAGATGAGAACTTGGTGTTACATTATATTGGCAAATTGAACTTAAATAAAATATTGAATAAACAAATGAAAAATAAATTATTAAAGAGAGAGAACATTATGAGCTATAACATGCCAACAAATTCAGCAATCTCAGAGAAATGGATACCCTCCTATAAATGTGGAAACAACCAAATCTGAAACAGGAATGAATAGAAAAGCAAGACAGACCCAAAACTGGAAAGGAAAATCGAACATATTTAAAGGTCTTTTAACAATCAAAAGTCCAGGGACAGATGATTGTCCAAGGGAATGCAACAGGTATTTAAAAAGAATTAATGCCCATCCTGATAATGTTACAAAAAAACAGAAATTAAGGAAAATTCCACTCATTTTCTGAGGGTAGCGTTACCTTGACCTGAAATGGAGACAATGATCCAACTTAAAAAGAAAATTACAGATTAATTTTCCTGACGGACATGGATGCAATATTCTCATTAAGATCCTAACCAACAGGATCCAACAGTACTTTAAAGTAATAATTCTTCAAGACAAAAATGGGCTTAATTTCTGGTCTGCAAGGGTGGTTCAGCATATGCAAAACTAAGAGTGGGATTTGAGTCATTGATAAATGAAAGGATAAGGACCATTTTATCCTCTCAGCTGATACCCAAAAAGCTTTTGGCAAAAGAGATTATACCTTCTTGATAAAAAAATCCTCTTGGTATGTAGAGATAGTGGGACCTACTCAACATCATAAAATCCATTTACAGAGACATATGGAGAGTGTCATCCTCAACAAGGAAAAGTTGAGAGGTTTTCCCATAAGACCAGGAACGAGACAGGGATGCCCACCATCACCACTGTTCTTCACCATAGTGCTATACGTCCTAGCCTCAACAACCAGACAACAAAGAAAAGGAAATGTCATCCAACTCAGCAAAGAAAAAGTCAAAAGTTGACTCCTCACACCACAAGATACTTTAAGTTCAAATCCCAAAGATTCCTTTGAAAAAAATTGCTAGAACTGATACCAGAATTCAGCAAAATTAGAGAGTGTAAAATCAATACAAGGAAGTCAGTGGCTCTTCCGTAAAGTGCAAGTGAAGCAGAAAAAAGAAAATCAAGGACTGGATGCAATTTATAAGTGAACCAGATATCATCAGATGATGAGGAAAAATCCTAACCGAAGAGGGATGGATCTATATTCTAAACACTGAATAGCACTTATGAAAGACAGGAAGGAATAAAAACGTAGATAGAAAATATTTAAAATCCTTTGTATTTCCTTGGGGTTGGTAGTGATCTCTCCTTTCTCATTCATGATTTTATTAAATTGAGTCTTCTCTCTCTTCTTTTTAATAAGGCTGGCTAATCGTTTATCTCTCTTATTAATTCTTCAAAGAACCAACTCCTGGTTTTGTTGATCTGTTCCACAGTTCTTCTCGATTTCATTGAGTTCTGCTGGAATCTTCATTAACTCTCTTCTTCTGCTGCGTGTAGCATCTATTTGCTGTTTTTTTCTCTAGCTCCTTTATGTGTTAGCTTTTGTATTTGAGTTCTTTCCAGTTTTTGAATGGATGCTTGTATTGCGATGTATTTCCCCATCAGGACTACTTTTGCTGCATCCCAAAGATTTTGAACGTTTGTATCTTCATTCTCCTTAGTTTCCATGAATCTTTTTAATTCTTCCTAAATTTCCTGGTTGACCCTTTCATCTTTCATGGTTTTTTTTTTTTTTTTTGTAATTCTCCTTTTTGGTGGGGTCTTTGTCTGGTTTTGGAATTAAGGTGATGCTGACCTCAGAGAACGAATTTGGAAGTACTCCATCTCTTTCTATCTTTCCAAACAGCTTTAGGAGAATAGGTATTGTTTCTTCTTTAAACGTTTGATAAAATTCCCCTGGGAAGCCATCTGGCCCTGGACTCTTGTGTCTTGGGAGGTTTTTGATGACTGCTTCAATTTCCTCCCTGGTTATTGGCCTGTTCAGGTTTTCTATTTCTTCCTGTTCCAGTTTTGGTATTTTGTGGCTTTCCAGGAATGCGTCCATTTCTTCCAGATTGCCTAATTTATTGGCGTATAGCTGTTCATAATATGTTTTTAAAATTGTTTGTATTTCCTTGGTGTTGCTAGTGATCTCTCCTTTCTCATTCATGATTTTATTAATTTGAGTCCTCTCTCTCTTCTTTTTAATAAGGCCGGCTAATGGTTTATCTATCTTATTAATTCTTTCAAAGAACCAACTCCTGGTTCTGTTGATCTGTTCCACAGTTCTTCTGGTCTCGATTTCGTTGAGTTCTGCTCGAATCTTTATTAGCTCCCTTCTTCTCTTGGCTGTAGGATCTATTTGCTGTTTTTTCTCTAGCTCCTTTATGTGTAAGGTTAGCTTTTGTATTTGAGTTCTTTCCAGTTTTTGAATGATGCTTGTATTGCGATGTATTTCCCCCTTAGCACTGCTTTTGCTGCATCCCAAAGATTTTGAATGGTTGTATCTTCATTCTCATTAGTTTCCATGAATCTTTTTAATTCTTCCTTAATTTCCTGGTTGACCCTTTTATCTTTTAGCAGGATGGTCCTTAACCTCCATGTGTTTGAGGTCCTTCCAAACTTCTTGTTGTGATTTAGTTCTAATTTCAAGGCATTATGGTCTGAGAATATGCAGGGGACAATCCCAATCTTTTGGTATTGGTTCAGACACGATTTGTGACACAATATGTGGTCTATTCTGGAGAAAGTTCCATGTGCGCTTGAGAAGAATGTGTATTCAGTTGAGTTTGGATGTAAAGTTCTGTAGATATCTGTGAAATCCATCTGGTCCAGTGTATCATTTAAAGCTCTCGTTTCTTTGGAGATGTTGTGCTTAGAAGACCTATCGAGTATAGAAAGAGCTAGATTGAAGTCACCAAGTATAAGTGTATTATTATCTAAGTATTTCTTCACTTTGGTTAATAATTGATTTATATATTTGGCAGCTCCCACATTCGGGGCATATATATTGAGGATTGTTAAGTCCTCTTGTTGAGTAGATCCTTTAAGTATGATATAGTGTCCCTCTTCATCTCTCACTACAGTCTTTGGGGTAAATTTTAGTTTATCTGATATAAGGATGGCTACCCCTGCTTTCTTTTGAGGACCATTTGAATGGTAAATGGTTCTCCAACCTTTTATTTTCAGGCCGTAGGTGTCCTTCTGTCTAAAATGAGTCTCTTGTAGACAGCAAATAGATGGGTCCTGCTTTTTCATCCAGTCTGAAACCCTGCGCCTCTTGATGGCATCATTAAGCCCGTTCACATTCAGAGTTACTATTGAGAGATATGAGTTTAGTGTCATCATGATATCTATTCAGTCCTTGTTTTTGTGGAATGTTCCACTGAACTTCTTCTTAAAGGGGAATTTTAAGAGTCCCCCTTAAAATTTCTTGCAGAGCTGGTTTGGAGGTCACATATTCTTTCAGTTGCTGCCTGTCTTGGAAGCTCTTTATCTCTCCTTCCATTTTGAATGAGAGTCTTGCTGGATAAAGTATTCTTGGTTGCATGCTCTTCTCATTTAGGACCCTGAATATATCCTGCCAGCTCTTTCTGGCCTGCCAGGTCTCTGTGGAGAGGTCTGCTGTTACCCTAATACTCCTCCCCATAAAAGTCAGGGATTTCTTGTCTCTTGCTGCTTTAAGGATCTTGTCTTTATCTTTGGAATTTGCAAGCTTCACTATTAAATGTCGAGGTGTTGAACGGTTTTTATTGATTTTAGGGGGGGGATCTCTCTATTTCCTGGATCTGAATGCCTGTTTCCCTTCCCAGATTAGGAAAGTTTTCAGCTAGAATTTGTTCAAATACATATTCTGGCCCTCTGTCCCTTTTGGCGCCCTCGGGAACCCCAATTAAACGTAGGTTTTTCTTCTTCAGGCTGTCGTTTATTTCCCTTAATCTATCTTCATGGTCTTTTAATTGTTTGTCTCTTTTTTCCTCAGTTTCCCTCTTTGCTATCAACTTGTCTTCTATGTCACTCACTCGTTCTTCCACCTTGTTAACACTCGTCGTTAGGACTTCTAGTTTGGATTGCATCTCATTCAATTGATTTTTAATTTCTGCCTGATTAGCTCTAAATTCTGCAGTCATGAAGTCTCTTGAGTCCTTTATGCTTTTTTCTAGAGCCACCAGTAGCTGTATAATAGTGCTTCTGAATTGGCTTTCTGACATTGAATTGTAATCCAGATTTTGTAACTCTGTGGGAGAGAGGACTGTTTCTGATTCTTTCTTTTGAGGTGAGGTTTTCCTTCTAGTCATTTTGCTCAGTGCAGAGTGGCCAAAAGCAAGTTGTATTGGGAAAAGGAGAAAAAGAGAGGAGATAAAGAAGGAAAGAAAAGAGAAAGAGAAAAAAAAGGAAAAAAAACGAAAAAAAAAGAAAAAGAGAAAGAAAAAGAAAGGAGAAAAAAAGGGGGTGGGGGAAGGAAACAAATCAAAAAGCAAAACAAAACAAAACAAAACGAAACCAAAAAAAAAAAAAAGAACCATGGGGGAGTATCTTCTGATTCTGTATACTTTAAGTCCCTTGGCGTCTCCTGGAAGTTGTCCATCTAGCTGGTGTTCTGGGGGAGGGGCCTGCTGTGCTGATTTTCAGGTGTTAGCAGTTGGGGGAGCTGCTGTGCCCCTGCCTGGTGCAGGGTTCAGTCGGGGTTGTTTACCCCGTGAGGCCGCAGGAGTAACAACCCCAGTGGCGGGGCCAGCTCTGGAAACCTGGATTCAGCTCCGGCAGGAACTCCGGAGCTCTCCGTCTGCAGGGCCTGGAGGCTCCGTGGCGGGGCTGCTGATCTGCTCAGCTCGGGGCAGGAGCGTCCTTGCTGTCCTGGGCCCTCCCGGCCTCTGCCTGTCCCGGGGGAGGCCGGATCCTGGGCTGTGTCCCTGCGCCCTGTGCTCCCGGCCTACGCTGTTGGATTCGCTCTCCTGGGCCACGCAGCCCCCTCCACGGAGCCGCCCCCCGAGCACCCCCGAGCTGCTCCTGGAACCTCGAAGCCCCCTCCGCAAGGAGCCTCTTCCTCTGCCCGAGCCCCTCTGAGCTGCTCTGGGTCCCGCCGTGCGCTCTGCAGCCCTTAGGGAGCTCTGCGCACTCTCCTGGGAGCGCAGTTGCTCTGTTACTGTCCCTGGGAGCCCGAGGGCATCCTCACCCTCCTCGGTCCTGCTCCAACTCCCTGCGAGGCCTTTCCACCCGGGAAGTTTGGTGCAGCTCCTGCGTCTCCGGGACGGGGCTCTCCTCTCCTGGGGACACTCGCCCTGGCCTCAGCCCGGCTCCTGGCGGGGTCCCTCCCTCTTGGAAGCCTTTGTTTCTTTATTTCTTTTTTCCCGTCTTCCTACCTTGATAGAAGCGCGAACTCTTCTCACTGTAGCATTCCAACTGGTCTCTCTTTAAATCTCAGGCCGAATTAATAGATTTTCAGGATAATTTGAAGGTTTTCTAGGTAATTTGGTGGAGACAGGTGATTTGGAGACCCTGCTCTTCCGCCATCTTGCCTATTCTTCTGAAATGTGTTTTCTTTAAATGTTTGGTAGAATTCACCTGGAAAGCCATCTGACCTAACAATTTCTTTGGAATTTTTGATAACTGTTTCAGTCTCCTCACTGGTTATTGGTTTGTTCAGGTATTGTATTGTTTTCCTCTTTCAGATTTGGCAATTAGTCTCAGGGAACCCCCCCAGGCCTCACCAGGTCTCCCCCAGAGTCCACCAGCAGCACCTCACCCTGGGCACCTGCAGACACAAGACATCCTGGTCCGGAAACTGTCCCACATCTCCTGGTTTTCTCACTCACCCCCATGCATATTCTCCATGTCTATTCTACATGAATTTCCTTTTAAGATAGCAACAAGGAAAACCCAGCTGAGCACAGACTCCGGTGAATTGTCTGTGTTCTGTCCTGATCCATGAATGGAGTCACCTGGGGATCCTGGGGCTGCGGCTTCTCTCCCAGCTGCAGGGTTGGGGCTGGGCTGTCTTAATCATTTGATGTAGGGCCCTATTTGTATGTCCTCTGAGTTTTTAGTTTAAGCCTTAGGTTATGATCTTTACAGGTTATATACTAGAATTGAATAACCTTTGCACACACCTTGTGTAGATGACTTTGTGACAATAAGAAGTGTTCTAACTTCTGAACAAAATTACCATTAAATTTTTTGTGGCTTTTTATTATTCTTTCATCAATATACTGGAGTTTGATACACCTATTTTCTTTCCTTGGGAAGTTTATTTTAAAGATTTTTTAAAAGATTTTATTTCATTTTTTCATGACAGACATACACATAGAGAAAGAGAGAGAGGCAGAGACACAGACAGAGGGAGAAGCAGGCTCCACGCAGGGAGCCTGATGTGGGACTTGATCCCAGGTCTCCAGGATCATGCTCCAGGCTGAAGGCAGTGACAAACTGCTGGGCCATCAGGGTTGCCCATGTCCTTGGGAAGTTTAATCCTAAATATTTTATTTCTGCTCCAGTGTAAATGTAGTAATTTTGTTAATTCCTTTTATACATTTGTTGCTATTTTGTTATATTTGAAATATAGCTTTATTTCATCTGTTGATTTTCATACTATGGTTTCTCTGAAATCATATATTAGTTGTGCGACTATGCTGTGGAGATGGTAGTGTTTACTACATATGAGATCATGTCATATGGAAAAAAGAAGTTTTCTTCCTCTATGCTGAACTAAATAACTTTTGTTTCATTGTTGCAATTTCTAGATAAGTCTTCCGGTTATCAGGGCAGGAAGATTTACCTTCTATTTTTCTCAGGTATTTGGTCTAATTACTTAGTAGACATAAGGTAGATCTAAGGTAAATACATTTCATCTCATATGTTAATGAGCTACCTAGAATACAACACCCAGACAATGACCAAATTACACAGCCCTTGTGTGTCTCAGACCACAAAATATTGAGATGGTGGATATTAAGGCCAGGATTTGGTTTTGGGTCAGTGAATTATTGAGGAACTGACAAGGGTATTTTGCACAGCCATTTGACCCCTACATTCTCTATTCTGGTCCTGAGGAAGGTTCACTCCTCCTGGTATAGGTAAGGTAACATTCCCAAGGGAGACTTATTTCCTGCCAACAGGGGAACATAGATGGCTCAGCATATCTGTCTTCTGGCTGTTTCTCATGTAGCTTTAGTCCATAATAACCCAGGTGACCAGCTGACATATTTGGGGTGTCACAGTTCATTCTTCTTCATGATAACCATGTTGTATACTCATGGTGGGAATGAGCATCCTTTTGTGGCCCTGGACTTGACAGTAAGCCTTCAAATTTTCACTGCTGAATATGGGTTTGGGTGTGGACTATTAATAAATTGCCACGATTACTTGGAGGTAATTTCTTTAAGTTCCTTGATTATTAAGAGTTTTGATAAAAACCATGTGTTGAATTTTCATTTTTTAAAAAAAAATTATTTATTTATGATAGTCACACACACAGAGAGAGAGAGAGAGAGCCAGAGACAGAGGGAGAAGCAGGCTCCATGCACCGGGAGCCCGACATGGGATTCAATCCCGGGTCTCCAGGATCGCGCCCTGGGCCAAAGGTAGGTGCCAAACCGCTGCGCCACCCAGGAATCCCCTGAGTTTTCATTTTTAAAGATTTTATGTATTTCTTTATCAATTCATGAGAAACAGAGAGAGAGAGAGAGAGAGAGAGAGAGAGAGAGATGTAGGGACTCAGGCAGAGGAAGAGGCAGGCCTCCGGAAAGGACCCGGATACCAGACTCAATCCAGGATCCTGGTGTCACTCCCTGAGCTGTAGGCAGATGCTCCATGACTGAGACACCCAGGCATCCCTGTGTCGAAATTTCTTAAATTATCTTAGGTATCAAAGGGAGGATCATATGGATCATTCCTACACTTTGTTAATACAGAGGGTGCCATTTATGATCTGGGTATATTGAATAATCCCTGCATCCCAGGACTGACTTCCTCTATGTCATTCTGTGTGATCCTTTCCATGTGCTGTTGGATTCAAGATGCCAGGAGTTTTACATGTATGTGCATCTCAGAAATTGTCCTTGAGTCCCTTATTGTGAGCTCCTTGCTGTGGGTTTGTTGTCACAGTCATCTTGGCCTCCTTAAATGAATTTGGGCATATCTTATTCTCATTAGATTTTGGAAGAGACTGAGATGTTTGGGCACTATGACTATACGAATTTCTAACGTGTAAGTGGAGTTATTTGCATGTCTGGGTGCAGTTTCAAAACTCTTATCAATATAGGTGATTTTCCATAGAATATTTTATCTCCTTAATAAATTTAATCCTAAATGTTTATTTTTGAAACCAGTTATGGTGGATTATTATGTTAATTTTGTGTAGGTAATTTGTTGTTAGTTTGTAGAAACATATCTTTATATTATTTGCTGATGTTATATCCTGAGTTTTCCTGAGCTCTAAGTTATTTCTTCCAGATTTTATGTGAGGTTTTTACTCACTGACTCTGAAGACATTGTCATAGGCAAACAAATTACTTTCTTTCCAGTTTACCAATTTTTCTTTTTCTTTATGTAGTTTTCTTCCCAGGTTTTCTGGTAGGTCCTCCGGTCTGGGGCAGAAAATATTTTCCTCTTGTCTTTTGGATCCATTGTCTGATTTAATCATGCAGTTGATATAAGGCAGACCTAGAGGAGACAATAAATTTCATTTTGCATATGGATGACCTACCTCATATAAACTGAGAGTCAGCAACTCATCTCAGGACAGGGTGTCTCTTCATATCTTCTGCCCATTTCTGACTTAACTTTTCCCCTTGTGTTTGTTTACCTTGATATTTTATTTGTCGATTGTGGAAACCAGCCTTAATCTGAAGATAAATTTACAAATATCTTCTCCCATTCTTTTTTTGATGATTTTATTTATCTATTCATGAGACAGAGATGAAGAGACAAAGGCAGAAGGAGAAGTGGGCTCCCCACAAGAAGTCCGATGCTGGTCTCAATCCCAGAGCCCTGGGATTATGCTCTGAGCCAAAGTCAGATGTTCCAGCTACACAGGCATCCATATCTTTTCCCATTCATTTGGTTTCCTTTTAATTATGTTGAGTGTCTCCATAGCTGTACGACAACTCCTTCCTTAATGTAGTCCATAGAATTCATTTTTGATTTTGTTTTCCTGACCTTTGGTGAGTCGAGTACCAAGAACTGTTGCAACTGACGTCACAAAATCTCTTGGATTTTGTTGATTTCTTGCCTCACATTTAGGTCTTTCATCTACTCTGAGTTTATCTTTGTGTGGAGTCTAAGAATGTGGCCCAGGTTCATTCTTCTACTTGTAGCTGTCCAATGTTCCCAACACCACTTGTTCAAGAGATTGTCCTTTTTCCAGTCAATAGTCTTTTGTACTTTGATGAGGATGAGTTGATCACAGAGCTGCGTGTCTATTTCTGGGTTCTCTATTCTATTCCATTGACCTATGTGCGTGTTTTACTGTCACTATTATACTGTCTTCACGATCACAATTTTGAAATCCCCAATTGTGATATCTTCTTCTTTGGGTTTTTTCAACATTCTTTTGCTGAGACAGAATCTTTTATTTTTATTTACAAGTTTTAAGATTGTTTTCCCCATTTCCAAGAAAAATGTTGGTGGTGTTTCGATAGGGTTTGTATTGAGTGCATATACTGCTGTTGGTAGCATAGACATTATAACAATATTTATTCTCCCAATTCATGAGAAGAGCATGTTGTCTACATATTTATGTCTTTTTTAATGTCTTTCATACGTATTTTAGAATTTTTAGACTATAGGTCCTTTCCTTCTTTGGATAGCATTATTCTTCATTGTCTGAAATTTCTGATGCAATTGTAAATGGGATAGTTTGTTTATGATTAATAATCTTGATTCCCCTTTCTTGATTTCTCTTTCTTCTGTTTCATTTGTAGTTTATAGAAATGCCACTGACTCCTTGTATTGATTTTGTGTGCTCAGGTTTTGCTGAATTCCTGTATCAGTTCCAGCAATTTTTCGATACTGTTTTTGGGGTTTGTCCTTAAAGTATCTTGTTGTCTATGAAGAATGGAAGTTTGATTTTTTATTTGCTGATATGTATGACTTTTCCACTTTTTTGTCTGATTGCTCAGGCTAGACGTCTAGTTTTATGTTGTATACCAGTGATGACAGTGTGCATTCCTGTCGTGATCCTGACCTTAGGAGAAAAGCTCTCAGTTTTCCTATGTTGTGGATAAGATTCTTTGTGTATCCTCTGTAGATGGCTTTTATGAATTTGGGTGTATCCCCCTATCCCTACACAGGAAAATGTTTTTATTAAAAAGAATAATTTGTTTTGTCAAATTATTTTTGGGCATCAGTTGAGAGGATAAAATGGCACTTATTTTTTGTTTTATTAATGTGATTATCACATTGATTGATTACACATACTGAACCAGCTTTGCAGCCCAGGAAGTAAGCCCTTTTGATTTTCGCGAATAATCTTATTAATATGCTGTTGGATCCTGCTGGTTAGGATTTGGGTGAGAAATTTGCATCCAGATTCATCAATGGTATTGTTCTATAATTCTTCTTCTTACTGGGATGTTTGGTTTGGGGTCAAGGTAATACTGGCATCACAGAATGAGTCTGGCATTCTTCCTTTAAATTACATTATTTGGAATAGTTTTAGAAGAATAGATATTGATTGTTCTTGTGGAATTTCTCTGGTGAACGATCTGTACATGTCATCTTGCTTTTGGGAGAATTTTAATTCTGATTGATTTTTATTTCCAGTAATTTTTCTGTGCAGCTTGTCCATTCATTATTATTTCTGATTTCCTTGTCTTTATGTTCCTAGGATTGCATCTGTTTCTCCAGATTACCCAGTATGTTGGCTTAAAACTGCTAATAATTTCTTCTTACACTTGCTTATAATTCTTGGGTGTTCATTGTGATTTCTCCTCATTTATTCATGATTTTATTAGTTTGGGTACTTTCAATTTTAAATTGTCCAAACTATCTTGTGTTTTCTTACACTTACTAACTCCCAAGCAGGGAGACTGGCCCCGCCCACCTCCCCTGCCACTACCTCTTCTTCATTTCCCAGACTTAGGATTCTCTCATGTTCTATCACTCTCTAATTTTTCCCACTCATTTTCTCTCCTTTCGCCTTTATTCCTTTTCACTATATCTTATATTCTCTGAATGAATGAAACCATATAATGTTTGTCCTTCTCTGACTGACTTACTTCACACAAAATACTACCCTCCACTTCTACCCACGTTGAAGCAAATGGTGTGTATTTGTCATTTCTAATGGCTGAGGAATAGTCCATTGTATACATAGACTGCATCTTCTTTGTCCACCATCTGTCAAGGGACAATGAGCGTCTTCCACAGTTCAGCTATGGTGGACAAAGGTGCTGTCGATATTGGGTTGCAGGTGTCCCGGCCTTTCACTGTATCTGCATCTTTGTAGTAAATCCCAGCAGTGCAATTGCTGGGTTGTCGCGAAGATCCAGGAGAAGTAGAGGGATTTTAGTACATAGAACAAGACATTAATTTAAAATTTTTGAATTAGAAACAGGAATACATGTTTGGTGACAGGTGCTGAAGGTCAGGGGAATAGCACCTGGAAAAATCATTGACCTCTGACTTATTCCCTATAGAGGAATAGGAATCTCCGATAATGCCAGTGAACACTTGTCCATGCTTCGTGAGTATCCAGCAGCACCCCATATTAACAGGCCTTTTCCATTAGTGCAGGAAGTCACCAAACAATCATGGGATGATGGGTGTCTGGACAGGCTGAAAGTGAGGTGCGGGCTTGGGTGAGTTAGGAAAAGCAGCTGTGGTTTGAATTACAACTCACATGTTACCACAGTGGAGTCATGATGGTTTTGGTTAATTAATATCTGATCCCAGTTAGGGATAAAACAGATCAATCAAACATATATAATCTCATTACCCCATATCCCAATAGTTATGAAATTTGATGTATAATTTCTCTCTTTCTAGCAAAATCAGATGAAAATATCAAAAGCATAGAGACATTTTAAAAATATTTAACATATATATTATGATAGATTCTCTGTCAGTTCTTAAACATTCCCATTTTCATTGCTGTATTTCAGGGAAAAAAACACCATGTCACTTTTCAGATCTTAAGTTTTTTGAAGTGTAAAAGTCAATAGACTTAGGCATATGCAGCACACGGCATCACCCTCAGCCACCTCCAACGGATCCTCATTTCTTCCGTGACACCTGACATGGGGATCAGCCTTTCCATGTTCAGAGTCTCAGGAATGGACATTAGCCCTGCTCCTCACAGGACATCATCTGCACCTTTCCAGGAGCTTCCTGGTTTCACTGATTTAATTGAATAGAGTTGAGTTATGGATAATATGTTAATGTTTATCAGTTCTTATGTTCTTCCTTCCCTCATATAGAAAGCAATTGAACAGAAGACCAATAATTTAATTTTAAAATAAACAAAATGAGCAGTCAAAATCAGTGTATGAAAGTAGACACTCTAATCTCCACTTGATCTTAGCCAAAAGGCCGAGAAGCGATGACACTCTAATCTCAAATCAAAGAAAATACTGTATAAAACCTTAAAATAGAAAGATTAATTATCTTTCATAGTATAACTCATTATATACTATTCAGAACAAGAAATTGCCCCTTGATAGTGTATTGACTCTTCAGTTTCACAGAACTAGTAATTAATAAATCCCTGAATAATATAATATTTGGTTATTATGAACATATACTTTAGTTAAACTATGAATTTAAGGGACTTAACACTGTTTAAGTTGTAATTAATTTTACAGATTTTATTTAAATTACTGTTTTTAACATGTAGTGTAAGATCGGTGTCTGGTGTAGAATGGAATGAGTCAACTCTTCCATCAAATGTCTGATGACCATCACAACAGGTCCTGATTCCCTTCACCAGGAAGATTTCTGTCTGGACTCACACTAAAGTCCCCTCAATGTGGCACTCATACAATAATACAGGGCTCTCAGGCTGTTCATATGCAGATACAGCGTGTTCTTGACATTGTCTCTGGAGATGGTGAATCGCCCCTTCACAGCATCTGCATAGCTTTTGCTGCTTCCACCAGTATTAACCCATGTGACCCACTGCAGCCCCTTCCCTGGAGCCTGGCTGACCCAGCTCATCCAGTATCTCCTGAAGGTGAATCCAGAGGTCACATAGGAGAGTCTAATTGATCCCCCAGGCTTCAGAAGGTCTCCCCCAGACTCCACCAGCTTCACCTCACCTTGGGCACCTGCAGACACAAGATATCCTGGTCAGGAAACTGTTCCACATCATGTCTCTCTCACTCAACTCCACTCACGTAGTCAAGGTCTCCGTTCTCCAGGAATTATCTTCTAAAATAGCGACACGGAAAACCCACCTGAGCACAGACTGCATGGTGAGTTTTCTGTGTTCTGTCCTGATCCCTGAAAGGGGTCACCTAAGATTCCTGGGGCCGGGGCTTCTCTCCCAGCTAAGGGTTCAGGCTGGGCTGGTTTAATAGTAGAGGAAGGGCGCTATTTGCATGTCTTCTGAGTACATATCAAATTTAGCAGTTATCATCCTTATGATACTAGTTGCTCAGAACACATGTGTGGATCATGGCAGAGTTTTGCAGACAGGATATGTGTCAGTAAATTGTGCTTTCTCCAACCTCATTTGCTGCCTGATTACTTATCATCAATTATCTTCCATTTTTCCACATACACAGTCAAGATAGGTTATGAACATAACAACTTACCACCATTTACAGGTGTATAACTATTCACTGCAGAAGAGAGCTTGTGTGAGTGTCTGAGACCACACAGCACTTTTAAGTGAGCCCCAGTGTCTTGGCTGTGCTCCCCATCATGGTACCTGGATCCTCCCTGAGCCACTTCCAGGAAGGAACTGGACATGAGATTTGTAGGTTTCTGGAATTTCCAGAAATGCCAATTGACTGATGTGTGGATACCAGGTCTCTTGGTCACACAAAAATGGAGACAAGTAGAAACCTTGACAGAGACTCACAGAGCTGATGGAGATGTTGTGTATTCAACCACCACAGGGGCATTTACGCCTCCTCTCTCTGTACATATGACTGGGAATTCTAAAGATACAAGAGTGGAATGATTATTAAAATAATTAATTCCTTAAAATGTGACCAAAAAAGGATGTGTTGTACAGCTGGGTCCTCATCTATGGCATGGAGGTCATTGTACTTCTACACTCACATATATTACCATGAAAATATCAATTATATTGATCCTGTAGCCTGTCCTTGGCAACTTGGTTACAGGCACTATGATTATGTATTCAGAAATTGAGGACTCTTCCGTGTTTCCCCAGACTTAACAAACTGTTTACCATGTCCCTGCATCATGTTTGAAGAGAAACACGCTTTATTATCTTATTTATTCATCTGACAATGTACACTTGCGCTGTTTTCATATTTTGTCTTTTGAAAATAATAAATCTATAAACATAGGTGTTTGAGGTTCCTTGTAAGCCAGATTTTCTGTATTTTTTGTGTGAATTTTTAGGTCTTTGTTTACTGGTTCATGCTAAGGCTGTGTTTTTAACCTTCTGAGTAACCTCAATACTGTTTCCTGGAGTGGCTGTACCCCTGTCCACCCACAAATCGTGACCAGAGAATTCTGCAAGGCCTCCGTTCTAGTGGAGGAGGTACCAGGTGTCATTTATCAAGCAGAGCAGACCACACCGAGTTAAAACTCATCACATCCTGGCCATGGATCACACACTGCACACTGCAGACAGGGAGGGCCTCTGTAAGTATGACCTGATGGAAAAAGATGCCAAAACAGTAGAGCCCAGTGCATGCAGCACACACTAGAGATACTCTCTGAGGTACCAGACCATACACACTATATAACCTCTTCTTCAAAAACTGTTCCTTTTGTAGGAGGAACATAACTGGCTTTTCTAACACAGAGAAAAAGGTAGATGGTTAGAGAAACTGCCATGTTGGAGGAATTCAATTTCATATTGCGCTTCTGATTGCCATCAGTATTTGGTTTCCTCAGACTGATCCCCATAACCCTGCAGTTTGAGCAGAGGTCTCCTGTTACATGTCCATTTGCAGGACTTTCCGTCACTGAATGGATCGTGTGAATCAGGAAGACTGCCAGCATTCCACATCCTCAAACTGGCAGAAATATCCACTGAATAGTGATAGAGGGTGGTGCTAATAATAGTCCTGCTATTCGGTTTTATTGGAGCTCATCTGTTGTCTCCCATGAAGCTCCTGTGTCATTGGAGACAAGAATGAGATGGTGTGCATGGTCCTCAGGTGGCAACTGTCACTTCCTGCAAGTCATATAATGATTGTATCATACTCAATGGACTTTCTACATTAAAAGAGCTCTTGAGTGCATAGAAGTGCTGGATCAGGGGAAAGAGGGATATAATTTTATGATATTGTGTGATAAATGGCAAAGGGAGATTTAGAGTTTCCAGGTAACACAGAAGGTAGTTATCCCAAAATCTCTGTTTTTTTTTGTTTTAAACTTTAAAAACAGGCATTTATTTTTTGCATCAAATACAGGTGTTCCAAATATCCAAAGGATGGAATGAGGCGGGTCGGCCTACATTCTAAGGTAAAATGATTGACCCTAAAGTGATTTAATTCATGTCCAGTAAAAGAAACATTATCACCACAAAAGGCTAAATAAAAATAACACCATCTTAGAGAAGTTAAAGTACTTTTCTTTTTTCATTTTTAAATGAAAAGTATCTAAAGATATGAAAATCTTTAAAGATGACTGGCATAAATGGCCAAGATTTTTGTTAAATGCAGTATAAAACAAGGAGAAATAATCTGTTGATGCCTGCATGATATGTGCAAGGCTGAAGGAGTATTTTAACCATTTTTTCTTTATTTAAATTCAGCTTGCCAGCATACAGTATACCCTAGTATACCACCCTGTACTTGTCACATCATATGTGGTAACTGGGTGATGGGCGTTAAGGAGGACATCTGATGTGGTGAGAACTTAGTGTTATGCTGTATGTTGGCTAAATGAATTTACATATCACATCATCTTTCAAACAAGAAAGTACTGAGGATTTTGAAAAACACCCATTTTGGAGGTCGCTAAGAAAACTGAGCTCTGGGGCACCTGAGTAGCTCCATGTTTGAGCTTCAGCCTTCAGCCCAGGTCAGGATTATGGAGTCCTGGGGGTGAGTCCTTCCTCAGGCTCCCCAGAGAAAGCCTGCTTCTCCCTCAGCCTGTGTCTCAGCCTCTCTCCGGGTCTCTCATGAATAAATAAATAAAATATTTAAAAGAGATAAAGCAGAGTTCAGGGAGTAATATATCCACCAAACTACAAAGAGGCGTGTGTATCCACTGTATACCTGTGCTCTACATGATTTGTGGAGAAGTCCTGGATTTCCCTCGAAGTGAGAGGGTTTCCAGGTGAGATGACCATTGGATCCCTGGACTTATAAAGTATATTTCCATCCGGAATCATAGGGAGCATCCCCCAACTCACTGAATCCATGAATACAAGAATACCCATGGAAGGCAGAAGTCATCTAATTTATTTGTCTCAATGTCTGTGCTGTTCATCTCATGTTATCATCTCTACTGTTAGACTGAGCAACACACATGACCTTCCCTGGTTCTCATTACAACAGATCAGAATGATTTACACCACCATCCACTCTGTGGCTCCGGGATGCAGCAGACAGATCATGGGTCTTGTCAAGCTCTGTTTTCCGAGGATCTAATTATATATATATTTATCCAGATGAGATCTGAGATCATAATTAAAAAGAGTTCTACTTTCTGTACAACCTTGCTGACATTTAGTATTGTCATAGTTTAATTTATTCAATTCAGTAATTTAGTCAATAGGTGGAGATGTGTTCTATTGTGAGGATCATTATATTTACATTTATCATTTACCTCTTTCCAGGGAATAGAACATTAATCTGTTACATGTTTCTTAAAGAACTCCTGAGAATAGTGCCACCATCAAGAACGTGGAGGATGCAGGGTTGTGGATGCTCCACACATGCCTATTCACCATTTCTATTTGGGCTGCATAAAATCTGAAGTGCTCTAGAAGTCCCCTATGGGCATTTCAGATTGATGGTCTTCAAATTTTGCGGGAAAACCCTGCTGATCATGCTTCATCTATAGAGAAAATGTAAGGCTGTTTCTAGATCTTAGAATCTACAACTGGAAGCCTGTGTCCCTAGGTTAGCATGGAAACTGAGCTTTCCATCTTGAAGTGAGTGGTATTTGAGCACCTAAGCCCAAGATTGGGGCATGCACAGTGCCTCTCCATCACCAAATGTAAGAAGTGTTGGGTTCTGGAGCAATCCTGAGGACACAGCATGTCCCATTAAGGAGCTTCCAAATCCTCATGTAGCCCAGTCCTGCTCCACTGCATTCAATCTCACACCCTGCATATATGAACTCATGGAAAGAGTAAGAAATTATTTGAAAGAGGAAAGAAAAACAGAGCCTCATCCACTGATGTTTCTGCAGATATTCATTCACCACTTAAGAGTGGAACTCAGTAGACTAAAATTGTCTTCACATCCCTGATACAGCTGGCTTTGGAGAGGAGTAGAATTTCCTTTCAAGACGGGATTAGAGAGCTAAGTAGGTACCAATAGCTTGTAAGGAGGAGACCAAGCAGAGACCCTTCTGGATGAAGGTGTTGATCTCCCTCTCAGGTAATGGGCTGTGACAAGCTGAAGGGTTGCTGAAATCAAAGAGTGTCTATAGTTGGTAGATGAAGAAGGAAGGTCAATTAACAATTTGTATTCTTGTTTGGTTACTAAAATGAGAATTGTGGGGGAGGAGCAAGATGGCGGAAGAGTAGGGTCTCCAAATCAACTGTCTCCACCAAACTACCTAGAAAACCTTCAAATTATCCTGAAAATCTATGAATTCGGCCTGAGATTTAAAGAGAGACCAGCTGGAATGCTACAGTGAGAAGAGTTCGCGCTTCTATCAAGGTAGGAAGACGGGGAAAAAGAAGTAAAGAAACAAAGGCCTCCAAGGGGGAGGGGCCCAGCGAGGAGCCGGGCTGAGGCCCGGGCGAGTGTCCCCAGGACAGGAGAGCCCCGTCCCGGAGGAGCAGGAGCTGCACCGACCTTCCCGGGCGGAAAGGGGCTCGCAGGGAGTTGGAGCAGGACCCAGGAGGGCGGGGATGCCCTCGGGCTCCCGGGGACAGTAACAGCAACTGAGCACCCAGGAGAGTGCGCCGAGCTCCCTAAGGGCTGCAGCGCGCACGGCGGGACCCGGCGGGACCCGGAGCAGCTGAAGGGGCTCGGGCGGCGGCTCCGCGGAGGGGGCTGCGCGGCCCCGGGAGCAGCTCGGAGGGGCTCGGGCAGAGGAAGAGGCTCCGTGCGGAGGGGGCTGCGCGGTTCCAGGAGCAGCTCGGAGGGACTTGGGCGGCGGCTCCGCGGAGGGGGCTGCGCGGCCCGGGAGCGCGAATCCAACAGCGCAGGCTCCGGAGCACAGGGCGCCGGGACACAGCCCAGGATCCCGCCTCCCCCGGGACAGGCAGAGGCCGGGAGGGCCCAGGACAGCGAGGACGCTCCTGCCCCAGCTGAGCACATCAGCGGCCCCGCCCCGGAGCCTCCAGGCCCTGCAGACGGAGTTCCTTCCGGAGCTGAATCCAGGTTTCCAGAGCTGCCCCGCCACTGGGGCTGTTCCTCCTGCGGCCTCACGGGGTAAACAACCCCCACCGAGCCCTGCACCAGGCAGGGGCACAGCAGCTCCCCCAACTGCTAACACCTGAAAATCAGCACAACAGGCCCCTCCCCCAGAACACCAGCTGGACGGACAACTTCCAGGAGAAGCCAAAGGACTTAAAGTACACAGAATCAGAAGATACTCCCCGGTGGTTCTTTTTTTGTTTGTTTTTGTTTTTGTTTTTGTTTTGTTTTGCTTTTTGATTTGTTTCCTTCCCCACCCCCTTTTTTTTCTCCTTTCTTTTTCTTTCTCTTTTTCTTCTTCTTTTTTTTTCGTTTTTTTTTTTCTTTTTCTTCCCTTTTTTTTCTCTTTCTCTTTTCTTTCCTTCTTTCTCTCCTCTCTTTTTCTCTTTTTCCCAATACAACTTGCTTTTGGCCACTCTGCACTGAGCAAAATGACTAGAAGGAAAACCTCACCTCAAAAGAAAGAATCAGAAACAGTCCTCTCTCCCACAGAGTTACAAAATCTGGATTACAATTCAATGTCAGAAAGCCAATTCAGAAGCACTATTATACAGCTACTGGTGGCTCTAGAAAAAAGTATAAAGGACTCAAGAGACTTCATGACTGCAGAATTTAGAGCTAATCAGGCAGAAATTAAAAATCAATTGAATGAGATGCAATCCAAACTAGAAGTCCTAACGGCGAGGGTTAACGAGGTGGAAGAACGAGTGAGTGACATAGAAGACAAGTTGATAGCAAAGAGGGAAACTGAGGAAAAAAGAGACAAACAATTAAAAGACCATGAAGATAGATTAAGGGAAATAAACGACAGCCTGAGGAAGAAAAACCTACGTTTAATTGGGGTTCCCGAGGGCGCCGAAAGGGACAGAGGGTCACAATATGTATTTGAACAAATTCTAGCTGAAAACTTTCCTAATCTGGGAAGGGAAACAGGCATTCAGATCCAGGAAATAGAGAGATCCCCCCCTAAAATCAATAAAAACCGTTCAACACCTCGACATTTAATTGTGAAGCTTGCCAATTCCAAAGATAAGGAGAAGATCCTTAAAGCAGCAAGAGACAAGAAATCCCTGACATTTATGGGGAGGAGTATTAGGGTAACAGCAGACCTCTCCACAGAGACCTGGCAGGCCAGAAAGGGCTGGCAGGATATATTCAGGGTCCTAAATGAAAAGAACATGCAACCAAGAATATTTTATCCAGCAAGGCTCTCATTCAAAATGGAAGGAGAGATAAAGAGCTTCCAAGACAGGCAGCAACTAAAAGAATATGTGACCTCCAAACCAGCTCTGCAAGAAATTTTAATGGGGACTCTTAAAATTCCCCTTTAAGAAGAAGTTCAGTGGAACAGTCCACAAAAACAAAGACTGAATAGATATCATGATGACACTAAACTCATATCTCTCAATAGTAACTCTGAATGTGAACGGGCTTAATGACCCCATCAAAAGGCGCAGGGTTTCAGACTGGATAAAAAAGCAGGACCCATCTATTTGCTGTCTACAAGAGACTCATTTTAGACAGAAGGACACCTACAGCCTGAAAATAAAAGGTTGGAGAACCATTTACCATTCGAATGGTCCTCAAAAGAAAGCAGGGGTAGCCATCCTTATATCAGATAAACTAAAATTTACCCCAAAGACTGTAGTGAGAGATGAAGAGGGACACTATATCATACTTAAAGGATCTATTCAACAAGAGGACTTAACAATCCTCAATATATATGCTCCGAATGTGGGAGCTGCCAAATATATAAATCAATTATTAACCAAAGTGAAGAAATGCTTAGATAATAATACACTTATACTTGGTGACTTCAATCTAGCTCTTTCTATACTCGATAGGTCTTCTAAGCAAAACATCTCCAAAGAAACGAGAGCTTTAAATGATACACTGGACCAGATGGATTTCACAGATATCTACAGAACTTTACATCCAAACTCAACTGAATACACATTCTTCTCAAGCGCACATGGAACTTTCTCCAGAATAGACCACATATTGGGTCACAAATCGGGTCTGAACCGATACCAAAAGATTGGGATTGTCCCCTGCATATTCTCAGACCATAATGCCTTGAAATTAGAACTAAATCACAACAAGAAGTTTGGAAGGACCTCAAACACATGGAGGTTAAGGACCATCCTGCTAAAAGATAAAAGGGTCAACCAGGAAATTAAGGAAGAATTAAAAAGATTCATGGAAACTAATGAGAATGAAGATACAACCGTTCAAAATCTTTGGGATGCAGCAAAAGCAGTCCTGAGGGGGAAATACATCGCAATACAAGCATCCATTCAAAAACTGGAAAGAACTCAAATACAAAAGCTAACCTTACACATAAAGGAGCTAGAGAAAAAACAGCAAATAGATCCTACACCCAAGAGAAGAAGGGAGTTAATAAAGATTCGAGCAGAACTCAACGAAATCGAGACCAGAAGAACTGTGGAACAGATCAACAGAACCAGGAGTTGGTTCTTTGAAAGAATTAATAAGATAGATAAACCATTAGCCAGCCTTATTAAAAAGAAGAGAGAGAAGACTCAAATTAATAAAATCATGAATGAGAAAGGAGAGATCACTACCAACACCAAGGAAATACAAACGATTTTAAAAACATATTATGAACAGCTATACGCCAATAAATTAGGCAATCTAGAAGAAATGGACGCATTCCTGGAAAGCCACAAACTACCAAAACTGGAACAGGAAGAAATAGAAAACCTGAACAGGCCAATAACCAGGGAGGAAATTGAAGCAGTCATCAAAAACCTCCCAAGACACAAGAGTCCAGGGCCAGATGGCTTCCCAGGAGAATTTTACCAAACGTTTAAAGAAGAAATCATACCTATTCTCCTAAAGCTGTTTGGAAAGATAGAAAGAGATGGAGTACTTCCAAATTCGTTCTACGAAGCCAGCATCACCTTAATTCCAAAGCCAGACAAAGACCCCGCCAAAAAGGAGAATTACAGACCAATATCCCTGATGAACATGGATGCAAAAATTCTCAACAAGATACTGGCCAATAGGATCCAACAGTACATTAAGAAAATTATTCACCATGACCAAGTAGGATTTATCCCTGGGACACAAGGCTGGTTCAACACCCGTAAAACAATCAATGTGATTCATCATATCAGCAAGAGAAAAACCAAGAACCATATGATCCTCTCATTGGATGCAGAGAAAGCATTTGACAAAATACAGCATCCATTCCTGATTAAAACTCTTCAGAGTGTAGGGATAGAGGGAACATTCCTCGACATCTTAAAAGCCATCTATGAAAAGCCCACAGCAAATATCATTCTCAATGGGGAAGCACTGGGAGCCTTTCCCCTAAGATCAGGAACAAGACAGGGATGTCCACTCTCACCACTGCTATTCAACATAGTACTGGAAGTCCTAGCCTCAGCAATCAGACAACAAAAAGACATTAAAGGCATTCAAATTGGCAAAGAAGAAGTCAAACTCTCTCTCTTCGCCGATGACATGATACTCTACATAGAAAACCCAAAAGTCTCCACCCCAAGATTGCTAGAACTCATACAGCAATTCGGTAGCGTGGCAGGATACAAAATCAATGCCCAGAAGTCAGTGGCATTTCTATACACTAACAATGAGACTGAAGAAAGAGAAATTAAGGAGTCAATCCCATTTACAATTGCACCCAAAAGCATAAGATACCTAGGAATAAACCTCACCAAAGATGTAAAGGATCTATACCCTAAAAACTATAGAACACTTCTGAAAGAAATTGAGGAAGACACAAAGAGATGGAAAAATATTCCATGCTCATGGATTGGCAGAATTAATATTGTGAAAATGTCAATGTTACCCAGGGCAATATACACGTTTAATGCAATCCCTATCAAAATACCATGGACTTTCTTCAGAGAGTTAGAACAAATTATTTTAAGATTTGTGTGGAATCAGAAAAGACCCCGAATAGCCAGGGGAATTTTAAAAAAGAAAACCATATCTGGGGGCATCACAATGCCAGATTTCAGGTTGTACTACAAAGCTGTGGTCATCAAGACAGTGTGGTACTGGCACAAAAACAGACACATAGATCAGTGGAACAGAATAGAGAATCCAGAAGTGGACCCTGAACTTTATGGGCAACTAATATTCGATAAAGGAGGAAAGACTATCCATTGGAAGAAAGACAGTCTCTTCAATAAATGGTGCTGGGAAAATTGGACATCCACATGCAGAAGAATGAAACTAGACCACTCTCTTTCACCATACACAAAGATAAACTCAAAATGGATGAAAGATCTAAATGTGAGACAAGATTCCATCAAAATCCTAGAGAAGAACACAGGCAACACCCTTTTTGAACTCGGCCATAGTAACTTCTTGCAAGATACATCCACGAAGGCAAAAGAAACAAAAGCAAAAATGAACTATTGGGACTTCATCAAGATAAGAAGCTTTTGCACAGCAAAGGATACAGTCAACAAAACTCAAAGACAACCTACAGAATGGGAGAAGATATTTGCAAATGACATATCAGATAAAGGGCTAGTTTCCAAGATCTATAAAGAACTTATTAAACTCAACACCAAAGAAACAAAGAATCCAATCATGAAATGGGCAAAAGACATGAACAGAAATCTCACAGAGGAAGACATAGACATGGCCAACATGCATATGAGAAAATGCTCTGCATCACTTGCCATCAGGGAAATACAAATCAAAACTACAATGAGATACCACCTCACACCAGTGAGAATGGGGAAAATTAACAAGGCAGGAAACAACAAATGTTGGAGAGGATGCGGAGAAAAGGAAACCCTCTTACACTGTTGGTGGGAATGTGAACTGGTGCAGCCACTCTGGAAAACTGTGTGGAGGTTCCTCAAACAGTTAAAAATATACCTGCCCTACGACCCAGCAATTGCACTGTTGGGGATTTACCCCAAAGATACAAATGCAATGAAACGCCGGGACACCTGCACCCCGATGTTTCTAGCAGCAATGGCCACTATAGCCAAACTGTGGAAGGAGCCTCGGTGTCCAACGAAAGATGAATGGATAAAGAAGATGTGGTTTATGTATACAATGGAATATTACTCAGCTATTAGAAATGACAAATACCCACCATTTGCTTCAACGTGGATGGAACTGGAGGGTATTATGCTGAGTGAAGTAAGTCAGTCGGAGAAGGACAAACATTATATGTTCTCATTCATTTGGGGAATATAAATAATAGTGAAAGGGAAAATAAGGGAAGGGAGAAGAAATGTGTGGGAAATATCAGAAAGGGAAACAGAACGTAAAGACTGCTAACTCTGGGAAACGAACTAGGGGTGGTAGAAGGGGAGGAGGGCGGGGGGTGGGAGTGAATGGGTGACGGGCACTGGGTATTATTCTGTATGTTAGTAAATTGAACACCAATAAAAAAATGTGAAAAAAAAATAAAAAATAAAAAAAAAATAAAAAATAAAATAAAATGAGGATTGTAAGTGTCATGCATATTGCCCCCTTGTATTATTTCAGATCTTCTTTGCTAACAAACACAAGGGGAGAGGAGTTACGATGTCAGACCTGCAGGGAATCCTGGGCTTGTGTCATCCCTGAACACAGCTGGATATTTATCAAATAATTCTGAGCTAACAAGAAATCAATTGGAGGATGAGAGAACAAATAATTCTAGTCTTAAAAAAAATGCTAGTCTGCAAGTAGAAAATCGACACGTTTTGGAATGTAGGCAGTGTGGAGTGTTGTGATGGGGAGATTTAGCTGTGGGGTTGGGACAGGGAAGGAAACTACTTCCTGAAGCTACTACAATTAGGATAAGCAGAAAAGAGGAAAATTGCTTAGACTTAATTTCGTTCTTTTGGTTCATCACAGAAACCCACCCACTTGAGTTTATGGCTGGTTAAAGGTGCTTAGATTACATAGCAGGCTGGAATCTAAAACAATATTTTTAAAGATACAACTGGGTTTGAGCAAACATTGAAGACACTCAAGAATCACTTATTTTAGAGATAAAAGAAAAAAGCCATTGTCAGCCCAAAATTAAAACTGATATTACAGAAATGATGTCCCAAATGCATGAAAAAAGAGGACGGATGAAACAACAGCATATTGGGGAAATAGAAGATAATATTGTAGAAAATCATGAAAGAACACTATAGGGAAACAAAGTAATTGTCCCCAAACGTAGACAGGGAACTAAGTGGCTTAGGAAATAACATTCCTTTGATAAGAGGCCCATAAAATGAAGACCGAGAAATGGTGGCAGGTTTATTCAATGAAAGAATTCCTGACAAGCCCCCTATTTGGAAGGACAGAGACCTCAACATCCAGGAAGCACAGATACTCTCATGAAATTCAACAAATTCGACCTTCTCCAAGGCATTTCATTTTCAAACTCACAAAATATGCAGGCAAAGAAGGAATTATGAAAGCAGGAAGGGAACTGCTGTCCTGACCTCACAGACATCAAACAGCATCTGGACGGTGATGTTCAGACTCAGGTCCCAGAGGGACAGCACATCCCCATCTTCTGGAAAGGTTGATAAATCATCATCCTTACACTAAAGTTCCACAATCTCCCAGGCCCCTGCTCCCTGTGTAAAGTTTCTCCCTCCGTGTCCACTGGGACTTGATCAAAGAGTCCTAGGAGTGTCCACAGGTTCATCCTCCCTGCAGGAGGGAGCATGTGAGAAATCCACCGTTGACCCCATGGATGGAACCTATCAGGGACTTACCACAACAAATACAGAAGAAAAGACCAGATCATCAGGGCTTGAATTCTCATCTCACCAATATCTTAGCCTGTGCCCCCTGCTGGAACATTGTACTTGGTCTGTGTGGATTAAACAACAGACACTCATTCCCACAGTTCTGGAGTCTGGGAAGCCTGAGGTCCAGGTGCAGGTAGATGTGGTGTCTAGAGAGCGCCCACGCCCTACCCCATCCTTTCCTCGAAAACTGACATTGGGCCATGGGCAGTGAGCTTTCCCAGTCCTGATGTATAAGGACCCTGGTCTTATCCTGGGGCTGCACCCTCCTGACCTAAGTGCTCCCCTAAGGCCACACCAACTCCTCCCATCACAAGGGCGTTAGGTTTCAATATGGGGAAGGTAGAGGTCACACACCGTGGGCTGATATCAGCACCTGAATGATCAATGATTTATATCCTGGAAGTCGAAGGCTCCTCCAATCCAGCTCCTCACCCAGAGGATCCTCATAGATCCAGTGGAAGCTTCTGGTCCCTGCACAAGGACACACATGACCTTCAGAATCAGCTGATAACTTGGAGGGGGATAGATTCCACTTCATCTTCTGGGTGAGTGGTCGGTCCACTTTTATAATCACATCATAATTTTTGTCTCTTCTCTCTGATTATATTTCTCATTTATCACTACATCAGGTATTATTTCTTTTTTGTGCATGGATTGTAGGTCCTTCTTTTAAAAATGATTTTATTCTTTTTTTCATGAGAGACACAGAGAGAGAAGAGGTAGTGACACAGGTAGAGGGAGATGCAGGCACCATGCAGGGAGCTTGACGTGGTACTCGAAATTGGGCCTCCAGGATCATGACCTAGGCTGAAGGCAAACGCTAAATGACTGAGCCAGCCAGGGACCCCCGGATCCCTCTAGTCCTTGACATACATGGAGGTATTTGTATATTTCTCATATTTGGGGAAATAGTAAATATGTGTAAGCAACTCTGTCTTCTGTGCATGTGAAGTAGCTGTTTCCCTAAAGACTCTAAGTTTTCAAATCAGAAGCTGAATAGTTAAGAACAAATTCCTGGTCCAGAGAAGCTCCCTGGGGGAAACAACTCCTTGGAGAGGAAGCCCAGAGCCTGACAGGAAACCTGCCCAGAACCTCCCTCTGCACCTGCTCCTGGGCCTTCAAGACAGAAGTGGTGAGGAGTGTGCACCACCTGGTGGTCCCGATCCCCTTCTACAGGGATGTTTGTTTTTGGACTCACACTGAGGTCCCCTCACTGTGTCCCTCGCACAGTAATACACGGCCGTGTCCTCTGCTCTCAGGCTGTTCACCTGCAGGTACAGTGTGTTCTTGGCGTTGTCTCTGGAGATGGTGAATCGGCCCTTCACAGCGTCAGTGTAGTATGTGCTACTTCCATCAGTGGTAATAGCTGCGACCCAGTGCAGCCCCTTCCCAGGAGCCTGGCAGACCGAGTGCATCCAGTAGCTGCTGAAGGTGAATCCAGAGGCCACACAGGACAGTGTCAGGGACCCCCCAGTCTTCACCAGGTCTCCCCCAGACTCCACCAGCTGCACCTCACCCTGGACACCTGCAGACACAAGACACAAGACATCCTGGTCAAACAACTGTCCCACATCCCATGTTTCTCTCACTCACTTCCACTCACAGACTCAATGTCTCTGGTTCTCTTTGAATTACCTTTTAAAGTAGCGAAAAGGAAAACCCAGCAGATCACAGACTCCATGATGTTTTGTCTGTGTTGTGTCCTGATCCCTGAACGGGGTCACCTTGGGATCCTGGGGCTGGGGCTCCTCTCGCAGCTACAGGGTCGGGACTGGGCTGGTTTAATCAGTGGAGAGAGGGCCCTATTTGCATATCCTCTGACTATATAGCCAATTCCAGACTTACGTTCGCATATTCAAAGCCAACACAAGTGTTGCACCACAATTCTATAGCAATTTGTGTAGATGGCCCTCTGACTATATGAAGTTCTAAGCACAGTTATTTTTGAATTTCTGGGTGCATTTCAAAAAACACATCAGTATAGGTCATTTTCTGGAGATATTTCATCTTGTTAGTAAATTTTAATCCTAAATATTTATTCTAGGGGCTAGTGAAAATTGGATTATTTTGTTAATTTTGTACATGTAATTTGTTGTTATTTTGTAGGAATATATCATTATTTTATTTGCTGATTTTATATCCTGATTTTTTTGCTGAGCTCATGAGTTATTTCTTCCAGTTTTTATGTGACGTTTTTACTCATTGACTCTATTGACATTGCCATAGGAAAACTAATTATTTTCTTTCCAGGTTACCACGTTTTCTTTTTTTTAATATAGTTTTCTTTGGACGTTTACTGGTAGGTCCTCCAGTCTGGAGCAGAAAGCATTTTCCTCTTGTCTTCAGGATGCATTGTCTGTTCTATTTATTTTACGTGCATCCTATGTTTATTGCAGCATTTCTTTGAATAAAACATTATTTTTATTGATGTTCAATTTGTCAACATACAGAATAACACCCAGTGCTCATCCCGTCAAGTGCTCCCCTTCAGTGCCCAACACCCATTCAACCCCACCCCCTGCCCTCTTCCCCTTCCACCACCCCTAGTTCGTTTCCCAGAGTTAGGAGTCTTCCATGTTCTACCTCCATTTCTGATATTTTCTACACATTTCTTCTCCCTTCCTTTCTATTCCCTTTCACTATTATTTATATTCCCCAAATGAATGAGACCATATAATGTTTTTCCTTATCCGATTGACTTATTTCACTCATAATAATATGTTCCAGATTCATCCATGTTGAAGCAAATGCTGATTATTTGTCATTCCTAATGGCTGAGTAATATTCCATTGTATACATAAACCACATCTTCTTTATCCATTCATCTTTCGATGTTCACTGAGGCTCCTTCCACAGTTTGGCTATTGTGGACATTGCTACTATAAACATTGGGGTGCAGGTGTCCCGGCGTTTCATTGCATGTGTATCTTTTGGGTAAGCATTTGATATAAGGTAGACCTAGAAGAGATAATAAATTTCATTTTGTATGTGGATGACCTACCTAATATAAAGTGACAGTCTACAACTCAAATCAGGACAAGGTGAATCGTCATGTCCTCTGCCCATTTCCGATTGTAGTTTTCACTTTGTGGTTTAGTTTGGTAATTTATTTTTCAATTTTGGAAACCAGCCTTAATCTGGAGATAGATTTGCAAATGTCTTCTCCCATTGTTTTTATTCTTTTGTTTTTTTTTTAATTTTTTTTATTTATTTATGATAGTCACACACAGAGAGAGAGAGAGAGAGAGAGAGAGAGAGAGAGAGAGCAGAGACACAGGCAGAGGGAGAAGCAGGCTCCATGCACTGGGAGCCCAATATGGGATTCGATCCTGGGTCTCCAGGATCGCGCCCTGGGCCAAAGGCAGGCGCTAAACCGCTGTACCACCCAGGGATCCCTGTTTCTATTCTTTTAGAAGGTGTTATTTGTTTACTCATCAGAGAAGGAGAGATATTCAGAGATGGGCGGAAGGAGAAGTGGGCTCCCCACATGGAGCCTAATGCTGGTCTCAATCCTAGAGCTCTAGGACTCCCTGAGCCAAATACAGATGCTCAAGCTACACAGGCATCCTTATATTTTTCAATTTGTTAGGTTGCCTTTTAATTATGTTGAGTGTTTCCAAAGCTGTACGACAGCTTCTTTCTTGATTTAGTTCATAGAGTTCACTCTTACTTTTGTTTCCTTTCCATTTGGAGATTCGAGTTCCAAGAACCTGTTGTGACTGAGTTTACAAAATCTCCTTAATTTTGATGATTTCTTGGCTCACATTTAGGTTTTTCATCTACTATGAGTTTATCTTTGTGTGGAGTGTAAGAATGTGGCCCAGGTTCATTCTATTTGCAGCTGTCCAATGTTCCCAACACCACTTGTTCAAGAGATTGCTCTTTTTACAGTTGGTAGTCTTTTGTACTTAGTCGAGGATAAGTTGACCATAGAGCTGTGTGTCCATTTATGGGTTCTTTATTCTATTCCATTCACCATGTGCATGATTTACTGCCACTATTATACTTTTTTGATGATCACAACTTTGAAATCTGGAAATCTGATGGCTTTTTCATTGTTTTTTTTTTAGTTTTTATTTATTTACTCATGAGAGATGCAGAGATACAGAGAGAATGGCAGAGACACAGGCAGAGGGAGCAGCAGGCACCATGTAGGGAGCCTGATATCGGACTTGTTCCCAGGTCTGTAGGATCATGCCCTGGACAAGAAGGCAGTGTAAAACACTGAGCCACCGGGCTGCCCTGATTTGTTTTTTGTTTCAACATTCTTTTGCTAACTCAGAATCTTTTCTGTTTATTTACACATTTTAGGCTTGTTCCATTCCCTAGAAAAATCTTGGTGGTGTTTTGATAGGGTTCATACTGGATGCATAGATTGCTGTTGGTGGCATACACATTATATGAATATTTATTTTTCCAAACCATAAGAATAAACTGTTTTCCATATATTTCTGTCTTTTTTAATGTCTTTCATACATATTTTAGAATTTTTAGACTAGGTCCTGTCCTCTTTGGTTAGGATTATTCCTCATTATCTGAAGTTTCTTCTGTTTTTCAAATTCTATTTCTTGGGGGAGGAGGAGCAAGATGGCGGAAGAGTAGGGTCCCCAAATCACCTGTCTCCACCAAATTACCTAGAAAACCTTCCAATCATCCTGAAAATCTATGAATTCGGCCTGAGAATTAAAGAGAGAACACCTGGAATGCAACAGTGAGAAGAGTTCGCGCTTCTATCAAGGTAGGAAGACGGGGAAAAAGAAGTAAAGAAACAAAGGCCTCCAAGGGGGAGGGGCCCGCGAGGAGCCGGGCTGAGGCCGGGGCGAGTGTCCCCAGGACAGGAGAGCCCCGTCCCGGAGGAGCAGGAGCTGCACCGACCTTCCCGGGCAGAAAGGGGCTCGCAGGGAGTTGGAGCAGGACCCAGGACGGCGAGGATGCCCTCGGGTTCCCTGAGACAGTAACAGAGCAACTGCGCGCCCAGGAGAGTGCGCCGAGCTCCCTAAGGGCTGCAGCGCGCACGGCGGGACCGGCGGGACCCGGAGCAGCTCGGAGGGGCTCGGGCGGCGGCTCCGCGGAGGGGGCTGCGGGGCGGGAGCAGCTCGGAGGGGCTCGGACAGAGGAAGAGGCTCCGTGCAGAGGGGGCTGCGCGGTTCCAGGAGCAGCTCGGGGGGGGCTCGGGCGGCAGCTCCGCGGAGGGGGATGCGTGGCCCGGGATCGCGAATCCAACAGCGCAGGCTCCGGAGCACAGGGCGCCGGGACACAGCCCAGGATCCGGCCTCCCTCCAGGACAGGCAGAGGCCGGGAGGGCCCAGGACAGCGAGGACGCTCCTGCCCCGAGCTGAGCAGATCAGCGGCCCCGCCCCGGAGGCTCCAGGCCCTGCAGAATCCAGGTTTCCAGAGCTGCCCAGGTTTCCAGAGCTGCCCCGCCACTGGGGCTGTTCCTCCTGCGGCCTCACGGGGTAAACAACCCCCTCTGAGCCCTGCACCAGGCAGGGGCACAGCAGCTCCCCCAACTGCTAACACCTGAAAATCAGCACAACAGGCCCCTCCCCCAGAAGACCAGCTAGACTGACAACTTCCAGGAGAAGCCAAGGGACTTAAAGGACACAGAATCAGAAGATACTCCCCGGTGGTTCTTTTTTTTTGTTTTGTTTTGTTTTGTTTGGTTTGGTTTGCTTTTTGATTTGTTTCCTTCCCCCACCCCCCTTTTTTTCTCCTTTCTATTTCTTTCTCTTTTTCTTCTTTTTTTTCTTCCCCTTTTTTTTCTCTTTCTCTTTTCTTTCCTTCTTTCTCTTCTCTCTTTTTCTCTTTTTCCCAATACAACTTGCTTTTGGCCACTCTACACTGAGCAAAATGACTAGAAGGAAAACCTCACCTCAAAAGAAAGAATCAGAAGCAGACCTCTCTCCCACAGAGTTACAAAATCTGGATTACAATTCAATGTCAGAAAGCCAATTCAGAAGCACTATTATACAGCTACTGGTGGCTCTAGAAAAAAGTATAAAGGACTCAAGAGACTTCATGACTGCAGAATTTAGAGCTAATCAGGCAGAAATTAAAAATCAATTGAATGAGATGCAATCCAAACTAGAAGTCCTAACAGCGAGGGTTAACGAGGTGGAAGAACGAGTGAGTGACATAGAAGACAAGTTGATAGCAAAGAGGGAAACTGAGGAAAAAGGAGACAAACAATTAAAAGACAATGAGGATAGATTAAGGGAAATAAACGACAGCCTGAGAAAGAAAAACCTACGTTTAATTGGGGTTCCCGAGGGCACCGAAAGGGACAGAGGGCCAGAATATGTATTTGAACAAATTCTAGCTGAAAACTTTCCTAATCTGGGAAGGGAAACAGGCATTCAGATCCAGGAAATAGAGAGATCCCCCCCTAAAATCAATAAAAACCGTTCAACACCTCGACATTTAATTGTGAAGCTTGCCAATTCCAAAGATAAGGAGAAGATCCTTAAAGCAGCAAGAGACAAGAAATCCCTGACTTTTATGGGGAGGAGTATTAGGGTAACAGCAGACCTCTCCACAGAGACCTGGCAGGCCAGAAAGGGCTGGCAGGATATATTCAGGGTCCTAAATGAAAAGAACATGCAACCAAGAATACTTTATCCAGCAAGGCTCTCATTCAAAATGGAAGGAGAGATAAAGAGCTTCCAAGACAGGCAGCAACTAAAAGAATATGTGACCTCCAAACCAGCTCTGCAAGAAATTTTAATGGGGACTCTTAAAATTCCCCTTTAAGAAGAAGTTCAGTGGAACAGTCCACAAAAACAAGGACTGAATAGAAATCATGATGACACTAAACTCATATCTCTCAATAGTAACTCTGAATGTGAACGGGCTTAATGACCCCATCAAAAGGCGCAGGGTTTCAGACTGGATAAAAAAGCAGGACCCATCTATTTGCTGTCTATAAGAGACTCATTTTAGACAGAAGGACACCTACAGCCTGAAAATAAAAGGTTGGAGAACCATTTACCATTCGAATGGTCCTCAAAAGAAAGCAGGGGTAGCCATCCTTATATCAGATAAACTAAAATTTACCCCAAAGACTGTAGTGAGAGATGAAGAGGGACAATATCTCATACTTAAAGGATCTATCCCACAAGAGGACTTAACAATCCTCAATATATATGCCCCGAATGTGGGAGCTGCCAAATATATAAATCAATTATTAACCAAAGTGAAGAAATACTTAGATAATAATACACTTATACTTGGTGACTTCAATCTAGCTCTTTCTATACTCGATAGGTCTTCTAAGCAAAACATCTCCAAAGAAACGAGAGCTTTAAATGATACACTGGACCAGATGGATTTCACAGATATCTACAGAACTTTACATCCAAACTCAACTGAATACACATTCTTCTCAAGCGCACATGGAACTTTCTCCAGAATAGACCACATATTGGGTCACAAATCGGGTCTGAACCGATACCAAAAGATTGGGATTGTCCCCTGCATATTCTCGGACCATAATGCCTTGAAATTAGAACTAAATCACAACAAGAAGTTTGGAAGGACCTCAAACACGTGGAGGTTAAGGACCATCCTGCTAAAAGATAAAAGGGTCAACCAGGAAATTAAGGAAGAATTAAAAAGATTCATGGAAACTAATGAGAATGAAGATACAACCGTTCAAAATCTTTGGGATGCAGCAAAAGCAGTCCTAAGGGGGAAATACATCGCAATACAAGCATCCATTCAAAAACTGGAAAGAACTCAAATACAAAAGCTAACCTTACACATAAAGGAGCTAGAGAAAAAACAGCAAATAGATCCTACACCCAAGAGAAGAAGGGAGTTAATAAAGATTCGAGCAGAACTCAACGAAATCGAGACCAGAAGAACTGTGGAACAGATCAACAAAACCAGGAGTTGGTTCTTTGAAAGAATTAACAAGATAGATAAACCATTAGCCAGCCTTATTAAAAAGAAGAGAGAGAAGACTCAAATTAATAAAATCATGAATGAGAAAGGAGAGATCACTACCAACACCAAGGAAATACAAACGATTTTAAAAACATATTATGAACAGCTATACGCCAATAAATTAGGCAATCTAGAAGAAATGGACACATTCCTGGAAAGCCACAAACTACCAAAACTGGAACAGGAAGAAATAGAAAACCTGAACAGGCCAATAACCAGGGAGGAAATTGAAGCAGTCATCAAAAACCTCCCAAGACACAAGAGTCCAGGGCCAGATGGCTTCCCAGGGGAATTTTATCAAACGTTTAAAGAAGAAACCATACCTATTCTCCTAAAGCTGTTTGGAAAGATAGAAAGAGATGGAGCACTTCCAAATTCGTTCTATGAGGCCAGCATCACCTTAATTCCAAAACCAGACAAAGACCCCACCAAAAAGGAGAATTACAGACCAATATCCCTGATGAACATGGATGCAAAAATTCTCAACAAGATACTGGCCAATAGGATCCAATAGTACATTAAAAAAATTATTCACCATGACCAAGTAGGATTTATCCCTGGGACACAAGGCTGGTTCAACACCCGTAAAACAATCAATGTGATTCATCATATCAGCAAGAGAAAAACCAAGAACCATATGATCCTCTCATTGGATGCAGAGAAAGCATTTGACAAAATACAGCATCCATTCCTGATCAAAACTCTTCAGAGTGTAGGGATAGAGGGAACATTCCTCGACATCTTAAAAGCCATCTATGAAAAGCCCACAGCAAATATCATTCTCAATGGGGAAGCACTGGGAGCCTTTCCCCTAAGATCAGGAACAAGACAGGGATGTCCACTCTCACCACTGCTGTTCAACATTGTACTGGAAGTCCTAGCCTCAGCAATCAGACAACAAAAAGACATTAAAGGCATTCAAATTGGCAAAGAAGAAGTCAAACTCTCCCTCTTCGCCGATGACATGATACTCTACATAGAAAACCCAAAAGTCTCCACCCCAAGATTGCTAGAACTCATACAGCAATTCGGTAGCGTGGCAGGATACAAAATCAATGCCCAGAAGTCAGTGGCATTTCTATACACTAACAATGAGACTGAAGAAAGAGAAATTAAGGAGTCAATCCCATTTACAATTGCACCCAAAAGCATAAGATACCTAGGAATAAACCTCACCAAAGATGTAAAGGATCTATACCCTAAAAACTATAGAACATTTCTGAAAGAAATTGAGGAAGACACAAAGAGATGGAAAAATATTCCATGCTCATGGATTGGAAGAATTAATATTGTGAAAATGTCAATGTTACCCAGGGCAATATACACGTTTAATGCAATCCCTATCAAAATACCATGGACTTTCTTCAGAGAGTTAGAACAAATTATTTTAAGATTTGTGTGGAATCAGAAAAGACCCCGAATAGCCAGGGGAATTTTAAAAAAGAAAACCATATCTGGGGGCATCACAATGCCAGATTTCAGGTTGTACTACAAAGCTGTGGTCATCAAGACAGTGTGGTACTGGCACAAAAACAGACACATAGATCAGTGGAACAGAATAGAGAATCCAGAAGTGGACCCTGAACTTTATGGGCAACTAATATTCGATAAAGGAGGAAAGACTATCCATTGGAAGAAAGACAGTCTCTTCAATAAATGGTGCTGGGAAAATTGGACATCCACATGCAGAAGAATGAAACTAGACCACTCTCTTTCACCATACACAAAGATAAACTCAAAATGGATGAAAGATCTAAATGTGAGACAAGATTCCATCAAAATCCTAGAGAAGAACACAGGCAACACCCTTTTTGAACTCGGCCATAGTAACTTCTTGCAAGATACATCCACGAAGGCAAAAGAAACAAAAGCAAAAATGAACTATTGGGACTTCATCAAGATAAGAAGCTTTTGCACAGCAAAGGATACAGTCAACAAAACTCAAAGACAACCTACAGAATGGGAGAAGATATTTGCAAATGACATATCAGATAAAGGGCTAGTTTCCAAGATCTATAAAGAACTTATTAAACTCAACACCAAAGAAACAAACAATCCAATCATGAAATGGGCAAAAGACATGAACAGAAATCTCACAGAGGAAGACATAGACATGGCCAACATGCACATGAGGTGTTTTGATTTGTATTTCCATAAACTGAACCCTGTTTGGTCCTGTGTCCTCTATCCTGAGACTAGCAGACAGAAAGTAATAGACCATGAGACCCTTGCCCGGAGGACCATCCCAGGTCCACACCACAGGAATCCCTTATTTTGAAGTTTAGAGACTCATTAATGTGCCTGAGATAAACCAGCTTACACAGAAGCAGGCTGAACATGGGGTTCAGTTGTAAAGTGAGGACAGAAAGGGCTTCAGGCTTTCCTGTGAGGGCTCGCTGAAGATTAGGGGTTCAAACGTTCAACCCCAGGTTAGAGGTAGGAGGCCATGTTCAGAACAGCTCTCTGATGCAGTCAGGAAGAAAGTCACAAAACCTCCAAAACAGGCCTCAACAAGGGAGGATGTGAGCATCTAAAGAGGGAAAAAAAACCAATAACAAATGATAACAATCCATTGCGAACTGTACTGTGAATTTACAGATTCATCCAAGCCCAACTCTGGTCCAGGTCTACACACTGCCAGAGCAAACGTGTGCTCCATCACTTGCTCCATCCTCTCCCATTATGTTCTGAGTGTGTGTGTTTGGAGACAGCTGGTATGTGTTTAAATATTACTGAAATTGGCAAAGCCAACTACTGCCTTGCTTCTGGGCATTTGGAGTTGCTCCCCTGCCTTTCTGACCATGAGTGGAGAAACCTTCCCTGAAACAGCTTCACCGCCATGTAAGTTCACATGTAGATTATGGAATAGGATGGTATAGCTGTTAGATATTGACATGACCAGGTCATTTTACCTGGTTGTTGCACATACCATGACAAAAATGATTGCATTTAAATAAAATGATAAAGAGTTAATAAGTCATGTAGGTCCCTTGAGGGGTTTCATTGAGGAAATCCTAAAGGGAATCAGATCTCATGTCCAGAGGGAGAGTTACAGATGCAGGTGGGTTTGAAATGAGGACACAGGGCACCAAATGTTCACCAGTGATAAGGTGCACACGTCACAGCCATCAGTACAACACAACCCTGTAAGCTGATCGTGAGACACATATCCCACAGGGTCATCATATCCTCATCTTCTGGAAACGTTATAAAAGAACATCCTTAAACTGAAGTTCCAAAGTGTCTGAGTGTCTCTGACTCTCTTGTATCATTATTATCCTCTGTGTGTCCACTGTTACTTTTTGACAGATACCTATGGTTTGCAACAGGTTGGTCCTAGTTCCAGGTGAAAAATGCACCCTTCACTTGAAAAGGGAGGCTAACAGATACTTTTCAAAACAAATACAGCAGGGCAATGCCAGAGCATCAATGTGTCCCTAATGTCTCTGTGTGTGCCATAAAATTATTAGGATTATATGTTCATACTCTGCCAAAAATGTCCATGATATTTTGATAAGGATTGCTTTGATTATGTAGGTTATGGGCAGCATAGCGGTTTTCACAATAGTTATTTTTCTTTTTTGTTTAAATATTTATTTATTTATTCACAAGAGTCACACCGACGGAGGTAGAGACATAGGCAGAGGGAGAAGCAGGATCACTTTCAAAAGCCTGATGCAGGACACCATCCCAGGACACCAGGATCACACCTGAGCCAATTGCAGGCACTCAAACCCTGAGCCACACAGGTCCCCTGACAACATTCATTGTTCTAATCCATAGGAGTGGAAGGTTTTCCATCCCTTTGAATCTTCTTCAATTCCTTTCCTAAGTCGCCAAATAGGTAGAAACATTTTGGCCAAAAAAAAAAAATCCTACAGCTGTTGGGTAAAACAGTATTTGCAGACAAGCTCTATGATAAAGTCTTTATCATCAAGATATCCTGGTACTGGCAAAAACAACACATAGATCAGTGGAAAAGGGCAGAGAACGCAGAAATGGACCCTCAACTCTATGGGCAACTACTCCTCAATAAGCAAGAAAAAATATCTAGTGAAAAAATGTCTCATCAATAAATGGATCTGAAAAAAATTGTACAGCCACCTGCATAAGAATGAATGTGGACCATTCAGCTACACCAAACACAAACATAATCTCAAAATGGATGAAATACCAAAATCTGAGACACTAATCCATCAAACTCCTAGAGGAGAATTGAGGTAGCAACTTTTTATCTGCAGCTGAAGCGACTGCTATCAAGGCACCTCTCAAAAGGCATAGGAAACAACAGGGAAACATAGGGAAAGCAAACTATTAGGACTTCATCATGGTAGAATCTGTACAACAATGCAACAGGTGACAAAATGAAAGGCAACGTACAGAATAGGAAAAGATATTTCCTTAATAAAATCAGCACCCAACAAAACAAACAATCCAGTGAAGAAATGGAGAGAAGCCACAAACAGCCATTTCTCCAAAGAAGACCTACACCTGGTCAACACGCAGATAAGAAAAGTGATCCACATGACTTGTCATCAGGGAAATACAAATGAAAACCACACTAAGATCCCACTTATACAACTCAGAATGGATAAAGTAACAAGGCCAGGAAACAATAAATATAAGCGAGGATATTGAGGAAGTGGAACTGTCTCTTTCACGTTTGGTGGGAATGCAGGCTTGTTCAGCCACTCCAGAAAGCAGAAAGGAATGTCCTGAAAAAGTGAGAATAGAGCCACCCTGTGATGCAGCCACTACAATACAGGGTATTTACCACAAATACGCAAATTTAATGAAATGAAGGAACCCTTGCACCCCAATGTTCACAGCAGCAATGTCCACAATAGTCAAACCGTGGGAGGAATCATGAAGCCCCTCTACAGAAAAGTGGATAAAGAAACTGCGGAAGGAGCTTCAATGTCCATCGACAGATGAATGGATAAAGGAGTTATGGTCTATATATACACTGGGACATTACTCAGCCATTAGAAACGATGAATACCCATCATTTGCTTCAATGTGGATGGACGTGGAGGGTATTATGCTGAGTGAAGTAAGTGATTCAGAGAAGGAAAAACATTATATGATTTCACTCATAAAATGAACATAAGAAATACTGCAAGGGAATAAAGGGGGAAGGAGATAGAATGAGTGGCATTTATCAGAGACAGTGACAGTACATGAGAAACTGCTACATATGGGGGAAAAACAATGAGAGTGGAAGGGATGATGGTCCAGGGGTTGGGGTGCCTGGATGACAAGAGCTGAGGGGGGCAATTGGTGGAATGATTACTGGCTATTATAATATATGTTGGCAAACAGACTCCAATAAAAATATACTCAAAATGTGGTTTATATATACAATGGGAATTTACACAGCTGTCAAAAATGATGAATAACATGAAATAACATTTCCTTCAACATGGGTGGTCCTGGAGATATTATGTTGAGAGAAATTAATCACAGAAAGGCAATGATATGGTCTGATTCATATGTGTAATATAGGAAATATTGAAAGAGACCATAAAGGAAGGAGTGAAACTTACTGGGGTAATATTACAGAAGAAGACAAATCATGAGAGACACTTAACTCTGGGGAAAAAACACTGAGGGTCGCTGGAAGGGAGAGGGTGGGGGATGGGGGAACTGGGTGATTGGAGTTAAGGAGGGCACCTGATGTGATGAGCACTGAATGTGTAGCAAATATTAGTAAATTCAATTTAAACAAAGAAAAAAATACTTTAGCTTGTCCCAACTCCTGGAATATCGTACATGGACTGGATGGAGCAAACCAGAGACACTAATTCTCACAGATCTGGGATCTGAGACATCTGATGTCCAGGGGCAGGCACATGTGGTGTCTGGAGAGCACACAGGTCCTAGACCATCCTTTCCTCATCACCTCACATTGGGCCAGGATGCAGGGAGATTTCCCATTCCTGGCGTTTAAGGGCCCTGGACCAATCATGAGGCTGCACCTCCTGACCTAAGTGCTCCCCTAGGGCCCCACCTCCTCCCCAAACCCCATGGAGCAGGATCCTGTCCCCATCACTGACCCACAACACACACCCTAAGCTAGTGTCCTCCCAGGCACCATCTAGGCATTTATGACGTGATGAGAGGCTTCCTGGCTCTCATAAGACATGAAGGTGAAGGTATTTAAAGCTTATTCTCTCATGATTGTGTGCGTGTGTGTGAGCGACCTCAGAGTCCACATCCCTACCATGTCATGCTGGGAACTTTTCTCAATCCCAGGACGTTTTTAGCATTTTTGTAGAATGTCTTTTCACTTGTGTTGCATGGAGATTATTGAATACCGTGATGTGCAAGAGAACAGTTACCTTGGGGTCCTGTGATCTAAAGGGAGTGCCAATACGACTCATGAAAATGTTCAGATGACATGAATGGAGTTATTTGTAATTGATTAATATTTCGGGTCAGGAAAAGTTAAGTACAAGTAAGTGCAAGTGCTATAGTTGAATTCTAAGTCTCTAAGAAAGAGACTGAATAGGTAAACACACAATCAAGTGTTCAGAGAGACTCCCTGGGGGAAACTGTTCCATGGAGAGGAAGCCCTGACCCAGACAGGAAACCTGCCCAGAACCTCCCTCTGCACCTGCTCCTGGGCCTTCAAGACAGAAGTGGTGAGGAGTGTGCACCCCCTGGTGGTCCTGATCCCCTTCTACAGGGAGGTTTGTGTCTGGGCTCACACTGAGGTCCCCTCAGTGTGTCCCTCGCACAGTAATACACAGCGGTGTCCTCGGCTCTCAGGCTGTTCAACTGCAGATACAGCATGTTCTTGGCGTTGTCTCTGGAGATGGTGAATCGGCCCTTCACAGCGTCTGTGTACCTTGTGCTACTTCCACCACTGTTAATGTATGCGACCCACTGCAGCCCCTTCCCTGGAGCCTGGCGGACCCAGCTTATGATGTAGCTACTGAGGGTGAATCCAGAAGCCACACAGGAGAGTCTCAGGGATCCACAAGGCTTCACCAGGTCTCCCCCAGACTCCACCAGCTGCTCCTCACCCTGGACACCTGCAGACACAAGACATCCCGGTCAGGAAACGGTCCCACATCCCCTCTTTCGCTCACTCATCTCCACTCACAGATTCAAGGTCCCTTGTTCTCCATGAATTACCTTTTAAAATAGCGATGAGGAAAACCCAGCCAAGCATAGACTCCATCATGGGTTGTCTGTTGTGTCATGAGCCTTGAATGGGACCGCCTCTGTATCCTGGGGCTGGGGCTCCTCTCCAGCTTTAGGGTCAGGACTTGGCTGGTTTAATCAGTGAAAGGGAGGGCCTTATTTGCTTGTCCTCTGACTATATAGTCAGCTCCAGTCTTAGATTCAATTCTTTACAAGTTATATACAAGCATTACTTCACAATGGTAGATCACATTCTTTTGTTGGTACAGTGATTTTATGAACTTCTAATCCATCAAAGTATTTATGTTTGCGTTTCTGTGCCTTTTGAAAGTCTCTCATTTATATAGTTCATTTTAAAGAGGATTTTCTCTCCTTAAACAAGTGTAGTCATAAATATTTATTTGTAATACCAGTGTAAAGGAGAAGGTTTTGTATATTTTATACAGAAATTTAGTTGTTAGTGTGTAGAAATTAACTTTATGGTCTATTTTATTTGATATCCAGAATTTTCCCTGAGTTCATTACTTACTTTTAAGTGTATTTTTGGAATTATTTTGCTCACTGACATTGTATATGTAAACAAATTATTTTATTCCTGTTGAATGATTTTAAAGTCTTTTAGTTTATTATTGCCTAATTTCTATGGTAATCTTCGACTTACGGACATTGATGTTTTCCTTCTTTTCTGTCAGACACTTTCTTCTAATATTTTGTTTGATATATGGCAAATCTAGGAGAGCAAATGAATTTCGTTTTGCATGAGAACGAGCTCCCTAATATACGGTGTGATGTGGGAACTCAGGACAGGACAGGAAGTCTGTTCACAACTTCTGCCCAATTCTCATTGAAGATACTGGTGGCTGTTGAGCTTGATATGTTCATTTTACATATGAAATCGAGCCTTTAATCTGATAAGACATTACCAAATATCTTCTCCCATTTGTAGGCTGCCTTTTAATTACACTGAGTGATTCCTTTGTGTGAAAATGCTCTTTCTTGATAAAGTCCCCATACTTCATTTTCCTTTTCTTTTCCTTACCTCTGGAGACTCGCCTAGAAGTGCTTGCAGCCGAGGTAGAAAAAGGGCTGCCTGTGTTCTCCTGAGGATTCTGATGGTTTCCCGACTCATTTAGATCCTTCATCAACTTTTAGTCCATTGTTGTGATGATGTAAGAAAAGTGTCCCCTTTCATTCTTCTGCATGTGGGAGCACCAGCCTGGCAGTATGTTTTACCCTCATCTTCACTCTGCTAATGCACTGGATATGCTCCCATTTATATCAGGTCCTGGAGAAGACCTGTATTCTCCGTCATTCCCTTGGTGGATGGCTTTTGATGTGTCCCAAAGCTTTACAAGGAAACAAGGGGTTTGAGAGACATACTGAATTGCATGATTGTGATTTAATGTTCATTGAGTGAAATTTTGCTTAAATTCTTTAATTTCTTCATTGACTCATTTCTTCTTCAATAAGATGTCCTTTTATGTGCATTTATTTGTTATGTATTTTTTATTGAAGGTTGATTTCCAACATATACCATAGCACCCCAGGATCATCTGCTCAAATGTTCCCCTCAGTGCCCATCACCCAGTCACCCCATGCCCCACCCACTTCTCCTCCCACTACCTCTTGTTCGATTCCCAGATTTAGAAGTCTCTCATGTTTTGTCACCCTCTCTAATTTTTTCCACTTATTTTCCCTCATTTCCTATATAATTCTTTACCCCATTTTTTATATTACCCGAAAGAATGAAAGCATATAATGTTTGTCCTCCAATTGACCTACTTCACTCAGCATAACACCCTCCAGTTCCACTCACATTGAAGCAATTGGTGGGTACTCCTCCTCTCTGGTGGCTGAGGAATATTCCATTGTAAATATAGAATACATGTTCTTTATCCATCCATCTTTTGACGGACACCAGGGATCCTACCACAGGCTATTGTGGACATTGCTGCTATAAGCATGGGGGTACAGGTGTCCAGGCATTTCACTGTATCTGTATCTTTGAGTTAAATCCCCAGCAGTGCAATTGCTGGGTTGTAGGACCGTTCTATTTTTAACTCTTTGAGGAACCTCCACACAGTTTTCCAAAGTGACTGCACCAACTCACATTCCCACCAACAATGCAAGAGGGTTCCCTTTCTCCACATCCACTTCAACATTTGTTCTTTCATATCTTCTTATTTTTCCCCATTCTCATTGGTGTGAGGTGGTATCACATTGTCCTTTATGGGCCTTCCATGTTTTATTGGGTTTGCCTTCTTGTTTCATAGCATATTGGTCTGAAAATATGCATGGAGTGAATTCCACCATTCTCTACCACTTGACACATGAGTTATGACCATGTGTATGATCAATTCTGGAGTATTTTCCACATGTAATAAAGAAGAACGTGTATTCCGCTTTGGGAAAAATGCTCTGATATATTTGTGAAGTATGTCTGATCCAGTATATCTCTCAAACCCCTTGTTACTTGTTGAGCTTCTGCTTAGATGATTCTCACTGATGTCAGGGGACATTGAAGTCCCCGCTGTAAAGGTAATATTAGCCATGAGTGTCATTAAATTTAGGGTTAATTGGTTTGTGCACTTGTCTTCTCCGAAGTTAGCAGTGTGTGAATATTTTGAAAAGGCAGATCTTCTGTTGGATAAACAGTTTTTATGATATAGTATCCTTCTTCATCCTTTATTATAGGCTTTGTTTTAAATTCTAGACCAGCTCCTATAAGCATTGCTCCTCTTCCTTCCTCTTGACGTCCATTGACATGATTAGTGGGAGTTTACTCCCTCAATTTCAATCTGGATGTGTTTTTTATTGAAAAAGAGAGTCTGCTGGAACTCCTGGGTGGCTCAGCTGTTCAGCACCAGCCTTTGACCCAGGGTATGATCCTGTAGACACAGTATCAAGTCCCACATCAGGCTCCTTGCATGGAGCCTGCTCCTCTCTCTGCCTATGTCTCTGCCTCTCTCTCTATGTCTCTCATGAATACATAAATTAAATCTTTAAAAAGGAAAGAAAAAGAGTCTTTGCTATGATTTCCTCAAATATACGTTCTGTCCTTATCTCTCTTCCTTCCCTTCATGGGCCCTAAATATTTTAATTTAGTTTGAACTAATGGCACTAGTGATTTTTCAAACCTTTCGTGGTCTATTATTTGTGTTTCTCTACTTTCCACACCTTCTTTCCTTTCTATCACCTTGTCTTCTATGTCACCTATGCTCCATTCGACCTCATTTACCATGGCTGTTACAGCATCCAGTTTAGACCCTATCTCACATTGATCATTTTTAATTTATAGCTGAATTGGCTCATTTCTACACTAAGTTATAATGTAGTGTGAATTAGCTTTCCTGAAATGCAACTAGTAACTTTAAAATTAACATCCTATATTTGAGCTCTTATTTTTTACTTTATCCTTCTTAATTAGATCTATGGCAGAGAGTATTATCTCTGGTTCTTTCCCTTGTTGTGAATGGCATATGCTCTGGGAATTGTATTACTGAGTATTTACCCAAGCACACAGATGTAGTGATGCAAAGGGCACCTGAACCCCAGGGTTCATAGCAGCAAAGTACACAATAGCCAAACTGTGGAGGGAGACATGATGTCCACCACAGAAGAATGGATAAATATCATCTGGAATATATACAATGGGATATTACTCCACCGTCAGAAATATCAAATACCTACCGTTTACAGTGACATTGATGGAACTGGAGGGTATTTTGCTGAGTAAACTAAGTCAATCAGAGGACAATTATCATATCATTTCTAACGTGGAATATATGTAATCTTTTAAGGTAACATTGGCTAACGCTGCGAAGCCTGGGAATCATTAGAGAGGGAGACAGAACACGAGAAACCATTAACTATAGGAAACAGAATGAGATACAATGCTGGGAAGGTTAGTGGGTCTATTGGGTCATTGTGTGATGCACATTAAAGAGGGCAAATGATGTCACCAATACTGTTATAAGCACCTGATGGATTACTGAACATCAGAAAAGAAGTATGTAGTACAAGTTGGCTAATTCAATGTAACAAAAAACAAAGATATTTTATTTAAAAATATTATTGTATCAAAGAAGATGTGGTCTTTGTATACAATAGGATATTACCTAGCCATTAGAAACCACAAATGCCCACCTTTTTCTTTGAAGTGGATGGACCTGGAGGGTGTTATGCTGATTAAAAAAAGTCAATCGGAAAAGGAAAAACCTTATATGGTCTCATTCATTTGGAGAATATAAAAATTAGTGAAAGGGAGTAAAAGGAAAGGAGAGAAGATGAGTGAAAATTTCTGTGAGGGAGACACAACATGAGAGACACCTAATGCATGCTGTAGCTACTGAAGGTGAACCTTGAGGCCACACAGGAGGGTCTCTGGGACCCACCAGGTTTCACTCAGTCTCCCCCAGACTCCAGCTGCTATACTTCACCTTGGTCAGCTGCAGACAGAAGACATCCTGGTAAGAATACGGTTGCCCATCCCATTTCTCTCATTTCATCTCCACTCACATTCTCAAGGTGTGTTGTTCTCCATGAATTACCTTTTAAAATAGCGTTAAGGATACAGTTTCAGTGAAATGGCAGGACACTTGCACCTCAATGTTTATAGCAGCAATGTTCACAACAGCTAAACTGTGGAAGGAGCTTCGGTGTCCATGGACAGATGAGTGGATAAAAATATATGTGGTCTATGTATACAGTGGCATATTACTCAGCTATTAGAAACCATAAATACCCATTTGCTTCAATGAGAATGGAGCTGGAGGATATTATGCTGAGTGAAGTAAGTCAATAGTAGAATAACAAACATATGTTCTCATTCATTTGGGGAATATAAAAAAATTGTGAAAAGGAATAAATGCTAAAGCAGAGAAAGTGAGTGGGAATATCAGAGAGTAAATCAGAACATGAGGTACTCCTAATTCTGGGACAAGAACAAGGGATAGTGGAAGGGGATCTGGGCGGGGGGTTGGGGTGACAGGGTGACAGACACAGAGGAGGGCAGTTGACGGGATGTGTACTGGGTGTTATGCTATATGTTCGCATATTGAAATATATATAATATGAAATATATATATATATATGGCATATATATATGGCATATTATTGCGTCAAGGAAAATGCAGCTCACACAGACTCCATAGTGAGTTGTCTGTGTTCTCACCTGATCACTGCTTGGGGTTACCTATGGTTCCTGGGACTGGGGCTCCTCTCCCACATGCAGGTTCAGGTCTGGGCTGTTTTAGTCCATGGACGGAGGCCCATATATACATGTCCTCTCACAATATACTCAGCTTGGGATCATTTGTGTGAAACTGCTGTGACCAGAGCAGATGTGACTGCCTTTGTGTGTTCATATTGACTACTTTGAGAAACTATGTTTTTATTAGGTAATATCCCAGACTTCAGACTTTTTGTCCATGTGGTACTTTGTAATGATATTTGCAGAGAAATCTTGTTTCTATAGGTGCCATTTTTCCCTGTACAGTGATTTTATCCTACCCATTAAATTATAGAAGGTTTGTGATTTGCCCTTGGGCACATTCCAGCGAGTCAGAATGTTGGCCTGTGCTCCTCTCCACAGGACTTACTGGCCCTCTTGAAATACCTGAATGACAGAGTGGCAGGGTTCCTTAGAAATGTGGATCCCTCCTTTATTGAGGATCACATGATTTTGCTAAATTTAGAATTTAGCTGAATTTCAGCAGATTTCAATTAATGCAGTTGGATTTGTAGCTCTCTATCAACTCGGTCACTGTGTCCACTCCAGTCAAATCTGTGATTTTCTGTAATGGCCCTGATGAGCTTACATGATACAGAATGAGCTGCATTCATGAAGATTTTGGGATAAGATAAAGTGATGTCAGGATGAACATTTTCAATTGTATAGCTTATATTTCTATTTTTCTTATCCCTCCTAAATGAACAGTGTAATGATTCTTTTCCACTGTAAGTTTTTGATGAATTCCTTTTACATTCTAATAGTATATTCCATCTAAGAGAAGAAAAATATCTACCCTTGAACTCTTCTACAGATTGATCAGGTATTTTTGATAACAAATGTGGCAGGAAAATTCAGATTCAATTCTTTTCACTCTGTGCTTTTAATCAACCTTAATTTTGAATTTTTGAGATCATTCCCCTTGACCCTATGGGTTATGTACAGGACTTGTCTTCTGTCTCCAAATCTAACACATTGCAACTTTGAATGGATCACATGCATCAGGAAGACTCCCAGCAGAGTCCACCAACCAAAAGACGCCTGCGTCCACTTCACAAAGACACAGTCTTGCCTATAATATTCCTGCAATTCTAAATTTAGAATTTAGCTGAATTTCAGAGGGTTTCAGGTAATTCAGTTGGATTTGTAAGTCTCTAACAACTCAGTCACTGTGTTCCACTGCAGTTAACTCTGTGATCTTCTGTAATCGCTTTGATGAGATTACCTGATGCAGAATGAGCTCATTCAAGCAGACTTTGGGATATAATAAACTCATGTCAGAATGAACATTTTCCATTGTATACCCTATATTTCTATTTTTCTTATCCCTCCTAAATTAACAGTATACTGCTGCCTTGCAACTGCAAGTTTTTCATGAATTCCTTTTACATTCAAATACTATATTCCATCTAAGAGAAGAAAAGTACCTACCATGAACTTCTACGGATTTATCAGGTATTTTTGATAACAAATGCAGCAGGAAATTTCCGTTTCAAACCAATTTCAATTTGAGTCTCTGATCAACCGTAATTTTGGTTTTCTTAGATCAGTCCCCGTGACCCTGCGGGCTGCATACAGGACTTCTGTTCTGTTTCCAAATCTAGCCCATTCCATCTTTGTTTCTTTAATGTTTTATTTATTTATTCATTAGAGACATGGAGAGAGAGAGAGAGAGAGATACAGAGACACAGGCAGAGGGAGAAGCAGGCTCCATGCACGGAGCCTGATGTGGGACTTGATCCCTGATCTCCAGGACCAGACCCTGGGCTGAAGGTGGCACTAAAGTGCTGAGAACCCCGGTACTCCCACTTTCCATTTTTGAATGGATCATATGCATCGGGAAGACTGCAAGCAGAGCCCACCACCCAAATGGCACCTGTGTCACCTGCACAGAGACATGGAGTCCTGCCAATAATATTCTTGCAATTATGGTTCTTTGGGAGCATCTGTGCCCTCCGTGAAGCCCTGGTCTCACTGCTAGGTGGTGCATTGCTCCTTATGTCACTTGTTGGATGACCTTATGTGCATGGACCATAATTATAATTACTTCTATAATTACTTCTTGAAACATAATATAATATTAGTACAATACTCCATAGGCTTGTACAAACAAAAATGAGTCCTTAGGATCCAGAATCAGAGTAGGGGTGAAAATAAGTTTATGATACTCTGAAACAAAACACCAGGGTCCAAAGTTCACCTCCAACATATAAATCAGAAAAAATTTGCCACACCATCTTTAGTATAAGAAAATATGGGAGAGAGAAGTAAACATGTCAGAATATTAGGGGGACTCAGGGCTTGTCACATCCCTGAAACTGCTGGATAGTTATTGAATCATTTCAAACATCTATGAAATTGATCAGAGTTGAAAAAAACAACAGCAAGGCTTCTAATAGAATACTGAGCAGGTTTTGAGTGTTGGAGCTGTGCAGTGTTGACATTGGGGAGATACAACCATGAGGATGACAGCAGGAGGGAAGTTGCTGGCAGAAGCTACTGTCAAGGATTTTAGGACATGAGAGGAACATATGAACTTGGAGAATTCTACTCCTCAGGTGGACAAACCTCGCATGATGGTGCTCAAATGGAAAAATGGGGAAATTTCCTGTATCTAAGGACACCGTGAGTTCCAAGAAGAAAAAGTGGCACCATGTGATGGACGGTTAAGAATGACAGGAACCTGAAGACGTGTGAACATTGGGTCTGAGTGCAAGCGTTGTGCTTTGTTTCCATAAACTGAACACTGTGTGGTCCTGGGACCTCTATTCTGAGATGAGCAGGCAGGAAGTAGACCCGCTCTCATGTCACCCCTTCAGAGGACCAGCCCAGGTCCACATTACAGGAACCTTTCATATTGTCATTTAGAGACCCACTCATGTGCCTGAGATAAACCAGCTCAGAGACAGGTATGGTGAACCCATGATTCAGATGTCAACTGAGGACAGAAAGGGCTTGATGGCTCTCCTATGAGGGCTCCATGAAGACTCCGGGGTGCAAGTATTCAATCTCAGGCTAGAGATAGGAGGCCATGTTGATAATGGCTCTCCAATGCAGCCAGGAAGAGTCACAAAACCCCAATACATGCCTTAACAAGGTGGGGTGTGAGCATCTACAGAGGAAACAACACCAACAGCAAATGATAACAATCCATTACCAATTGCACTGTGCATTTAGACATCCATGTAAGCCCAGCTCAGGTCCAGGGCTGCACATTGCAAGAGGAACTGTGCGCTCCATCAATTCCTCCATCATCTCACATCTATTTTCTGAGTGTTCATGTCTGGGGACAGCTGTTATTTGTCTAAATGTTGATGAAATCATCACAGCCAAACAACGCCCTGCTTCTGAGCATTCAGAGCTGCTCCCCTGCCTTGCTGATCATGAGTGGACTTACCTTCCATGAAATAGCTTCACTGTCATGTAAGTGCATATGTAGCCTATGGAATAGGATGGTAGAGCTGTTAGATATTGACATAATCAGGTCATTTTACATGGTTGTTGCAAATTCCATGACAAAAATGATTGCATTTAAATGAAATGATAAAGGCCAAGTAAGTCGTGTAGGACCCTTGAGGGGTTCCATTGAGAAAATACTAAAGGGAAACTGATCTCATGTCCGGAGGGAGAATCACAGATGCAGGTGTGTTGAAATGAGGACACAGGACACCAAATGTTCATCCAGTGACAAGGGACACACCTAACAGCCATCAGTACAACACAACCCTGTAAGGCGATGGTGAGACACAAATCCCACTGGGTCATCGCATCCTCATCTTCTGGAAATGTTATAACAGAACATCCTTAAACTGAAGTTCCAAAGTGTCTGAGTATCTCTGACTCTCTTGTATCATTTTTCTCCTTCTGTTCAGTGTGTCCACTGTGACTTTTTGACGGATAACTATGGTTTGCAACAGATTAGTCCTAGTTCCAGGTGAGAAATGCACCCTTCACTGGATGAGGGCAGTTACATCATACTGCTCACAACAAATACAGCCAGGCCATGCCAGTGCATCCATGTGTCCCTAATGTCTCTGTGTGTGTCATAAAAATCTTAGGATTATATGCTCATACTCTGTGAAAAATGTTCAGGATGTTTTCACAAGGACTGCTTTGAATATGTAGAAGGTTCTGGGCGACATAGAGATTTTCACAGGATTTATTTTTGATTTTTTAAAGATTTTATTTATTCATTTATGAGAGAGAGAGAGAGAGAGAGAGAGGCAGAGACACAGGCTGAGGGAGAAGCAGGACCATGCAGGGAGCCCGACGTGGGACTCGATCCCGGGAATCCAGGATCACGCCCTGGGCCAAAGGGAGGCGCCAAAGCGCTGAGCCACCCAGGGATCGCCAATATTTTTGTTTTCTGTCTTAAAGGTTTATTTATTTATTCAGGAGTGTCACAGAGACAGAGGCAGAGACATAGGCGGAGGGAGAAGCAGGCTCCCTTCCAAAAGCCTGATGCAGGACACCACCCCAGGACCCCAGGATCACAACCCTAGCCAATTGCAGACACTCAACCTCTGAGCAACACAGGTGCCCTGACAATATTCGTTGTTCTAATCTGTAAGCACAGAATGTTTTCCATCTATTTGTGTCTTCCTCAATTTCTTTCCTAAGTTGCCAAACAGGTAGAATCATTGTGGAAAAAAAAAAAACAGAAAACTACAGCTGGAGGGCATAACAATGTTTGCAGACAAGCTCTATTATAAAGCCGTTATCATCAAGATAGCCTGGTATTGGAAAAAACAACACATAGATCAATGGAACAGAGCAGAGAGCGCAGAAAGGGACCCTCAGCTCTATGGGCAACTACTCCTCAAAAAGCAAGGAAAAAATATCTAATGAAAAAAAGACACATCAACAAATGGATCTGAAAAAATTGGACAGCTACCTGCATAAGAATGAATGTGGACCATTCTGCTACACAAAGCACAAAGATAATCTCAAAATAATGAAATACTGAAATCTGAGAGAGAAATTCATCCAAATCCTAGAGGCGAATTCAGGTAGCATCTTTTTGGCCTCAGTTTCAGTGACTGCTAAGAAGGCATCTCTCAAAAGGCATAGGAAACAAAGGGAAAAATAAACTGTTAGGACTTTATCACGATAGAATCTGTACAACAATGCAACAGGCAACAAAACAAAAGGCAGCCTGCAGAATAGGACAAGATATTTCCTTAACAAATTCAGCACCCAACAAAACAATCAATCCAGTCAAGAAATGGGGAGAATACATGAACAGGCTTTTCTCCAAAGAAGACCGACAAATGGCCAACAGGCAGAGGAGAAAAATGATCCACATGACTTGTCATCTGCTAAATACAAATGAAAACCACACTAAGATCCCACTTATACAACTCAGAATGGATAAAGTAAAAAGGCCAGAAACAATAAATATAAGGGAGGATATTGAGAAAGTAGAACCCTATTTCATTCCTGGTGGGAATTAGTCTTGTTGAGCTGGTACAGAAAACATAATGGAGAAGAAATGTGTGGGAAATATCAGAAAGGGAGACAGAACGTAAAGACTGCTAACTGTGGGAAACGAACTGGGGGGGGAGAAGGGGAGGAGGGCGGGGAGTGGGAGTGAATGGGTGACGGGCCCTGGGGGTTATTCTGTATGTTAGTAAATCGAACACCAATAAAAAATAAATTAAAAAAATAAAAATAAAACACAGAAATATGGAAAAAAAGAAAACATAATGGAATGTCCTAAAAACGTGAGAATAGAGCCACCCCAGGAGCCAGCCATTGCACTACAGGCTATTTACCCCAAAGACACAGATTTAGTGAAACGAAGGGAGTTGAGTTGCACCTCAATGTTCACAGCAGCAAAGTCCACAACAGCCAAACAGTGGAAGGAGCCCCAGTGTCTATTAACAGATGAATGGATAAAGAAGCTCTGGGCTATGTATACAAGGGGATGTTACTCAGCCATTAGAAACGACAAATACCCAGCAATTGCTCTGACGTGGAGGGAACTGGAGGATATTATGCTGGGTGAAATAAGTCAATTGGAGAAGGAAAAATATTATATGGTCTCATTCTTGGGGAATATTAAAAATATGGAAAGGGATTATAGGAGAATGGAAAGAAAATGAGTGGAAATATCAGAGAGGGTGACAGAAGTTGAGAGACTCCTAACTCTGGGAAAAGAACAAGGGGTAGTGGATGGGGAGGTGGGCGGGGGATGGGGGTGACTGGGTGACAGGCACTGAGGGGGGCACTTGATGGGATGAGCATTTGGTGTTATGCTATATGTTGGCAAATCGCACTCCAATAAACAATATACAAAAAAAAAGATGTGCTTTATATATACAATGGGATATTACATAGCCGTCAGACATAATGAATAACATGAAATAATGTTTCCTTCAACATGGATGGAACTGGGGTCATTATATTGAGAGAAATAAATCCAGTAAAGAAAGGCAATGATATGGTCTCCTTGATATTGAAAGAGACCATAAGGGAAGGAGTGAAACTTAGTGGGGTAAGACTAGAGAGGAAGACAAATCATGAAAGACACTTAACTCTGGGGGAAAAAATGAGGGTCACTGTAAGGGAGGAGGTGGGGAATGGGGTAACTGGTTGATGGGAGTTAAGGAGTTTATGTGATGTGATGAACACTGAGGGTAGAGTGAATGTTGGTAAATTCAATTTAAATAAAGACAAAAAAATTCCTTAAGCCCGTGCCCCCTGTTGGAACATCATACATGAGCTGGGCAGATCAAACAAGAGACACTCATTCTCACAGATCTGGTGTCTGGGTGGTCTGAGGTCCAAATGCAGGGAGCTGTGGTGTCTGGAGAGCGCTCACATCCTACCCCGTCCTTTCCCAGTCACCTCACATGGAGCCAGGGTGCAGGGAGCTTTCCCAGTCCTGGTGTATAAATGCCCTGATCCCATCATGAGGCTGTACCTTCTAACCTAAGTAGTCCCTAAGGCTCCACCTCCTCCCCCATCACATGGACATTAGGGTTCACCACAGGGATCGTCAAGGTCACAACCAGTGAACTGACATCAGCACCCGAAGGATCCATGAGTTTTGCCCTGCAGTTCGAAGGTCCTTCAATCCAGCTCCTTTCCCTGAGGATCCTCATGGTCCAGTAGAAGCCTCTGGTCTCTGAGCACACCAAGTACACATGACCTCCAGAACCAGATGGTTCCATGGGAAGAGAACAGCTTCCATCTGAGACCTGGATAGGATCTTGGACTATTTGTATTATTATTTAAAGTTTTGTGCTGCTTCCATATAATATTCATCTTCTTTCCATATGATTCAGACACTTGTCTACTGAGAATGACCATGTTTCTCTTTTTTCCTTCCAGTTTTACCCTGGTTTAGTGAAATTCCTCACACCATATCCAGTCTTTATTAACTGGGAGCTCCTTGATATTCCTTCCTCATTCTTCTCCTCCACCCAAAGGAAAAGAAATCAAACAATCACCCTGGAGTTTCCTCTTTTGTTTTTTTTTTCTTTTTTTTTTATTGGTGTTCAATTTACTAACATACAGAATAACACCCAGTGCCCGTCACCCATTCACTCCCACCCCCCGCCCTCCTCCCCTTCTACCACCCCTAGTTCGTTTCCCAGAGTTAGCAGTCTTTACGTTCTGTCTCCCTTTCTGATATTTCCCACACATTTCTTCTCCCTTCCCTTATTTTCCCTTTCACTATTATTTATATTCCCCAAATGAATGAGAACATATAATGTTTGTCCTTCTCCGACTGACTTACTTCACTCAGCATAATACCCTCCAGTTCCATCCACGTTGAAGCAAATGGTGGGTATTTGTCATTTCTAATAGCTGAGTAATATTCCATTGTATACATAAACCACATCTTCTTTATCCATTCATCTTTCGTTGGACACCGAGGCTCCTTCCACAGTTTGGCTATCGTGGCCATTGCTGCTAGAAACATCGGGGTGCAGGTGTCCCGGCGTTTCATTGCATTTGTATCTTTGGGGTAAATCCCCAACAGTGCAATTGCTGGGTCGTAGGGCAGGTCTATTTTTAACTCTTTGAGGAACCTCCACACAGTTTTCCAGAGTGGCTGCACCAGTTCACATTCCCACCAACAGTGTAAGAGGGTTCCCTTTTCTCCGCATCCTCTCCAACATTTGTTGTTTCCTGCCTTGTTAATTTTCCCCATTCTCACTGGTGTGAGGTGGTATCTCATTGTAGTTTTGATTTGTATTTCCCTGATGGCAAGTGATGCAGAGCATTTTCTCATATGCATGTTAGCCATGTCTATGTCTTCCTCTGTGAGATTTCTGTTCATGTCTTTTGCCCATTTCATGATTGGATTGTTTGTTTCTTTGGCGTTGAGTTTAATAAGTTCTTTATAGATCTTGGAAACTAGCCCTTTATCTGATATGTCATTTGCAAATATCTTCTCCCATTCTGTAGGTTGTCTTTGAGTTTTGTTGACTGTATCATTTGCTGTGCAAAAGCTTCTTATCTTGATGAAGTCCCAATAGTTCATTTTTGCTTTTGTTTCTTTTGCCTTCGTGGATGTATCTTGTAAGAAGTTACTATGGCCGAGTTCAAAAAGGGTGTTGCCTGTGTTCTTCTCTAGGATTTTGATGGAATCTTGTCTCACATTTAGATCTTTCATCCATTTTGAGTTTATCTTTGTGTATGGTGAAAGAGAGTGGTCTAGTTTCATTCTTCTGCATGTGGATGTCCAATTTTCCCAGCACCATTTATTGAAGAGACTGTCTTTCTTCCAATGGATAGTCTTTCCTCCTTTATCGAATATTAGTTGCCCATAAAGTTCAGGGTCCACTTCTGGATTCTCTATTCTGTTCCACTGATCTATGTGTCTGTTTTTGTGCCAGTACCACACTGTCTTGATGACCACAGCTTTGTAGTACAACCTGAAATCTGGCATTGTGATGCCTCCAGATATGGTTTTCTTTTTTAAAATTCCCCTGGCTATTCGGGGTCTTTTCTGATTCCACACAAATCTTAAAATAATTTGTTCTAACTCTCTGAAGAAAGTCCATGGTATTTTGATAGGGATTGCATTAAACGTGTATATTGCCCTGGGTAACATTGACATTTTCACAATATTAATTCTGCCAATCCATGAGCATTGAATATTTTTCCATCTCTTTGTGTCTTCCTCAATTTCATTCAGAAGTGTTCTATAGTTTTGAGGGTATAGATCCTTTACATCTTTGGTGAGGTTTATTCCTAGGTATCTTATGCTTTTGGGTGCAATTGTAAATGGGATTGACTCCTTAATTTCTCTTTCTTCAGTCTCATTGTTAGTGTATAGAAATGCCACTGACTTCTGGGCATTGATTTTGTATCCTGCCACGCTACCGAATTGCTGTATGAGTTCTAGCAATCTTGGGGTGGAGACTTTTGGGTTTTCTATGTAGAGTATCATGTCATCGGTGAAGAGGGAGAGTTTGACTTCTTCTTTGCCAATTTGAATGCCTTTAATGTCTTTTTGTTGTCTGATTGCTGAGGCTAGGACTTCCAGTACTATGTTGAATAGCAGTGGTGAGAGTGGACATCCCTGTCTTGTTCCTGATCTTAGGGGAAAGGCTCCCAGTGCTTCCCCATTGAGAATGATATTTGCTGTGGGCTTTTCATAGATGGCTTTTAAGATGTCGAGGAATGTTCCCTCTATCCCTACACTCTGAAGAGTTTTGATCAGGAATGGATGCTGTATTTTGTCAAATGCTTTCTCTGCATCCAATGAGAGGATCATATGGTTCTTGGTTTTTCTCTTGCTGATATGATGAATCACATTGATTGTTTTACGGGTGTTGAACAAGGCTTGTGTCCCAGGGATAAATCCTACTTGGTCATGGTGAATAATTTTCTTAATGTACTGTTGGATCCTATTGGCCAGTATCTTGTTGAGAATTTTTGCATCCATGTTCATCAGGGATATTGGTCTGTAATTCTCCTTTTTGGCGGGGTCTTTGTCTGGCTTTGGAATTAAGGTGATGCTGGCTTCGTAGAACGAATTTGGAAGTACTCCATCTCTTTCTATCTTTCCAAACAGCTTTAGGAGAATAGGTATGATTTCTTCTTTAAACGTTTGATAAAATTCTCCTGGGAAGCCATCTGGCCCTGGACTCTTGTGTCTTGGGAGGTTTTTGATGACTGCTTCAATTTCCTCCCTGGTTATTGGCCTGTTCAGGTTTTCTATTTCTTCCTGTTCCAGTTTTGGTAGTTTGTGGCTTTCCAGGAATGCGTCCATTTCTTCTAGATTGCCTAATTTATTGGCGTATAGCTGTTCATAATATGTTTTTAAAATCGTTTGTATTTCCTTGGTGTTGGTAGTGATCTCTCCTTTCTCATTCATGATTTTATTAATTTGAGTCTTCTCTCTCTTCTTTTTAATAAGGCTGGCTAATGGTTTATCTATCATTAATTCTTTCAAAGAACCAACTCCTGGTTCTGTTGATCTGTTCCACAGTTCTTCTGGTCTCGATTTCGTTGAGTTCTGCTCGAATCTTTATTAACTCCCTTCTTCTCTTGGGTGTAGGATCTATTTGCTGTTTTTTCTCTAGCTCCTTTATGTGTAAGGTTAGCTTTTGTATTTGAGTTCTTTCCAGTTTTCGAATGGATGCTTGTATTGCGATGTATTTCCCCCTTAGGACTGCTTTTGCTGCATCCCAAAGATTTTGAACGGTTGTATCTTCATTCTCATTAGTTTCCATGAATCTTTTTAATTCTTCCTTAATTTCCTGGTTGACCCTTTTATCTTTTAGCAGGATGGTCCTTAACCTCCATGTGTTTGAGGTCCTTCCGAACTTCTTGTTGTGATTTAGTTCTAATTTCAAGGCATTATGGTCTGAGAATATGCAGGGGACAATCCCAATCTTTTGGTATCGGTTCAGACCCGATTTGTGACCCAATATGTGGTCTATTCTGGAGAAAGTTCCATGTGCACTTGAGAAGAATGTGTATTCAGTTGAGTTTGGATGTAAAGTTCTGTAGATATCTGTGAAATCCATCTGGTCCAGTGTATCATTTAAAGCTCTCGTTTCTTTGGAGATGTTTTGCTTAGAAGACCTATCGAGTATAGAAAGAGCTAGATTGAAGTCACCAAGTATAAGTGTATTATTATCTAAGTATTTCTTCACTTTGGTTAATAATTGATTTATATATTTGGCAGCTCCCACATTCGGAGCATATATATTGAGGATTGTTAAGTCCTCTTGTTGAATAGATCCTTTAAGTATGATATAGTGTCCCTCTTCATCTCTCACTACAGTCTTTGGGGTAAATTTTAGTTTATCTGATATAAGGATGGCTACCCCTGCTTTCTTTTGAGGACCATTCGAATGGTAAATGGTTCTCCAACCTTTTATTTTCAGGCTGTAGGTGTCCTTCTGTCTAAAATGAGTCTCTTGTAGACAGCAAATAGATGGGTCCTGCTTTTTTATCCAGTCTGAAACCCTGCGCCTTTTGATGGGGTCATTAAGCCCGTTCACATTCAGAGTTACTATTGAGAGATATGAGTTTAGTGTCATCATGATATCTATTCAGTCTTTGTTTTTGTGGACTGTTCCACTGAACTTCTTCTTAAAGGGGAATTTTAAGAGTCCCCCTTAAAATTTCTTGCAGAGCTGGTTTGGAGGTCACATATTCTTTTAGTTGCTGCCTGTCTTGGAAGCTCTTTATCTCTCCTTCCATTTTGAATGAGAGCCTTGCTGGATAAAGTATTCTTGGTTGCATGTTCTTCTCATTTAGGACCCTGAATATATCCTGCCAGCCCTTTCTGGCCTGCCAGGTCTCTGTGGAGAGGTCTGCTGTTACCCTAATACTCCTCCCCATAAAAGTCAGGGATTTCTTGTCTCTTGCTGCTTTAAGGATCTTCTCTTTATCTTTGGAATTTGCAAGCTTCACAATTAAATGTCGAGGTGTTGAACGGTTTTTATTGATTTTAGGGGGGGGATCTCTCTATTTCCTGGATCTGAATGCCTGTTTCCCTTCCCAGATTAGGAAAGTTTTCAGCTAGAATTTGTTCAAATACATATTCTGGCCCTCTGTACCTTTTGGCGCCCTCGGGAACCCCAATTAAACGTAGGTTTTTCTTCCTCAGGCTGTCGTTTATTTCCCTTAATCTATCTTCATGGTCTTTTAATTGTTTGTCTCTTTTTTCCTCAGTTTCCCTCTTTGCTATCAACTTGTCTTCTATGTCACTCACTCGTTCTTCCACCTCGTTAACCCTTGTCGTTAGGACTTCTAGTTTGGATTGCATCTCATTCAATTGATTTTTAATTTCTGCCTGATTAGCTCTAAATTCTGCAGTCATGAAGTCTCTTGAGTCCTTTATACTTTTTCTAGAGCCACCAGTAGCTGTATAATAGTGCTTCTGAATTGGCTTTCTGACATTGAATTGTAATCCAGATTTTGTAACTCTGTGGGAGAGAGGACTGTTTCTGATTCTTTCTTTTGAGGTGAGGTTTTCCTTCTAGTCATTTTGCTCAGTGCAGAGTGGCCAAAAGCAAGTTGTATTGGGAAAAAGAGAAAAAGAGAGGAAAGAAAGAAGGAAAGAAAAGAGAAAGAGAAAAAAAAAGGGGAAGAAAAGGAAAAAAAACGAAAAGAAAAAAAAAGAAGAAAAAGAGAAAGAAAAAGAAAGGAGAAAAAAAGGGGGTGGGGGAAGGAAACAAATCAAAAAGCAAAACAAAACAAAAACAAAAACAAAAACAAAAACAAACAAACAAAAAAAGAACCACCGGGGAGTGTCTTCTGATTCTGTGTTCTTTAAGTCCCTTGGCTTCTCCTGGAGGTTGTCAGTCCAACTGGTGTTCTGGGGGAGGGGCCTGTTGTGCTGATTTTCAGGTGTTAGCAGTTGGGGGAGCTGCTGTGCCTCTGCCTGGTGCAGGGCTCGGTGGGGGTTGTTTACCCCTTGAGGTCGCAGGAGGAACAGCCCCCGTGGCGGGGCAGCTCTGGAAACCTGGATTCAGCTCCGGCAGGAACTCCGTCTGCAGGGCCTGGAGGCTCCGGGCGGGGCCGCTGATCTGCTCAGCTGGGGCAGGAGCGTCCTTGCTGTCCTGGGCCCTCCCGGCCTCTGGCTGTCCCGGGGGAGGCCGGATCCTGGGCTGTGTCCCGGCGCCCTGTGCTCCGGGGCCTGCGCTGGTGGATTCACTCTCCCGGGCCGCGCAGCCCCCTCCGCGGAGCTGCCGCCCAAGCCCCTCCGAGCTGCTCCTGGAACCGCGCAGCCCCCTCTGCACGGAGCCTCTTCCTCTGCCCGAGCCCCTCCGAGCTGCTCCCGGGGCCGCGCAGCCCCCTCCGCGGAGCCGCCACCCGAGCCCCTCCAGCTGCTCCGGGTCCCGCCGGGTCCCGCCGTGCGCGCTGCAGCCCTTAGGGAAGGAGCTCGGCGCACTCTCCTGGGCGCGCAGTTGCTGTTACTGTCCCCGGGAGCCCGAGGGCATCCTCGCCCTCCTGGGTCCTGCTCCACCTCCCCGCGAGCCCCTTTCCGCCCGGGAAGGTCGGTGCAGCTCCTGCTCCTCCGGGACGGGGCTCTCCTGTCCTGGGGACACTCCCCCCGGCCTCAGCCCGGCTCCTCGCGGGGCCCCTCCCCCTTGGAGGCCTTTGTTCCTTTATTTCTTTTTCCCCGTCTTCCTACCTTGATAGATGCGCGAACTCTTCTCACTGTTGCATTCCAGCTGGTCTCTCTTTAAATCTCAGGCCGAATTCATAGATTTTCAGGATAATTTGAAGGTTTTCTAGGTAGTTTGGTGGAGACAGGTGATTTGGAGACCCTACTCTTCCGCCATCTTGCTCCTCCCCCCCGAGTTTCCTCTTTTGATGCAGTTGGGACACTAACTCCACACAAGCCCTTCCTGGAGCAGGACGCCGTACCCACCACTGGCCCACAACGCACACTCAGAGCCAGTGTCATTCCCTGGCACCATACAGGCATTTGTGACATGATAAGAGGCCGGCCTGGCTCTCATCAGACATGAAGGTGAAGGTGATGAAAGGTTATACTCTCATTATTGTGTGTGTGTGTGTGTGTGTGTGTGTGTGTGTGTGTGTGTGTGTGAATGACCTCTGAGTCCACTTCCCTACCATGTCATGCTGGGAGTCTCTCTGACTCCCAGGCTGTTATTAACATTTTTAATATGTATTTAATTATTCATGATAGACTTAGACAGAGAGAGAGACAGAGAGAGATGCAGAGACACAGGAGAAGGGAGAAGCAAGCTCCATGCCGGGAGCCCGACGTGGGACTCGATCCTGGGACTCCAGGATCGCGCCCTGGGCCAAAGGCAGGCGCTAAACTGCTGAGTCACCCAGGGATCCCCAACATTTTTGTATTATGTTTCTTTTCTCTAGTGTTGATTGGGGATTCCTCTATACCGAGATGTGCAAGACACCATGTTAGCTTGGGGTCCTGTGATACACAGTGAGTGCCATTAGGACTCATGAAAAGCTTCAGATGATTTGAAGGGAGTTATTTCTAATTGATTAATATTTCGGGTCAGGAAAAGTTAAGTACAAGTAAGTTCAAGACCTATCATTGAATTCTAAGTCTCTTAGAAAGAGACTGAATAGGTAAACACATAATCAAGTGTTGAGAGGGGCTCCCTGGGGGAAACTGCTCCTTGGAGAGGAATCCCAGACCCTGACAGGAAACCTGCCCAGAACCACCCTCTGCACCTGCTCCTGGGACTTCAAGATAGAAGTGGTGAGGAGTGCACACCCCCTGGTGGTCCTGATCCCCTTCTACAGGTAGGTTTGTATCTGGGCTCACAATGAGGTCCCCTCACTGTGTCTGCACAGTAATACACGGCCGTGTCCTCGACTCTCATGCTGTTCATCTGCAGATGCACTGTGTTCTTGGCGTTGTCTCTGGAGATGGTGAATCGGCCCTTCACAGCGTCTACATGGTATATGGTACTTCCACTACTGCTAATAGCTGCAACCCACTGCAGGCCCTTCCTTGGAGCCTGGCAGACCCAGCTCATGGCATAGCTAGTGAAGGTGAATCCAGAGGCCACACAGGAGAGTCTCAGGGACCCCCTGGCTTCACCAGATCTCCCCCAAGCTCCACCAGCTGCAATTCACCCTGGACACCTGCAGACACAAGACATCCTGGTCAGGAAACTGTCCCACATTCCCAGTTTCTCTCACTCATCTCCACTCACAGACTCAAGGTCTTTGGTTCTCTATGAATTACCTTTTAAAATAGTGACAAGGAAAACCCAGCCGAGCACAGACTCCATGCTGGTTTGTCTGCGCTGCGTCCTGATCACTGAATAGGGTCATCTGGGGATTCTGAGGCTGGGACTTCTCTCCTGGCCACAGGGTCAGATCTGGTTTGGTTTAATCAGTGGAGGGAGGTCCCTCTTTGCATGTCCTCCAACTATATAACCAGCTCCAGACTTACATTCGTGTATTTAAAAGCCAGCACAAGTGTTGCACCACAATTCTATAGCAATTTGTGTAGATGGCCTTCTGACTATATGAAGTTCTAGGCACAGTTTTTCTTCAGTTTCTGCTTGTATTTCCAAAGACACACATAAATATAGGTCATTTTCTAGAGAAATTTCAATTTATTAGTAAAATTTAATCCTAAATATTTATTTTTGGTGCCAGTGTGAATCGGATTATTTTGTTATTTTGAATATATAATTTGTTGTTATTTTGTAGGAATATACCTTTATTTTATTTGCTGATTTTATATCCTGATTTTTTTTCTGAGTTCATGAGTTATTTCTTCCAGTTTTTATGTAAGGTTTTTTCTCATTGACTCTATTAAGATATTGTCATAGGAAAACTCATTATTTTCTTTCCAGGTTACCAAGTTTTCTTTTTTTTTTAATTTTTATTTATTTACGATAGTCACAGAGAGAGAGAGAGAGGCAGAGACACAGGCAGAGGGAGAAGCAGGCTCCATGCACCGGGAGCCCGACGCGGGACTCAATCCAGGGTCTCCCGGATCACGCCCTGGGCCAAAGGCAGGCGCCAAACCGCTGCGCCCCCCAGGGATCCCTCTTTTTTTTTTAAGTAGTTTTCTTGCTACGTTTTCTGGCAGGTCCTCCAGTCTGGGGCAGAAAGTATTTTCCTCTTGTCTTCGGGATGCATTCTCTGTTCAAATTGTGCAGTTGATATAAGGCAGACCTAGAGGAGACAATAAATTTCATTTTGCATGTGGATGACCTACCTAATATAAAGTGAAAGTCGACAACTCAACTCAGACAGGGTGTCTCTTCATGTCTTCTGCCCATTTCTGATTGTAGTTTTCACTTTGTGGTTGTTTAGTTTGGTAATTTATTTTTCGATTTTGGAAACCTACCATAATCTGGAGATATATTTGCAAATCTCCCATTTTTTTTATTCTTTTGGAAGATGTTATTTGTTCATTCATGAGAGACAGAGAGAGAGATGCAGAGACAGGCAAAGGGAGAAGTGGGCTCCCCACAGGTAGCCTGATGCTGGTCTCAATCCTAGAGCTCTAGGACTCCCTGTGCCAAAGGCAGATGCTGAAGCTAAACAGGCATCCCTGTCTTTCCAATTTGTTAGGTTGCCTTTTAATTATGTTGAGTGTTTCCACAGCTGTATGACAGATCCTTCCTTGGTGTAGTCCATAGAGTTCATTTTTACTTTTGTTTCCCTTACCTTTGGAGATTCGAGTACCAAGAACCTGTTTGTGGCCGAGGTCACAAAATCTCTTTGATTTTGATGGTTTCTTGCCTCACATTTACGTCTTTCATCTACTCTGAGTTTATCTTTGTGTGGAATGTAAGAATGGCCCAGGTTCATTCTTCTAATGGAGCTGTCCAATGTTCCCAACACCACTTGTTGAAGAGATTGTCTCTTTTCCAGTTGATAGTCTTTTGTACTTTGTTGAGGATAAGTTGACCATAGAACTGTGTGTCCATTTATGGGTTCTTTATTCTATTCCATTGACCATGTGCGTGTTTTAGTGCCACTATTATACTGTTTTGATGATCACAACTTTGAAATCCGGAATTGTGATGGCTTTTGCTTTTTTTTAAGTTTTTTTTAATTTACTCATGAGAGACACAGAGAGACAGAGAGAATGGCAGAGACACAGGCAGAGGGAGCAGCAGGCGCCATGCAGGGTGCCTAATATGGGACTCGTTCTCAGGTCTCAAGGATCACGCCCTGGACAAAAAGACAGTGCTAAAACGCTGAGCCACCCAGGCTGCCCTGATTTCTTTTTTGTTTCAACCTTCTTTTGCCTAGTCAGAATAATTTCTGTTTACTTACAAATTTTAGGCTTCTTCCATTCCCGAGAAAAATGTTGGTGGTGTTTTGATAGGGTTCATATTGAATGCATAGATTGCTGTTGGTGGCATAGACATTATATAAATATTTAATTTTCCAATCCATAAGGATAGACTGTATTCCATATATTTCTATCTTCTTTAATCTCTTTCATAAGTATTTTAGAATTTTTGACTATAGGTCCTTTCCTCTTTGGTTAGGATTATTCCTCATTATCTGAATTTTGTTTTGTTTTTCAAAATTTATTTCTTAATTATTTTTCATTGCAGTGTGCTATGCTAACATACAGTATAACACTCAGTGCTCATCAGGTCAAGTGACGCCTCATTGCCCGTCACCCAGTCACCCTTACCCCCGGCGACATCCCTTACCACTACCCCTTCCCAGAGTTGCTTCCCAGAGTTCCTTTCCCAGAGTTAGGAGTCTCTCATGTTCTGCCGACCTCTCTGGTATTTCCAACTCATTTTATCTCCTTTCCCCTTTACTCTTTTTCACTATTTTTTATATTCCCTAAATGAATGAGACCATATGTTTGTTCTTCTGTGACTGACTTACTTCACTCAGCATAATACCCTCCAGTTCCTTTCACGATGAAGCAAATGGTGGGTGTTCTTCATTTCTAATGGTTGAGTAATATTCCTTTGTATATATAGGCCATATCTTCATTATCCATTCATATTTTTTTTAATTTTTATTTATTTATGATAGTCACAGAGAGAGAGAGAGAGAGAGAGGCAGAGACACAGGCAGAGGGAGAAGCAGGCTCCAAGCACCGGGAGCCCGACGTGGGATTCGATCCCAAGTCTCCAGGATCGCGCCCTGGGCCAAAGGCAGGCGCCAAACCGCTGCGCCAACCAGGGATCCCGATTATCCATTCATATTTTACTGGACACCGAGGCTCCTTCCACACTTTGGCTACTATAGACCTTGTTGCTCTAAACATTGGGGTGTAGGTGTCGTGGTCTTTCACTGTATCTGTATCTTTGTAGTAAATCCCAGTAGTGCAATTGTTGGTTCATAGGAAATCTCCAGGGGAAGTCGAGAGATTCATAGTATATACGACTAGACATTACATTAAAAATATTGAATTAGAACCAGACATCCAGGGAATCCCTGGGTGGCTCAGTGGTTTAGCGCCTGCCTTTGGCCCAGGGTGTGATCCTGGAGTCCCGGGATCGAGTCCCACATTGGGCTCCCGGCACGGAGTCTGCTTCTCCCTCTGTCTCTGCCTCCTCTCTCTCTCTCTCTGTCTATCATGAATGAATAAATAAATAAAATCTTAAAAAAAAAGAAACAGACATCCATTATTGGTGTCAGGTGGTGAAAGTCAGGGGAACAGCACAAGGTAAACATGAATCTTTGAGCTCTGACCTATTCCTTATAGAGAAATAGTAGCTTCAGATGAATGTCAGTAGACACTTGTTTATGCTTTCTGAGTATCCAATAGCCCCTAGTATTAACAGGCCTTTCCATTAGTGCAGGAAGTCCCCAAACAGGGATGTCATGAGATGATGGGTCTGGACAGGCTGAAAGTGAGGTGCGGGCATAGTTGAATTAGGAAAGACAGCTGTGGTTTCAATTTCAACCCCCATGTTACCACAGTGGAGTCATGATGGTTTTGGTTAATTAATATCTGCTCCCAATTGCGGATAAAATGTATAAATCAAACATATTTAATCTCATTATCCCACATCCCAATGTTTATGAACTTTTGAGGTATAATTTCTCTCTTTCTAGCAACATTAGATGAAAATATCAAAATCATACAGACATTTTAAAAAAGATTTAACATGTATATTATGGTAGATTTTCTGTGAGTTCTTAAAAATGCCCATTCTTCTGTTGATGTGATGAACACTGGGTGATATGCTATATGTTGGCAATTTGATTCAAATAGAAAATATATAAAAATATATTTTAAAAATAGTGTCAAGGAAAACCCAGCCTAGCACCGACTCCATTTTTATGTTTTCTTTTGTCCTGATAACTGAATGGGTCACCTATTGTTCCTGGGACTGGGGATCCTCTCCCAGATGCAGGGTCAGGTCTGGACTATTTTATTCAATAGAAGGTTGACCTTATATACATGTCATCTCAGTATATACTCAGCTTGGGATCATTTCTGTCAAGCTGTTGTGACCAGATAAGATGTGGCTGCCTTTGTATGTTCATATTTATTTGTAAAAACTGTTTTTTTATTATGTAATATTCCAGACTTCAAACTTTGTGTCCACATGGTACTTTGTAATTGTCTTTGTATATAACTCTTGGTTTGTAGGTGTCATGTTTCCCCATACAGTGATGTGAACGTACCCATTAAATTGTAGAGGGTTTCTAAGTGTCCTTGTGCACATTTTCAGGTGAGTCTAACCCCAGATTCTTGGCCTGTGCTCCTTTCCACAGGACTTACTGCCCCTCTGAAACACCTGAATGACAGAGTGGCAGGGTTCCTTAGAATACTGGACCCCACATGTATTAGGGATCCCATAATTTAGCAAAATTTAGAATTTAGCTGAATTTCAGAGGGTTTCAGGTAATGCGGTTCTATTTGTAAATTTCTAATAACTCAGTCACTGTGTTCCACCGCAGTTAACTCTGTGATCTTCTGTATTCGATTTGATGAGATTACCGATGCAGAATGAGAACATTCAAGGAGAGTTTGGGATATAATAAACTGGTCTCAGGAGGAATATTTACCATTGTATAGCCTATATTTCTATTTTTCTTATCCCTCCTAAACTAACAGTGTAGTGCTGCCTTTCCACTATAAGTTTTTCATGATTTTTTTTATATTCATCTAAGAGAAGAAAAATATCTACCATGAAGTCTTCTATGGATTTTTCAGTATTTTTCATAACAAATGCAGCAGGAAATTTCAGTTTCAATTCAATTTCAATTTGTGCATCTGATCAACCGTAATTTTGGTTTTCTTAGATGAGTCCCCTTGATCCTGCGGGCTACATACAGGACTTCTGTTCTGTCTTAAAATCTAGCTCATTCCATCTTTGCTTTTTTAAAATATTTTATCTATTTAATCATGAGAGACAGAGAGAGAGAAAGAGAGAGAGAGATGCATGGACACAGGCAGAGAAAGAAGCAGGGTCCATGCATGGAGCCTGAGGTGGGACTCGATCCCTGATCTCCTGGATCAAGCACTGGGCTGAAGTTGGCGCTAAACCGCTGAGCCACGCGGGTACCCCCATTTCCATCTTTGAATGGATCATATGGATCAGGAAGACTGCAAGCAGATCGCACTACCCAAATTGCACCTCTGTCACCTACACAGAGAAATGGAGTACTGCCAATAATATTCTTGCAATTCTAGTCCTTTGGGAGCATCTGTGTCTTCTTGGAAGTCCCAATCTCACTGCTAGGAGGTGCACGGCTTTTTTTAAAATAGTAAATTTATTTTTTATTTGTGTTCAATTTGCCAACATATACAAAACAACACCCAGTGCTCATCCCGTCAAGTTCCCCCCTCAACTGCCTGTCACCCATTCACCCCCACCCCCTGCCCTCCTCCCCTTCCACCACCCCTAGGTCATTTCCCAGAGTTAAGAATCTTTATGTTCTGTCTCCCTTTCTGATATTTCCCACACATTTGTTCTCCCATCCCCTCTATTCCCTTTCACTATTATTTATATTCCCCAACTGAATGAGAACATATAATGTTTGTCCTTCACCGATTGACTTATTTCACTCAGCATAATATCCTCCAGTTCCATCCATGTCAAAGAAAATGGTGGGTATTTGTCATTTCTAATGGCTGAGTAATATTCCATTGTATACATAAACCACATCTTCTTTATCCATTCATCTTTTGAAGGACACCGAGGCTCCTTCCATGGATTGGCCTTTGTGGACATTGCTGCTATAAACTTCGGGGTGCAGGTTCCCCGGCGTTTCATTGCATCTGAATCTTTGCGATAAATCCCCAGAAGTGCAATTGCTGGGTCGTAGGGCAGGTCTATTTTTAAATCTTTTAGGAACCTCCACAAAGTTTTCTAGATTGGCTGCACCAGTGCACATCCCCGCCAACAGTGTAAGAGGGTTCCCTTTCTCCGCATTCTCTCCAACATTTGTGGTGTCCTGCCTTGTTAATGTTCCCCATTCTCACTGGTGTGAGGCGATATGTCAGTGTGGTTTTGATTTGTATTTCCCTGATGGCAAGTGATGCAGAGCATTTTCTCATGTGCATGTTGGCCATGACTATGTCTTCCTCTGTGATATTTCTGTTCATATCTCTTGCCCATTTCATGATTGGATTGTTTGTTTCTTTGGTGTTGAGTTTAAGAAGTTCTTTATAGATCTTGGAAACTAGCTCTTTATCTGATACGTCATTTGCAAATATCTTCTCCCATTCTGTAGGTTGTCTTTGAGTTTTGTTGACTATAAACTTTGCTGTGCAAAAAATTCTTATCTTGATGAAGTCCCAATAGTTCATTATTACTTTTGTTTCTTTTTCCTTCATGGATGTGTCTTGCAAGAAGTTACTGTGGCTGAGTTCAAAAAGGGTGTTGCCTGTATTCTCCTCTAGGATTTTGATGGAATCTTGTCTCACATTTAGATCTTTCATCCATTTTGAGTTTATCTTTCTGTATGGTGAAAGAGAGTGGTCTAGTTTCATTCTTCTGCATATGGATGTCCAACTTTCCCAGCACCATTTATTGAAGAGACTTTCCTCAGTGGATAGTCTTTCCTCCTTTGTCAAATATTAGTTGACCATAAAGTTGAGGGTCCAATTCTGGATTCTCTATTCTGTTCCATTGATCTATGTGTCTGTTTTTGTGCCAGTACCACACTGTCTTGATGACCACAGCTTTGTAGTACAACCTGAAATCTGGCATTGTGATGCCCCCAGATATGGTTTTCTTTTTTAAAATTCCCTTGGCTATTCACGGTCTTTTCTGATTCCACACAAATCTTAAAATAATTTGTTCTAACTCTCTAAAGAAAGTCCATGGCATTTTGATAGGGATTACATTAAACGTGTAAATTGCCCTGGGTAATATTGACATTTTCACAATATTGATTCTGCCAATCCATGAGCATGAAATATTTTTTCATTTCTTTGTGTCTTCCTCAATTTCTTTCAGAAGTGAACGGTTTTTATTCATTTTAGAGGGGGAATTCTCTATTTCCTGGATCTGAATGCCTGTTTCCCTTCCCAGCTTAGGAAAGTTTTAAGCTAGGATTTGTTGAAATACATATTCTGGACCTCTGTCCCTTTTGGTGCCCTTGGGAACCCAAATTAAACATAGGTTTTTCTTTCTCAGGCTGTCACTTTTTCCCTTAATCTATCCTCATGGGCTTTTTAAAATTTTTTATTTATTTATGATAGTCACACAGGAAGTGATAGAGGGAGTGACAGAGAGAGAGAGAGGCAGAGACATAGGCAGAGTGAGAAGAAGACTCCCTGCACCAGGAGCCGGACATGGGATTTGATCCTGCGTCTCCAGGATTGCACCCTTGGCCAAAGACAGGTGCCAAACCACTGCGCCACCCAGGGATCCCCTATCCTCTTGGTCTTTTAATTGTTTGTCTCTTTTTTCCCCAGTTTCCTCTTTGCCATCAACTTGTCTTCTATGTCACTCGCTCGTTCTGCCACCTCGTTAACTCTCATCGTTAGCACTTCTAGTTTGGATTGCATCTCATTCAATTGATTTTTAATTTCTGCCTGATTAGATCTAACTTCTGCAGTCATGAAGTCTCTTGAGTCCTTTGCTTTTTTCTAGAGTGAAGAGTAGCTTTACAATAGTGCTTCTGAATTGGCTTTCTGACATTGAATTGTAATCCAGATTTTGTAACTCTGTGGGAGAGAGGACTGTTTCTTTCTTTTGAGGTGAGGTTTTCCCTCTAGTCATTTTGCTCAGTGCAGAGTTGCCAAAAACATGTTGTATTGGGAAAAGGAGAAAAAGGGATCCCTGGGTGGCGCAGTGGTTTAGCGCCTGCCTTTGGCCCAGGGCGCGATCCTGGAGACCCAGGATCGAATCCCACGTCGGGCTCCCAGTGCATGGAGCCTGCTTCTCCCTCTGCCTGTGTCTCTGCCTCTCTCTCTCACTGTCTGCCTATCATAAATAAATAATAATAAAAAAAATTAAAAAAAAAGGAAAAGGAGAAAAAGAGAGGAGAGAAAGAAGGAAATAAAAGAGAAACAGAAAAATGCAAAAAGGAGAAAAAGAAGGAAAAGAGAAATAAAAAGAAGTCAGGATAAAAAGAGTGGGGGAAGAAAACAGAAATCAAAAAGCAAAAAAAAAAAAACAACAACATGGGGGAGTATCTTCTGATTCTGTATAATTTAAGTCCCTTGACTTCCGTAGAACTGGTCCATCTAGCTGGTCTTCTGGGGGAGGGGCCTGTTGTGCTGATTTTTAGGTGTTAGCACTTGGGGGAGGTTCTCTGCTCCCTGCCTGGTGCAGGGCTCAGTGGGGGTTGTTTACCCCATGAGGCCCCAGGAGGAACAACCGCAGTGGCAGAGCCAGCTCTCGAGCCCTGGATTCTGCTCCCTCAGTAACTACAGATCTCTCAGTCTGCCGGGGCCTGGATGCACCGGAGGCGGGGCCACTGATCTGCTCAGCTCTGGGCAGGAGTGTCCTTGCTGTCCTGGGCCCTCCTGGCCTCTGCCTGTCCTGGGGGGAGGCCGGATCCTGCGCTGTGTCCCTGGCATACTTGGGGACCCTACTCTTCTGCCATCTTGCCCCCTCTTCCTGCCTCTCATAATTTTATGGTCACTATCATTTGATTTCCTTTTCCGTATGAATAAGGAATTTTCTATTATGTAAGAAAACAATTGGTGTTTTTGTGAATTTAATCAAACAATTGGTATTTTGATTAATTTAATCGACATTGAAATTCTTAGAAGAAAAATAGAATCTATACAAATAAAAATATTCCTAGATATTTAAATAAGTATGAAAAATAAAAATGAAATTTAAAAGTCATAGGCACTCTAGGAAAATAGATAGGCCTTAAAAAAATATAATCAGTCAGAATAATACCTTCCAGTTCCATCCACGTTGAAGCAAATGGTTTCTCATTCATTTGGGGAATATAAATAACAGTGAAAGGGAATATAAGGGAAGGGAGAAGAAACGTGTGTGGGAAATATCAGAAAGGGAGACAGAACATAAAGAATCCTAACTCTGGGAAATGAACTAGGGGTGGTAGAAGGGGAGGAGGGCTAGGGGTGGGGGTGTGTGGGTGACGGGCACTGAGGGGGACACTTGACGGGATGAACACTGGGTGTTATTCTGTATGTTGGTAATTTGAACACTAATAAAGATTATTTTATTTAAAAAAATATATAATCAGATTTCAAAGAGAAAAATTGACCAACACCAGTGACTCTCAGTGTACATTGAAAGATGAATGGATAAAGAAGATGTGGTCTCTGTATACAGTGGAATAATACTCAGCCATTAGAAACGACAAATATCCACCATTTGCTTCGATGTGGAGGGACCTGGAGGACATCGTGCTGAGTGAAAAACATCAATCAGAAAAGGATAAACATTATATGGTCTTATTCTTTTGGGGAATATAAAAATTAGTGAAATGGAACAAAGGGATAGGAGAGAAAATGAGGGAAAGTATCAGTGAGGGTGACAAAATATGAGAGACACCTAACTCTGGGAAGTGAACAAGGGGTAGTGGAAGGGGAGGCAGGCAGAGGGTAGGGGTGACTGGGTGATGGGCACTGAGGAGGGCACTTGACAGGATGAGCACTGGGTGCTACAGTATATGTTGGCAAATTGAACTCCAATAAAAAAGTAAAAATAAAACAAAATAAAAGGAACATAAATAAAATGCAAAGATTCTAATAGAGAAATAATTGGAACATAGGCAAATTACATTACTAGTATTATGAATACACTAAAATTGTTTCAAGAAGAAATAAAAAATGAACAATACAGATCAAATACAAAGACTAAAATCATTATCTAAAAACCTCTGCCTACAAAAGGACAATGAATGATTTAAGAAGAATAAAGCAAAAAAAAAAAGAGTCCAAAATCAGATGGCTTTATCTATGAATTTTACCAAGTATTTTAAGAACTATGGTAAAACTTTTCAATCTCTTCCAATACAGAATGAGAATGGAAATTGCCCAAATTGATTTAAGGAGGGCAGAACGACTCTGACAGGAAACTCATGCAGCGGAATCCACAAGAAGGGACACATGGACAATATGTCAGATACACATAAATGCAAAAATGCTGGCATTCTGAATCCAACAGGACATGGACGGATCGCACAGGACGACCTAGAGTAAATCATGCCTGGGATGCAAGGATTCTTGAACACACCCAGATCATAAATGGGGCCCCTGTATTAACAGAGTGAAGGATTGGATGTACATGATTCTTTCCTATGATTCCTAAAACCGCTTGAAAATGCCTAACATGCTTTGATCTTCAAAATATCTTAAGAGTCGAGGCACAAGAGCTTCCCTCCATGAATTAGTCACATTTTATGAAAATCCCACAATGACCACTGCATTCAAAAGTGAAAACCTGAAGCCCTTCTGTCAAGTCAGGACCCTCACAGGGGGTCATTCCCACCATGAGTATTCAACATGTTATACTGAAGGAATAAACTGTGCCACCCCATATGTCAGCTGGCTCCCTGGATTATTGTGAATAAAATCACATGAGAATCATCCAGTGGACAGAGGCTGTGAACCTCCAGTGTCACCGTAATGGAAGGAAATAAATCTCCCGTGGGAAAATTTCGTTCTACATACTGGGAGGGGTGAACCATCCTCTTCACTAGAACCATCTGTGGGACCCAGAAGGCTGCGGATTCCTCACTAATTCAATGACCCAAACCCAATATCCTAGCCTTATATCTCAACAAACCCAACGTCCTGTTGTTAAAAAGCACAAGGGCTACCTACTTTGGTCATTGAGTTTTATGTTCTAGGGAGCTCATGCACATGCAACATGAAATACATCTCCACTTAGGTCTGTCATACATATACACCATAATTAGTCCATACAAATAATCATATAGAAGAGAAGGAAACCCTTACTGGGCAATGACTGGAATTCCATTCCAGGAAATGTAGGAAACATAGAACAAAAGATAATTAAATCAACAGAATCAGGAAAAAAAACTTTGTATCCATATGCTATGATCTGTTGCAAGGTCAAACCCAACAAGCTACAAAACCAAATCCTTAAAGAACAATTTCAGGAAATCTATAGGATGCAAAATAAACATGCTAAATATATCTAGGTTTCCGCACACTAACAAAAATATTTATATTTAAAGGTATTATTTAACTATTAATGAAAGACACACAGAGAGAGGCAGAGACACAGGCAGAGGGAGAAGCAAGCTCCATGCAGGGAGTCCAATGTGGAACTGGATCTCTGGACTCCAGGATCACTCCCAGAAGAGAAGGCAGACTTCAACCGCTGAGCCACCCCAGCATCCCTAACAATACAGTATTTAAAAGGTAATAAATAAACATTATTACATTGACACCAGTGTTAAGAATATATGTAGGATTAAGTATTCTGAAAAAGGTAAAATACTGTACACTAAAAGAACCTATATTGATGACAGATTTTTAAAAACTCAAAAAAAAATGCAAAGGTAATTTTTTCATAGATTTGAACACTTCATAATGTCAGAAGTCATTACACACAGTGGTCTACAGATGTAAAGCAATCCTTGTTAATAGTTGTAAAGAATCAAATCTAGGTCTGGTGCTGGTTTTATACTCAAAGGACATCCAAATAGGACCGTCCCGAGGGGGAGGAGCAACATGGCGGAAGAGTAGGGTCTCCAAATCACCTGTCTCCACCAAACTACCTAGAAAACCTTCAAATTATCCTGAAAATCTATGAATTAGGCCTAAGATTTAAAGAGAGACCAGCTGGAATGCTACAGTGAGAAGAGTTCGCGCTTCTATCAAGGTAGGAAGACGGGGAAAAAGAAATAAAGAAACAAAGGCCTCCAAGGGGGAGGGGCCCCGCGAGGAGCCGGGCTGAGGCCGGGGCGAGTGTCCCCAGGACAGGAGAGCCCCGTCCCGGAGACGCAGGAGCTGCACCGACCTTCCCGGGCGGAAAGGGGCTCGCGGGGAGTTGGAGCAGGACCCAGGAGGGCGGGGATGCCCTCGGGCTCCCCGGGACAGTAACAGCAACTGCGCGCCCAGGAGAGTGCGCCGAGCTCCCTAAGGGCTGCAGCGCGCACGGGGGACCCGGCGGGACCCGGAGCAGCTTGGAGGGGCTCGGGCGGCGGCTCCGCGGAGGGGGCTGCGCGGCCCTGGGAACAGCTCGGAGGGGCTCGGGCAGAGGAAGAGGCTCCGTGCGGAGGGGGCTGCGTGGTTCCAGGAGCAGCTCGGAGGGGCTCGGGCGGCGGCTCCGCGGAGGGGGCTGCGCGGCCGGGGAGCGCGATTCCAACAGCGCAGGCTCCGGAGCACAGGGCGCCGGGACACAGCCCAGGATCCCGCCTCCCCCGGGACAGGCAGAGGCCGGGAGGGCCCAGGACAGCAAGGACGCTCCTGCCCCAGCTGAGCACATCAGCGGCCCCGCCCCGGAGCCTCCAGGCCCTGCAGACGGAGTTCCTGCCGGAGCTGAATCCAGGTTTCCAGAGCTGCCCCGCCACTGGGGCTGTTCCTCCTGCGGCCTCACGGGGTAAACAACCCCCACTGAGCCCTGCACCAGGCAGGGGCACAGCAGCTCCCCCAAATGCTGAGAACTGAAAATCAGCACAACAGGCCCCTCCCCCAGAACACCAGCTAGACTGACAACTTCCAGGAGAAGCCAAGGGACTTAAAGTACACAGAATCAGAAGATACTCCCCGGTGGTTCTTTTTTTGTTTGTTTGTTTTTGTTTTTGTTTTTGTTTTTGTTTTTATTTTGTTTTGCTTTTTGATTTGTTTCCTTCCCCCACCCCCTTTTTTTCTCCTTTCTTTTTCTTTCTCTTTTTCTTCTTTTTTTTTTTTTCGTTTTTTTTTTTCTTTTTCTTCCCTTTTTTTTCTCTTTCTCTTTTCTTTCCTTCTTTCTCTCCTCTCTTTTTCTCTTTTTCCCAATACAACTTGCTTTTGGCCACTCTGCACTGAGCAAAATGACTAGAAGGAAAACCTCACCTCAAAAGAAAGAATCAGAAACAGTCCTCTCTCCCACAGAGTTACAAAATCTGGATTACAATTCAATGTCAGAAAGCCAATTCAGAAGCTCTATTATACAGCTACTGGTGGCTCTAGAAAAAAGTATAAAGGACTCAAGAGACTTCATGACTGCAGAATTTAGAGCTAGTCAGGCAGAAATTAAAAATCAATTGAATGAGATGCAATCCAAACTAGAAGTCCTAACGACGAGGGTTAACGAGGTGGAAGAACGAGTGAGTGACATAGAAGACAAGTTGATAGCAAAGAGGGAAACTGAGGAAAAAAGAGACAAACAATTAAAAGACCATGAAGATAGATTAAGGGAAATAAACGACAGCCTGAGGAAGAAAAACCTACGTTTGATTGGGGTTCCCGAGGGCGCCGAAAGGGACAGAGGGCCAGAATATGTATTTGAACAAATTCTAGCTGAAAACTTTCCTAATCTGGGAAGGGAAACAGGCATTCAGATCCAGGAAATAGAGAGATCCCCCCCTAAAATCAATAAAAACCGTTCAACACCTCGACATTTAATTGTGAAGCTTGCAAATTCCAAAGATAAGGAGAAGATCCTTAAAGCAGCAAGAGACAAGAAATCCCTGACTTTTATGGGGAGGAGTATTAGGGTAACAGCAGACCTCTCCACAGAGACCTGGCAGGCCAGAAAGGGCTGGCAGGATATATTCAGGGTCCTAAATGAGAAGAACATGCAACCAAGAATACTTTATCCAGCAAGGCTCTCATTCAAAATGGAAGGAGAGATAAAGAGCTTCCAAGACAGGCAGCAACTAAAAGAATATGTGACCTCCAAACCAGCTCTGCAAGAAATTTTAAGGGGGCCTCTTAAAATTCCCCTTTAAGGAGAAGTTCAGTGGAACAGTCCACAAAAACAAAGACTGAATAGATATCATGATGACACTAAACTCATATCTCTCAATAGTAACTCTGAATGTGAACGGGCTTAATGACCCCATCAAAAGGCGCAGGGTTTCAGACTGGATAAAAAAGCAGGACCCATCTATATGCTGTCTACAAGAGACTCATTTTAGACAGAAGGACACCTACAGCCTGAAAATAAAAGGTTGGAGAACCATTTACCATTCGAATGGTCCTCAAAAGAAAGCAGGGGTAGCCATCCTTATATCAGATAAACTAAAATTTACCCCAAAGACTGTAGTGAGAGATGAAGAGGGACACTATATCATACTTAAAGGATCTATTCAACAAGAGGACTTAACAATCCTCAATATATATGCTCCGAATGTGGGAGCTGCCAAATATATAAATCAATTATTAACCAAAGTGAAGAAATACTTAGATAATAATACGCTTATACTTGGTGACTTCAATCTAGCTCTTTCTATACTCGATAGGTCTTCTAAGCAAAACATCTCCAAAGAAACGAGAGCTTTAAATGATACACTGGACCAGATGGATTTCACAGATATCTACAGAACTTTACATCCAAACTCAACTGAATACACATTCTTCTCAAGCGCACATGGAACTTTCTCCAGAATAGACCACATATTGGGTCACAAATCGGGTCTGAACCGATACCAAAGGATTGGGATTGTCCCCTGCATATTCTCGGACCATAATGCCTTGAAATTAGAACTAAATCACAACAAGAAGTTTGGAAGGACCTCAAACACGTGGAGGTTAAGGACCATCCTGCTAAATGATAAAGGGGTCAACCAGGAAATTAAGGAAGAATTAAAAAGATTCATGGAAACTAATGAGAATGAAGATACAACCGTTCAAAATCTTTGGGATGCAGCAAAAGCAGTCCTAAGGGGGAAATACATCGCAATACAAGCATCCATTCAAAAACTGGAAAGAACTCAAATACAAAAGCTAACCTTACACATAAAGGAGCTAGAGAAAAAACAGCAAATAGATCCTACACCCAAGAGAAGAAGGGAGTTAATAAAGATTCGAGCAGAACTCAATGAAATCGAGACCAGAAGAACTGTGGAACAGATCAACAGAACCAGGAGTTGGTTCTTTGAAAGAATTAATAAGATAGATAAACCATTAGCCAGCCTTATTAAAAAGAAGAGAGAGAAGACTCAAATTAATAAAATCATGAATGAGAAAGGAGAGATCACTACCAACACCAAGGAAATACAAACGATTTTAAAAACATATTATGAACAGCTATACGCCAATAAATTAGGCAATCTAGAAGAAATGGACGCATTCCTGGAAAGCCACAAACTACCAAACCTGGAACAGGAAGAGATAGAAAACCTGAACAGGCCAATAACCAGGGAGGAAATTGAAACAGTCATCAAAAACCTCCCAAGACACAAGAGTCCAGGGCCAGATGGCTTCCCAGGAGAATTTTATCAAACGTTTAAAGAAGAAATCATACCTATTCTCCTAAAGCTGTTTGGAAAGATAGAAAGAGATGGAGTACTTCCAAATTCGTTCTATGAAGCCAGCATCACCTTAATTCCAAAGCCAGACAAAGACCCCGCCAAAAAGGAGAATTACAGACCAATATCCCTGATGAACATGGATGCAAAAATTCTCAACAAGATACTGGCCAATAGGATCCAACAGTACATTAAGAAAATTATTCACCATGACCAAGTAGGATTTATCCCTGGGACACAAGGCTGGTTTAACACCCGTAAAACAATCAATGTGATTCATCATATCAGCAAGAGAAAAACCAAGAACCATATGATCCTCTCATTGGATGCAGAGAAAGCATTTGACAAAATACAGCATCCATTCCTGATCAAAACTCTTCAGAGTGTAGGGATAGAGGGAACATTCCTCGACATCTTAAAAGCCATCTATGAAAAGCCCACAGCAAGTATCATTCTCAATGGGGAAGCACTGGGAGCCTTTCCCCTAAGATCAGGAACAAGACAGGGATGTCCACTCTCACCACTGCTATTCAACATAGTACTGGAAGTCCTAGCCTCAGCAATCAGACAACAAAAAGACATTAAAGGCATTCAAATTGGCAAAGAAGAAGTCAAACTCTCTCTCTTCGCCGATGACATGATACTCTACATAGAAAACCCAAAAGTCTCCACCCCAAGATTGCTAGAACTCATACAGCAATTCGGTAGCGTGGCAGGATACAAAATCAATGCCCAGAAGTCAGTGGCATTTCTATACACTAACAATGAGACTGAAGAAAGAGAAATTAAGGAGTCAATCCCATTTACAATTGCACCCAAAAGCATAAGATACCTAGGAATAAACCTCACCAAAGATGTAAAGGATCTATACCCTCAAAACTATAGAACACTTCTGAAAGAAATTGAGGAAGACACAAAGAGATGGAAAAATATTCCATGCTCATGGATTGGCAGAATTAATATTGTGAAAATGTCAATGTTACCCAGGGCAATATACACGTTTAATGCAATCCCTATCAAAATACCATGGACTTTCTTCAGAGAGTTAGAACAAATTATTTTAAGATTTGTGTGGAATCAGAAAAGACCCCGAATAGCCAGGGGAATTTTAAAAAAGAAAACCATATCTGGGGGCATCACAATGCCAGATTTCAGGTTGTACTACAAAGCTGTGGTCATCAAGACAGTGTGGTACTGGCACAAAAACAGACACATAGATCAGTGGAACAGAATAGAGAATCCAGAAGTGGACCCTGAACTTTATGGGCAACTAATATTCGATAAAGGAGGAAAGACTATCCATTGGAAGAAAGACAGTCTCTTCAATAAATGGTGCTGGGAAAATTGGACATCCACATGCAGAAGAATGAAACTAGACCACTCTCTTTCACCATACACAAAGATAAACTCAAAATGGATGAAAGATCTAAATGTGAGACAAGATTCCATCAAAATCCTAGAGAAGAACACAGGCAACACCCTTTTTGAACTCGGCCATAGTAACTTCTTGCAAGATACATCCACAAAGGCAAAAGAAACAAAAGCAAAAATGAACTATTGGGACTTCATCAAGATAAGAAGCTTTTGCACAGCAAAGGATACAGTCAACAAAACTCAAAGACAACCTACAGAATGGGAGAAGATATTTGCAAATGACATATCAGATAAAGGGCTAGTTTCCAAGATCTATAAAGAACTTCTTAAACTCAACACCAAAGAAACAAACAATCCAATCATGAAATGGGCAAAAGACATGAACAGAAATCTCACAGAGGAAGACATAGACATGGCCAACATGCATATGAGAAAATGCTCTGCATCACTTGCCATCAGGGAAATACAAATCAAAACCACAATGAGATACCACCTCACACCAGTGAGAATGGGGAAAATTAACAAGGCAGGAAACAACAAATGTTGGAGAGGATGCGGAGAAAAGGGAACCCTCTTACACTGTTGGTGGGAATGTGAACTGGTGCAGCCACTCTGGAAAACTGTGTGGAGGTTCCTCAAACAGTTAAAAATATACCTGCCCTACGACCCAGCAATTGCACTGTTGGGGATTTACCCCAAAGATACAGATGCAATGAAACGCCGGGACACCTGCACCCCGATGTTTCTAGCAGCAATGGCCACTATAGCCAAACTGTGGAAGGAGCCTCGGTGTCCAACGAAAGATGAATGGATAAAGAAGATGTGGTTTATGTATACAATGGAATATTACTCAGCTATTAGAAATGACAAATACCCACCATTTGCTTCAACGTGGATGGAACTGGAGGGTATTATGCTGAGTGAAGTAAGTCAGTCGGAGAAGGACAAACATTATATGTTCTCATTCATTTGGGGAATATAAATAATAGTGAAAGGGAAAATAAGGGAAGGGAGAAGAAATGTGTGGGAAATATCAGAAGGGGAGACAGAACGTAAAGACTGCTAACTCTGGGAAACGAACTAGGGCTGGTAGAAGGGGAGGAGGGCGGGGGGTGGGAGTGAATGGGTGACGGGCACTGGGTGTTATTCTGTATGTTAGTAAATTGAACACCAATAAAAAAAAAAACTGCAATGAGATACCACCTCACACCAGTGAGAATGGGGAAAATTAACAAGGCAGGAAACAACAAATGTTGGAGAGGATGCGGAGAAAAGGGAACCCTCCTACACTGTTGGTGGGAATGTGAACTGGTGCAGCCACTCTGGAAAACTGTGTGGAGGTTCCTCAAACAGTTAAAAATATACCTGCCCTACGACCCAGCAATTGCACTGTTGGGGATTTACCCCAAAGATACAAATGCAATGAAACGCCGGGACACCTGCACCCCGATGTTTCTAGCAGCAATGGCCACTATAGCCAAACTGTGGAAGGAGCCTCGGTGTCCAACGAAAGATGAATGGATAAAGAAGATGTGGTTTATGTATACAATGGAATATTACTCAGCTATTAGAAATGACAAATACCCACCATTTGCTTCAACGTGGATGGAACTGGAGGGTATTATGCTGAGTGAAGTAAGTCAGTCGGAGAAGGACAAACATTATATGTTCTCATTCATTTGGGGAATATAAATAATAGTGAAAGGGAAAATAAGGGAAGGGAGAAGAAATGTGTGGGAAATATCAGAAAGGGAGACAGAACGTAAATACTGCTAACTCTGGGAAACGAACTAGGGGTGGTAGAAGGGGAGGAGGGCGGGGGGGTGGGAGTGAATGGGTGACGGGCACTGGGTGTTATTCTGTATGTTAGTAAATTGAACACCAATAAAAAAAAATTGGAAAAAAAAAAAAAAGAAATAGGACCGTCCCTTCACTGACTAAACCAGCGGAACACGACCCTGCAGCTGGGAGAGTAGCCCCAGGCCCAGGATCCACAGGTGACCCCTGGTCACGTGGTAGGTTATCCATCTTTAATTTCAGGAGAAACAAAAAAATGATTTTCCAGGGCTTTTGTTTCATTTTTCATTCCTACTTGCAGGGTTGACACCGAGGTGTCCTATATGCTCCACAGGATGGTCTGGTCAGTGCTTCTTTCATACCTGAGCCCTTGTGGTGAGTGTATAAGGCATCTCATTGTGGTTGATGTGAATTTCCCTGACAGACCCCAGTGGGAGGTGCTCTCCCCTGGGCTTACTTCATGTGTCGGTACCCTCCTGTGTAACATGTCCACACAAGGCTCTGCCTGTTTTATACATGAATGTTGGCTTATCCTGTCAAGTTCCCCCCTCACTGATTTTATATTTGGTTTTAGATATACTAATAGTGAGTCTTTATTTCAATGGTCCTGTTTTCCTTTGAATATTCTTTTATTTTTTAAGTTTTCATTTGTTTTATTTGTTCATGAGAGACATGCACACAGAGAGAGTCAGAGACATTGGCAGAGGGAGAAGCAGGCTAAATGCAGGAATCCCAAGGTAGGTCTCGACCCCTATAGTCTGGGATTATGCCCTGAGCCAAAGGCAGGCGCACAACTACTAAGTCACCCAAGTATCTCAGGATTCTTTTCCTTTTACTGATTTTATTTATTTATTCATGGGAGATGCAAAGATGCTACAACAAAGAGGGAGAAGCAGGCTCCTTTCAGGAGTCTGATATGAGACACTATCACCAGATTGGGAACAGGACCTGAGTTGAAGGCATGTGCTTAACTGCTGGGCCACCCAGGCATCCCAGTACTTTTGTATTCTTATAGTAAATGCCCAGTAGTGCAGTTGCTGGATCATAGGGTAGGTTTACTATTACCTATCTGATGTCGCAACATATGTTTTCCCAGAGCGGCTGCAAACTTGTCCACCCACATCTCCTGACCAGAGATTTCTGCAGAGCCTCAGTTCTAGTGGAGGTGGTATCAGGGCTCATTTAACAAGCAGAGCAAAGCACACCCAGTTAAAACTCACCACATTCTGGCCACGGACCACATACAGCCCATTGAAGGCAAGGAATGCCTGTGTAGACGCCTGGCCTGAAGGAAATAGCAGCCAAAACAGGACAGCACAGTGGCCGCAGCCCACACCACAGACACTCTCTGAAGACCCAGAACCAGCATCCTATATGACGTCTTTGTCATAAAGCTGTTATTCTGGAGCAGAAGCTAGAACGGGTATTTGTACACACAGAGGAAGATACAGACCTAGAGAAAATGTCAAGGTTAAGGAATTCAATTCCACTTTTCTGCTCTGGTCCACCTCAATTTGGTTTCTCATGTCAGTCCCTTTGACCCTGCCAAATGAGACAGGACTTCTCTTCTGCCTCCAGACCCAGCAGCTTCCATCCCTGAGGGCATCACATGCATAAGGGGGACTTCCAACTGCCCACACCATCCAACGTGCTACTACAGCAATGGCATGAAGACACAGAGTTGTGATAATAATATTCCCGCAATCCTTGTCCTTGTGGAGGATGTCCAACCTCCTGCCCGAAGCCCGTGTCACATGTTGAGAGGTGCTTTCCTCTCTATGTCACTCACTAGGGAGAATATGTGCATGGACCACATATGTCACCATTTCCTACTTCAAAATAAAATAAAAATTGTACAACATACATTCAAACACAAAATGAATCCACAAGACTGAGCTAAGAGATGGGAGGGAAATAAATTTAGGTGATTTTGACATAAAATTCCAGAGTCCCCTCTTGATCTTCAGCATATAAAGCAGAGGGATTTCCACACACGGTCTTTGCTATAACAGCATTGGGAGGGAGGAGATCTTAACTCCTGGATCAGGAGTCTCTGAGATTGTCTCATTCCTGGAACATGATAGATAGTTCTTGACTCATTGTGATCAACCATGAAATCACTCAGAGGTCTGAGAGAACAAACACTGCAAGTCTACAGGTGGAAAATCAACCTCCTTTTGAACGTAAGAAGTGTGGCTGTTGTCATGGGGAGATATAGCTGTGGCGAAGAGGGCAAGAAGGAGGCTGATCCAGAATATTCTATAAAGTATCATGAGCAACAGACAGGAAAATCTGAAATGTAGATGTCTGCTTCCATGGGGCATGTGCTGGCTTAAAGCTCCTCAGGTGGTAAAGAGGGAGGAATCCCAGGATACTAATGGTTCTCAAAACCCCAGCATTGTAGGAAGAATGTGTGGCACCAACACGATGCACAGCTACTAAGCACAGGAGCATGGAGGGTGGCTGAGGACAGTGAGTCCAGGTGTCGGTTTCCTACTCTGTTTTGTCATAACCTGAGTCTTTTCGTGGTACCAGGCTGTAAAGGACAAATCAGAGGAGAGACCCTGTTTTAGTGTGTCTGGGTGATGTCACCGCAATCCCAGGGTGGGTGGATTAAAAAGGCAACACTCATTATCCCTGCTCTGGAGTCTGGTACGTCTGAGGTCCAGGTGCAGGCAGATGTGGTGTCTGGAGAGTGCCCACATCCTAGCCGGTACCTTCCTTTTTACCTCACATGGGGCCTGGAGGCAAAGAGCTTCCCAAGGCCTGGCATTTAAGTTTCGTGATCCCATCATGAGGATGGATCTCCCGACCTAAGTGCTGTCCTCAGGCCCCACTTCCCCTCCCATCACACGGATGTTATTTTTCAACATGAGGATGGTAGAGGTCACACACAGTGAGTTGATATCAGCATTGATGCAGGGGGGACACTGACTCCACACAAGCCCCTCCTCAAGCAGTATCCCATCTTCACCACAGACCCACAACACAAACCCTGAGCCTGTGTCCTTCCCTGGTTCCATCCAAGCATTTATGACTTGCTAAGAGGCTGTGCTGCTGTCAACAGACACGATTGTGAAGGTGATAAAGTTTAATAATCTTGTCTCTGTATGTGTGTTTATGATCCTGAGTCAGCACAAATACACAACATCCTGCTGGGCACCCCTGTTCCTTCTCAGGTTGTTACTAACATCGCTGCAGGGAGGCTAGTTCAAGACAGTTACCACAACAGGGATCTGTCTTCTCTTGCTTGAGATGGTTGATGCTTCTGTGGCCTCTTATCCTGTATGTACTTTATGCTGCTTCCACCAAGCTTGCTCCTTGAGGTGAATGTACCTGTGATGCACAAGTGCAGATGTGGCTCCAGTAAATGCTTAGTTCATGTAACTGGAGAGATTGCAATTTTTTTTTGCATGTAGGGATAGTAATCAACAAGTGTCAGCAACTTTGTCCTTTGTACGTGTTGTGTTTTTTATATAAAATAATATTTCTAATTCAGAGACTCAATAGATAAGACCAGGATAATGTGTCCATATGACTCCTTGGGGCATACTGCTCAAAGGAGAGAAAGCGCAGACCCTGACAGGAAACCAGCCCGTAACCTCCATCTGCACCTGCTCCTGGCCCTTCAAGTGACAACTAGTAAGGAGTGTGCACCTCCTAGTGGTCCCGATCCCCTTCTACTGGGAGGTTTGTGTCTGAGCTCACATTGTGGTCCCCTCACGGTGTGTGCACTGTAATACACAGCCGTGTCCTCAGCTCTCAGGCTGTTGATCTGCAGATACAGTGTGTTCTTGGCATTGTCTCTGGTGATGGTGAATCGGCCCTTCACAGCATCTGCGTGGTATGTGGTACTTCCATCTTTGTCAATTACTGAGACCCACTGCAGCCCTTTCCCTGGAGCCTGGCGGACCCAGCTTATCCAGTAACTCCTGAAAGTGAATGCAGAGGCTACACAGGAGAGTCTCAGGGACCCCCCAGGCTTCACCAGGTCTCTCCCAGACTCCACCAGCTGCACCTCACCCTGGACACCACCTGCAGACACAAGACGTCCTGGTCAGGAAAATGTCCCCCATCCCCTGTTTCTCTCACTCACTTCCACTCACAGAGTCAAGGTCTCTTGTTCTCCATGAATCACCTTTTAAAATAGCAACATGGAAAACCCAATGGAGCACAGACTCCATGGTGAGTTGTGTGTGTTCTGTCCTGATCCCTGAATGGGGTCCCCTGGGGATGTTGGGATCTGGGCTCCTCTCCCATTGCAGTTTTGGGAATGGGCTAGTTTAATAGGTGGAGGGAAGGCCCTATTTGCATGTCCTCTGAGTATATAGTTAGCTCCAGACTTAGATTAGATTCTTTACAAGTTTCATAAACATGATTGCATTACATTTGAGGTCAAATTTCTGTAATGTCATGTAACGATATGAAGTGTTCTAACATGTGGACAGAATTAGCTTTGCATCTCTCAATGTCTTATTAAAACCCATTCATCAATTTAGGTAATTTTTAGTATATGGCATGTTACCACCTATGGATATTTAATACTAATTATTTTATTTTTTTGCCAGTGTGAAAGGAATATTTTCCTTTCCTTTCCTTTCCCTATAATTTTCTTTTTTTTCTTTTTTATTATAAATTTATTTTTTATTGGTGTTCAATTTGTCAACATATAAAATAAACCCAGTGCTCATCCCGTCAAGTGCCGACCTCAGTGCCTGTCACCCAATCACCCCCACCCCCCGCCCACCTCCCTTACCACCACCCCTTGTTTGTTTCCCAGAGTTTGGAGTCTTTCATGTTCTGTCTCCCTTTCTGATTCTTTTAGATAATTTGTTGTTAGTGTGTGGAAACATAGCTTTATTTCACATGATTTTATACCCAGAAGGTTCCCTGAAATAATGAATTTTAACAGTTTGTGGAGTTTAAAGGGTTTGCCTCTCTAGCAGATCATGTCATGTGGAAAAAGAATTTTTTTCCTGTCTAAGGATTTATATATAATTTATTTTATTATTTCCGAATTTATTGGTTTGATCTTCCAGTCATTTGAGCAGAAAGATTTTTCTTCGTTTCTTCTAGGTTCTTTGGTCTAATTACTCGGTAGACAGAAAACTGATCTATGGTGAAATGTATTTCATTTTGCAAGTGCATGAGCTCCCAAGAATACCACACCCAGACAGTGACCAAATTATGTAGCCCTTGTGTCACTTCAACAACAAAACATTGGGTTTGTGTAAATATAAAGTCAGGATATTGGCTTGAGTCAGTGAATTAGTGAGGGACTGACAAGGGTTATTTGACTTCCAGGTCCTAAGGTCCTTATTCTGGTGCTAAGGATGATTCTGCCTTCCAGGTATAGGGATCGGAAAATGCCCATGTAGATTTATTTCTTGCCATCAAGCGGACATAGGAGTCTCAGCCTGTCTCTCCACTGGTTGATTCCCAAGTGACTTTAGTTCACAACAACCCAGGGGACCAGCTGATATATTTGGGTGTCACAGTTTCTTCTCCTTCATGGTACAAAGATGAATACTCATGGTTGGAATAAGCATCCTTGTGTGGCTCTTGACTTGACAGGAAGGCTTCAGCATTTCACTGTTGAATATGGTGTTGGATGTGGGTTTTTCCATAAATTACCAGTATTTCATGGAGGCAATTTCTTCTGTTCCTTGACAGATAAGATTTTTTGAAGATAAACGTGTGTTGGAATTTGTCAAATCATTTTAGGCATCAAAGGAAATTATCATGTTATCTAATCTTTCACTCTATTAATACAGGGGGTCCCATTTATGGTTTTGGCATGTTGAAGGTTCCTTGCATCCCAGAGATGATTTCCTCCAGGTCATCCCGTATTATCCATTCCATGTGCTGTTGGATTTGAATGCTAGGATTTTTGCATTTATGTTCATCTGAAAAATTGGCCTGTAGTTTCCTTTCTCATAGAGTCCTTGCCTGACTTTAGTGTCAGGGTCATGCTGGCCTCCTACCAAGATTTGGGCATGTACCTTTCTCATTAGATTTGGAAGAGATCGAGATGTTTCAGCATTAATTCTTCTTTAAATAATTGGAAAAATTAATAGATCAAGCCATTTGATCTTAGACTTTTTTTCCTTTGTTCTGTTATTTTGGTTTCTTGTCTCTTTTGAGTCAAAAGTTTTTAGATTATGGGTTCACTCTTCTTATTTGTTGTATTTTATTCATTTTTTATTTTTTCATGAAACTATCTTAGTTGATTGGTGATTCTAGATGTTTTGCAATTTGCCTTAGTTATTCAAATTTTGCTCTATAATCATCCTAATATTTTATTCATGGTTCTTTTCATGATTTCGGTGTCAGTAGTATCTTGTATTTAATCTGATAGTATTTATTACAAGCTTATCAGTTTTCCTAGACTATCTATAAATTTTAAATTTTACTTACCTTTCCCATATAAATAATTCAAACTCCTGTCTTTGTTGTATTTGTTTAGTACCTTTTTTTGCTGTTTTAATAATTTTAAAGTTAATTAAATTAATCAAAGCACCAGTTTTTCCATAACAGAAAGATATGTATATTCATATGGAAACACAAATCACATGATAGTAATCATACAATTATGGGAAGGAAGACCAATCTTCAAGCATGACATTTTCCTCTATATAAATATACTATAGAGCAGAATTAGTACATCATTGTGTGGCTGGCCTAACATCAAATTTGTAGACAGTGAAGCACATGATGAGATCTGAAGTAAATGTGTCCTTATACAGTCAGCAAATCTTCCACAGGTTATCTAAGAGTAACAATGGAGAAAGGGCTGTCACTATGGCAAATGGTGTTGGACAGCCACATGCAAAATAATAACACTTGGTCCTTATTTTATATCATCCAGATAGATGGACAAAAATCTATCTAAATCTAAATCTAAAATGGAAATGGAAAAATGGATTAAAGATCAGGATCCATGGGTGGTTCAGAGGTTTGGTGCCTACCTTCAGCCCAGGGCGTGATCCTGGAGTCCCAGGATCAACTCCCATATCAGGCTCCCTGTATGGAGCCTGCTTCTCCCTCTGCCTGTGTTTCTGCCAATCTCTCTCTCTCTCTCTCTGTATGTGTTTATGTTTGTGTGTCTCTCATGAATAAATAAATAAACTCTTTAAAAGTGGATTAAAGCTTTAAATAGAAGCCCCAACACTAAAAGATGTAGATTGAAAAATAAAAAGGGGAAAACGTCATGACATGTGCTTGGCTCTGATTTCTTTGTTATAAAAGCAACATCAGAGGCAAAAAAGCAAGGAGACGAGTAGGGCTATATTGAAGGCAAAACTGTTAGGATGAATAATAACAGAGCAAGAAGGTAGATTATGAATTGGGAGTCGGTGTGTTCAACTCTATACTGAAAAGGGATTAGTATCCAAAATACAAAAGGGACTATTAACCACAATAGAAAATGTGTCATCGAAAATAATAAGAGTAAAGACCTTCAGATGGACTTCTATATTATTTATTAGGGGTCTTTCTCTTTTTCTAGGATAAATCTAGGTAGAGGATTCTCTTTTTCTATATACTTTTTAGTGGGGTTTGATTTACAAATATATAGTATAACTCTGAGTGCTTATTCTGTCAAATGTCCCCCTCAGTGCCCATGACCCAGTCACCTCCAACCCCATGCTGATCTCCTCTTCCACCACCCCTAGTTCGTTTCCCAGATTTAGGAGTCTTTCATTTTCCGGCTCCCTTTCTGATATTTCCCACGCTTTTTTTCTCCTTTCCCCTTTATTCCCTTTCAATATTTTTATATTCCCCAAATGAATGAGACCATATAATGTTTGTCCTTCTCCAATTGACTTATTTCACTCAGCATAATACACTCCAGATCCATCCACGTGGAAGCAAATGGTGGGGATTTGTCGTTTCTAATGGCTGAGTAATATTCCATAGTATACATAAGCCACAGTTTCTTTGTCCATTCACCTTTTAATGGACACCGAAGCTCCTTCCGAACTTAGCTATTTTTCTTGGCTTTTTTTTAATTTTAATAAAATAATTTTTATTGGTGTTCAATTTACCAACATACAGAATAACACCCAGTGCTCATCCCGTCAAGTGTCCCCCTCAGTGCCGTCACCCACTCACCCCTACCCCCTGTCCTCCTCCCCATCCACCACCCCTAGTTCGTTTCCCAGAGTTAGGAGTCTTTATGTTCTGTCTCCCTTTCTGATATCTCCCACACACTTCTTCTCCCTTCCCTTTTATTCCCTTTCACTATTATTTATATTCCCCAAATGAATGAGATCATACAATGTTTGTCCTTCTTCGATTGTCTTACTTCACTCAGCATAATACTCTCCAGTTCCATCCATGTTGAAGCAAATGGTGGGTATTCTTCTGCATGTGGATGTCCAATTTTCACAGCACCATTTATTGAAGAGACTGTCTTTCTTCCAAATGATAGTCTTTCCTCCTTTATTGAATATTAGTTGACAATAAAGTTAGGGTCCACTTCTGGGTTCTTTATTCTGTTCCATTGATTTATGTGTCTGTTTTTGTGCCAGTATCACACTGTCTTGATGACCACCGCTTTGTAGTACAACCTGAAATCTGGCATTGTGATGCCCCCAGATGGGGTTTTCTTTTTTAAAATTCCCCTGGCTATTCACGGTCTTTTCTGATTCCACACAAATCTTAAAATAATTTGTTCTAACTCTCTGAAGAAAGTCCATGGTATTTTGATAGGTATTGCATTAAAAGTGTACATTGCTCTCGGTATCATTGACATTTTCACAATATTAATTCTACCAATCCGGGATCCCTGGGTGGTGCAGCGGTTTGGCGCCTGCCTTTGGCCCAGGGCGCGATCCTGGAGACCCGGGATCGAATCCCACGTCGGGCCCCCGGTGCATGGAGCCTGCTTCTCCCTCTGCCTGTGTCTCTGCCTCTCTCCTCTCTCTTGGTGACTATCATAAATAAATAAAAATTAAAAAGAAAAAGTATTATAATTCTACCAATCCATGAACATGGAATATTTTTCCATCTCTTTGTGTCTTCCTCAATTTCTTTCAGAAGTGTTCTATAGTTTTGAGGGTATAGATCCTTTACATCTTTGGTTAGGTTTATTCCTAGGCATCTTATGCTTTGGGGTGCAATTGTAAATGGGATTGACTCCTTAATTTCTCTTTCTTCAGTCTCATTGTTAGTGTATAGAAATTCCATTGATTTCTGGGCATTGATTTTGTATCCTGCCACGCTACCAAATTGCTGTGTGAGTTCCAGCAATCTTGGGGTGGAGGCTTTTGGGTTTTCTATGTAGAGTATCATGTCATCGGTGAAGAGGAAGTGTTTGACTTCTTCTTTGCCAATTTGAATGCCTTTAATGTCTTTTTGTTGTCTGATTGCTGAGGCTAGGACTTCCAATACTATGTTGAATAGCAGTGGTGAGAGTGGACACCCTGTCATATTCCTGATATTAGGGGAAAGGCTCCCAGTGCGTCCCCATTGAGAATGATATTTGCTGTGGGCTTTTCGTAGATGGCTTTGAAGATGTCGAGGAATGTTCCCTCTATCCCTACACTCTGAAGAGTTTTGATCAGAAATGGATGCTTTTTTTTGTCAAATGCTTTATCTGCATCTAATGAGAGGATCATATGGTTCTTGGTTTTTCTCTTGCTGATATGATGAATCACAGTGATTGTTTTATGACTGTTGAACCAGCGTTGTGTCCTGGGGATAAATCCTACTTGGTCATGGTGAATAATTTCCTTAAAGTACTGTTGGATGCTATTGGCTACTATCTTGTTGAGAATTTTTGCATCCATGTTCATCAGGGATATTGGTCTGTAATTCTCCTTTGTGGTGGGGTCTTTGTCTGGTTTTGGAATTAAGGTGATGCTGGCCTCATAGAACGAATTTGGAAGTACTCCATCTCTTTCTATCTTTCCAAACAGCTTGAGTAGAATAGGTATAGTTTCTTCTTTAAACGTTTGATAGAGGGATCCCTGGGTGGCGCAGCGGTTTAGTGCCTGTGTTTGGCCCAGGGCGCGATCCTGGAGACCTGGGATCGAATCCCACGTCAGGCTCCTGGTACATGGAGCCTGCTTCTCCCTCTGCCTGTGTCTCTGCCTCTCTCTCTCTCTCTCTCTCTGTGTGTGACTACCATCAATAAAAAAAATAAATAAAATAAACGTTTGATAGAATTCCCCAGGGAAGCCATCTGACCCCGGACTCTTGTGTCTTGGGAGGTTTTTGATGACTGCTTCAATTTCCTCCCTGGTTATTGGCCTGTTCAGGTTTTCTATTTCTTCCTGTTCCAGTTTTGCTAGTTTGTGGCTTTGCAGGAATGAGTCCATTTCTTCTAGACTGCCTCATTTATGGCATATAGCTGCTCATAATATGTTTTTTTTTTCATTTTTTTTTCATAATATGTTTTTAAAATCTTTTGTATTTCCTTGGTGTTGGTAGTGATCTCTCCTTTCTCATTCATGATTTTATTAATTTGAGTCTTTTCTTTCTTCTTTTCAATAAGGTTGGCTAATGGTTTATCTATCTTATTAATTCTTTCAAAGAACCAACTCCTGGTTCTGTTGATCTGTTCCACGGTTCTTCTGGTCTCGATTTCATTGAGTTCTGCTCGAATCTTAATTAACTCTCTTCTTCTGCTGAATGTAGGGTCCATCTGCTGTTTTTTCTCTAGCTCCTTTAGGTGTAAGGTTAGCTTTTGTATTTGAGTTCTTTCCAGTTTTTGAATGGATGCTTGTATTGCGATGTATTTACCCCTCAGGACTGCTTTTGCTGCATCCCAAAGATTTTGAATGGTTGTATCTTCATTCTCATTAGTTTCCATGAATCTTTTTAATTCTTCCTTAATTTCCTGGTTGACCCTTTCATCTTTTAGCAGGATGGTCCTTAACCTCCACGTGGTTGAGGTCCTTCCACACTTCTCAATGTGATTTAGTTCTAATTTCAAGGCATTATGGTCTGAAAATATGCAGGGGATGATCCCAATTTTTGGTATCGGTTCAGACCCGATTTTGACCCAGTATGTGGTCTATTCTGGAGAAAGTTACATGTGCACTTGAGAAGAATGTGTATTCAGTTGAGTTTGGATGTAAAGTTCTGTAGATATCTGTGAAATCCATCTGGTCCAGTGTATCATTTAAAGCTCTCGTTTCTTTGGAGATGTTGTGCTTAGAAGACCTTTCGAGGGTAGAAAGCGCTAGATTGAAGTCACCAAGTATAAGTGTATTATTATCTAAGTATTTTCATTTTGGTTATTAATTGGTTTAAATATTTGGCAGCTCCCACATTCGCAGCATATATATTGAGGATTGTTAAGGCCTCTTGTTGGATAGATCCTTTAAGTATGATATAGTGTCCCTCTTCATCTCTCACTACAGTCTTCGGGGTAAATTTTAGTTTATCTGATATAAGATATACCCCTGCTTTCTTTTGAGGACCATTTGAATGGTAAATGGTTCTCCAACCTTTTATTTTCAGGTTGTAGGTGTCCTTCTGTCTAAAATGAGTCTCATGTAGACAGCAAATAGATGGGTTCAGCTTTTTTATCCAGTCTGAAACCCTGCGCCTTTTGATGGGGTCATTAAGCCCGTTCACGTTCAGAGTTACTATTGAGAGATATGAGTTTAGTGTCATCATGATATCTATTCAGTCTTTGTTTTTGTGGACTGTTCCACTGAACTTCTTCTTAAAGGGGAATTTTAAGAGTCCCCCTTAAAATTTCTTGCAGAGCTGGTTTGGAGGTCACATATTCTTTTAGTTGCTGCCTGTCTTGGAAGCTCTTTATCTCTCCTTCCATTTTGAATGAGAGCCTTGCTGGATAAAGTATTCTTGGTTGCATGTTCTTCTCATTTAGGACCCTGAATATATCTTGTCAGTCCTTTCTGGCCACCAGGTCACTGTGGAGAGGTCTGCTCATACCCTAATATCCTCCACATAAAATTCAAGGATTTCTTGTGTCTTGCTGCTTTAAGGATCTTCTCTTTATCTTTGAAATTTGCAAGTTTCACTATTAAATTTCGAGGTTTTGAATGGTTTTTATTGATTTTAGGGGGGTCTCTCTATTTCCTGGATCAGAATCTGAACTGACGTCAGCACCAGAAGGATCCATGAGTTATTCCCTGCAGGTGGAAGGTTCTCCAATCCACCTCCTAACACTGAGGTTCCTCATTGATCCAGTAGAAGCTTCTGGTCTCTGAGCACATAGTGTATACATGACCTTCAGAACCAGATTGTGACCTTGGGGAGAGGACAGCTTCCATTTGAGACCTGAGTCGGATCTTGGCCGATTTGTATTATTATTTAAAGTTTCGTGCTGCTTCCATATATTATTCATCTCCTTTCCCTATGATTCAGACATCTGTCTACTGAGAATGACCATGATTCTCTTTTTTCCTTCCAGTTTGATGCTTGTTTAGTGAAATGATTCCTCACACCATGTCCAGTCTTTACTGCCTGTTACCTCCCTGACATTCCTTGCTCATTCTTCTCCTGCACCCAATGGATAAGAAATCAAACAGTAACCCAGGAGTTCCCTCTTTTGATGAAGTTGGGACACTAACTCCACACAAGCCCCTCCTGGAGCAGGACCCCGTCCCACCACTGACCCACAACACACACCCAGAGCCAGGGTCCTTCCCCAGCACCATCCAGGCATTTATGACCTGATGAGAGGCCTGCCTGGCACTCATCAGACATGAAGGTGAAGATGATGAATGGTTATACTCTTGTGATAGTGTGTTTGTGTGTGTGTGTGTGTGTGCGTTTGTGTGAATGACCTCTGAGTCCACATCCCTACCATGTCATGATGTCATGCAGGAAATCTCTCTCACTCCCAGGCTGTTATTAACATTTTTGTAGAATGTCTCTTTACTCTTGTGTTGACTGGGGTTTCTGCTATACCGCAATGTGCAAGACAGCATGTTAGCTTGGGGTCCTGTGATCCACAGTGATCACCACTAAAACTCATTAAAAGGTTAAGATGATGTGAATTGAGTTATTTGTAATTGATTAAAATTTCGGGTCAGGAGAATTTAAGTACAAGTAAGTGCAAGTTCTATAGTTGAATTCTAGGTCTCTAAGAAAGAGACTAAATAGGTAAACACATAATCAAGTGTTCAGAGGGGCTCCCGGGGGGAAACTGCTCCATGGAGAGGAAGCCCCATCCCTGACAGGAAACCTGCCCATAACTTCAATCTGAAACTGCTCCTGGGCCTTCAAGACACAAGTGGTGAGGAGTGTGCACCCCCTGGTGGTCCTGAACCCATTCTACAGGGAGGTTTGTGTCAGGGCTCACACTGAGTTCACCTCACTGTGTCCTTCGCACAGGAATACACAGCCGTGTCCTCGGCTCCCAGGCTGTTCATCTGCAGATACACTGTGTTCCTGGCGTTGTCTCTGGAGATGGTGAATCGGCCCTTCACAGCGTCAGTGTAGTATGTGCTACTTCCATCATAGCTAATAGCTGCGACCCACTGCAGCCCCTTCCCAGGAGCCTGGCCGACCCAGCTCATGCTGTAGCTACTGAAGGTGAATCCAGAGGCCACACAGGAGAGTCTCAGGGACCCCCCAGGCTTCGCCAGGTCTCCCCCAGACTCCACCAGCTGCACCTCACCCTGGACACCTGCAGACACAAGACATCCTGGTCAAACAACTGTCCCACATCCCCTGTTTTGCTCACTCACTTTCACTCACAGACTCAAGGTCTCTGGTTCTCTATGAATTACCTTGTAAAATAGCGACAAGGAAAACCCAGCCGAGCACAGACTCCATGGTAATTTGTCTGTGTTGTGTCCTGATCACTGAATCGGGTCACCTGGGGATCCTGGGGCTGGGGCTCCTCTCCCAGCTGCAGGGTCGGACTGGGCTGGTTTAATCAGTGAAGGGAGAGCCCTATTTGCATGTCCTCTGACCAAATAACCAGCTACAGACTTACATTCGTGTATTTAAAGCCAACACAAGTGTTGCACCACAATTCTATAGCAATTTGTGTAGATGGTTCTCTGACTATATGAAGTTCTAATGACAGTTATTTTTTAATTTCTTGGTGCATTTCAAAAGACACATCAGTATAGGTCATTTTCTGGAGAATTTTCATCTTGTTAATAAATTGTAATCCTAAATATTTATTTTTGGTGCTCGTGGAAATCGGATAATTTTGTTAATTTTGTACATGTAATTTTTATTTATTTTGTAGGAATATATCTTTATTTTATTTGCTGATTTTATATACTGATTCTTTTGCTGAGCTCATGAGTTATTTCTTCCAGGTTTTATGGGACATTTTTACTCATTGACTCTATTAAGACATTGTCATAGGAAAACTAATTATTTTCTTTCCAGGTTACCACTTTTTCTTTTTTTTTAATGTAGTTTTCTTGCTACTTTTACTGGTAGGTCCTCCAGTCTGGGGCAGAAAGCATTTTCCTCTTGTCTTCAGGATGCATTGTCTGTTCTATTCTTTTTTTACATGCATCCTATGTTTATTGCAGTATTTTTAAATAATAAATTTATTTTTATTGGTGTTCAATTTGCCAACATACAGAATAACACCCAGTGCTCATCCCGTCAAGTGCCCCCTTCAGTGCCCGTCACCCATTCATGCCCTCCCCCCTCCACATCCCCTTCCACCACCCCTAGTTCGTTTCCCAGAGTTAGGAGTCTTCCATTTTCTACCTCCATTTCTGATATTTTCTACACATTTCTTCTCCCTTCCCTTCTATTCCCTTTCACTATTATTTATATTCCCCAAATGAATGAGACCATACGTTTGTCCTGACTTTTGCATTGTTTTTTCTAAGTTTTTATTTATTTACTCATGAGAGACACAGGGATACAGAGATAGTGGTAGAGACTCAGGCAGAGGGAGCAGCAGGCACCATATAGGGAGCCTGATATGGGACTTGTTCCCATGTCTGCAGGATCGAGCCCTGGACAAAAAGGCAGTGCTAAAACGCTGAGCCACCCGGGCTGCCCTGATTTGTTTTTTGTTTCAACATTCTTTTGCTCACTCAGAATCTTTTCTGTTTATTTACAAATTTTAGGCTTGTTCCATTCCTTAGAAAAGTGTTGGTGGTGTTTTGATAGGGTCCTATCCTGAGGCTTCACCTTCCTTCCCTAAGTGTTCCCCTAAGGCTCCACCTCCTTCCCAATTTCAATGTCATTAGGTTCCAACATGGGCATGGTAGAGGTCACACAGAGGGAACTGATATCAGCACCTGACTGGTCAATTAGTTATTCCCTGCAGATGGAAGGTTCTCCAATCCAGCTCCTCATCCTGGGGATAAACATGGATCCAGTAGAAGCTTCTGGTCTCTGTGCACAGTGTACCCATGACCTTCAGTACCACCTGGTGACCTTGGGAGAAGACAGGTTCCACCTGAGACCCTGGGTAGTACCTCAGGCATCTTCTATTATCATTTCATGATTTGTGCTGCTTTCTTGAGATCACTAACCATTTTCCAATATTTCATATTGTTTCTCTCTACGTCGATTTTTTTATAGGTGCTTATATAGGTTAACCTATTTTGGACATCCTCAACATGGAGATATTTGTAATTTATTCCTATTTAGTGACAAGTGTAAGAAGTGTAAGCAACTGTGTGCTCTGTGAATATAGAAATAACTGTTTCTTATAAAGAAACAAATTTTAAAATCACACACTGAAGTAGTCAATTCATAATCTTGAGTCTATAGAGGCTTCCTGGGGGAATGTGCTCCATGGAGAAGATATAGAGCCCTACAGGAAACCTGCCCAGAACCTCCATCTGAACCTGCTCCTGGGCCTTCAGGACAAGAAGTGGTGAGGAGTGTGCACCCACATCATTTATTTCCCTTAACCTTTCCTCATGGTCTTTTGTTTTCCCTTTTTTTTCTCAGCTTCCTTCCTTCCCATCAACTTGTATCCTATGTCACTCACTCTTTCTTCTATGTCATTAAGACTCGTCATTAGCACTGAGGTGGGCACTTGATGGGATGAGCACTGGGTGTTATTCTGTATGTTGGCAAATAGAACACCAATAAAAAATAAATTTATTATTAAGAAAACAGACTCATCATTAGGACTTCCAGTTTAGATTGTATCTCATTCGATTGAGATTTTTAAATTTTGTCTAATTAGATGTAAATTCTGATATTCATGAAGTCTCTTGAATCCTTTATGTTTTTTCCAGAGCCACTAGTATCTTTCCAATTATGCTTCTGAATTGGCTTTCTGAATACGAGTTGTAATCCAAGTTCTGTAATTCTGAGGCAGAGAGTATTGTTTCTGTTTCTTTCTTTTGTGGTTATTTCTTCTCTCTAGTCATTTTGCTCAGTGCAGAGTGGCTGTTTCAGCGGGCTGCATCAAGAATATTAACCACAACCTGAGTAAATTTCACCCTAGATAATTCTGACAAGATAGGAGGCCAGAAATTGAAAACAAAATACAGAATGAAATAAAGCAAAAGATCCCCTTAACTGAAAATCAAATTTTAAAACTAAGTAGTAAACAATAAATTCCAAGAATCACAAAGGAGAGAAAAAAAAGAAAAGAAGAATTATAAAGGGGAAAAACCAAAAGTAAACAGGAAAGAAAGGAAGAGTACCATCTAGTTCTATATACTGTAAATCCCTCATATACCCCTCTAGGTTTCTAGCGCTGCTGGTCAAGAACTTGCTCCTCTCCTGACCTTACAGTTGGCGTTCTTGGGGTGGGGTTTGCTGTGCTGATTCTCATGTGCATGTGCCTGGTTGGAGATTCCAGATTCAAGAGATCTAATCGTGCTTTTAGATACTATTCTCTTTACCCTCCAGCCTACTTCAGATGACTGCCAACAGCTCTTGCAGGATCTCTTCACCACCGAAGAGAGACAACGAATTCAGATGGAAGCCTGGAAGTCTGTCCTGGGAGAGGACAGACAGCTGACTCAAAACCCAGACCTCATAAATGCTGCCTTCTCTTTATCCCGCCCCAGGTGGGACTACAACTCGGCTGAAGGTAAGGAGAGGCTCCAGGTCTACCACCAGACTCTAATGGCAGGTCTCCAGTCTGCCGCTTGCAAGCCTACCAAACTGGACAAGGTATATGATGTGAGACAGGGTAAGGATGAGAGTCCAGCAGCCGTCTTAGATAGAATCATGGAAGCTTTTAGGCAGTACATCCCTATGAACCCAGAAGCCCCAGAAACAAAGGCTGCAATTATCATGGCTTCTGTTAACCAGGCCGCTTTGGACATTAAAAAGAAATTGCAAGAGTAGAGAGACTAGGAGAGAAGAGCTTGCAGGACTTAGTAATAGTAGCAGAAAGAGTCTATAATAATAGAGAAAGTTAGGAAGAGAAACAAGCCAAACTATGTGACCATCAGACCTGAGGCCTGGCCAAGATCCTGCTGACCACAACCACGGAGGACCCCCGGGAACGACTGAGGCACCTCAAGAAGCTGGCTTCAGGGACATGTAAGGAGGATGGCCCTGGTCCCCGTCAGGAGTGCCCTAAGCTGAACAAAAACCAATGTGCTTTTTGCAAAGAAGAGGGCCACTGGGTAAAAAAACTGAGGTATGGTTTTCCTGTTAAGATTGGATCAGACAACAGCTCAGGATTCATCTCTAAGGTAACACAGGGAGTGGCACTAGCACTTGCGGCAGACTGGAAATTACATTGTGCATATAGGCCCCAAAGCTCAGAACAGGTAGAGAGGGTGAACAGAATATTAAAAGATACTTTAACTAATTAGACTGGTGGGGACTGGGTGACTCTCCTCCCCTTCGCCCTATATAGGGTGAGGAACTTCCCATATAAGATCGGACTGACTCCCTACGAGATAATGTTCGGTCTTCCTCCACCTATTATCTCCAATTTAAAACCTGAGGTACTTGCTGAATTTGATAATCACCAACTCCTTTTCTCCCTCCAAATGTTACAACAAATCCATGAGCAGTTGTGACCATAGATGATGGCCTTCTAAGAGACTGGGCGACCTCTGGGTCCCATGGATACCGGCCAGGTGACTGGGTGTAAGTGAGGAGATACCAACACCAGACACTTCAACCTCGCTAGAAGGGACACTAAATTGTGATCCTGACCACTCCCAATGCTCTCAAGGACGATGGTATTACTCCCTGGGTCCACTACACCCACTTCTGGACAGCTGACCCACACGCCATTATCATGGACTTTGTTCCAGAATGGAAAGGCCACAATCTCCTAAAGCGAAGACTGCATCATTCTCACTTACCCCATTAATGTTGCTTATGCTCTGTCCTCTTTGTGCCAGAACCAATCCCCATTAGCAATTTAAAAATGTGTACCCAATTCAGCCTTGCTTTTAAAGTCTTTTAAGGTTTAAAAAGATGGGAGCATCTTAAGTGTAGAGAGGCTTTTGCAAGCAAGGAGGGGGGTTATGTGCTGCCACAAAAGAGGAGTGTTGCTTCTTTACTGGCCACTCAGGAAAGGTCCAGGAATCTGTGGCAAAAGTCAGAAAAGGTTTGTCTAGACATAAACGGGAGCAAGAACAGCAACAATGTTGGTTTGAATCATGGTTTAATCATTCCCCCTGGCTCACTCAGAGACCAACGTGGACCCATGATTGGGTCTATCCTTAGGTTCCTCTGTGAGGGGGAAATGTGGAGGTGGAGAAAAATTAAGGCCATTCCATCACAAGTTTAGCATTATCACAAGTACACCCATCTTAGGCCCTGTAAATAAGAGCTGAACTTTACAGAAAAAACTGCAGAATGTCCTCAGCAGGGAATCCCATATCACAAGAAAACAGCTCAAGCCAGTGGCAGAAAGCCCCATATTAGAATGAGAACAGAGCTCCATGCCCTTGAAAGCCCCATATCAGAATGTAAACAGAACTTGAGAAATTCCTCCACCCCTTCTGAAAATCCCCTAGACCAGTCCCTAAAAAAACCAGCTGTAACCCACTTCAGGGTCAAAGTCCCTGCTCCACTGTGTTGGGTATACTGGGATCCAAGATCGAGCTTGCTAATAAACCCTCTTGCACTTGCATCGGTGTCGGCTCCTTGGGGGTTTCTCGGATTTGCAATGTTGGGCACAACAGATCAGCATTAAGGAGGGCATGTGATGTGAAGAGGACTGTGTGTTATACAATATGCTGGCAAATTGCATTTAAATAAAGACAATATAAACTACTTTATCCTGGGTCCCCTGCTGGAACATCCTACATGGACTTGATGAATCAAACAACAGACACTCATTCCCATAGACTTGGAGCCTGGGAACAGTGAGGTCCAATAGTAGGCATATGTGGTGTCTGGCGACCGCCCACATCCTAGCCTGTCCATTCCCTGTCACCTCACATTGGTCCAGTGTGTGGGAGCTTTCCCAGTCCTGGTGTATAAGGGACGTGATCCCATCATGAGGCTGCACACCTTCTGACCTAAGTGCTCCCCTAAGTCCCCACCTCTGCCTCACATCACATGGGCGATAGGTTTCAGCATGCAGATGGTAGGGGTCACACCCAGGAAACTGATATCAGCACCTGAAGGATCAAGGGGTTGTTCCATGCAGGTGGGAGGTCCTCCAATCCAGATCCTAACCATGAGGATCCTCATGGGTCCAGCAAAAGCTTGTGGTCTCTGCATGTGCACAGTGTACACCCGATCTTCAGAACCAGCTGGTGACCTTGGGGAGAAGAGAGCTTCCACCTGAGGCTCCACGTAGGACCTTGGTGTATTTGTGCTATAATTTTGTGTAATGTGCTTCTTCCATATATCTTTCATCTCCTTTCCCAGAGAATCAGATATTTGTCTACTTAGAATGACCATTTCTCTCTTTTGTCTTCCCAATTTCTATACTCGTTTAATGTAATTAGTCTTCACACCATTATTTTGTTCTTAAATTTTCTCTTTAATGTTTATATTATATGTATATTGTATACTTTTTTTCTAATTTCATTTTATTTACTTTAAAAAAATTTTATGATATGTATTCCTACAAGAGGTATACAAACATGACATGTATTCCTACAAGAGGTAAACTCACCATTTGCTTCGATGTGGATGGAACTGAAGGGTATTATGCTGAGTGAAATAAGTCAATCAGAGAAGGAAAAACATTATATGGTCTCATTCATTTGGGGAATAAAAATAATAGTGAAAGGGAATAGAGGGGAAGGGAGAGGAAATAGGTAGGAAATATCAGAAAGGGAGACAGAACATGGAAGACTCCTAACTCTGGGAAATGATCTAGGAGTGGTGGAAGGGGAGGAGGGCGGTGGGTGGGGAAGACTGGGTGGCAGACTCTGAGGGGGGCATTTGACGGGATGAGCACTGGGTGTTATTCTGTATGTTGGCAAATTGAACACTAATAAAAATAAATTTATTATTAAAAAAAACAAAATGATCCACATGAATTTTTATCAGGGAAATACAAATGAAAATCACAAGGAGATACCACTTCTACAACTCAGAATGGATACACTAACACAGCTGGAAATAACAAATATTGCAGAGCATGTGGAGGAAGGGAGGACTCTTCCACTGTTGGTAGGAATGAAAGCTGGTGCAGGCTCCTCAGATAATGGAATCAAATTTATTCAAAAACTGAGAATAGAGCCACCCTATGACCCAGCCATTGCTAAACTGGGAATTAGCTTCAGAGACACAGATATTGTTAAATAAAGGTCACCTGCACCCCAATGTTCACAGCAGCAATGTCCACAATAATTAAACTTGGAGGAACTATGGTGTTCCTCGACAGGAAAAAGGATAAAGAATATGTGGTTTATATATAAATTGAAGTATAATTAAGTTGCTAGAAATTTTGTATAACATGAAGGAACATTCACGTCCACATAATTATTATTATTATTATTATAAGAAGAAGAAGAACAAGAAGAAGAAGAAGAAGAAGAAGAAGAAGAAGAAGAAGAAAACTTTAGCTTGTGCTGGCTACTGTAACATCTAAATGGATTTGGCAAATCAAAAGAAAGACCTTCATTTCCCATAGTTCTGAAGTCTGCGACATCTGACATCCAGGTGCATGCAGATGTGGTGTCTGGAGAGCACCCACGTCCTAGTCAGTCCTTTCCCTGTCACCTCACATGGAGCAGGACGCATGGAGATTTCCAAGTCCTGGTGAAAAAGGTTCCTGATCCCATCATGGGGATCCATCTGCTGACTTACGTGCTCCCCAAGGCCCCACCTCCTCCTCGCATCTCATGGGCCTTAGGTTTCAACAAGGGGATGGTAGAGGTCACACACAATGAGCTGATATCTACACCTGAAGGATCAATGAAAGGACATCCTCCAACTTTCTTCCCTTATTTTTCATAATTGTTTAGTGGCATTTTTCATCACACCATGTTTTTGAATGTTACCTGATAACTCCTTGACCTCGAGTTCTACCTGTTCTCCTTTTGTCCTACTTGTCAAACTGTTGTGACTGCCTTTGTGTGCTCATATTGACTGCTTTGAGAAACTATGTTTTTATTGAGTAATATTCCAGACTTCAGACTTTGTATCCACGTGGTACTTTGTAATGCTTTTTGCATGTAAATCTTGGCTTTTAGGTGTCAAGTGTCCCCATAGAGTGATTTTATCCTACTCCTTAAATTGTAGAGGATTTGTTCATATGTCCTTGTGCACATTTCAGTGAGTCAGAATCTTGGCCTGTGCTCCTCTCCACAGGACTTACTGACCCTCTTGAAACACCTGATGGACAGACTGGCAGGGTTCCTGAGATATGTGGACCCCTGCTGTATCAAGGATCACATGATTTTGCTAAATTTAGAATATAGCTGAATTTCAGTGTTTCAGGTAATGTACTTGGATTTGTAACTCTCTATCAACTCAGTCACTGTGTGTCACTCCAGTCAAATCTTTGATTTTCTGTAATGGCTTTGATAAGCTTACCTGATGCAGAATGAGCTGCATTCATACAGAGTTTGGGATATAATAAACTGGTGTCAGGATGAACATTTTCCAATGTGTAGCCTATATTTCTATTTTTCTTATCCCTCCTAAATGAACCGTGTAATGCTGCCTTTCCACTCTAAGTTTTTGATGAATTCCTTTTACATTCAAATAGTATATTCCATCTAAGAGAAGAAAAATATCTACCCTTGAACCCTTCGACAGATTTACCGGGAATTTTTGATAGTAAATGTGGCAGGAAACTGTTGAAGGAGCCTCAGTGTCCATCGAAAGATGAATGGATAAAGAAGATGTGGTTTATATATATAATGGAATATTACTCAGCCAGTAGAAATGACAAATATCCACCATTTGATTTGATGTAGATAGAACTGGAGGGTATTATGCTGAGTGAAATAAGTCAATCGGAGAAGGACAAACATTATATGGTCTCATTCATTTGGGGAATATAAATAATAGTGAAAAGGAATAGAGGGGAAGGGAGAATAAATGGGTAGGAAATATCAGAAAGAGAGACAGAACATGGAAGCCTCCTATCTCTGGGAAAAGAACTAAGGGTGGTGGAAGGGGAGGAGGGTGGGGATGGTGGGGACTGGGTGGTGGGCACTGAAGGAGCACTTGACGGGATGAGCACTGGGTGTTATTCTGTATGTTGCCAAATTAAACACCAATAAAAAATAAATTTATTAAAAAAATAATAAAATAAAAGGAGAAAAACCAAATGTGTCAGGAAAATTCAGTTTCAACCCAATTTCAATCTGTGCCTCTAATCAACCTTAAATTTGGTTTTCCAAGATCAGTCCCCCTGACCCTGTGGCTGTGCACATGACTTCTGTTCTGTCTCCAAATCTAACACATTCCAACTTTGAATGGATCTTATGCATCAGGAAAACTGCCAGAAGAGCCCACCAACCAAAAGGTGCCTGTGTCCACTTCACAAAGACATGGAGTCTTGCCTTTAATATTCCTGAAATTCTAGTCCGTGGGAAAACTACCTGCCCTCTTAGAAGCTCCATCTCCCTGCTAGAAGGTGCATTGCTCTTTATGTCACTTGTTGGATGACCTTAGGTGTATGAACCATATATGTCAGCATGTAATTCCTGCAACATAATATAATGATTGTACAACATTGAATAGGCTTGTACAAACAAAAATAAGTCCATAGGATCCAGAATCAGAGTCGAGGGTGAAATAAGTTTAGGACATTCTGAAACAAAATACCAGAGTTCAAGGTGGACCACCAACATATAAATCAGAAAGAATTCACCACACCATCTTTAGTATAAAAAAATATGGGGGGAAGGAGATAAGATGTCAGAGGATTAGGGGGACCCAGGGCTTGTCACATCCCTGGAATAGCTGGATGGTTATTGAATCATTTCGAACATCGAAGAAATTGATCAGAGATGAAAGAACAAAAACTGCAATACTCATAAAAAATACTGAGTATCTGTGTGTGTGTGTGTGTGTGTGTGTGTGTGTTTCTTGTGAATAAGCAAATAGAATCTTAAAAAATAATACTGAGCAGGTTTTGGAGTGTTGGAGCTGTGGAGTGTTGAATTAGGGGAGAGTCAACTATTGGGATGACAGTAAGAAAGAGGTTGCTTGCAGAAGCTACTGTCAAGGATTTTAAGGACAAGAGAGGAACGTGTGAACCTTTAGAATTCTGATCCTGCACTGAACCCCGAATTTTTTTTTAATTTTTTTATTTATTTATGATAGTCACAGAGAGAGAGAGAGAGAGAGAGAGAGAGAGGGGCAGAGACACAGGCAGAGGGAGAAGCAGGCTCCATGCACTGGGAGCCCGACGTGGGATTCGATCCCGGGTCTCCAGGATCGCGCCCTGGGCCAAAGGCAGGCGCTAAACCACTGCGCCACCCAGGGATCCCCCGAATTTTTTTTAAATTTCTTTTTAATTTTTATTTATTTATGATAGTCACACAGAGAGAGAGAGAGAGAGGCAAAGACACAGGCAGAGGGAGAAGCAGGCTCCATGCACCGGGAGCCTGATGTGGGATTCGATCCCAGGTCCCCAGGATCGCACCCTGGGCCAAAGGCAGGCGCCAAACCGCTGCGCCACCCAGGGATCCCCTGAACCCCGAATTTATAGAAGCAATGTCCACAATACCCAATCTGAGGAAGGAAACGCGGTGTCCATCAAAAGATGAATGGATAAAGAAGATGTGGTCTATGTATACAATGGAATATTACTCAGCCATTACAAACGACAAATACCCACCAATTGCTTCAATGTGAATGGAACTGGAGGGTACTATGCTGAGTGAAATAAGTCATTCGGAGAAGGACAAACATTATATGGCCTCATTCATTTGGGGAATATAAAAATAGTGAAAGGGAATAAAGGGGAAAGGAGAAAAAATGAGTCGGAAATATCAGAAAGGGAGACAGAGCATGAGAGACTCCTAACTCTGGGAAACGAGCAAGGGGTGGTAGAAAAGGAGGTGGGTGGGGTGGGGGTGACTGGGTGATGGGCACGGATGTGGGCACTTGATGGGATGAGCCCTGGGTGTTATTCTGTATGTTGGCAGATTGAACACCAATTTAAAAAAAAAGAATGCTGGTCCTGCATGGAGCGAACCTGGTATGATGGTGCTCAAGTGACAAAGTGGGGAAATTTCCAGGATCCGCGGTCCCTCTGGGTCCTACAAAGAAAAAATGGCACCATGTGACGGATGATTAAGAAGAACAGGATTCTGGAGATGGGTAAATATTATGTCTGAGTGCAGGCGTTGTGATTTGTATTTCCATAAACTGAACCCTGTTTGTTCCTGTGACTTCTACCTGACACCAGCAAGCAGAAAGTAAGAGACCATGAGACCCTTGCTCGGAGGACCATCCCAGGTCCACACCAGAGGAATCTCTCTTATTGACGTTTAAAGACTCATTCATATGCCAGAAATAAACCAGCTTAGACACAAGCAGGGTCAACATGGGGTTCAGTAGTAAACTGAGGACAGAAAGGGCTTGATGGCTCTCCCGTGAGGGCTCCCTGAAGACTGGAAGTGCAAACATTCAACCCCAGGCCAGAGGTAGGAGGCCATGTTCAGAACAGCTCTCTGATGCAGCCAGGAAGAGAGTCACAAAATCCCCAAAACAGGCCTCAACTAGGTAGGGTGTGAGCATCTAAAGAGGAAACTAAACCAATAGCAAATGATAACAATCCATTGCCAACTGCACTGTGAATTTACAGATTCATCCAAGCCCATCTCAGGTCCAGGTCTGCACACTGCCAGCAGAAATGTGTGCTCCATCCCTTGCTCCATCCTCTCCCATTATGTTCTGAGTGTGCGTGTTTGGAGACAGCTGGTATGTGTATAAATATGAGTGAAATTGGCAAAGCCAACTACTGCCTTGTTCTGGGCATTTGGAGCTACTCCACTGCCTTGATGACCATGAGTGGACTAACCTGCCCTGAAACAGCTTCACTGTCATGTAAGTTCACATGTAGACTATGGATTAGGATGGTAGGGCTGTTAGATATCAACATGACCAGGTCATGTTACCTGGTTTTTGCCTATCCCATGACAAAAATGATTGCATTTAAATATAATGAGAAAGAGTAAATAAGTCATGTAGGTCCCTTGATGGGTTCCATTGAGGAAATCCTAAAGGGAATCTGAACTCATGCCTAGAGGGAGTCACTGATGTGGGTTTGAAATGAGGACACAGGTCACCACATGTTCGCAAGTGACAAGGCACATATGTCACAACCATCACTACAACACAACCCTGTAAGGTGATGGAGAGACACAAATCCCACTGGGTCATCACATCCTCATCTTCTGGAAACGTTATAAAAGAACATCCTTATACTGAAGATCCAAAGTGTCTGAGTATCTCTGACTCTCTTATATCATTATTCTCCTTCTGTGTGTCCACTGTGACTTTTGAGAGATACCTATGTGTTGCAACATGTTAGTCCTAGTTCCAGGGGAAAATGCACCCTTCACTGGATAAGGGAGGCTAACGGATACTTTTCAAAACAAATACAGCAGGGCAATGCCAGAGCATCAATGTGTCCCTAATATTTCTGTGTGTGCCATAAAAATCTTAGGATTATATGTTCATACTCTGTGAAAAAATGTCCAGGATGATTTGATAAGAATTGCTTTGAATATGTAAAAGGTTCTGGGCAGTATAGAGATTTTCACAATAGTTATTTTTCATTTTGTCTTAAATATTTTTTTTATTTATTCATGAGAGTCACAGACAGATGTAGAGACATAGGCAGATGGAGAAGCAGGCTCCCTTCCAAAAGCCTGATGCAGGACACCATCCCAGGACCCCAGGATCACAACCTGAGCCAATTGCAGGCACTCAAACTCTGAGCAACACAGGTGCCCTCACAATATTCATTGTTCTATTCCATAAGCACGGAAGTTTTTCCACCTCTTTACATCTTCTTCAATTCCTTTCCTAAGTCGTCAAATAGAAACATTTTGGCAAAAAAAAATCCTACAAGTGTTGGGCAAAACAGTATTTGCAGAAAAGCTCTATTATTAAGTCTTTATCATCAAGATAGCCTGATACTGGCAAAAACAACACATAGATCAATGGAAAAGAGCAGAGAACGCAGAAATGGACCTTCAACTCTATGGGCAACTTCTCCTCAAGAAGCAAGAAACAATATCTAATGAAAAAATGCCTCATCAACAAATCGATCTGAAAAAAATTGGACAGCCACCTGCATAAGAATGAATGTGGACTATTCAGCTACACCAAACACAAACATAATCTCAAAATGGATGAAGTACCAAAATCTGAGACACGAAACCTTCAAAATCCTAGAGGAGAATTTCCTGTGATTCCTAAAACCTCTGAAAATGTCTAACACACTTTGATCTTCAAAATATTTTAAGAGCCGAGGCACAAGAGCTTCCCTCCGTGGATTAGTCACATTTTATGAAACACCCACAACAACCATTGCATTCAAATGTGAAAACCTGGAGGAGGGGCAAGATGGCGGAAGAGTAGGGTCCCCAAATCACCAGTCCCCACCAGATTGCCTAGATAACCTTCAAATTATCCTGAAAATCTATGAATTCGGCCTGAGATTTAAAGAGAGAACAGCTGGAATGCTACAGTGAGAAGAGTTCGCTCTTCTATCAAGGTAGGAAGACGGGGAAAAAGAAATAAAGAAACAAAAGGCATCTAAGGGAGTGGGGCCCTGCGAGGAGCCGGGCTGAGGCCGGGGTGAGTGTCCCCAGGACAGGAAAGCTCCGTCCCAGAGAAGCAGGAGCTGCACCGACCTTCCTGGGTGGAAAGGTGCCCTCAGGGAGTTAGAGCAGGACCCCAGGAGGGCGGGGATGCCCTCAGGCTCCCAGGGACACTAACAGACACCTGCACATTCAGGAGAGTGCACGGAGCTCCCTAAGGGCTGCAGCGTACATGGTGGGACCCGCAGCACCTCGGAGGGGCTCGAGCGGCGGCTCCGCGGAGGGGGCTGCGGGGCAGCAGCAGCTTGGAGGGGCTCAGGCAGAGGAAGAGGCTCCGTGCAGAGGGGGCTGCACGGCTCCGGGAGCAGCTTGGAGGGGCTTGGGCGGCAGCTCCACAGAGGCGGCTGCGTGGCGGGGAGCACAAATCCAACAGCGTAGACCAGGAGCCAAGGGCGCCAGGACACAGCCCAGGATCTGGCCTCCCCCCAGGACAAGCAGAGGCCCAGAGGGCCCAGGACAGCAAGGACACTCCTGCCCAGTGCTGAGCAGATCAGCGGCCCGGCCCTGGAGCCTCCAGGCCCCTGCAGACAGAGAGCCCGGAGTTCCTGTGGGAGCTGAATCCAGGGGTCCAGAGCTGCGGCAGCCACTGGGGTTGTTCCTCCTACGGAGTCACGGGGTAAACAACCCCCTATGAACCCTGCACAAGGCAGGGGGCAGAGCAGCTCCCCCAAGTACTAACACCTGAAAATCAGCACAACAGGCCCCTCCCCCAGAAGACCAGCTAGAGGGACCAAGTTCCAGGGGAAGTCAAGGGACTTAAAGTATACAAAATCAGAAGATACTCCCCCGTGTATTTTTTTCTTTTTTTTTCTTTTTGATTTCTGATTGCGTCCCCCACCCTTTTTTTCACCTTTCTTTCTTTTTCTTTCTCTTTTTCTTCTCTTTTTTCCTTTTTTTCTTCCTTTTTTCTTTTTTCTTTTTCTCTTTTCTTTCCTTCTCTCTCTCTCTTTTTCTCTTTTTCCCAATACAACTTGTTTTTGGTCACTCTGCACTGAGCAAAATGACTAGAAGGAAAACCTCACCTCAAGAGAAAGAATCAGAAACAGTCCTCTCTCCCACAGAGTTACAAAATCTGGATTACAATTCAATGTCAGAAAGCCAATTCAGAAGCACTATTTTTTTTAATTTTTTTAAACTTTTATTTATTTATGATAGGCACACAGTGAGAGAGAGAGAGAGAGGCAGAGACACAGGCAGAGGGAGAAGCAGGCTCCATGCACCGGGAGCCCGATGTGGGATTCGATCCTTGGTCTCCAGGACCGCGCCCTGGGCCAAAGGCAGGCGCCAAACCGCTGCGCCACCCAGGGATCCCCAGAAGCACTATTATACAGCTACTGGTGACTCAAGAAAAATCATAAAGGACTCAAGAGACTTCATGACTGCAGAATTCAGATCCAATCAGGCAGAAATTAAAAATCAATTGAATGAGATGCAATCCAAACTAGAAGTGCTAACGATGAGAGTTAACGAGGTGGCAGAACGAGCGAGTGACATAGAAGACAAGTTGATGGCAAAGAGGGAAACTGAGGAAAAAAGAGACAAACAATAAAAAGACCATGAGGTTAGATTAAGAGAAATAAACGACAGCCTGAGGAAGAAAAACCTACGTTTAATTGGAGTTCCGAGGGTGCAGAAAGGGACAGAGAGCCAAAATATGTATTTGAAGAAATCATAGCTGAAAACTTTCCTAACCTGGGAAGGAAAACAGGCATTCAGATCCAGGAAATAGAGATATCCCCCCTAAAATCAATAAAAACCGTTCAACACCTCGACATCTAAGAGTTAAGCTTGCAAATTTCAACGATGAAGAAAAGATCCTTAAAGCAACAAGAGACAAGAAATCCCTGACTTTTATGGGGAGGAATATTAGGGTAACAGCAGACCTCTCCACAGGACCAAGCAGGCCAGAAAGGGCTGGCAGGATATATTCAGGGTCCTAAATGAGAAGAACATGCAACCAAGAATACTTTATCCAGCAAGGCTCTCATTCAAAATGGAAGGAGAGATAAAGATCTTCCAAGACAGGCAGGAACTGAAAGAATATGTGACCTCCAAACCACCTCTGCAAGAAATTTTAAGGGAGACTCTTAAAATTCCCCTTTAAGAAGAAGTTCAGTGAAGAAATACTTAGAATATAATACACGTATACTTGGTGACTTCAAACTAGCTCTTTCTATACTCGATAGGTCTTCTAAGCACAACATCTCCAAAGAAACGAGAACTTTAAATGATACACTGGACCAGATGGATTTCACAGATATCTACAGAACTTTACATCCAAACTCAACTGAATACACATTCTTCTCAAGCGCACATGGAACTTTCTCCAGAATAGACCACATATTGGGTCACAAATCGGGTCTGAACCAATAACAAAGATTGGGATTATCCCCTGCATATTCTCAGACCATAATGCCTTGAAATTAGAACTAAATCACAACAAGAAGTTTGGAAGGACCTCAAACACGTGGAGGTTAAGGACCATCCTGCTAAAAGATAAAAGGGTCAACCAGGAAATTAAGGAAGAATTAAAAAGATTCATGGAAACTAATGAGAATGAAGATACAACCGTTCAAAATCTTTGGGATGCAGCAAAAGCAGTCCTAAGGGGGAAATACATCGCAATACAAGCATCCATTCAAAAACTGGAAAGAACTCAAATACAAAAGCTAACCTTACACATAAAGGAGCTAGAGAAAAAGCAGCAAATAGATCCTACACCCAAGAGAAGAAGAGAGTTAATAAAGATTCGAGCAGAACTCAACGAAATCGAGACCAGAAGAACTGTGGAACAGATCAACAAAACCAGGAGTTGGTTCTTTGAAAGAATTAATAAGATAGATAAACCATTAAACAGCCTTATTAAAAAGAAGAGAGAGAAGACTCAAATTAATAAAATCATGAATGAGAAAGGAGAGATCACTACCAACACCAAGGAAATACAAAAGATTTTAAAAACATATTATGAACAGCTATACGCCAATAAATTAGGCAATCTAGAAGAAATGGACGCATTCCTGGAAAGCCACAAACTACCAAAACTGGAACAGGGAGAAATAGAAGACCTGAACAGGCCAATAACCAGGGAAGAAATTGAAGCAGTCATCAAAAACCTCCCAAGACACAAGAGTCCAGGGACAGATGGCTTCCCAGGGGAATTTTATCAAACGTTTAAAGAAGAAACCATACCTATTCTCCTAAAGCTGTTTGGAAAGATAGAAAGAGATGGAGTACTTCCAAATTCGTTCTATGAGGCCAGCATCACCTTAATTCCAAAACCAGACAAAGACCCCACCAAAAAGGAGAATTACAGACCAATATCCCTGATGAACACGGATGCAAAAATTCTCAACAAGATACTGGCCAATAGGATCCAACAGTACATTAAAAAAATTATTCACCATGACCAAGTAGGATTTATCCCTGGGACACAAGGCTGGTTCAACACACGTAAAAAAATCAATGTGATTCATCATATCAGCAAGAGAAAAACCAAGAACCATATGATCCTTTCATTGGATGCAGAGAAAGCATTTGACAAAATACAGCATCCATTCCGGATCAAAACTCTTCAGAGTGTAGAGATAGAGAGAACATTCCTCGACATCTTAAAAGCCATCTATGAAAAGCCCACAGCAAATATCATTCTCAATGGGGAAGCACTGGGAGCCTTTCCCCTAAGATCCGGAACAAGACAGGGATGTCCACTCTCACCACTGCTGTTCAACATAGTACTGGAAGTCCTAGCCTCAGCAATCAGACAACAAAAAGACATTAAAGGCATTCAAATTGGCAAAGAAGAAGTCAAACTCTCCCTCTTCACCGATGACATGATACTCTACATAGAAAACCCTAAAGTCTCCACCCCAAGATTGCTAGAACTCATACAGCAATTCGGTAGCGTGGCAGGATACAAAATCAATGCCCAGAAGTCAGTGGCATTTCTATACACTAACAATGAGACTGAAGAAAGAGAAATTAAGGTGTCATTCCCATTTACAATTGCACCCAAAAGCATAAGATACCTAGGAATAAACCTAACCAAAGATGTAAAGGATCTATACCCTCAAAACTATAGAACACTTCTGAAAGAAATTGAGGAAGACACAAAGAAATGGAAAAATATTCCATGCTCATGGATTGGCAGAATTAATATTGTGAAAATGTCAATGTTACCAGGGCAATATAACGTTTAGTGCAATCCCTATCAAAATACCATGGACTTTCTTTTTTTTTTACCATGGACTTTCTTCAGAGAGTTAGAACAAATTATTTTAAGATTTGTGTGGAATCAGAAAAGACCCCGAATAGCCAGGGGAATTTTAAAAAAGAAAACCATATCTGGGGGCATCACAATGCCAGATTTCAGGTTGTACTACAAAGCTGTGGTCATCAAGACAGTGTGGTACCGGCACAAAAACAGACACATAGATCAGTGGAACAGAATAGAGAATCCAGAAGTGGACCCTGAACTTTATGGGCAACTAATATTCGATAAAGGAGGAAAGACTATCCATTGGAAGAAAGACAGTCTCTTCAATAAATGGTGCTGGGAATATTGGACATCCACATGCAGATGAATGAAACTAGACCACTCTCTTTCACCATACACAAAGATAAACTCAAAATGGATGAAAGATCTAAATGTGAGACAAGATTCCATCAAAATCCTAGAGAAGAACACAGGCAACACCCTTTTTGAACTCGGCCATAGTAACTTCTTGCAAGATACATCCACAAAGGCAAAAGAAACAAAAGCAAAAATGAACTATTGGGACTTCATCAAGATAAGAAGCTTTTGCACAGCAAAGGATACAGTCAACAAAACTCAAAGACAACCTACAGAATGGGAGAAGATATTTGCAAATGACATATCAGATAAAGGGCTAGTTTCCAAGATCTATAAAGAACTTATCAAACTCAACACCAAAGAAACAAACAATCCAATCATGAAATGGGCAAAAGACATGAACAGAAATCTCACAGAGGAAGACATAGACATGGCCAACATGCACATGAGAAAATGCTCTGCTTCACTTGCCATCAGGGAAATACAAATCAAAACCACAATGAGATACCACCTCACACCAGTGAGAATGGGGAAAATTAACAAGGCAGGAAACAACAAATGTTGGAGAGGATGCGGAGAAAAGGGAACCCTCTTACACTGTTGGTGGGAATGTGACCTGGTGCAGCCACTCTGGAAAACTGTGTGGAGGTTCCTCAAACAGTTAAAAATATACCTGCCCTACGACCCAGCAATTGCACAGTTGGGGATTTACCCCAAAAATGCAAATGCAATGAAACGCCGGGACACCTGCACCCCGATGTTTATAGCAGCAATGGCCACAATAGCCAAACTGTGGAAGGAGCCTCGGTGTCCAACGAAAGATGAATGGATAAAGAATATGTGGTTTATGTATACAATGGAATATTACTCAGCTAGTAGAAATGACAAATACCCACCATTTACTTCAACGTGGATGGAACTGGAGGGTATTATGCTGAGTGAAGTAAGCAAGTCGGAGAAGGACAAACATTATATGTTCTCATTCATTTGGGGAATATAAATAATAGTGAAAGGGAATATAAGGGAAGGGGGAAGAAATGTGTGGGAAACATCAGAAAGGGAGACAGAACGTAAAGACTGCTAACTCTGGGAAACGAACTAGGGGTGGTAGAAGGGGAGGAGGGCGGAGTGTGGGAGTGAATGGGTGACGGGCGTTGGGGGTTATTCTGTATGTTAGTAAATTGAACACCAATAAAAAATAAATTAAAAAAAAAGAAGAAGTTCAGGACAACAATCCACAAAAACAAGGACTGAATAGATATCGTGATGACAGTAAACTCATATCCTTCAATAGTAACTCTGAATGTGAACGGGCTTAATGACCCCATCAAAAGGCACAGGGTTTCAGACTGGATAAAAAAGCAGGACCCATCTATTTGCTGTCTAAAAGAGACTCATTTTAGACAGAAGGACACCTATAACCTGAAAATAAAAGGTTGGAGAACAATTTCCCATTCAAATGGTCTTCAAAAGAAAGCAGGGTAGCCATCCTTATATCAGATAAACTAAAATTTACCCCGAAGACTGCAGTGAGAGATGAAGAGGGACACTATCTGAAACTTACAGGGTCTATCCAACAAGAGGACTTAACGATCCTCAATATTTATGCCCCGAATGTGGGAGCTGCCAAATATTTAAACCAATTAATAACCAAAGTGAAGAAATACTTAGATAATAATACACTTATACTTGGTGACTTCAATCTAGCTCTTTCTACCCTCGATAGGTCTTCTAAGCACAACATCTCCAAAGAAACGAGAGCTTTAAATCATACACTGGACCAGATGGATTTCACAGATATCTACAGAACTTTACATCCAAACTCAACTGAATACACATTCTTCTCAAGTGCACATGGAACTTTCTCCAGAATAGACCACATACTGGGTCACAAGTCAGGTCTGAACCGAAACCAAAAGATTGGGATTGTCCCCTGCATATTCTCAGACCATAATGCCTTGAAATTAGAACTAAATCACAACAAGAAGTTTGGAAGGACCTCAAACACGTGGAGGTTAAGGACCATCCTGCAAAAGATGAAAGGGTCAACTAGAAAATTAAGGAAGAATTAAAAAGATTCAAGGAAACTAATGACAATGAAGAAACAACCATTCAAAATCTTTGGGATGCAGCAAAAGCAGTCCTGAGGGGGAAATACATCGCAATACAAGCATCCATTCAAAAACTGGAAAGAACTCAAATACAAAAGCTAACTTTACACATAAAGGAGCTATAGAAATAACAGCAGGGATCCCTGGGTGGCGCAGCGGTTTGGCGCCTGCCTTTGGCCCAGGGCGCGATCCTGGAGACCCGGGATCGAATCCCACGTCAGGCTCCTGGTGCATGGAGCCTGCTTCTCCCTCTGCCTGTGTGTCTGCCTCTCTCTCTCTCTCTGTAACTATCATAAATAAATAAAAAAATTTTAAAAAAAAAAGAAATAACAGCAGATGGACCCCACATGCAGCAGAAGAAAATAATTAATTAATATTCGAGCACAACTCAATAAAATCGAGACCAGAAGAACTGTGGAACAGACCAATAGAACCAGGAGTTGGTCCTTGAAAGAATTAAAAAGATAGATAAACCATTAGCCAACCTTATTAAAAAGAAGAGAGAGGAGAGTCAAATTAATAAAATCATGAATGAGAAAGAAGAGATCACTACCAACACCAAGGAAATACAAACGATTTTTAAAACGTATTATGAACAGCTATACGCCAATAAATTAGGCAATCTAGAAGAAATGGACGCATTCTTGGAAAGCCACAAACTACCAAAACTGGAACAGGAAGAAATAGAAACCCTGAACAGGCCAATAACCAGGGAGGAAATTGAAGCAGTCATCAAAAACCTCCCAAGACACAAGAGTCCAGGGACAGATGGCTTCCCAGGAGAATTCTATCAAACGTTTAAAGAAGAAATCATACGTATTCTACTAAAGCTGTTTGGAAAGATAGAAAGAGACGGAGTACTTCCAAATTCGTTCCATGAGGCCAGCATCGCGTTAATCCCAAAACCAGACAAAGACCCCACCAAAAAGGAGAATTACAGACAAATATCCCTGATGAGCATAGATGCAAAAATTCTCAACAACATACTAGACAATATGATCCAACAGCACATTAAGAAAATTATTCACCACAAACAAGTAGGATTTATTCCCGGGACACAAGGCTGGTTCAACAATCGTAAAACAATCAACATGATAGATCATATCAACAAGAAAAAACAAAAAAACATGATCCTCTCATTAGATGCAGAGAAAGCATTTGACAAAATACAGCATCCATTCCGGATCAAAACCCTTCAGAATGTAGGGATAGAGGGAACTCTCCTCGACATCTGAAAAGCCATCTACGAAAAGCCCACAGCAAATATCATTCTCATGGGGAAGCACTGGGAGCCTTTCCCCTAAAATCAGGAACAAGACAGGGATGTCCACTCTCACCACTGCTATTCAACATAGTATTGAAAGTCCTAGCCTCAGCAATCAGACAACAAAAAGACATTAAAGGCATTCAAATTGGCAAAAAGAAGTCAAACTCTCTCTCTTCACCGATGACATGATACTCTACATAGAAAACCCAAAAGCCTCCACCCCAAGATTGTTAGAACTCATACAGCAATTTGATAGCGTGGCAGGATACAAAATCAATGCCAAAAATCAATGGAATTTCTATACACTAACAATGAGACTGAAAAAAGACAAATTAAGGAGTCAATCCCATTTACAATTGCACCCAAAAATATAAGATACCTAGGAATAAACCTCACCAAAGAGGTAAAGGATCTATACCCTAAAAACTATAGAACACTTCTGAAAGAAATTGAGGAAGACACAAAGAGATGGAAAAATATTCCATACTCATGGATTGGCTCATGGATTGGCAGAATTAATATTGTGAAAATGTCAATGTTACCCAGGGCAATATACACGTTTAATGCAATCCCTATCAAAATACCATGGACTTTCTTCAGAGAGTTAGAACAAATTATTTTAAGATTTGTGTGGAATCAGAAAAGACCGTGAATAGCCAGGGGAATTTTAAAAAAGAAAACCATATCTGGTTTTCACAATGCCAGATTTCAGGTTGTACTACAAACCTGTGGTCATCAAGACAGTGTGGTACTGGCACAAAAACAGACACATAGATCAATGGAACAGAATACAGAACTCAGAAGTGGACCCGCAACTTTATGGCCAACTAATATTCGATAAAGGAGGAAAGACTATCCATTGGAAGAAAGACAGTCTCTTCAATAAATGGTGCTGGGAAAATTGGACATCCAAATGCAGAAGAATGAAAGTAGACCACTCTCTTTCACCATACACAAAGATAAACTCAAAATGGATGAAAGATCTAAATGTGAGACAAGGTTACATCAAAATCCTAGAGGAGAATACAGGCAACACCCTTTTTGAACTCGGCCTCAGTAACTTCTTGCAAGATATATCTACGAAGGCAAAAGAAACAAAAGCAAAAATGAACTATTGGGACTTCATCAAGATAAGAAACTTTGCACAGCAAAGGATACAGTCAACAAAACAAAAAGTCAACCTACAGAATGGGAGAAGATATTTGCAAATGATGTATGAGATAAAAGGCTAGTTTCCAAGATCTATAAAGAACTTCTTGAACTCAACACCAAAGAAACAAACAATCCAATCATGAAATGGGCAAAAGACATGAAGAGAACTCTCACGGAGGAAGACATAGACATGACCAACATGCACATGAGTAAATGCTCTTCATCACTTGCCATCAGAGAAATACAAATCAAAACCACAATGAGATACCACCTCACACCAGTGAGAATGGGAAAGATTAACAAGGCAGGAAACAACAAATGTTGGAGAGGATGTGGAGAAAAGGGAACCCTCTTACACTGTTGCTGGGAATGTGAACTGGTGCAGCCACTCTGGAAAACTGTGAGGAGGTTCCTCAAAGAGTTAAAAATAGACCTGCCCTACGACCCAGCAATTGCACTGTTGGTAATTTACCCCAAAAATTCAGATGCAATGAAACGCTGGGACACCTGCACCCCAATGTTTATAGCAGCAATGGCCACAATAGCCAAATTGTGGAAGGAGCTTCGGTGTCCATCAAAAGATGAATGGATAAAGAAGATGTGGTTTATGTATACAATGGAATATTACTCAGCCATTAGAAATGACAAATACCCACCATTTGCTTCAAAGTGGATGGAACTGGAGGGTATTATGCTGAGTGAAGTAAGTCAATCGGAGAAGGACAAACATTATATGTTCTCATTCATTTGGGAAATATAAATAATAGTGAAAGGGAATTCAGGGGAAGGGAGAAGAAATGTGTGGGAAATATCAGAAAGGGAGACAGAAGATAAAGACTCCTAACCATGGGAAAAGAACTGGGGGTGGTGGAAGGGGTGGAGGGCGGGGGGTGGGGGTGAGTGGGTGACGGGCACCTAGGGGGACACTTGACGGGATGAACACTGGGTGTTATTCTGTATGTTGGAAAATTGTACACCAATAAACATTATTTTATTAAAAACAAAGTTAAAACCTGAAGCCCTTCTGTCAAGTCAGGACCCTCACAGGGGGTCATTCCCACCATGAGTATTCAACATGTTATATGGAAGGAATAAACTGTGCCACCCCATATATCACCTGGTTTCCTGGATTATTGTGAATAAAATCACACGAGAATCCTCCAGTGTTTAGAGACTGTGAACATCCTGTGTCACCCTAATGGAAGGAAATCTCCAATGGGAAAATTTCGTTCTACATACTGGGAGGGGTGAACCATCCTCTTCACTAGAACCATCTGTGGGACCCAGAAGGCTGTGGATTCCTCACTAATTCAATGACCCAAACCCAATTTCCCAGCCCTATATCTCAACAAAACCAATGTCCCGTTGTGTAAGAAGCACAAGGGCTGCCTACTTTGGTCATTGTATTTTGTGTTCAAGGGAGCGCATGCACATGCAACATGAAATACATCTCCACGTAGGTCTGTCATACATGAAATACATCTCCACTTAGGTTTGTCATACATCTACACCATAATTAGTCCAGACAAATAATCATATAGAAGAGAAGGAAACCCTTACTGGGGCAATGACTGGAATTCCAATCCAGAAAATGTTGAAACAAAGAACAAAAGATAATTGAATCAATAGAATCAGAAAAAAACCTTTGTATCCATATGATATGATCTGTTGCAAGGTCAAACCCAACAAGCTACAAAACCAAATCCTTAAAGAACAATTTCAGGAAATCTATAGGATGCAAAATAAACATGCTAAATATATCTAGGTTTCCACACACTAACAAAAAAATATTTATATTTTAAAGGTTTTATTTAAATATTAGTGAAAGACACACAGAGGCAGAGACACAGGCAGAGAGAGAAGCAAGCTCCATGCAGGGAGGCCAATGTGGAACTGGATCTCTGGACTCCAGGATCACTCCCAGAGAAGAAGGCAGACCTCAACCACTGAGCCACCCCAGCATCCCTAACAATAAAGTATTTAAAAGGTAATTAATAAACCTTATTACATTGACACCGGTGTTAAGAATATATGTAGGATTAAGTATTCTGAAGAAGGTAAAATACTGTACACTAAAAGAACCTATATTGATGACAGATTTTTAAAAACTCAAAAAGAAATGCAAAGGTAATTTTTTCATAGATTTGAACACTTCATAATGTCAGAAGTCATTACACACAGTGGTCTAGAGATGTAAAGCAATCCTTGTTAATAGTTGTGAAGAATCAAATCTAGGTCTGGTGCTGGTTTTATACTCAAAGGACATCCAAATAGGACCATCCCTTCACTGACTAAACCAGCGGAACATGACCCTGCAGCTGGGAGAGTAGCCCCAGCCCCAGGATCCACAGGTGACCCCTGGTCACGTGGTAGGTTATCCATCTTTAATTTCAAGAGGAACAAAAAAATGATTTTCCAGGGCTTCTGTTTCATTTTTCATTCCTACTTGCAGGGTTGACGCCCAGGTGTCCTATATGCTCCACAGGATGGTCTGGTCAGTGTTTCTTTCACACCTGAGCCCTTGTGGTGAGTGTATAAGGCATCTCATTGTGGTTGATGTGAATTTCCCTGACAGACCCCAGTGGGAGGTGCTCTCCCCTGGGCTTACTTCATGTGTCGGTACCCTCCTGTGTAACATGTCCACACAAGGCTCTGCCTGTTTTATACATGAATGTTGGCTTATCCTGTCAAGTTCCCCCCTCACTGATTTTATATTTGGTTTTATATATACTAATAGTGAGTCTTTATTTCAATGGTCCTGTTTTCCTTTGAATATTCTTTTATTTTTTTAAGTTTTCATTTGTTTTATTTGTTAATGAGAGACATACACACAGAGAGAGCCAGAGACATTCGCAGAGGGAGAAGCAGGCTAAATGCAGGAATCCCGAGGTAGGTCTCGACCCCTATAGTCTGGGATTATGCCCTGAGCCAAAGGTAGGCGCACAACTACTAAGTCACCCAAGTATCTCAGGATTCTTTTCCTTTTACTGATTTTATTTATTTATTCATGGGAGATGCAAAGATGCTGCGACAAAGAGGGAGAAGCAGGCTCCTTTCAGGAGTCTGATATGAGACACTATCACCAGATTGGGAACAGGACCTGAGTTGAAGGCATGCGCTCAACTGCTGAGCCACCCAGGCATCCCAGTACTTTTGTATTCTTATAGTAAATGCCCAGTAGTGCAGTTGCTGGATCATAGGGTAGGTTTACTATTACCTATCTGATGTCGCAACATATGTTTTCCCAGAGCGGCTGCACACTTGCCCACCCACGTCTCCTGACCAGAGATTTCTACAGGGCCTCAGTTCTAGTGGAGGTGGTATCAGGGCTCATTTAAAAAGCAGAGCAAAGCACACCCAGTTAAAACTCACCACATTCTGGCCACGGACCACATACAGCCCACTGAAGGCAAGGAATGCCTGTGTAGACTCCTGGCCTGAAGGAAATAGCAGCCAAAACAGGACAGCACAGTGGCCGCAGCCCACACCACAGACACTCTCTGAAGACCCAGAACCAGCATCCTATGTGACGTCTTTGTCATAAAGCTGTTATTCTGGAGCAGAAGCTAGAACGGGTATTTGTACACACAGAGGAAGATACAGACCTAGAGAAAATGTCAAGGTTAAGGAATTCAATTCCACTTTTCTGCTCTGATCCACCTCAATTTTGTTTCTCATGTCAGTCCCTTTGACCCTGCCAAATGAGACAGGACTTCTCTTCTGCCTCCAGACCCAGCAGCTTCCATCCCTGAGGGCATCACATGCATAAGGGGGACTTCCAGCTGCCCACACCATCCAACGTGCTACTACAGCAATGGCATGAAGACACAGAGTTGTGATAATAATATTCCCGCAATCCTTGTCCTCGTGAAGGATGTCCAACCTCTTGCCCGAAGCCCGTGTCACATGTTGAGAGGTGCTTTCCTCTCTATGTCACTCACTAGGGAGAATATGTGCATGGACCACATATGTCACCATTACTTACTGCAAAACAAAAATTGTACAACATACATTCAAACACAAAATGAATCCACAGGACTGAGCTAAGAGATGGGAGGGAAATAAATTTAGGTGATTTTGACATAAAATTCCAGAGTCCCCTCTTGATCTTCAGCATATAAAGCAGAGGGATTTCCACACATGGTCTTTGCTATAACAGCATTGGGAGGGAGGAGATCTTAACTCCTGGATCAGGAGTCTCTGAGATTCTCATTCCTGGAACATGATAGATAGTTCTTGACTCATTGTGATCAACCATGAAATCACTCAGAGGTCTGAGAGAACAAAAACTGCAAGTCTACAGGTGGAAAATCAACCTCCTTTTGAACGTAAGAGGTGTGGATGTTGTCATGGGGAGATATAGCTGTGGCGAAGAGGGCAAGAAGGAGGCTGATCCAGAATATTCTGTAAAGTATCATGAGCAGCAGACAGGAAAATCTGAAATGTAGATGTCTGCTTCCATGGGGCATGTGCTGGCTTAAAGCTCCTCAGGTGGTAAAGAGGGAGGAATCCCAGGATACTAATGGTTCTCAAAACCCCAGCATTGTAGGAAGAATGTGTGGCACCAACACGATGCAAGCTACTAAGCACAGGAGCATGGAAGGTGGCTGAGGACAGTGAGTCCAGGTGTCCATTTCCTACTCTGTTTTGTCATAACCTGAGTCTTTTCGTGGTACCAGGCTGTAAAGGACAAATCAGAGGAGAGACCCTGTTTTAGTGTGTCTGGGTGATGTCACCGCAACCCCAGGGTGGGTGGATTAAAAAGGCAACACTCATTATCCCTGCTCTGGAGTCTGGGATGTCTGAGGTCCAGGTGCAGGCAGATGTGGTGTCTGGAGAGCACCCACGTCCTAGCCGGTACTTTCCATTTTACCTCACATGGGGCCTGGAGGCAAAGAGCTTCCCAAGGCCTGGCATTTAAGTCTCGTGATCCCTTCATGAGGATGGATCTCCTGACCTAAGTGCTGCCCTCAGGCCCCACTTCCCGTCCCATCACACGGATGTTATTTTTCAACATGGGGATGGTAGAGGTCACACACAGTGAGCTGATATCAGCATTGATGCAGGGGGGACACTGACTCCACACAAGCCCCTCCTCAAGCGGTATCCCATCTTCACCAAGACCCACAACACAAACCCTGAGCCTGTGTCCTTCCCTGGTTCCATCCAAGCATTTATGACTTGCTAAGAGGTTGTGCTGCTGTCAACAGACACGATTGTGAAGGTGATAAAGTTTAATACTTTTGTCTGTGTATGTGTGTGTGTGTGTTTATGACCCTGAGACAGCACAAATACACAACATCCTGCTGGGCACACCTGTTCCTTCTCAGGTTGTTACTAACATCACTGCAGAGAGGCTTGTTCAAGACAGTTACCACAACAGGGATCTGTCTTCTCTTGTTTAGATGGTTGATGCTTCTGTGGCCTCTTATCCTGCATGCACTTTATGCTGCTTCCACCAAGCTTGTTCCTTGAGGTGAGTGGACCTGCGACGCACAAGTGCAGATGTGGCTCCAGTAAATGCTTAGTTCATGTAACTGGAGAGATTGCATTTTTTTTTGCATGTAGGGATAGTAATCAACAAGTGTCAGCAACTTTGTCCTTTGTACATGTTATAAGTGTTTTTCATATAAAAATAATATTTCTAATTCAGAGTCTCAATAGATAAGACCAGGATAATGTGACCATATGACTCCTTGGGGAATACTGCTCAAAGGAGAGGAAGCCCAGACCCTGACATGAAACCAGCCCGTAACCTCCATCTGCACCTGCTTCTGACCCTTCAAGTGATAACTAGTCAGGAGTGTGCACCTCCTAGTCGTCCCAATCCCCTTCTACAGGGAGGTGTGTATCTGAGCTCAAACTGAGGTCCCCTCACGGTGTGTGCACAGTAATACACAGCCGTGTCCTCAGCTCTCAGGCTGTTCATCTGCAGATACAGCGTGTTCTTGGCATTGTCTCTGGAGATGGTGAATCGGCCCCTCACAACATCTGCGTGGTATGTGGTACTTTCATCTTTATTAATTACTGAGACCCAGTGCAGCCCTTTCCCTGGAGCTTGGCGGACCCAGCTTATCCAGTAACTACTGAAAGTGAATCCAGAGGCTACACAGGAGAGTCTCAGTGACCCCCCCAGGCTTCACCAGCTCTCCCCCAGATTCCACCAGTGGCACCTCACCCTGGACACCTGCAGACACAAGACATTTGGTCAGGAAATGGTCCCACATCCCCTGTTTCTCTCACTCACTTCCACTCACAGACTCAAGGTCCCATGTTCTCCATGAATTACCTTTTAAAATAGCAACAAGGGAAACCCGATGGAGTGCAGACTCCATGGTGAGTTGTGTGTGTTCTGTCCTGATCCCTGAATGGGGTCCCCTGGGGATGCTGGGGTCTGGGCTCCTCTCCCAGCTGCAGGTTCGGGGATGGGCTGGTTTAATCAGTGGAGGGAGGGCCCTATTTGCATGTCCTCTGAGTATATAGTTAGCTCCAGACTTAGATTAGATTCTTTACAAGTTTCATAAACATGATTGCATTACATTTGAGGTCAAAATTCTGTAATGTCATGTAACGATATGAAGTGGACAGAATTAGCTTTGCATCTCTCAATGTCTTATTAAAACCCATTCACCAATTTAGGTAATTTTTGATATATACCATGTTACCACCTATGGATATTTAATACTAATTATTTTATTTTTTTGCCAGTGTGAAAGGAATATTTTGTTAATTTTCTTTTCTTTTTTCTTTTTTATTATAAATTTATTTTTTATTGGTGTTCAATGTGCCAACATATAGAATAAACCCAGTGCTCATCCCGTCAAGTGCCGACCTCAGTGCCTGTCACCCAGTCACCCCCACCCCCCACCCACCTCCCCTTCCACCACCCCTAGTTTGTTTCCCAGAGTTTGGAGACTTTCATGTTCTGTCTCCCTTTCTGATTCTTTTAGATAATTTGTTGTTAGTGTGTGGAAACATAGCTTTATTTCACATGTTAATTTTTTACCCTGAAGGTTCCCTGAAATAATGAATTTTAAAAGTTTGTGGAGTTTAAAGTTTGCCTCTCTAACAGATCATGTCATGTGGAAAATTTTTTTGCCCTGTCTATGGATTTAAATATAATTTATTTTATTATTGCCGAATTTATTGGTTTGATCTTCCAGTCATTGGAAGAGAAAGATTTTCCTTCATTTCTTCTAGGTTCTTTCGTCTAATTACTCGGTAGACAGAAAACTGATCTAAGGTGAAATGTATTTCATTTTGCAAGTGCATGAGGTCCCTAGAATACAACACCCAGACAGTGACCAAATTATGTAGCCCTTGTGTCACTTCGACAACAAAACTTTAGGTTTGTGTAGATATAAAGTCAGGATATTGGCTTGAGTCAGTGAATTAGTGAGGGACTGACAAGGATTGTTTACCTTCCGGGTCCTAAGGTTTTATTCTGGTGCTAAGGATGATTCTGCCCTCCAGTATAGGCATGGGAAAATGCCCATGTAGATTTATTTCTTGCCATCAAGGAGACATAGGAGGCTCAGCCTGTCTCTCCACTGGTTGATTCCCAAGTGACTTTAGTTCACAACAACCCAGGGGACCAGCTGATATATTTGGGGTGTCACAGTTTCTTCTCCTTCATGGTACCAAGATGAATACTCATGGTAGGAATAAGCATCCTTGTGTGGCTCTTGACTTGACAGGAAGGCTTCAGCATTTCACTGTTGAATATGGTGTTGGATGTGGGTTTTTCCATAAATTACCAGTATTTCATGGAGGCAATTTCTTATGTTCCTTGACAGTTAAGATTTTTTGAAGATAAACGTGTGTTGGAATTTGTCAAATCATTTTAGGCATCAAAGGAAATTATCATGTAATCTAATCTTTCACTCTATTAATACAGGGGGTCCCATTTATGGTTTTGGCATGTTGAAGGTTCCTTGCATCCCAGAGATGATTTCCTCCAGGTCATCCCGTATTATCCATTCCATGTGCTGTTGGATTTGAATGCTAGGATTTTTGCATTTATGTTCATCTGAAAAATTGGCCTGTAGTTTCCTTTCTCATAGAGTCCTTGCCTGACTTTAGTGTCAGGGTCATGCTGGCCTCCTACCATATTTGGGCATGTTCCTTACTCATTAGATTTGGAAGAGATCAAGATGTTTCAGCATTAATTCTTCTTTAAATACTTGGTAAAGTTAATAGATCAAGCCATTTGATCTTAGACTTTTTTTTCCTTCGTTCTGTTATTTTGGTTTCTTGTCTTTTTTGAGTCAGACGTTTTTTGATTATGGGTTCACTCTTCTTATTTGTTGTATTTTATTCATTTTTTATTTTTTCATGAAACCATCTTAGATGATGGTGATTCTAGATGTTTTGCAATTTGCCTTAGTTATTCAAATTTTGCTCTATAATCATCCTAATATTTTATTCATGGTTCTTTTCATGATTTCGGTGTCAGTAGTATCTTGTATTTTACTTTGATAGGTTTTATTACAGGCTTATCGGTTTTCCTAGACTACCTAAGGTTGGAGAACCATTTACCATTCGAATGGTCCTCAAAAGAAAGCAGGGGTAGCCATCCTTATATCAGATAAACTAAAATTTACCCCAAAGACTGTAGTGAGAGATGAACAGGGACACTATATCATACTTCAAGGATCTATTCAACAAGAGGACTTAACAATCCTCAATATATATGCTCCGAATGTGGGAGCTGCCAAATATATAAATCAATTATTAACCAAAGTGAAGAAATACTTAGATAATAATACACTTATACTTGGTGACTTCAATCTAGCTCTTTCTATACTCGATAGGTCTTCTAAGCACAACATCTCCAAAGAAACGAGAGCTTTAAATGATACACTGGACCAGATGGATTTCACAGATATCTACAGAACTTTACATCCAAACTCAACTGAATACACATTCTTCTCAAGCGCACATGGAACTTTCTCCAGAATAGACCACATATTGGGACACAAATCGGGTCTGAACCGATACCAAAAGATTGGGATTGTCCCCTGCATATTCTCAGACCATAATGCCTTGAAATTAGAACTAAATCACAACAAGAAGTTTGGAAGGACCTCAAACACATGGAGGTTAAGGACCATCCTGCTAAAAGATAAAAGGGTCAACCAGGAAATTAAGGAAGAATTAAAAAGATTCATGGAAACTAATGAGAATGAAGATACAACCGTTCAAAATCTTTGGGATGCAGCAAAAGCAGTCCTAAGGGGGAAATACATCGCAATACAAGCATCCATTCAAAAACTGGAAAGAACTCAAATACAAAAGCTAACCTTACACATAAAGGAGCTAGAGAAAAAACAGCAAATAGATCCTACACCCAAGAGAAGAAGGGAGTTAATAAAGATTCGAGCAGAACTCAACGAAATCGAGACCAGGAGAACTGTGGAACAGATCAACAGAACCAGGAGTTGGTTCTTTGAAAGAATTAATAAGATAGATAAACCATTAGCCAGCCTTATTAAAAAGAAGAGAGAGAAGACTCAAATTAATAAAATCATGAATGAGAAAGGAGAGATCACTACCAACACCAAGGAAATACAAACGATTTTAAAAACATATTATGAACAGCTCTACGCCAATAAATTAGGCAATCTAGAAGAAATGGACGCATTCCTGGAAAGCCACAAACTACCAAAACTGGAACAGGAAGAAATAGAAAACCTGAACAGGCCAATAACCAGGGAGGAAATTGAAGCAGTCATCAAAAACCTCCCAAGACACAAGAGTCCAGGGCCAGATGGCTTCCCAGGAGAATTTTATCAAACGTTTAAAGAAGAAATCATACCTATTCTCCTAAAGCTGTTTGGAAAGATAGAAAGAGATGGAGTACTTCCAAATTCGTTCTATGAAGCCAGCATCACCTTAATTCCAAAGCCAGACAAAGACCCCGCCAAAAAGGAGAATTACAGACCAATATCCCTGATGAACATGGATGCAAAAATTCTCAACAAGATACTGGCCAATAGGATCCAACAGTACATTAAGAAAATTATTCACCATGACCAAGTAGGATTTATCCCTGGGACACAAGGCTGGTTCAACACCCGTAAAACAATCAATGTGATTCATCATATCAGCAAGAGAAAACCCAAGAACCATATGATCCTCTCATTGGATGCAGAGAAAGCATTTGACAAAATACAGCATCCATTCCTGATCAAAACTCTTCAAAGTGTAGGGATAGAGGGAACATTCCTCGACATCTTAAAAGCCATCTATGAAAAGCCCACAGCAAATATCATTCTCAATGGGGAAGCACTGGGAGCCTTTCCCCTAAGATCAGGAACAAGACAGGGATGTCCACTCTCACCACTGCTATTCAACATAGTACTGGAAGTCCTAGCCTCAGCAATCAGACAACAAAAAGACATTAAAGGCATTCAAATTGGCAAAGAAGAAGTCAAACTCTCTCTCTTCGCCGATGACATGATACTCTACATAGAAAACCCAAAAGTCTCCACCCCAAGATTGCTAGAACTCATACAGCAATTCGGTAGCGTGGCAGGATACAAAATCAATGCCCAGAAGTCAGTGGCATTTCTATACACTAACAATGAGACAGAAGAAAGAGAAATTAAGGAGTCAATCCCATTTACAATTGCACCCAAAAGCATAAGATACCTAGGAATAAACCTCACCAAAGATGTAAAGGATCTATACCCTCAAAACTATAGAACACTTCTGAAAGAAATTGAGGAAGACACAAAGAGATGGAAAAATATTCCATGCTCATGGATTGGCAGAATTAATATTGTGAAAATGTCAATGTTACCCAGGGCAATATACACGTTTAATGCAATCCCTATCAAAATACCATGGACTTTCTTCAGAGAATTAGAACAAATTATTTTAAGATTTGTGTGGAATCAGAAAAGACCCCGAATAGCCAGGGGAATTTTAAAAAAGAAAACCATATCTGGGGGCATCACAATGCCAGATTTCAGGTTGTACTACAAAGCTGTGGTCATCAAGACAGTGTGGTACTGGCACAAAAACAGACACATAGATCAGTGGAACAGAATAGAGAATCCAGAAGTGGACCCTGAACTTTATGGGCAACTAATATTTGATAAAGGAGGAAAGACTATCCATTGGAAGAAAGACAGTCTCTTCAATAAATGGTGCTGGGAAAATTGGACATCCACATGCAGAAGAATGAAACTAGACCACTCCCTTTCACCATACACAAAGATAAACTCAAAATGGATGAAAGATCTAAATGTGAGACAAGATTCCATCAAAATCCTAGAGAAGAACACAGGCAACACCCTTTTTGAACTCGGCCATAGTAACTTCTTGCAAGATACATCCACAAAGGCAAAAGAAACAAAAGCAAAAATGAACTATTGGGACTTCATCAAGATAAGAAGCTTTTGCACAGCAAAGGATACAGTCAACAAAACTCAAAGACAACCTACAGAATGGGAGAAGATATTTGCAAATGACATATCAGATAAAGGGCTAGTTTCCAAGATCTATAAAGAACTTATTAAACTCAACACCAAAGAAACAAACAATCCAATCATGAAATGGGCAAAAGACATGAACAGAAATCTCACAGAGGAAGACATAGACATGGCCAACATGCATATGAGAAAATGCTCTGCATCACTTGCCATCAGGGAAATACAAATCAAAACTACAATGAGATACCACCTCACACCAGTGAGAATGGGGAAAATTAACAAGGCAGGAAACAACAAATGTTGGAGAGGATGCGGAGAAAAGGGAACCCTCCTACACTGTTGGTGGGAATGTGAACTGGTGCAGCCACTCTGGAAAACTGTGTGGAGGTTCCTCAAACAGTTAAAAATATACCTGCCCTACGACCCAGCAATTGCACTGTTGGGGATTTACCCCAAAGATACAAATGCAATGAAACGCCGGGACACCTGCACCCCGATGTTTCTAGCAGCAATGGCCACGATAGCCAAACTGTGGAAGGAGCCTCGGTGTCCAACGAAAGATGAATGGATAAAGAAGATGTGGTTTATGTATACAATGGAATATTACTCAGCTATTAGAAATGACAAATACCCACCATTTGCTTCAACGTGGATGGAACTGGAGGGTATTATGCTGAGTGAAGTAAGTCAGTCGGAGAAGGACAAACATTATATGTTCTCATTCATTTGGGGAATATAAATAATAGTGAAAGGGAAAATAAGGGAAGGGAGAAGAAATGTGTGGGAAATATCAGAAAGGGAGACAGAACGTAAAGACTGCTAACTCTGGGAAACGAACTAGGGGTGGTAGAAGGGGAGGAGGGCGGGGGTTGGGAGTGAATGGGTGACGGGCACTGGGTGTTATTCTGTATGTTAGTAAATTGAACACCAATAATAAAAAAAAAAAAAAAAAAGAAAACCCAAAAGTCTCCACCCCAAGATTGCTAGAACTCATACAGCAATTCGGTAGCGTGGCAGGATACAAAATCAATGCCCAGAAGTCAGTGGCATTTCTATACACTAACAATGAGACTGAAGAAAGAGAAATTAAGGAGTCAATCCCATTTACAATTGCACCCAAAAGCATAAGATACCTAGGAATAAACCTAACCAAAGATGTAAAGGATCTATACCCTGAAAACTATAAATTTTAAATTTTACTTATCTTTCCCATATAAATAATTCAAACTCCTGTCTTTGTTTTATTTGTTTAGTACCTTTATTTTCTGTTATAATACTTTTAAAGTTAATTAAATTAATCAAAGCACCATTTTTTCCATAACAGAAAATATATATATATATATATATTCATACAGAAACACAAATCACATGATAGTAATCATACAATTATGGGAAGGAAGACCAATCTTCAGGCATGACATTTTGCTCTATATAAATATACTATGGAGCAGAATTAGTACATCATTGTGTGGCTGGCCTAACATCAAATTTGTAGACAGTGAAGCACATGATGGAGATCTGAAGTAAATTTGTGCATATACAGTTAGCACGTCTTCCACAGGTTATCTGAGAGTACACAATGGAGAAAGGGCTGTCACTATGACAAATGGTGTTGGACCGCCACATGGAAAATAATAAACTTGGTCCTTATTTTACATCATCCAGATAGATGGACAAAAATCTATCTAAATCTAAATCTAAAATGGAAATGGAAAAATGGATTAAAGGTCGGGATCCATGGGTGGCTCAGAGGTTTGGCGCCTACCTTCAGCCCAGGGCATGATCCTGGAATCCCAGGATCGAGTCCCATATCAGGCTCCCGGTATGGAGCCTGCTTCTCCCTCTGCCTGTGTCTCTGCCAATCTCTGTCTCTCTCTGTCTCTCTCTGTATGTGTTTGTGTGGCTCTCATGAATACATAAATAAACTCTTTAAAAGTGGATTAAAGCTTTAAATAGAAGCCCCAACACTAAAAGATGTAGATGGAAAAATAAAAAGGGGAAAACATCATGACATGTGCTTGGCTCTGATTTCCATGTTATAAAAGCAACATCAGAGGCAAAAAAGCAAGGAGACGAGTAGGGCTATATTGAAGGCAAAACTGTTAGGATGAATAATAACAGAGCAAGAAGGTAGATTATGAATTGGGAGTCGGTGTGTTCAACTCTATACTGAAAAGGGGTTAGTATCCAAAATACAAAAGGGACTATTAACCACAATAGAAAATGTGTCATCGAAAATAATAAGAGTAAAGACCTTCAGATGGACTTCTATATTATTTATTAGGGGTCTTTCTCTTTTTCTGGGATAAATCTAGGTAGAGGATTCTCTTTTTCTGTATACTTTTTAGTGGGGTTTGATTTACAAATATATAGTATAACTCCCAGTGCTTATTTTGTCAAGTGTCCCCCTCAGTGCCCATGACCCAGTCACCTCCAACCCCATGCCCACCTCCCCTTCCATCGCCTCTAGTCCGTTTCCCAGAGTTAGAAGTATTTCATGTTCCGGATCCCTTTCTGATATTTCCCACTCTTTTTATCTTTCCCCTTTATTCCCTTTCAATATTTTTTATATTCCCCAAATGAATAAGACCATATAATGTTTGTCCTTCTCCAATTGACTTATTTCACTCAGCATAATACACTCCAGATCCATCAACGTGGAAGCAAATGGTGGGGATTTGTCGTTTCTAATGGCTGAGTAATATTCCATTGTATACAGAAGCCACAGCTTCTTTATCCATTCACCTTTTAATGGACACCAAGACTCCTTCCACAGCTTAGCTATTGTGGACACTACTGCTATAAACATCAGGGTGCAGGTATCCCAGCATTTTGCTGCACCTGTATATTTGGTGTAAATCCCCAGCAGTGCAATTGCTGGGTTGTAGGGCAGATCTATTTTTAACTCTTTGAGGAACCTCCACACAGTTTTCCAGAATGGCTGCACCAGTTCACATTCCCACCAATAGTGCAGGAGGGTTCCCCTTTCTCCACATCCTCTCCACCATTTGTAGTTTCCTGCCTTATTGAATTTCCCCTTTCTCGCTGCTGTGAGGTGGGATCCCATGGTGGTTTTGGTTTGTATTTCCCAGATGGCAGCTAATGCGGAGCATTTCCTCATGTACTTGTTGTCCATGTCTATGTCTTCCTCTGTGAGATTTCTGTTCATGTATTTTGACCATTTCATGATTGGATTGTTTGTTTCTTGCTATTGAGTTTAATAAGTTCTTTATAGAACTTGGAAACTATCCCTTTATCTGATACTTCATTTGAAAATATTGTCTCCCATTGTGTAGGTTGTCTTTTAGTTTTGTTGACTGTATTCTTTATTGTGCAAAAGCTTCTTATCTTGATGAAGTCCCAATAGTTCATTTTTGCTTTTGTTTCTTTTGCCTTCGTGGATGTATCTTGCAAGTAGTTACTGTGGCCGAGTTCAAAAAGGGTGTTGCCTGTGTTCTCCTCTAGGATTTTGATGGAACTTTGTCTCACATTTAGTTATTTGATCCATTTTGAGCTTATCTTTGTGTATGGTGCATGAAAATGGTCGTTTCATTCTTCTTCATGTGGATGTCCAATTTTCTCAGCACCATTTATTGAAGAGACTGTCTTTTTTCCAGTGGGCAGTCTTTCCTCCTTTGTCGAATATTAGTTGATGATTAAGTTGAGGGTCCACTTCTGGATTCTGTTCCACTGATCTATGTGTCTGTTTTTGTGCCAGTACCACAGTGTCTTGATGACCACAGCTTTGTAGTACAACCTGAAACCTGGCATTGTGATGATCCCATCGTTTTCTATTTTATTTTTTTTTAATTTTTTTTATTTTTTATTGGTGTTCAATTTACTAACATACAGAATAACCCCCAGTGCCCGTCACCCATTCACTCCCACCCCCCGCCCTCCTCCCCTTCCAACACCCCTAGTTCGTTTCCCAGAATTAGCAGTCTTTACGTTCTGTTTCCCTTTCTGATATTTCCCACACATTTCTTCCCCCTTCCCTTATATTCCCTTTCACTATTATTTATATTCCCCAAATGAATGAGAACATATAATGTTTGTCCTTCTCCGACTGGCTTACTTCACTCAGCATAATACCCTCCAGTTCCATCCACGTTGAAGCAAATGGTGGGTATTTGTCATTTCTAATAGCTGAGTAATATTCCATTGTATACATAAACCACATCTTCTTTACCCATTCATCTTTCGTTGGACACCGAGGCTCCTTCCACAGTTTGGCTATCGTGGCCATTGCTGCTATAAACATCGGGGTGCAGGTGTCCCGGCGTTTCACTGCATCTGTATCTTTGGGGTAAATCCCCAGCAGTGCAATTGCTGGGTCGTAGGGCAGGTCTATTTTTAACTGTTTGAGGAACCTCCACACAGTTTTCCAGAGTGGCTGCACCAGTTCACATTCCCACCAACAGTGTATGAGGGTTCCCTTTTCTCCACATCCTCTCCAACATTTGTTGTTTCCTGCCTTGTTAATTTTCCCCATTCTCACTGGTCTGAGGTGGTATCTCATTGTGGTTTTGATTTGTATTTTAAAATTCCCCTGGCTATTTGGGGTCTATGGCCATACCACCCTGAACGTGCCCAATCTCGTCTGTTCTAATGATTTTTAGGTTGATTAAGTTAATCAAAATACCAATCATTTTCTTACATAATAGAAAAACTCCATATTCATATGGAAAAATAATGATACTGACCGTACAATTATAAAAAATAATAGTCAGACATTAAACATCCCCCTACAGAAATGTATTTTATTGTATTATTTTTATTTTTTGAAAATGTTTTATTTATTTATTATTTTAATTTATTTTTTTAATAATAAATTTATTTTTAATTGGTGTTCAGTTTGCCAACATACAGAATAACACCCAGTGCTCATCCCGTCAAGTGACGCCCTCAGTGCCGGTCGCCGATTCATGCCCACCCCCAGCCGTCCTCCCCTTTCATCACCCCTGGTTCATTTCCCAGAGTTAGGAGTCTTTATGTTCTGTCTCCCTTTCTGACATTTCCCACATTTCCTCTCCATTCCCTTATATTCCCTTTCACTATTATTTATATTCCCCAAATGAATGAGAACATATAATGTTTGTCCTTCTCCTATTGACTTATTTCACTCAGCATAATACTCTCAGTTCTATCCACATTGAAGAAAATGGTGGGTATTTGTCATTATCTCTTCACTTCCGTTTTCTTTTTTTTAAAGCCTTTCATCAAAATACATCATTTTTAGTACGGTATTTTATCTCCAATTGAAATTTAATCCTAAATCTTTATTTTTGATGTTAGTTAAGTTATATTTTTGTGAATTTTATATAGATAATTTTTCATAGTGTTTGGAATCATAGCTGGATTTGTTTATTTTATATCCTGAACATCCCCTGACATCATTAATTAATTCCTAGAGTTTGTGGAATTTGTAGACATTGCCATTTTAGCAGATTATGTCATATGTAAACAATTTTTATTCCCTCTCCTGATTAATTTTTTAATTGCCTAATTTCCCTCAGTATGTCTTCAACCTGTTGCAGCAGAAATATTTCTCTTGTGTTTTTCTGGTTTCTTTTTATCATCTAATAAATCAGTAGATATAAGACATATATAAGAAGAGATTCATTTCGTTTTCCACGTGCATGAGTATGTAAAATACGACACCAAGACAATGACCACTGTAGGCAGCCCTTCTGTTTGTTGGACAATACAACAGTGCATTTGTAGATATTTAAGGCCAGGATTTGGGATTGGGTCAGTGAATGAGTGAGGAACTGACAAGGGTTTTCTGCAGAGCCTTCTGGGCCCTACATACCCTACTCTGACTCTGAGGATCATTTTTCCCTCCTGATACAGAAAAGGGGTTGTTCCCACCGGAGGTTTATTTCTTGTGGTCAGGGGACTCACTTTCCATGACTGGATTTCACTTCCTGAAACAGTAGCTCTACCAGGGAGTTCACGTGTAAACTATGGACAGGATAGAAGAACTGAGATATACTGTAAACACCAGGTCATGCCACCAGGTTGGTGTAGAAACACTCTCGAAGAATGAATGCATATAAACATATAGATAAAGGATAAACAGGTATTGTAGGTGTTTGCGGATTTCCAGTAATGAGCTCACCATTGGAAACCTCCCTCTGCTATGGAGGGAGAGTAACAGATGCAGGTGGGTATTAGGTTGGGGACATGGGGGACCAATGTCGTTCCCAGTGGTGAGGCACACACCTCCCGGCAGTCAGTATAACACAACTCTGGAAGGAGATGGTACCATTCAAATCCCTCAGGGTCATCAGAGACATGACTTGTCAGAGCATCATTACTTGGATCCATGTGTCACTAGGGTCATATCCTCTTCTGGCTGCTGTAATATTGTGCAAGGACTGGGTGGAAGTAAACAATAGACACTCAGGATGCCTGGGTGGCTCAGTGGTTGAGCATCTGCCTTCAGTTCAGGTCGTCCTGAAGTCCCAGGTTCGAGTCCCTCATTGAGCTGCCTGCGTGGACCCTGTTTCTCATGCTGCCCCTGTCTCTGCGACTGTCTCTGTATGTCTCATGAGAAATAAATAAAATCTTCAAAAAAAAAAGAAAAAGGGATGCCAGAGTTTTTCTGAAGAGAATAAATAACAGAAGGATGAAGAGTTCCATCATTCTTCCTGCATGGAGGCTTGATTTGGAACATCCATATCCTCCTGCCTTGGAGACAGTTACACATGCACGTCTCCAGATGCTCCAGTGAGAGACTACTTCAGAGTCAGACGAGAATTACTCCACTGGCTTCACTGGGTCCCCACCTCATGAGTGTAGATCAAGGACCTCTCAGCCTATTCAGTCATGGGAGCCAATGTGATGGGTCCAGTTCCTCAGAAGAACTCTTAAAAATTCATTCTACTACCTCTTGTGGGTTAAAGTAATTTCAGAAAGATGCCATCCTATAAAGTCCTGAGAAGCAAATTGTTATGAATAATGAATCATGTTTTGTGTTTGGGACAAGAGCTGGTTGAGGATACTGAGCAACTATGAAATCCTGGAGAAACGTCATGATGCAAGAGGGGAGAGACATTTGGGGTTTGGCTCACTTGGCAGAAATCAGTTTCTGCTCATTCTTGGGGGGCAGTTCTTAGACTTTGCAGACAAGGAAGTATAGATGGGATCTGAGGGTGATATCATCATGTATGTAAGACAGGCAGATAATGATTTTGACTAAGGGATATCCTAATAAAATAAGTACATTTGAAGTGAAATTTTAAATATCAATTCATGTAGTTATTGATATAGAGTCAACTATTAGTAATCACATATTTCAGTATTTTGTCCATCAATAAATTTTACTTTTAGGTATTATTTATGTAAATATTCTTTATAAAAAATATTACACACCTTGTAGCACTCCCTGTCCTACCTGCATTTAATGTAGTTCCTCGAACAAGGCGACCCCATCCTCTCTGAGAAAGCCTTCCCCAGATCCCTGTGCATCTGCTCCTGGGGCAGGAGCCTTGTGCTGCCTGGTCCTGAGGGCCCCCTGTATCCCAGACCCCGACTCTGCTTGTAGGACCCCGTCTGGGCTCACAGGGTATTTACTGCAGTGTCTCTACTCAAGCAGTACATTGTGAAGGGGCACAGAATATGACCTCCCAAGTGTGTCTCTGGAATTGACGCTCCTCGAGAAAGAGGCAATGCTGAGATATACTGACCCTCCCGACCTCTGAGATGAAATCAGTCTCCCAAAGGAAAGCCTCTGATTCAGGAAGAAACATTTCATTACCATAGGAAATAAGATTTTAGGGCCAAAGAAGCGTAAAAGAAACCTTACTTCTCTAGGAGTTTACTTCTGCAAACCCACATTTCTATCTGTTGTCATGCCTTCCAATCCCCACCCTGTATAGAGATGTAAGTCCTTTCTAGTTTGCTCACATTTCTGTGTCTTTATATTTTACGAGCTGCTACACATGCAAGATTAATACTATTTTTCTCCTGTTCGTCGTATGTCCAAGGAATTATTAACCTGTCCTAAGAATGTAGAAGGGAATGAGAGAAACCTTTCTGCCCCAACAATGGGTGTGTTGTTCCTTCAGAGAGCTCTTCCAGTGACACCATGTGCTCTGATATCATCTGCAATAGTGACCTGGGTTCCTAGCTATGCGCAATCTGCAAGGAGACCCTAAACAAGGGTCTTCTGAACTTCTGGTGATGACATTTCCCTGTAGCCCCAGATGAACTGAAAGTTCTCACTCACCATAAGACCAAGAACTGCCAGGGCTTTGGGGAGCCCCTTATCTCCTTTAGGTTCCTGGGAAGGTTCCTGAAGGTCATATCTGATTATTTTTTATGAAGACACATGCAGCTCACAGGGCACTGCAACACCACTGTCCAATAACACACCACACACACACACACACACACACACACACACACACACACACACACTGTAGCTGATATTTGCAGCCAAGATCCCAATGTGCCCTTCTTCCCTGCACCCAGCTCATGGGCGGCATCCTCCACATGGATGCTGGGACTGGGCGTGTGCCTTGTTTCAAGTCAACCCAACTAAAGAAAATATGATTCAAACAGAGATAGGGAAGAGAGTGCATGTTGGGTTTGTCTGTCCTCCAAATGCCTGGGATCCTGCAAGTTTGTGGATATGAGGGCCCAGGCCTGCCCCTCAGATGATAATTTCCAGGCTGACTCACCCTGTCTTTGCTTCCAGCACTGTGCCCCATACCCATAGAGAGGTCTCCATAAACATCAAGTCCCTGGATTTCCCCTTTCTCAGAGGGCATAGCCAGGACCCTGATTTGAGGCTATGGATGTCAGGAGAGGGCAGTTGCCCCAGAAGCAAATAAAGGATATGATGCAGATAGGGTTTCTGGAATACTGCATGTTGGATCAGCATCAGCATCCCCTAAGTGACAGGGAAGGATTTCTGAACTGGGGGTTTCCCTATGGAGATCAGTTCCTGTCTCACCTGTGCAGATGGGCTCAGGTGTATGTCAGGTTTCAAGAAGAGAAGAGCTGCACATAAAAACCAGAGTGGATGAGATGAATCTGCTTCTGGTTTGAATAAAATACCTCCTCACTAGAGCTTGATGTTGTGTGTATATGGTACTCATGGGTCTTCTTCATGGTGAACAGTGCTTTGGGGCCTGGAGGCATTCTGGTCATTGCCACAGTGTATATCGTCCAGCTTGTTCTCACAGTCCTCTTCAATTGGGCTGTGCAAATCACATATTAAAGTGTTAGGGTGTGTATCCCCACTCACCTGGGCTGAGCACTGGTTTCATCCCCATCATACAGGAGACATGGTCAGTGCAGGGACTCTGGGCTGTGCTGACTGCTGTGCTTTAGGGTGGACATCACGAAGCATAAACTTAGTCCTGGAGGAGAGGAGGGGCAGGAGCCATCATGCATTGACCATCCCTGGACTACAGCTGAGGGCGTGGTGACCTCATGATTATGGAAGTGGTGACTCTGAAAATTGGAGGAGCAGATCTAGCAGCATAATGTCAGGTGACTCAGGAGATGCTGCAGGTCACCTGGTGTGTGTGAGAGCAGAGGGTCAGGTGAATGGGTCCAGCTCCCTGAGAGTCACCCCATATTCCACATGAGAACTCTTTGCCAGAAAGCTCTGGTTCTGTCCATTCATGGGGCTCCATCCTGCTGATTGCCCCTCCTCCTGACATCTGCTCCTTGCACCTCAGGCAGCAGGTCCTCCTGGATCTGTGCTTCTGCCAGAATGCCCACAGACATTCCTGCTAAACCAACAGACCGAGAGTAGGGAGAGGTATTGACCAAGACTCCTATGAAAAGGAGGGTCCATGGTCCATGACATAGGGACCTTGGGTCAGTATGAATCTTGAGAGACCTGTCCTTGAGCTGGTGTCACTTTTTCTGTGAACACCCTTCATTCTCTTCCTGATACAGATGGGCGTCCTGTAGCCCCTCAACTTTATTCCCTCCTGAGACACTGGTTTGGCAGTTCTGTGTGCAGAGGGGCATCAAATATTCTCATGAGTAAATGCCTGTGATTCAGAGGGCCTGGATCTCAGCTGGAACCTACACAGGGGACTCCAGAGGGCTGACCTCATTCTTTGAGCACAAGACGTCAAATGAGAAAGCTCTGTGAATTGGGCAAGGAAACCCACATGAGCAGGTACAGCCACTTTCATGTAAAAAGTCCAGGTATCCTTCCAGTTCTGTGTGTCGAACTAAACCCAGGTGAATTCATGTTGGCGGTTGGAAAACCCTGCGAGTGAGAGAGTCTTTGCAGTAACAACAGGAAAAGGGGAGGATGGGCAAGATGGTAGAAGACTAGGGTCCCCAAATCACCTGTCCCCACCAAATTACCTACATAACCATCAAATCATCCTGTAAATCTACGAATTTGGCCTGAAATTTAAAGAGAGAACAGCTGAAACGCTACTTTGAGAAGAGTTTGTGATTCTATCAAGGTAGGAAGACAGAGAAAAAGAAATAAAGACACAAAAGGCCTCCAAGGGGGAGGGGCCCCGCGAGGAGCCAGATAAGGCCAGGGCGAGTGTCCCCAGGACAGGAGAGCCACGTCCCGGAGAAGCAGGAGCTGCACCAACCTTCCCAGGTGGAAAGACACCCGCAGGGAGTTAGAGCAGGACCCAGGAGAGCGGGGATGCCTTCAGGCTCCCTGGAACAGTAACAGACACCTGTGGCATATGCAGGTGAGTGCGCGAGCTCCCTGAAGGGCTGCACCACACATGGCGGGACCCAGAGCAGCTGGGAGGGGCTCGGGTGGCGGCTCCTCGGAGAGGTGGCTGCATGGCTGGGAGAAAGAATCCAACAGCACAGAACCCGGAGCACAGGGCGCTGGGTCACAGCCCAAGATTTGGCCTCCCCCTGGGACAGGCAGAGACCAGGAGGGCCCAGGACAGCAAGGACACTCCTGCTCCGAGCTCAGCAGATCAGCGGCCCCACCCATGGAGCCTCCAGGCCCCTGAAGACTGAGAAGTTCCTGCGGGAGCTGAATCCAGGTTTTCAGAGCTGCCGCAGGCACTGGGATTGTTCCTCCTGCGGCCTAACGGGGTAAACAACCCCCACTGAACCCTGCACCAGGCAGGGGGCAGAGCAGCTCCCCAAAGTGCTAACACCTGAAAATCAGCACAACAGGCCCCTCCCCCAGAAGACCAGCTAGACGGACAAGTTACAGGGGAAGTCAAGGGACATAAGTATATAGAATCAGAAAATACTCCCCCGTGTTTTTTTTCTTTTTGATTTCTGATTGCTTCCCCCACCATTTTTTCAACTTTCTTCCTTTTTCTTTCTCTTTTTCTTCTCTTTTTTTTCCTTTTTTCTTCCTATTTCTTTTTTCTTTTTCTCTTTTCTTTCCTTCTCCCTCTCTCCCTTTTTCTCCTTTTCCCAATACAACTTGTTTTTGGAGACTCTGCACTGAGCAAAATGACTAGAAAGAAAACCTCACCTCAAGAGAAAGAATCAGAAACAGTCCTCTCTCCCACAGAGTTACAAAATCTGGATTACAATTCAATGTCAGAAAGCCAATTTAAAAGCACTATTATACAGCAACTGGTGGCTCTAGAAAAAAGCATAAAGGACTGAAGAGACTTCATGACTGCAGAATTTAGATCCAATCAGGCAGAAATTAAAAATCAATTGAATGAGATGCAATCCAAACTAGAAGTCCTAACGATGAGGGTTAACGAGGTGGAAGAACGAGTGAGTGACATAGAAGACAAGTTGATGGCAAAGAGGGAAACTGAGGAAAAAAGAGACAATTAAAAGACCATGAAGACAGATTAAGGGAAATAAACGATGGCCTGAGGAAGAAAAACCTACACTTAATTGGGGTTCCCGAGGGCGCTGAAAGAGACATAGGGCCAGAATATGTATTTGAACAAATCCTAGCTGAAAACTTTCCAAATCTGGAAAGGGAAACAGGCATTCAGATCCAGGAAATAGAGAGATCCTCCCTAAAATCAATAAAAACCATTCAAAACCTCGGCATTTAATAGTGAAACTTGCAAATTCCAAAGATAAAGAGAAGATACTTAAAGCAGCAAGAGACAAGAAAGCCCTGACTTTTATGGGGAAGAATATTAGGGTAAAAGCAGACCTCTCCACAGAGACCTGGCAGGCCAGAAAGGGCAGGCAGGATATATTCAGTGTCCCAAATGAGAAAAACAAGCAACCAAGAATACTTTATCCAGCAAGGCTCTCATTCAAAATGGAAGGAGAGATAAAGAGCTTCCAAGACAGGGAGGAACTGAAAGAATATGTGACCTCCGAACCAGCTCTGCAAGAAATTTTAAGGTGGACTCTTAAAATTCCCCTTTAAGAAGAAGTTCAGGGCAACAATCCACAAAAACAAGGACTGAATAGATATCATGATGACACTAAACTCATATCTGTCAATAGTAACACTGAACTTGAACGGGCTTAATGACCCCATCAAAAGGCGCAGGGTTTCAGACTGGGTAAAAAAGCAGGACCCATCTATTTGCTGTCTACAAGAGACTCATTTTAGACAGAAGGATACCTGCAACCTGAAAATAAAAGGTTGGAGAACCATTTACCATTCAAATGGTCCTCAAAAGAAAGCAGGGGTAGCCATCCTTATATCAGAGAAACTACAATTTACCCCAAAGACTGTAGTGAGAGATGAAGAGGGACACTATCTCATACTTAAAGGATCTATACAACAAGAGGACTTAACAATCCTCAATATATATGCCCCGAATATGGGAGCTGCCAAATATATTAATCAATTAATAACCAAAGATAAGGCAAACTTAGATAATAATACACTTATACTTGGTGACTTCAATCTAGTGCTTTCTACACTTGATAGGTCTTCTAAATAAAACATCTCCAAAGAAACGAGAGCTTTACATGATACACTGGACCAGATGGTTTTCACAGATATCTACAGAACTTTACATCCAAACTCAACTGAATACACATTCTTCTCAAGTGCACGCGGAACTTTCTCCAGAATAGACCACATACTAGGTCACAAATCGGGTCTGAACCGATACCAAAAATTGGGATCGTCCCCTGCATATTCTCAGACCATAATGCCTTGAAATTAGAACTAAATCACAACAAGAAGTTTGGAAGGACCACAAACACGTGGAGGTTAAGGACTATCCTGCTAAAAGATGAAAGGGTCAACCAGGAAATTAAGGAAGAATTAAAAAGATTCATGGAAACTAATGAGAATGAAGATACAACCATTCAAAATCTTTGGGATGTAGCAAAAGCAGTCCTGAGGGGGAAATACATCACAATACAAGCATCCATTCAAAAACTAGAAAGAACTCAAATACAAAAGCTAACCTTACACACAATGGAGCTAGAGAAGAAACAGAGATGGACCCCATGCCCAGCAGAAGAAGAGAGTTAATTAAAACTCGAGCAGAACTCAACGTAAACGAGACCAGAAGAACTGTGGAACAGATCAACAGAACCAGGAGTTGGTTCTTTGAAAGAATTAATAAGATAGATAAACCATTAGCCAACCTTATTAAAAATAAGAGAGAGGAGACTCAAATTAATAAAATCATGAATGAGAAAGGAGAGATCACTACCAACACCAAGGAAATACAAACGATTTTAAAAACATATTATGAACAGCTATACGCCAATAAGTTAGGCAATCTAGAAGAAATTGAAACATGGTGTGGTGAAAAATGCCACTAAACAATTATGAAAAATAAGGGAAGAAAGTTGGAGGAGGTCCTATCATTGATCCAGGCATTCCTGGAAAGCCACAAACTACCAAAACTTGAATATGAAGACATTCAAAACCTGAACAGGCCAGTAACCAGGGAGGAAATTGAAGCAGTCATCAAAAAACTTCCCAGGACACAAGAGTCCAGTGCCAGATGGCTTCCCAGGGGAATTCTATCAAACGTTTAAAAAAGAAATCATACCTATACTACTAAAGCTGTTTGAAAGATAGAAAGAGATGGAGTACTTCCAAATTCGTTCTATGAGGCCAGCATCACCTTAATTCCAAATCCAAAGACCCCACTAAAAAGGAGAATTACAGACCAATATCCCTGATGTATATGGATGCAAAAATTCTCAACAATATACTAGCCAATAGCATACAACAGCACATTAAGAAAATTATTCACCATGACCAAGTAGGATTTATCCCTGGGACACAAGGCTGGTCCGACACTCGTAAAACAATCAATGTGATTCATCATATCAGCAAGAGAAAAACCAAGAACCATATGATCCTTTCATTAGATGCAGAGAAAGCATTTGACAAAATACAGCACCGATTCCTGATCAAAACTCTTCAGAGTGCAGGGATAGAGGGAACTTTCCCCGACATTTTAAACGCCATCTACAAAAAGCCCACAGCAAATATCATTCTCAATGGGGAAGCACTGGGAGCCTTTCCACTAAGATCAGGAATAAGACAGGGATGTCCACTCTCACCACTGCTATTCAACATAGTATTGGAAGTCCTAGCCTCAGCAATCAGGCAACAAAAAGACATTAAAGGCATTCAAATTGGCAAAGAAGTCAAACTCTCCCTCTTCGCCGATGACATGATACTCTACATAGAAAACCCAAAAGTCTCCACCCCAAGATTGCTAGAACTCATACAGCAATTTGGTAGCGTGGCAGGATACAAAATCAATGCCCAGAAATCAATGGCATTTCTATACACTAACAATGAAACCGAAGAAAGAGAAATTAAGGAGTCAACCCATTTACAATTGCACCCAAAAGCATAAGATACCTCGGAATAAACCTAACCAAAGAGGTAAAGGATCTATACCCTAAAAACTGTAGAACACTTCTGAAAGAAATTGAGGAAGACACAAAGAGATGGAAAAATATTCCATGCTCATGGATTGGTAGAATTAATATTGTGAAAATGTCAATGTTACCCAGGGCAATTTACACGTTTAATGCAATCCCTATCAAAATACCATGGACTTTCTTCAAAGAGTTAGAACAAATTATTTTAAATTTTGTGTGGAATCAGAAAAGACCGTGAATAGCCAGGGGAATTTTAAAAAAGAAAACCCCATCTGGGGGCTTCACAATGCCAGATTTCAGGTTGTACTACAAAGCGGTGGTCATTAAGACAGTGTGGTGTTGGCACAAAAACAGACATATAGATCAATGGAACAGAAAAGAGAACCCAGAAGTGGACCCTGAACTTTATGGTCAACTAATATTCGATAAAGGAGGAAATACTATGCTTTGGAAGAAAGACAGTCTCTTCAATAAATGGTGCTAGGAAAATTGAACATCTACATGCAGAAGAATGAAACTAGAGCATTCTCTTACACCACACACAAAGATAAACTCAAAATGGATGAAAGATCTAAATGTGAGACAAGATTCCATCAAAATCCTAGATGAGTATATGGACTGGGTGTATCAAACCACCGACACTCATTCTCACAGATATGGAATCTGGGATATCTGAGGTCCAGGTGCACACAGATGTGGTGTCTGGAGAGCACCCATGTCCTAGTCTGTCCTTTCCCTGTTACCTCACATGGAGCAGAAGGCATGGAGATTTCCTAGTCCTGGTGAATAAGGTTCCTGATCCCATCATGGGGATCCATCTACTGACTTAAGTGCTCCCCAAGGCCCCACCTCCTCCTCCCATCTCATGGGCCTTAGGTTTCAACAAGGGGATGGTAGAGGTCACACACAATGAGCTGATATATACACCTGAAGATAAATGAGGGGACCTCCTCCAACTTTCTTCCCTTATTTTTCATAATTGTTTAGTGGCATTTTTTAACCACACCATGTTTTTGAATGTTACCTGATAACTCCTGGATCTCGAGTCCTACCTGTTCTCCTCTTGCCCTACTTGTCAAACTGTTGTGACTGCCTTTGTGGGTTCATATTGACTGCTTTGAGAAACTATGTTTTTATTAAGTAATATTCCAGACTTCAGATTTTGTGTCCACGTGGTATTTTGTAATGTTTTTTGCATGTAAATCTTGGCTTTTAGGTGTCATGTGTCCCCATAGAGTGATTTTATCCTACCTCTGAAATTGTAGAGGGTTTGTCATATGTCCTTGTGCACCTTTCAGTGAGTCAGAATCTTGGCCTGTGCTCCTCTCTACAGGACTTACTGGCCCTCTTGAAACACTTGATAGATAGACTGGCAGGGTTCCTTAGATATGTGGACCCCTGCTGTATCTAGAGGATCACATGATTTTGCTAAATTTAGAATTTAGCTGAATTTCAGTGTTTCAGATAATGTACTTGGATTTGTAACTCTCTATCAACTCAGTCAGTGTGTGTCACTCCAGTCAATTCTGTGATTTTCTGTAATGGCTTTGATAAGTTTACCTGATGCAGAATGAGCTGCATTCATGCAGAGTTTGGGATATAATAAACTGGTGTGAAGATGAACATTTTCCATTGTATAGCCTATATTTCTATTTTTCTTATCCCTCCTAAATGAACAGTGTAATGCTGCCTTTCCACTCTAAGTTTTTGATGAATTCCTTTTACATTCAAATAGTATATTCCATCTAAGAGAAGAAAAATATCTACCCTTGAACCCTTCGACAGATTTATCGGGTATTTTTGATAATAAATGTGGCAGGAAACTGTTGAAGGAGCCTCTGTGTCCATCGAAAGATGAATGGATAAAGAAGATGTGGTTTATATATACAATGGAATATTACTCAGCCATTAGAAACGACAAATACCCACCATTTGATTTGATGTGGATAGAACTGGAGGGTATTATGCTGAGTGAAATAAATCAATCGGAGAAGGACAAACATTATATGGTCTCATTCATTTGGGGAATATAAATAATAGTGAAAGGGAATAGAGGAGAAGGGAGCATAAATGGGTAGGAAATATCAGAAAGGGAGACAGAACATGGAAGACTCCTATCTCTGGGAAAAGAACTAAGGGTGGTGGAAGGGGAGGAGAGTGGGGGTGGGGGTGACTGGGTGGTGGGCACTGAAGGGGCACTTGACAAGATGAGCACTGGGTGTTATTCTGTATGTTGCCAAATTGAACACCAATACAAAATAAATTTATTAAAAAAATAATAAAATAAAAGGAGAAAAACCAAATGTGTCAGGAAAATTCAGTTTCAATTCAATTTCAATCTGTGCCTCTAATCAACCTTAAATTTGTGTTTTCTCAGATCAGTCCCCCTGACCCTGTTGCTGTGCACACGACTTCTGTCTCCAAATCTAACACTTTCCAAATGTATGTTGGCAGATTGAACACCAATTAAAAAAAAAAAAAGAATTCTGGTCCTGCATGGAGCGAACCTGGTATGATGGTGCTCAAGTGGCAAAGTGGGAAATTTCCAGGATCTGCGGTCCCCCTGAGTCCTACAAAGAAAAAGTGGCACCATGTGACGGATGATTAAGAAGAACAGGATTCTGGAGATGGGTAAACATTATGTCGGAGTGAAGGCATTGTGATTTGTGTTTCCATAAACTGAACCCTGTTTGTTCCTGTGACTTCTACCTGACACCAGCAAGCAGAAAGTAAGAGACCATGAGACCCTTGCTCGGAGGACCATCCCAGGTCCACACCAGAGGAATCCCTCTTATTGACTTTTACAGACTCATTCATGTGCCTGAGATAAACCAGCTTAGACACAAGCAGGGTGAACATGGGGTTCAGTTGTAAACTGAGGACAGAAAGGGCTTGATGGCTCTCCTGTGAGGGCTCCCTGAAGACTGGAAGTGCAAACATTCAACCCCAGGCCAGAGGTAGGAGGCCATGTTCAGAACAGCTCTCTGTTGCAGCCAGGAAGAGAGTCACAAAATCCCCAAAACAGGCCTCAACAAGGTAGGGTGTGAGCATCTAAAGAGGAAACTAAACCAATAGCAAATGATAACAATCTATTGCCAACTGCACTGTGAATTTACAGATTCATCCAAGCCCATCTCAGGTCCAGGTCTGCACACTGCCAGCAGAAATGTGTGCTCCATCCCTTGCTCCATCCTCTCCCATTATGTTCTGAGTGTGCGTGTTTGGAGACAGCTGGTATGTGTATAAATATGAGTGAAATTGGCAAAGCCAACTACTGCCTTGCTTCTGTGCATTTGGAGCTGATCCACTGCCTTGATGACCATGAATGGACTAACCTTCCCTGAAATTGCTTCACCGTCATGTAAGTTCACATGTAAACTATGGATTAGGATGGTAGGGCTGTTAGATATTGACATGACCAGGTCATGTTACCTGGTTGTTGCCTATCCCATGACAAAAATGATTGCATTTAAATACAATGAGAAAGAGTAAATAAGTCATGTAGGTCCCTTGAGGGTTTCCATTGAGGAAACCCTAAAGGGAATCTGAACTCATGCCCAGAGGGAGAGTCACTGATGTGGGTTTGAAATGAGGACACAGGGCACCACATGTTCGCAAGTGACAAGGCACATATATCACAACCATCACTACAACACAACCCTGTAAGGTGATGGAGAGACACAAATCCCACTGGGTCATCATATCCTCATCTTCTGGAAACGTTCCAAAAGAACATCCTTATACTGAAGATCCAAAGTGTCTGAGTATCTCTGACTCTCTTGAACAAAGGGTATTGGAAGGGGAGGTGGGCAGAGTGTTGGGGTGACTGGGTGATGGGCACAGAGGGGAGCACTTGGCAGGATGAGCCCTGGGTGTTATTCTGTATGTTGGCAAATTGAGCATCAATAAAAAATAAATTTATTATTTAAAAAATGATGTATTTTGATGAAAGATATTTTTAATAACAAATGTGGCAGGAAAATTCAGTTTCAATTCTTTTCAATCTATGACTTTAATCAACCTTCATTTTGAATTTCTCAGATCATTCCCCCTGACCCTATGGGCTATGTACAGGACTTGTCTTCTGTCTCCAAGTCTAACACATTGCAACTTTGAATGGATCACATGCATCAGGAAGACTGCCAGCAGAGACCACCAACCAAAAGACGCCTGTGTCCACTTCACAAAGACACGGAGTCTTGCCTATAATATTCCTGCAATTCTAAATTTAGAATTTAGCTGAATTTCAGAGGGTTTCAGGTAATGCAGTTCTATTTGTAAGTCTCTAACAACTCAGTCATGGTGTTTCACTGCAGTTAACTCTGTGATCTTCTGTAATCATGTTGATGAGCTTACCTGATGCAGAATGAGCTCATTCAAGCAGAGATTGGGATATAATAAACTCGTGTCAGAATGAACATTTTCCATTGTATACCCTATATTTCTATTTTTCTTATCCCTCCTCAACTAACAGTATGGTGCTGCTTTGCAACTGTAAGTTTTTCATGAATTCTTTTTACATTCCAATACTATATTCCATCTAAGAGAAGAAAACTATCTACGATGAACCTCTTTGGTCCTCTTCAACCGTAATTTTGGTTTTCTTAGATCAGTCCTCCTGAACCTGCGGGCTGCATACAGGACTTCTGTTCTGTTTCCAAATCTAGCCCATTCCATCTTTGTTTTTTTAATCTTTTATTTGTTCATGAGAGACACAGAGAGAGAGAGAGAGATATGTAGAGACACAGGCAGAGTGAAAAGCAGGCTCCATGCACAGAGCCTGTTGTGGGACTCAATCTCTGATCTCCAGGATCAGGCCCTGGGCTGAAGGTGGCACTAAACTGCTGAACACCCAGGTACCCCCCTTTCCATCTTTCAATAGATAACATACATCAGGAAGACTGCAAGCAGAGCCCACCACCCAAATGGCACCTGTGTCACCTGCACAGAGACATGGAGTCCTGCCAATAATATTCCTGCAATTCTGGTCCTTTGAGAGCATCTGTGCCCTCCTTGAAGCTCCAGTCTCACTGCGAGGCAGTGCATTGCTCCTTATGTCACTTGTTGGATGACCTTATGTGCATGGACCACATATATCTGTAATTACTTCCTGAAACATAATATAATATTAGTACAATACTCAGTAGGCTTGTACAAACAAAAATGAGTCCTTAGGATCCAGAATCAGAGTAGGGGTGAAAATAAGTTTACGATACTCTGAAACAAAACACCAGGGTCCAAAGTACACCTCCAACATATAAATCAGAAAAAATTCGCCACACCATCTTTAGTGTAAGAAAATATGGGATAGAGAAGTTAACATGTCAGAAGGTTTAGGGGACTCAGGCCTTGTCACATCCCTGAAACAGCTGGATGGTTATTGAATCATTTCGAACATCCATGAAATCGATCAGAGTTGAAAAAGCAACAACAGAAGGACTCCTAATAGAATACTGAGCAGGTTTTGGAGTGCTGGAGCTGTGCGGTGCTGACATTGGGGAGATACAATCGTAGGGATGACAGTAGGAAGGAGGTTGCTTGCAGAAGCTACTGTCAAAGATTTTAAGGACAAGAGAGGAATGTATGAACGTGTACAATTCTACTCCTGTGGGGGACAGACCTGGCATGACGGTGGTCAAATGGAAAAATAAGGAAATTTCTGGATCTAAGGACCCCCTGAGTGCCAAGAAGAAAAAGTGGCACAACGTGATGCATGGTTAAGAAGGACTGGAACCTATAGACGTGTGAACATTGGGTCTGAGTGCAGGTGTTGTGCTTTGTTTCCATAAACTGAACGCTGTGTAGTCCTGTGACATCTATTCTGAAACCAGCAGGCAGAAACTAGACCCTCTCTCTTGTTCATTGAGCTGAGTTTTCCTGTGATGCACAGAGAGTGCAGCAGTGGCTCCTCCAAAGCTTCTCTGGAAAAACATCAGGATACTTGTAATTCATTCATTTTTAAATACAGGAGTCATTTAATGTAATTTACTTGGTTTTGTTCAAGTTTATGTGATGTGTCTTCATATGATAACTACGTTTATAAGTTAGAAAATGCATAGGTAAGCATAGAACCCTGTGTTCAGAGAGGCTCCTTGGGGGAAACTGCTCCATGGAGAGGAAGCCTCAGGCTCTGAAAGGAAACTTGCACATAACCTCCATCTGCACCTGCTTCTGGGACTTCAATCAGAAGTATAGGTGAGTAGTATACACTTCCTAGTGGTCCCAATCCTCTTCTACAGGGAGATATAAACCTGGGGATGACAGCATGGAAGGTGGTTGCTTCCAGAATCTACTGTGAAGGTCTATAAGTATCAGAGAGGAATTGCGAACTTTTAGAAGTGTGCTCCTGGGGACAAGCCTGGCATGATGGTGCTCAATAGCAAAGTGGGGATATTTCCAGGGTATGAGGTCCCGTGTGTCCTAAAAAGAACATATGGCACCATGTGAGGGATGGTTAAGAGGCACAGGAACCTCAAGAGGGGGTAAACCGTGGGTCTGAGTGCATTGTCCAGTGTGTTTCCATAAACTGTACCCTGTGTGATCCTGTGACCTCTATCCTGAGACCAGTAGGCAGAAGGTAAGAGACTGTGAGACTCTCCCTCAGAAAAACATCCCCAGTCCACACCAGGTTATTCCCTCATATTGACGCTTGGACACTCACTCATGTGCCTGAGATAAACCAGCTCAGACATAGGCAGGGTGAACATGGAGTTCAGATGGAAACGGAGGACAGAATGGGGTTGATGGCTCTCCTGTGAGGGCTCCCTGAAGCGTGAGGGGGGCGAATATTCAACCTGAGGCTAAAGGTAGGGGACCATGGTCACCCTTCATCAGCCCATCAGGGAGCGGAAGAGTGCAACCTGCTAGAGCCCAGAGCTACCCACCCTGAGTCCCGGCACCTGCCCCCTAGATGTGCATGTCCACTAAGGCAGGGCCCCTGAGAGTGAGCACAGCAGAGCCTCCCCAGGGGATCATGACCAGCAATTCCAGGTCAGCAAGGCTGGTGGTCAAAGTGTGCTGCGAGAAGTCAGCGCTAGGGGAGGTAGGACCTAGCTTCCTTTCTAATTTTACTCTCTATTGTTTTTCCAATTATTTAGTTATATTCAAATCATTCTTTATTTATTATTATTTTTTCTTTTTAATTTTTTTCTATTTCAGATTTATGTTTCTAAATATAATATAGAGACTTATTTTTTCTAATTCCAATTTAATTAAATTTGTTTTTATTTTTTTGATATGTAGTCCTTCAAGAGGCATAACAAAACAAATCTGGGATCTTCTTTTTTTTAATTTTTCTCTTTTCCCCTTTATTTATGTCTTCATAGGGAAAAAAGGAACAATGAAAATATTTACTGATGAGAATGAATAGAATGCTAATCTCAAGAGAAGAGACTTCATCAATAGATGAAGATACCTGACTTAGAATTTAAAAAAATGATTGAAAGCATACTAGCTAGCCTTGGAAAGGGAGAGAAGACAACAGAGTTTCCTTTTCTGCTTAGATAAATGAAAGAGAATTAAAAAGGCCAAATTATAGATAGTATAACCAAGATGTAATCCAGGTGGAGGCCATAGTAATGATGGTGGATGAATCAGGGAAGTGAGTAAGTGAGTCTTATCTTATAAGATACAATATAATTATAGAAAATAATTACTGAAAAGAAGAGGGAAAAAAGGTAAAGACAAAAAGCTAGGTGTAGGGATCTCAGTGACTTATGAAGTTATAATAATATTCACATGATAGGAGCCAAAATAGATGAAGAAAGAGGATAAAAACACAGAAATTATTTGTTCAAATAAGAACTGAAAAGTTAAAAAAAAAAGAACTGAAAAGTTCCTTAATCTCAGGAGGAACACACACATCAAACTCCAACAAGCAGAGAAAACTCCCACTGATCCCATTATGAGGGTGCACCTTTTGACTAAGTGCTCCCCTAAGGCCCCACCTCCTCCCATCACATGAACGGTAGGTTCCAACATGGGGATGATAGGGGTCACACACAGTGAGCTGACAGCACCTGAAGGATCGATGAGTTATTCCCTGCAGGTGGAAGGTCCTCCAATCCAGCTCCTCACCCTGAACATCCTCATGGATCCAGTAGAAGCTTCTGGTCACTGCATGCAACACTGTACACATGACCTTCAGAACCAGCTGGTGACCTTGGGGAGATGACACCTTCCACCTGAGATCCTGAATAAAGCCTTGGTCTATTTTTATGAACATTTTATACTTTGTGATTCTTCCCTCTTATTGTTCTTCTGATTTTCCATGTATTAGGAGCCCTTTCTCAGTAGAATGATCATGTGTCTCTTTTCTTATCTCAGTTTTCATACTTTTGTAGTAGAATTAATCATCACGCCAATCCTTTGATTATGCCTTGCTAGTTCCCTGATCTCCAATTCTCCTTCTCCCCCTATCCTACCCATGGGAAATCCAGCAGTAACCCACAAGTTCTCCATCCTTTGATACCCAGGGGACATTGAATCCATGCAATGCCCTCCTGGAACAGGACCCCACCCCCACCAATGACCCACAACATGCACCCTGAGCCACTGTCCTTCTTTGACTCCATCCAAGCATTTATAAGTTGCTGAGAGGCCTGACCTGCTCTCTACAACAGGATGGTCAAGATGATAATAGTTTTATACACTTGTCGCGGGTGTCTGTGGGTGTTTCTGTGTGTGATCTCTAGATTCCACATTCATACCAGGTCCTAGTGGGAGTAATTCTGTCTCAGGCTGTTACAGAAATTGCAGTTCTTACCATATTAACTGAAAGTAACCACAACCAGAGGTCTTTTATCTTGTGCTCAGACTCTTGAAGTCTCTGTATTCCCATGTCCATTATGCACTTTATGTGCTTCTAGCAAGATTGCACATTTGCTGGGGGTTTAAGTAAGGTACTGTGAGTTCCACTACAATTCCTGAAAAAGTTCAGATGATGCACATGGTGTTATGGGTAATACATTGATATTTTTGGGTCAGAAAGATGTAAATTCAAGTGATAGTCTTTTGGGCTCATGGAAATAGTTGTTTTCATCACTTTCTAAGATTGAGTCTGAATAGGTAAACACAGAATGTTATGTCCAGAGAGACTCACCTTGGAGATGAAACCCCAGATCCTGACAGGAAACCTGCTCAGAACCTCCATCTGCACCTCCATCTGCACCTGCTTCTGGGCTTGAAAACAGAACTGGTGAGTAGTGGGCATCCCCTGGCAGTCTTGATCTTCTACAGGGAGGTTTGTGTCTGGGCTCACAATGAGGTCCCCTCACTGTGTCCCTCGCACAGCAACACACGGCCGTGTCCTCGGCTCTCAGGCTGTTCATCTGCAGATACAGCGTGTTCCTGGTGTTGTCTCTGGAGATGGTGAATCAGCCCTTTACAGCGTCTGCATAGTACATGCTACTTCCATTACTGCTATTGGATATGACCCACTGTAGCCACTACCGGGAGACTGGTGGAGCCAATGCATGCTGTAGCTATGAAAGGTGAATGTAGAGGACTCAGGGACCTGCCAAGCTTCACCAGGTCTCCCCCAGACTTCACCAACTGCTCCTCACCCAGGACACCTGCAGACACAGGACATCCTGGGCTGGATACAGTCATAAATCCCCTGTTTCTCTCACTCATCTCCACTCACATACTCAACGTGTCTTTTTCTCCATGAATTAAATTTTAAAATAGCGTCAAGGTGACGGGGTGACAGGCACGGAGGGAGGCACTTGATGGTATGAGCACTGGGTGTTATGCTATATGTTGACAGATTGAAATCCAATAAAAAGAAATTTAAAAAATATAAACAAATAAAATAGCGTCAAGGATACAGGTGCAGTGAAATGGTAGGACACCTGCACCCGAATGTTTATAGCAGCAATGTCCACAATAGCCAAACTGTGGAAGGAGCTTCGGTGTCCATCCACAGATGAATGAATAAAGAAGATGTGGTCTATATATACAGTGGAATATTCCTCAGTCATTAGAAACGACGAATACCCACCATTTGCTTCAACGTGGGTGGAACTGGAGGGTATTATGCTGAGTGAATAAGTCAATCTAGGACACAAACCACAAAGTGAAGATCTCTGGAAGGGAGGTGAATGGGGGGATGGGGTGACTGGGTGATGGGCATTAAGAAGAGCATGTGATATGATGAGCACTGGGTGTTTATGCATCTGATGAATCACTGAATGCTCCTTATGAAACTGTGGAAGTGGTATTTGCTTCTTGAATTTAAATAAAAATAGAATATGTAGAAATATAAGAAAATAGTTTTTATTTTCATGTCAGTTAGTTAACAGAGTGTGTGATATTAGTTACAGGTACACATGTAGTGACTCAATACCTCGTTACATCACTTGTGCTGTTCAGAGTAATGTTCTCCTTCATTCCCATCTAATTTGTTATTCCCTAACCTCCAGCCCTCTGGTAGCCCTCATGTTGTTCCCTTTGTTGTCTGTTTTTTGCTTTGCTTCTCTCTCTTATTTTTCCCCTTTGATCAGTTTTATTTTGTTTTTTTAAAATCCACATAACAGTGAAATAATATGGTGTTTTGTGTTTTTCTGAATGACTTAATTCACTTAGCTTAATACCCTCTAGACCTATGCATGTTGTTGGAGATGGCAAGATTGCTGCATCATAACTACCATCTATCTATCATTTATCTATCTATCATCTATTTATCTATCATCTATCTATCTTCTATCTATCTATCTATCTATCTATCTATCATCTATCAATCAATCATCTGTCTATATATCTATATCTATCTATCACCTATCTATCAATAATCTATCTATATCATCTATCTATATCAATCTATCATCCATCCATCTTTCCCATTTTTTTCTTTCATCAGTACATAAAATCATTTGATTACCATGTAAAGTATTATGTATTCACTGTATTTTTATATTTAGAGGTAGAATTTAGTGATTCCACAGTTGTATAAACACCCACTGCTTATCCCATCATGTGTCCTCCTTAATGACATCACCCAGTTACCCATCCCCCTGCCTCACCAGCAAACTTCACTTTGTTTTCTAGTGTTAGTTGTCTCTTATGTTTTGTCTCCCTCTGTGATTTCATCTTTTTTCCTTCCCTTCCTCTATGTTCATCTGTTTTGTTTCTTAAATTCCACATGAGTGGAGTCATATGATTCTCTTCTCATGCTCAAATTCGACTTTTAGATTTCACGACAGAGACTGCTGTATCTCTTCAGTCTGGTTGTTCATCACATTGAATAGGTGTGCTTCTGGTGTGAAACATGAACATTACCTTTAGGTGTTTGACTTGCTATACATCTTGGTGCACTTAAAAAATGGGTTCTAATATTTAGCACCTTCCCACCATATGTTGGTTTGCACATGGGGCTGATGGGCCCATGTGATACCCACATTGACATGATCAGTGAGAACCCAGAGAAGGAACATGTGAGTAAGCATCTGCCTGGGTTTCCTCAGCCCAGATCCAGACTCCTACAGGGTGACCTGGCACAGATCCCCTGTGGAGTAGCCACCTCAGGATGGGGCAGGGATCTCTTACCCAGAGGGAGCCCCATACATGGGCACTCACAGGAAGGGATGTTCAGCAGCAGGGGTGAGGAGCACAGGACGCCCAGACTGGTAAAAGAAGCCATTGCCCTAAACTCAGTGCTTGCCTTCTCAACTGTGAGGAGGGGGATTTGAAGATATTTCAATCTTCATCAATGCTCTGTGTCATTTGAGGGTCACAGAGCCCTGCAGAATGCGGATGAGTATGTGGGGTTGAGGTAGTAAACCTGTGTATGGGGGATCCATGTCCAGATCCTATGAGTACACTCTTTTTTTTCAGAAATGGAGCCCTCAGTACACAAAGTCTTTTCATCAAATCTGATCCAGGGACCCTCATTCTGCGGCTCCTGCACTGGAGGATTTGGATCACCCACTAGGACCTCTCAGGTAGACTATATTCTCCCTTGGCTACAACTTCGCTACCACCACTATCTCTCAAATCCGCACCCCTTTTTTCTACTCTTTTTTTCCTCTTTACATTGCCTTTTGTCTCTTCCTTTTTTCTCTTTTCTTTTTTTTCTTCTTTAGGATTCGTGGAAATTTATTTTTTACCACTTTGTTTTAAATTTTGTTTTTCATGGGTAGCCTCGGTGGCCCAGCAGTTTGGCACCACCTTCCTCCCAGGGCATGATCCTAGAGACCTGGGATCGAGTTCCACATCCTGTTCCCTGCATGAAGCCTGCTTCTCCCTCTGCCTGTGTCTCTGCCTCTCTCTCTCTCTCTCTCGAATAAATAAATAAAATATTTAAAATAAAAAAATAATTTTTTTCACTTTAGTTGTCCTTTTATTTTATTTGGTTCTGATCTTTGTTTTCATTTTCTGGTCTCTGACCATGTCAGAATAATCTAGGATGAAATTTACTTAGGTATTGATATTGATTAGGTATTGATATTACTTAGGTATTGTTATTGATATTCTTGAGTCAGCCCATGCATACAGCCACTCTCCACAGAGCAAAGTGACTAGAAGTAAGTACTCACCATGAAGAAAGTATCAGAGAGAGTACTTGCTGCCAAAGGGTTACAGAATTGGGATTACAATTCGGTGTCAAAAGCCAATTCAAAAAAAAAACATAAAAAAGCCAATTCAGAAGCACAATTATAAAGCTACTGGTGGCTCTGGAAAAACAAGCATAAAAGATTCAAGAGACTTCATGACTGCAGAATTTAGATCTAATCAGGCCGAATTTAAAAGCCCATTAAATGACATGCAATCCAAACTGGAGCTCTTAACAATGAGGGTTAATGAGGTAGAAGAAAGAGTGAGTGACATAGAAGACAGTTGATGGCAAAGAGGGAAGCTGAGGAGAAAAGAATATTAAAAGACCATTAGGAAAGCTTAAAGGAAATAAATGATACTCTCAGCAGGAAAAATCTATGTATAATTGGGGTCCCAGTGAGCACTGAGAGGGCCAAAGGGCCAGAAAGCATAATTGAAAAAGTCATACCTGAGAACTTCCTTAATTTAGGGAGGGAAAGTGACATTCAGGTCCAGAAGATAGAGTCCCCCCCCCAAAAAAATCAATAAAAACCTTTCAACACCTTGACATGTAATAGTGAAACTTGTAAATTCCAAAGATAAAGAGAAAATCCTTAAAGCAGGGAGAAGCAATAGATCCCTACTTATAAGGCAATATACCAGTTTATGTTTTCTTCTCATTTCTGTCTGGATCTGTTGTTTCTTCAGTGTTGAGTTTAATAAGTTATTTTAGGTCTTGGATACTAGCCCTTCATCTGATACATCCAATGCAAATATCTTCTTCTTTCCCAAGATAGACTTTTGGTTTCTTTGGCTATTTCCTTTGCTGTGATGAAGCTCTTTATCTTGATGAAATCCTAATATTTCATTTTGCGTTTTGTTTCCCTTGCCTTTGGAGACACATCAAACAAGATTCTACTGAGGCTGAGGTCAAATTGCTCCCTTGGATCTACTCTAGTATTTTGGAGGCGTCATGCCTCATATTAAGTGTGTCATCTACTTTATCTTGTGTGTGGTGTAAGAAAATGGCTCAGTTTCATTATTCTACATGTGACTGTCCTATTTTCCCAGCACTATTTTATGAAGAGATCATCTTTTTTCCATTGGGTATTCTTTCCTGCTTTCTATAAGACTAGTTGACCATGGATGTGGTAGTTCATTTCTGGATTATCTATTCTGTTCCTTTGATCCATGAGTCTGTTTCTGTGTCAGTACCACACTGTCTTGAGGATCACAGTTTCTAATACAGCTTGACATCACACATCGTGATGTCTTCTGTTTCTTGATTTTTTTCCCCTCAACATCCATTTACATCTTCAGGGTCTTTAATGGTGTCATACATTTTTTTAATAATAAATTATTTTTTATTGGTGTTCAATTTGACAACATACAGAGTAACACCCAGTGCTCATCCCGTCAAGTGCCCCCCTCAGTGCCCACCATCCAGTCACCCCCACCCCCCACCCTCCTCCCCTTCCACCACCCCTAGTTCATTTCCCAGAGTTAGGAGTCTTTATGTTCTGTCTCCCTTTCTGATATTTCCTACCCATTTCTTCTCCCTTCCCTTCTATTTCCTTTCACTATTATTTATATTCCTCAAATGAATGAGAACATATAATGTTTGTCTTTTTCTGATTGACTCATTTCACTCAGCATAATACCCTCCAGTTCCATCCACGTTGAAGCAAATGGTGGGTATTTGTCGTTTCTAATGGCTGAGGAATATTCCATTGTATACATAGACCACATCTTCTTTATCCATTCATCTTTCAATGGACCCCGAGGCTCCTTCCACAGTTTGGCTATTGTGGACATTGCTGCTAGAAACATTGGGGTGCAGGTGTCCTGGCATTTCATTGCATCTGTATATTTGGGGTAAATCCCCAACATTGCAATTGCTGGGTCATAGGGCACATCTATTCTTAACTCTTTGAGGAACCTACACACAGTTTTTTGGACATTATTGGTTTATTTTGGCTCTGAGAAAAATGCTGGAAGTATTTTGATAGGGTTTGCACTGAATATGTAAATTTCTTTGAGTAGCATGCTGATTTTATTAATATTTTTTCCAGTCAATGAGGATAATATATTTTTTCCATTACTTTATGTTTTCCTCAATTTCATTCTCAGCTATCAGACTAAGATGCTTTTCCTTCTTGGTTAGCTTTATTCCTTCTTGTCTTTTGTGTTTTGTTGAAATTATAAATGGGATTTATTCCTTGATTTTTCCTTCTTTTTTTTTCATTTTTAGTGTATAGAAATGTACTGACTTCCCTTTATCAATTTGTATGATTTGATTTACTGAATTCTTGTATCTGTTCTAGCAAGTTTCTGGTGGAGTGTTTTGGGATTTCTACATAAATATCATGTCATCTGTTAAGAATGAAATTTTGACTTTTTCTTGCCTGATTCGGATGCACCTTTCTTATTTTCATTGTGTGATTGCTGAGATGAAGACTTCTAGTACTGTGTTGAACAGTGACGAGTGAACATCCCTGTTGTGTTCCCGACCTCATGGAAAAAACTCTCTCACTCTGGGGTTTTCAAAGATGCTTTTGTGATTTTGAGTAAATTCCCTCTCTCCTTACACAGCAGAAGCTTTTTAACAAGAAAGAATGATCTCTTGTCAAATACTATTTGTGCATCAGTGGAGGAGTTCAAATTATTCTTTTCCTTTCTTTATTAATGTGGTTTGCCATGTTGATTGATTTTTAGGCGTTGAAGCACCCTTGCAGGTCAGGAAGAAATCTCATTTGGTCATAGTGAATAATCCTTTCAGTATATAATTGGATTATATTGGCTAGAACCTTGGTGAGAATTTCTGAATCCACATTGGTCAGGAATATTGTTTTATAATTCTCCTTGTTGGTGCAGTAATTGCCTGATTTTGGGGTCAAGGTAATGTTGACATCAGAGAATGGGTTTGGAAAATTTTCTTCCATTCCTATGTTTTGGAACATTTTCAAAGGAACTGGTATTAATTTTTTTTACATGTTTATTGAAATCCCCCACCAGCCATCTGGACTTTTGTTTGTTGAGAGACTTTTAATTATGATTGTGTTCTTATTTTCTGGATATGGGTATGTGCTGTTCTTCCTTTCCTCTCCATTAAGTTTTGATATTTTTTATGTTTCTAGGAATGCATCCATTTCTTCTAGATTGCTTAATTCATTGGCATATAATTGTTCAGAATATTGTCTTATACTTGTTTGTATTTCTTGGCTGTTGGTTCTGATCTTTCTTTATTTATTCATGATTTTATGATTATCAGTCCTTTCTATTTGTTTTATTTTTCAAGTCTGTCTCGGTGCTTACAATCTTATTTATTCTTTAAAAGAATCATCCCCTGAGTGATTTGATCTACTGCCTTTTTTATAGCCTTGTTTTCTTCTCTATTCTTGATTATTCCTCTTTCACCTGTATTTAGAAATCCTTTGCTGTTCTTTCTCCAACTCCTTTTGGTCCAGCCTTACTTTTATTTATGAGACTTTTATTGTCCCCTGAGGAAGGACTGTATTGCTCTATCCTCCCTTCTGTGGATCACTTTTGCTGTGTCCCAAAGTTTTGAAAGTGTTGTGTTTTCATTTTCATTGAATCCGTGTTGTTTTAATTCTCTAACTTCCTGGTTGACTCATTCCCTCTTCAGTACGACGTTCCTTTACCTCCATTATTTATGTACCTTTTGTATTTTTATGGTGGTTCACTTCTAGTTTCATTGCACTGTGGTCTGAAAATATGCATGGAATAAATTCACTCTTTTTGTACCAGTTGAACCTTGATGTGTGACCTTCTATATGATCAATTCTGGAGATTTTTCCATGTGCCCTGGAGAAGAATGTGTTTTCTCCTGCCTTAGGATGCAACACTGTGTATATATCTTTGAAGTCCATCTGTTCCAGTGTGTTGTTCTAAGCACTTGTTTCCTTGTTGAGATTCTGCTTTTATGATCTTTCCTTGCTATCAGTGGGACATGAAAGTTCCCACACTATTCTATTATTATCAGTTGGTCTCTTTAATTTTCTGTTGAATGGATTATATACTTGCCTACTCCAAATTTAGGGACACAAATATTTAAAATAGATTACTTTTGTATTGACTTTTTTATGATACTGTATCCTTCTAAATCTTTTATTACAGTTTAGTTGGTAGTCTATTTGTCTGATACAAGTGTTGTACTCCAACTTTCTTTTGAAGCCCATTGATATGATAAATGGTTCTTTACCCCCTCACATTCATTTAGATCTCTCTTTGTGTCTAAAAGATTTTCTTCTATATTTCTTCAAATATACTTTCTGTCCCCTCTCATCATTCTCCCTCTGGAACCCCAATAATGCTAATCTTGTTCCATTTTATGGCCCCACTGATCCACTACGCACACCCTGAACCAGTGTCCTTCCTTGACTCCATCCAAGCATTTATGACTTGCTGAGAGGCTGCTCTGCTCTAAACTGACATGATGGTGAAGGTGATGAAGGTTTATACTCTCTCGTGTGTATGCTCTTCAGACTACATTCTCACCATGTACTTGTTGGGGTCCTTGCTACTTCAGGATGTCGCTATTATTGTTCTATGACTGTGGTTCAAGACCATGGTACTGCCTGTGGTCTTTCTCTGCATTTGATTCTTGAGCCCTTTGCATCATCATGTACAGCATGTACTTTACACTGTTTCTAAGATCCTTAACCAGTGAGCAGCATGGTTCTGTAATGCATCATGAATACACATGGAAGTCTTATAAGGGAGAAGTTGAGGTACATGCAGATATGTGTAATAAATGAGTATTTAGGGACATTGGTAAGTAAGTGTAAGCAAATTAGACTTTGGGCATATAAGAATAGTGGCTTACCAAGATGCCTGGGTGGTTCAACGAATGAGAGTCTGCTTTTGATTCAGGTCATGATTGCAGGGTCCTGGGATCGAGTATCACTTCAGGCTTCTCACAGGGAGCCTGCTTCTCCTTCTGCCTATGTCTCTTTCTCTCTATTTCTCTCTGTTTCAAATAAACAAACAAACAAACAAACAAATAAATAAATAAATAATCTTTCAAAAAACGAATAGTTGTTTGCAAATTTCCTAATTCAGAGACTGAGTAAGGAATACGTAATGCAAGAGACATTGTAGTTTGTGTAATTTGATATATTTCTCTTTTTATGATAACAAAATTGTAAGTTGGAGACTAGATAGGTCACCACAGAATCCTATGTCCAAAGAGGCTCCTGAGGGAAACTGATTTGTATAGAGGAAGCCCCAGACCTTGACAGGAAACCCTCCCAGAACCTCCATCTGCACCTGCTCCTGGGTCTTCAAGACAGAAGTGGTGAGTAGTGTGCACCCCCTGGTGGTCCTGATCCGCCTCCACAGGGGGGACTTTGTGCTCACACTGTGGTCCCCTCAGTGTGCTCTTCCCACAGTAATACACTGTGGAGTCCTTGCCTCTCAGGCTGTTCATCTGCAAATACAGTGTGATCCTGGCGGACCCAACTCATAAAGTAGCTACTGAAGGTGAATACAGAGGACACACAGGGGAGTCTTGCAGTTGATATAAGGCAGATCTACAGGAGACAATGTATTTTATTTTGCATGTGGATGAGCTACTTAATATATGGTGTGAGGTGGGATTTCATATGAGGACAAGGTGTCTATTCATGGCTTCTGTGCATTTCTGATTGTGTTTTTCATTAGTTTTTTTTTATTTATGATAGGCACGCAGTGAGAGAGAGAGAGAGAGAGGCAGAGACACAGGCAGAGGGAGAAGCAGGCTCCATGCACCGGGAGCCCGACGTGGGATTCGATCCCGGGTCTCCAGGATCACACCCTGGGCCAAAGGCAGGCACCAAACCGCTGCGCCACCCAGGGATCCCCAGTTTGGTTGTTTAGTTCAATAGATTTGCTACAGATTTTGAATGCCATCCTTAGTCTGATGACATATTTGCAAATATCTTCTCCCATCCTCTTAACTATGTTGAGTGTTTCCAAAACTGTACAACAGCTCCTTCCTTGATGGAATCCATATAGCTTATTTTTGGTTTTGTTTTCCTTTCTTCTGGAGTGTCAGGTAGCAAGAAGCTTTTCTGGCTGAAGTCACAGTATCTCTAGTATTTTGACATTTTCCTGCTTCACAAATAGGTCTTTCATCTACTCTGAGTTAATCTTTGTGTCACGTGTAAGAATGTGTCCCAGGTTCATTCTTCTACTGTGACTGTCCAATATTCTCAACCTCACCTGTTGAAGAGATTGTTCTTTTTCCAGTCAATAGTCTTTTGTGCTTTGTCAAAAATAATTTGACCATAGAGTTGTGTGTCCATTTCTGGGTTCTCTATTTTGTGTCATTCGCCTATGTGCCTTCTTTTCTGGCTCTATTATACCGTCTGGGTGATCACAACTTCGAGGCTGCAATTGTGATGCCTTCTGCTTTGGGTTTTTCAACATTCTTTTGCCTAATCAGGATCTATTTTCATTCCTTTCAAGTTTTAGGATTGTTTATTCCATTTCCTTGAAAAATGTTTTCTGTGTTTTGATAAGGTTTGCATTGAATGTGTATATTGCTCCTGGTAGCATAAACATTTTATCAATATTTATTCTTCCAATCCATTAGAATAGAATGTTTTCCATTTATTTGTGTCTTCCTCAATTTCTTTCATAAGTGAGCTAGGAGGTTTAGAATATAGATCCTTTCCCTCTTTGTTTAGGATTATTCCTCATTATCTGATGTTTCTCATGCAATTATAAATGGGATACACACCTTAAATTCTCTTTCTTTGGTTTCATTTGTAGTTTATAGAAATGCCACTGACCTCCTTGTATCTATTTTATATGGTTAGATTTTGCTGAATTTTTTGAAGGAGTCTTTGGGTTTTGTATGAAAATTATGAAAGACAGCAGCCCAGGTGGTTCAGCGGTTTAGCGCCGCCATCACCTCAGGGCGTGATCCTGGAGACCTGGGATCGAGTGCCACGTCAGACTCCCTGCATGGAGCCTGCTTCTGCCTCTGCCTTTGTCTCTGCCTCTCTTTATCTCTGTGTCTCTCATGAATAAATAAATATAATATTTTTAAAAAATTCCAAAAGATATTGCATGTGCTGAGTGAAATTTGACTTTTTATTTGCTGATTTTGATGCATTTTCCTCCTTTCTTTTTGATTGCTGAGGCTAAGTTTTCTAGTACTATGCTGAAGAAGAGTTGTGATAGTGGACATACTTGTCATTTTCCTGAGCTTAAGGGAAAATATCTCAATTTTCCCTCTTGTATCAATTTTTTTTAATTTATTTTTTATTGGTGTTCAATTTACTAACATACAGAATAACACCCAATGCCCGTCACCCATTCACTCCCAACCCCCGCCCTCCTCCCCTTCTACCACCCCTAGTTCATTTCCCAGAGTTAGCAGTCTTTACGTTCTGTCTCCCTTTCTGATATTTCCCACACATTTCTTCTCCCTTCCCTTATATTCCCTTTCACTATTATTTATATTCCCCAAATGAATGAGAACATATAATGTTTGTCCTTCTCCGACTGACTTACTTCACTCAGCATAATACCCTCCAGTTCCATCCACGTTGAAGCAAATGGTGGGTATTTGTCATTTCTAATAGCTGAGTAATATTCCATTGTATACATAAACCACATCTTCTTTATCCATTCATCTTTCGTTGGACACCGAGGCTCCTTCCACAGTTTGGCTATCGTGGCCATTGCTGCTAGAAACATCGGGGTGCAGGTGTCCCGGCGTTTCATTGCATTTGTATCTTTGGGGTAAATCCCCAACAGTGCAATTGCTGGGTCGTAGGGCAGGTATATTTTTAACTGTTTGAGGAACCTCCATACAGTTTTCCAGAGTGGCTGCACCAGTTCACATTCCCACCAACAGTGTAAGAGGGTTCCCTTTTCTCCGCATCCTCTCCAACATTTGTTGTTTCCTGCCTTGTTAATTTTCCCCATTCTCACTGGTGTGAGGTGGTATCTCATTGTGGTTTTGATTTGTATTTCCCTGATGGCAAGTGAAGCAGAGCATTTTCTCATATGCATGTTGGCCATGTCTATGTCTTCCTCTGTGAGATTTCTGTTCATGTCTTTTGCCCATTTCATGATTGGATTGTTTGTTTCTTTGGTGTTGAGTTTAATAAGTTCTTTATAGATCTTGGAAACTAGCCCTTTATCTGATATGTCATTTGCAAATATCTTCTCCCATTCTGTAGGTTGTCTTTGAGTTTTGTTGACTGTATCCTTTGCTGTGCAAAAGCTTCTTATCTTGATGAAGTCCCAATAGTTCATTTTTGCTTTTGTTTCTTTTGCCTTTGTGGATGTATCTTGCAAGAAGTTACTATGGCCGAGTTCAAAAAGGGTGTTGCCTGTGTTCTTCTCTAGGATTTTGATGGAATCTTGTCTCACATTTAGATCTTTCATCCATTTTGAGTTTATCTTTGTGTATGGTGAAAGAGAGTGGTCTAGTTTCATTCTTCTGCATGTGGATGTCCAATTTTCCCAGCACCATTTATTGAAGAGACTGTCTTTCTTCCAATGGATAGTCTTTCCTCCTTTATCGAATATTAGTTGCCCATAAAGTTCAGGGTCCACTTCTGGATTCTCTATTCTGTTCCACTGATCTATGTGTCTGTTTTTGTGCCAGTACCACACTGTCTTGATGACCACAGCTTTGTAGTACAACCTGAAATCTGGCATTGTGATGCCCCCAGATATGGTTTTCTTTTTTAAAATTCCCCTGGCTATTCGGGGTCTTTTCTGATTCCACACAAATCTTAAAATAATTTGTTCTAACTCTCTGAAGAAAGTCCATGGTATTTTGATAGGGATTGCATTAAACGTGTATATTGCCCTGGGTAACATTGACATTTTCACAATATTAATTCTGCCAATCCATGAGCATGGAATATTTTTCCATCTCTTTGTGTCTTCCTCAATTTCTTTCAGAAGTGTTCTATAGTTTTGAGGGTATAGATCCTTTACATCTTTGGTTAGGTTTATTCCTAGGTATCTTATGCTTTTGGGTGCAATTGTAAATGGGATTGACTCCTTAATTTCTCTTTCTTCAGTCTCATTGTTAGTGTATAGAAATGCCACTGACTTCTGGGCATTGATTTTGTATCCTGCCACGCTACCGAATTGCTGTATGAGTTCTAGCAATCTTGGGGTGGAGACTTTTGGGTTTTCTTTTTTTTTTTTTTTTTTATTATTGGTGTTCAATTTACTAACATACAGAATAACACCCAGTGCCCGTCACCCATTCACTCCCAACCCCCGCCCTCCTCCCCTTCTACCACCCCTAGTTCGTTTCCCAGAGTTAGCAGTCTTTACGTTCTGTCTCCCTTTCTGATATTTCCCACACATTTCTTCTCCCTTCCCTTATTTTCCCTTTCACTATTATTTATATTCCCCAAATGAATGAGAACATATAATGTTTGTCCTTCTCCGACTGACTTACTTCACTCAGCATAATACCCTCCAGTTCCATCCACGTTGAAGCAAATGGTGGGTATTTGTCATTTCTAATAGCTGAGTAATATTCCATTGTATACATAAACCACATCTTCTTTATCCATTCATCTTTCGTTGGACACCGAGGCTCCTTCCACAGTTTGGCTATCGTGGCCATTGCTGCTAGAAACATCGGGGTGCAGGTGTCCCGGCGTTTCATTGCATTTGTATCTTTGGGGTAAATCCCCAACAGTGCAATTGCTGGGTCGTAGGGCAGGTATATTTTTAACTGTTTGAGGAACCTCCACACAGTTTTCCAGAGTGGCTGCACCAGTTCACATTCCCACCAACAGTGTAGGAGGGTTCCCTTTTCTCCGCATCCTCTCCAACATTTGTTGTTTCCTGCCTTGTTAATTTTCCCCATTCTCACTGGTGTGAGGTGGTATCTCATTGTAGTTTTGATTTGTATTTCCCTGATGGCAAGTGATGCAGAGCATTTTCTCATATGCATGTTGGCCATGTCTATGTCTTCCTCTGTGAGATTTCTGTTCATGTCTTTTGCCCATTTCATGATTGGATTGTTTGTTTCTTTGGTGTTGAGTTTAATAAGTTCTTTATAGATCTTGGAAACTAGCCCTTTATCTGATATGTCATTTGCAAATATCTTCTCCCATTCTGTAGGTTGTCTTTGAGTTTTGTTGACTGTATCCTTTGCTGTGCAAAAGCTTCTTATCTTGATGAAGTCCCAATAGTTCATTTTTGCTTTTGTTTCTTTTGCCTTTGTGGATGTATCTTGCAAGAAGTTACTATGGCCGAGTTCAAAAAGGGTGTTGCCTGTGTTCTTCTCTAGGATTTTGATGGAATCTTGTCTCACATTTAGATCTTTCATCCATTTTGAGTTTATCTTTGTGTATGGTGAAAGGGAGTGGTCTAGTTTCATTCTTCTGCATGTGGATGTCCAATTTTCCCAGCACCATTTATTGAAGAGACTGTCTTTCTTCCAATGGATAGTCTTTCCTCCTTTATCAAATATTAGTTGCCCATAAAGTTCAGGGTCCACTTCTGGATTCTCTATTCTGTTCCACTGATCTATGTGTCTGTTTTTGTGCCAGTACCACACTGTCTTGATGACCACAGCTTTGTAGTACAACCTGAAATCTGGCATTGTGATGCCCCCAGATATGGTTTTCTTTTTTAAAATTCCCCTGGCTATTCGGGGTCTTTTCTGATTCCACACAAATCTTAAAATAATTTGTTCTAATTCTCTGAAGAAAGTCCATGGTATTTTGATAGGGATTGCATTAAACGTGTATATTGCCCTGGGTAACATTGACATTTTCACAATATTAATTCTGCCAATCCATGAGCATGGAATATTTTTCCATCTCTTTGTGTCTTCCTCAATTTCTTTCAGAAGTGTTCTATAGTTTTGAGGGTATAGATCCTTTACATCTTTGGTGAGGTTTATTCCTAGGTATCTTATGCTTTTGGGTGCAATTGTAAATGGGATTGACTCCTTAATTTCTCTTTCTTCTGTCTCATTGTTAGTGTATAGAAATGCCACTGACTTCTGGGCATTGATTTTGTATCCTGCCACGCTACCGAATTGCTGTATGAGTTCTAGCAATCTTGGGGTGGAGACTTTTGGGTTTTCTATGTAGAGTATCATGTCATCGGCGAAGAGAGAGAGTTTGACTTCTTCTTTGCCAATTTGAATGCCTTTAATGTCTTTTTGTTGTCTGATTGCTGAGGCTAGGACTTCCAGTACTATGTTGAATAGCAGTGGTGAGAGTGGACATCCCTGTCTTGTTCCTGATCTTAGGGGAAAGGCTCCCAGTGCTTCCCCATTGAGAATGATATTTGCTGTGGGCTTTTCATAGATGGCTTTTAAGATGTCGAGGAATGTTCCCTCTATCCCTACACTTTGAAGAGTTTTGATCAGGAATGGATGCTGTATTTTGTCAAATGCTTTCTCTGCATCCAATGAGAGGATCATATGGTTCTTGGGTTTTCTCTTGCTGATATGATGAATCACATTGATTGTTTTACGGGTGTTGAACCAGCCTTGTGTCCCAGGGATAAATCCTACTTGGTCATGGTGAATAATTTTCTTAATGTACTGTTGGATCCTATTGGCCAGTATCTTGTTGAGAATTTTTGCATCCATGTTCATCAGGGATATTGGTCTGTAATTCTCCTTTTTGGCGGGGTCTTTGTCTGGCTTTGGAATTAAGGTGATGCTGGCTTCATAGAACGAATTTGGAAGTACTCCATCTCTTTCTATCTTTCCAAACAGCTTTAGGAGAATAGGTATGATTTCTTCTTTAAACGTTTGATAAAATTCTCCTGGGAAGCCATCTGGCCCTGGACTCTTGTGTCTTGGGAGGTTTTTGATGACTGCTTCAATTTCCTCCCTGGTTATTGGCCTGTTCAGGTTTTCTATTTCTTCCTGTTCCAGTTTTGGTAGTTTGTGGCTTTCCAGGAATGCGTCCATTTCTTCTAGATTGCCTAATTTATTGGCGTAGAGCTGTTCATAATATGTTTTTAAAATCGTTTGTATTTCCTTGGTGTTGGTAGTGATCTCTCCTTTCTCATTCATGATTTTATTAATTTGAGTCTTCTCTCTCTTCTTTTTAATAAGGCTGGCTAATGGTTTATCTATCTTATTAATTCTTTCAAAGAACCAACTCCTGGTTCTGTTGATCTGTTCCACAGTTCTCCTGGTCTCGATTTCGTTGAGTTCTGCTCGAATCTTTATTAACTCCCTTCTTCTCTTGGGTGTAGGATCTATTTGCTGTTTTTTCTCTAGCTCCTTTATGTGTAAGGTTAGCTTTTGTATTTGAGTTCTTTCCAGTTTTTGAATGGATGCTTGTATTGCGATGTATTTCCCCCTTAGGACTGCTTTTGCTGCATCCCAAAGATTTTGAACGGTTGTATCTTCATTCTCATTAGTTTCCATGAATCTTTTTAATTCTTCCTTAATTTCCTGGTTGACCCTTTTATCTTTTAGCAGGATGGTCCTTAACCTCCATGTGTTTGAGGTCCTTCCAAACTTCTTGTTGTGATTTAGTTCTAATTTCAAGGCATTATGGTCTGAGAATATGCAGGGGACAATCCCAATCTTTTGGTATCGGTTCAGACCCGATTTGTGTCCCAATATGTGGTCTATTCTGGAGAAAGTTCCATGTGCGCTTGAGAAGAATGTGTATTCAGTTGAGTTTGGATGTAAAGTTCTGTAGATATCTGTGAAATCCATCTGGTCCAGTGTATCATTTAAAGCTCTCGTTTCTTTGGAGATGTTGTGCTTAGAAGACCTATCGAGTATAGAAAGAGCTAGATTGAAGTCACCAAGTATAAGTGTATTATTATCTAAGTATTTCTTCACTTTGGTTAATAATTGATTTATATATTTGGCAGCTCCCACATTCGGAGCATATATATTGAGGATTGTTAAGTCCTCTTGTTGAATAGATCCTTGAAGTATGATATAGTGTCCCTGTTCATCTCTCACTACAGTCTTTGGGGTAAATTTTAGTTTATCTGATATAAGGATGGCTACCCCTGCTTTCTTTTGAGGACCATTCGAATGGTAAATGGTTCTCCAACCTTTTATTTTCAGGCTGTAGGTGTCCTTCTGTCTAAAATGAGTCTCTTGTAGACAGCAAATAGATGGGTCCTGCTTTTTTATCCAGTCTGAAACCCTGCGCCTTTTGATGGGGTCATTAAGCCCGTTCACATTCAGAGTTACTATTGAGAGATATGAGTTTAGTGTCATCATGATATCTATTCAGTCTTTGTTTTTGTGGACTGTTCCACTGAACTTCTTCTTAAAGGGGAATTTTAAGAGTCCCCCTTAAAATTTCTTGCAGAGCTGGTTTGGAGGTCACATATTCTTTTAGTTGCTGCCTGTCTTGGAAGCTCTTTATCTCTCCTTCCATTTTGAATGAGAGCCTTGCTGGATAAAGTATTCTTGGTTGCATGTTCTTCTCCTTTAGGACCCTGAATATATCCTGCCAGCCCTTTCTGGCCTGCCAGGTCTCTGTGGAGAGGTCTGCTGTTACCCTAATGCTCCTCCCCATAAAAGTCAGGGATTTCTTGTCTCTTGCTGCTTTAAGGATCTTCTCCTTATCTTTGGAATTTGCAAGCTTCACTATTAAATGTCGAGGTGTTGAACGGTTTTTATTGATTTTAGGGGGGGATCTCTCTATTTCCTGGATCTGAATGCCTGTTTCCCTTCCCAGATTAGGAAAGTTTTCAGCTAGAATTTGTTCAAATACATATTCTGGCCCTCTGTCCCTTTCGCCGCCCTCGGGAACCCCAATTAAACGTAGGTTTTTCTTCCTCAGGCTGTCGTTTATTTCCCTTAATCTATCTTCATGGTCTTTTAATTGTTTGTCTCTTTTTTCCTCAGTTTCCCTCTTTGCTATCAACTTGTCTTCTATGTCACTCACTTGTTCTTCCACCTCGTTAACCCTCGTCGTTAGGACTTCTAGTTTGGATTGCATCTCATTCAATTGATTTTTAATTTCTGCCTGATTAGCTCTAAATTCTGCAGTCATGAAGTCTCTTGAGTCCTTTATACTTTTTTCTAGAGCCACCAGTAGCTGTATAATAGTGCTTCTGAATTGGCTTTCTGACATTGAATTGTAATCCAGATTTTGTAACTCTGTGAGAGAGAGGACTGTTTCTGATTCTTTCTTTTGAGGTGAGGTTTTCCTTCTAGTCATTTTGCTCAGTGCAGAGTGGCCAAAAGCAAGTTGTATTGGGAAAAAGAGAAAAAGAGAGGAGAGAAAGAAAGAAAGAAAAGAGAAAGAGAAAAAAAAGGAAGAGAAAAAAAAACGAAAGAAAAAAAAAGAAGAAAAAGAGAAAGAAAAAGAAAGGAGAAAAAAAAGGGGGGGTGGGGGAGGAAACAAATCAAAAAGCAAAACAAAACAAAACAAAAAAAACACAACAACAACAAAAAAAAAAAACCAAAAAAAAAAAAAAAAAAGAACCACAGGGGAGTATCTTCTGATTCTGTGTTCTTTAAGTCCCTTGGCTTCTCCTGGAAGTTGTCCGTCTAGCTGGTGTTCTGGGGGAGGGGCCTGTTGTGCTGATTTTCAGTTCTCAGCATTTGGGGGAGCTGCTGTGCCCCTGCCTGGTGCAGGGCTCGGTGGGGGTTGTTTACCCCGTGAGGCCGCTTGAGGAACAGCCCCAGTGGCGGGGCAGCTCTGGAAACCTGGATTCAGCTCCGGCAGGAACTCCGTCTGCAGGGTCTGGGGGCTCCGGGCGGGGCCGCTGATCTGCTCAGCTCGGACAGGAGCGTCCTTGCTGTCCTGGGCCCTCCCGGCCTCTGCCTGTCCCGGGGGAGGCGGGATCCTGGGCTGTGTCCCGGCGCCCTGTGCTCCGGAGCCTGCGCTGTTGGATTCGCGCTCCCGGGCCGCGCAGCCCCCTCCGCGGAGCCGCCGCCCAAGCCCCTCCGAGCTGCTCCTGGAACCGCGCAGGCCCCTCTGCACGGAGCCTCTTCCTCTGCCCGAGCCCGGCCGAGCTGCTCCCGGGGCCGCGCAGCCCCCTCCACGCAGCCCCCTCCGCGGAGCCGCCGCCCGAGCACCCCCCGAGCTGCTCCGGGTCCCGCCGTGCGCGCTGCAGCCCTTAGGGAGCTCGGCGCACTCTCCTGGGCGCGGAGTTGCTGTTACTGTCCCGGGGAGCCCGAGGGCATCCCCGCCCTCCTGGGTCCTGCTCCAACTCCCCGCGAGCCCCTTTCCCCCGGGAAGGTCGGTGCAGCTCCTGCGTCTCCGGGACGGGGCTCTCCTGTCCTGGGGACACTCGCCCCGGCCTCAGCCCGGCTCCTCGCGGGGCCCCTCCCCCTTGGAGGCCTTTGTTTCTTTACTTCTTTTTCCCCGTCTTCCTACCTTGATAGAAGCGCGAACTCTTCTCACTGTTGCATTCCAGCTGGTCTCTCTTTAAATCTCAGGCCGAATTCATAGATTTTCAGGATAATTTGAAGGTTTTCTAGGTAGTTTGGTGGAGACAGGTGATTTGGAGACCCTACTCTTCCGCCATCTTGCTCCTCCGCTTTTTCTTGTGTCAATTTTTAGATGGATTTTATGATATAGAATATGTTCCCCTATCCCAACACAGCATTTTTTTTTATCAAGGCAGAATAATATCTTTTGTCAAATGCTTTTTGGGCATCAGTTGAGTGGATTAAATGGTTCTTGTGCTTTTTTTTATTAACGTGGTTCTTACATGGATTGTTTTGCTGACAGTGAACCATCCTTGCAGCCCAGGAATTGATCCCATTTGGTCGTGGTAAATAGCAGTAATAATATACTGTTGGTCCTATTCATTAGAAACTTGGTGAGAATTTTGCATTCATTTTCATAAGAATAATAGCCTCTAATTCTCCTTCATTACAAGGTCTTTGTTTTGGGGGTCAATGTAATGCTGACATCAGAGAATGAGTATGGAAGTTTTTCTTCAATTTCTATTATTTGATATAGTTTCAGAAGAATCAGAATAGATTCTTGTTGCTGAGTTTCACTTGACAACCATCCGAGCCTGGACTCTTGTTTGTCAGAAAACTTTTAATTATGATTGATTTTCATATCCAGATAATGGTTCTGTACAGCTTTTACTTTGGTTCCTGTTTTTGTTTTGGTTGATTTTTATGTTCCTAGGAATGCATCCGTTTCTTCCAGATTGCCCAATTATTTGGCTTATAACTGCTTATAATTTATTTATATTATTGTTTGTATTTCTTGCTGTTGGTTGTGATCTCTCCTCATTCATCCATGATTTTAACAATTTGAATGCTTTCAGTTGTTTTTTTTTTAATGCTTTCAGTTTTATATTGACAAGTCTATCTAGTGGTTTCTCACTCTTACTACTATTTTCATAATATCAGCTCCTAGGTTTGTTAACATTCTGTTATTTTTTATTTCTTTATCCTTGATTTCTATCATAAATTTTTTTATTTACCTTGTCTGATTAACTTACTTAACACAGCATAATACCCTCCAGTTCCATCCATGTTGAAGCAAATGGTGGGTATGCATCTCTTCTGATGGCTGAGTAATATTCCATTGTATATATGGATCACATCTTCTTTATCCATTCATGTGTCGTTGGACACCGAGTCTCCTTGCACAGTTTGGCTATTGTGGATATGGTGTGAAAAACCCTTGTTTCCTTGTTGAGCTTCTGTGTATATAAACATTCCTGCTGTCAGAGGGATATTACAGACACTGCTGTTAGGTTATTAGTAGACATTCATTACATTATTGTTTTGGTTAATTGGTTTATGTATTGGCTGCTCCTAAGTTAATGGTGTGGATATTTAGTAAAGAGAGATATCTTTTTAGCTAGAGTAATGATATAGTATCCTTTAAAGTTATAGTATCCTTCTTCATCTCTTATTATAGTCTTTGTTTTCAGTTCTAGTTCATCTGATTTAAGTCTTGCTCCTCTTGATGTCCATTGACATGATAAATGGCTCTTTACTCCCTCACGTTCAATCTGGATGTGTCTTCGTATTGAAAATGAGTGTCTTCTATGGTTTGCTCAAATATACGTTCTGTCCTCTATTTTCTTTCATGCACACCAATTATTCTAATTTTGTTTTTGTTTTTTTTTTTTTTGTATGGCATTGCTGATTCTTGAGTTTCTCCGTATGGTTCATTATTTGTGTTTCTCTCTTTCCCTCAGCTTCCTTCCTTTCTATCAACTTGTCTTCAATGTCACTTAATCTCCCTTCTGACTCATTTACCCTAGCTGTTAGAGGATGCAGTTTAGACTGCATCTCAGAGCACTTTTCATTTTCACCTGAACTTGCTTAATTTCTACGCTAAGTGATAACGTAGTGTGTTTTAGCTTTCTTGAATCCCAGCTAGAACCTAACTGTGGTCTCCCAGTCCACACTGGCCTAGATGCCTCTGGAGGCAGACACAGGTGCACTGATCTGCAGGGCGCCCAATAGCAGGAGAGTGTTATGCTGAGTGAAGTAAGTACATCAGAGAAGGATGAACAATATATGGTTTCACTCATACGGGGAATATAAAAAATAGGGAAAGGAATTGTAGGGAAAATGAGAGAAAATGAGTGGTAAATATCAGAAAGGGTGATAGAACCTGAGAGACTCCTAAATCTCGGAAATGAACGAGGAGGAGTGGAAGGGGAGTTTGGCAGGGGGATGGGCTGACTAGGTGATGGGCACTGAGTGGGGGCACTTGACTGGGGTGAACACTGGATGTTATACTGTGTGTCGGCAAAACAAATTCCAATAATAATATACCAAAAAATCCCTCTCTATTGTTGCCTCTCTAATGTGTGTAGTGGTGATGGAATTATTTTACCTTTTTTTCTCTATCTAATTCAATTTGCCAACATATACCTGTGGTTTTTGAGTCACATGCAGTAACTGGACTATTGTCTTTGAGGAGGACACATAAAATGATGAAACCTGAGAATTATACTATATATTGGTAAATTGGACTTAAACTCGCACATCCTTTGAAGCAATAAGATGTGGAGGATGTTGCAGAACAAAGACTACTTTCTGGGGCCTCTCAGAGAGCTGCTTAACTAAGGACATCATCCACCCAAACCACAGAGAGGATCGTGCCCCCACAGACACTGCTGGAGCCTACATGATTTCACAGAAGCCTTGGAATTCCTTAGAAATGAGTGTGTTTCCATGGGTGATTACCTTTGGATACGTGTACTTTTGATGTAGATTTCTCTCCCCAAACGTGAGGAGGACCCTCCAACTCATTGAGAACCTGAGTAGAATCAAGGCAAAGGAAGGCCTAAGTCTTCATTTTTATTACTGTCTCAATGCCTAACCAGAATATAGGAAAATCTAAAAAAATTGAAATCCACTAACTTGGGGATATATCTGGTCAAAGGTCATCAAGTGGAATTTAGAAGACTGGAATTTAGAACAATGTTTATAAAGATACAATTGGGATTGAACAGACATGGAAGACACTGAAGAATCACTTACTGTAGTGATAAAAGAAAAAACAAAAACAAACAAAAAAACCCTTTTCTGCCCCAAAGTAAAAATTCTATTACCTACATGCTGTCCCATATGCAGGAAAAAAAAGGACACATGAAAGAAAACACTGGGGATATAGAAGATAACATGGTGGATAACAATGACTCACAAGAAGAGGGGATAAAAGCTCATGGACCTAAAGGTAGACTTAGGGAATTCAGTGGCTTATGAAAACAGTAATATTTTTATCATTGGAGTCCCACAAAATGAAGAGAGAGAAAATGTTCCAGGTTATTCAATCAAAATATAGCCAGAAAACTCCCTAATCAGGAAGGACACAGACCTTAAAATCCAAGAAGCACACATACTCCCATGAAATTCAACAAATTTGATCATCTCCAAGGCATTTCAATATCAAACTCACAGAATACGCAGACAAGGAAGGAATCCTGAAAGCAGCAAGGGAACTGCTGTCCTGAACCTCACAACCACCAGAATAGCAGCATCTGGATGGTGATGCTCAGACTCAGGTCCCACAGGGTTAGCACATCCCCCTCCTCTGGAAATGTTGATAAATCATCCTCCTCACAGTAGAGTTCCACAATCTCCCAGTCCCCTGCTCGATATGTGAAGGTTCTCCCTCCGTGTGTCTGCTGGGTCTTGTTCACAGAGTCCTAGGATTGTCCACAGGTTCATCCTCTCTGCAGGAGGGAACAAGTGCAAAATCTACCCTTCACCTCATGGACAGAAGTTATCAGGGACTTATCACAACAAATGCAGCAAGAATTTCAGAGCATCATTGTTTGGGTTCATGTGTCACTAAAATCTTAGCCTGTGCCCCCACCTGGAACATCATAGGAACAGGGAGAATAAACAACAGATACCCATTCCCACAGTTCTAGAATCTGGGAAGTCTGAGGTCCAGATGCCAACAGATCTGGTGTCTGGAGAGCGCCCACATCCTAAGGCGCCCTTTCCCAGTCACCTTGCATGGCGTCAGGACTGGGTGTATAAGGGCCCTGATACCATCATGGGGCTGAAACTCCCGACATAAGTTCTCCCCTAAGTCCCTACCTCTGCCCCCATCTCATGGGTGTTAGTTCTAGATGAGGAAGGTCAGTCACTCACTGTGAGCTGATATGAGCACCTAAGGTATCAATGAGATATTTCCTGCAGAGAAAAGGCTCTCCCAATCCAGTTCCTCATCCTGAGGTTCTTCCTGGATCCAGTAGAATCTTCTGGTCCCTGATTGGACACAGTATACAGATGTCTTTAAGAATCAGCTGATGATCATAGGGAGAGGACTAATTCAACTTGAAATTCTGAGTGATTTCCTAGTCTACCTCTATTACCATAAGTTTGCTGCTTCACTGTGATTCTTCCTAATTTTCAGGACGTCACATATTTTTCGTGTTTGATTGTCGATTCCTCTAGAAGTTGGGGAACATGGAGATATTTGTATATTATTCATTTTTAGGGAGAATCATAAATAAGTGTAAGCAGCTCTTTGCGCATGTAAACTAGCTGTTTTCCTACATAAACTAAATTTCTGAATCAGACACTGTATAGTTAAACAGATATTCCTGGTCCAGAGATGCTCCCTGCAGGAAAATACTCTATGGAGAGGAATTCCAGACCCTGACAAGAAACCTGCCCAGAACCTCCACTTGCATCTGCTCCTTCAAGACAGAAGTAGTGAGGAGTGTGCACACCCTGGTGGTCCTGATCCCCTTCTACAGGGAGTTTTGTGTCTGGGCTCACACTGAGGTCCCCTCTCTGTGTCCCTTGCACAGGAATACATGGCCGTGTCCTCAGCTCTGAGGCTGTTCATCTGCAGAAACACTGTGTTCTTGGCGTTGTCTCTGGAGATGGTGAATCGGCCCTTCACAGCATCTGTGTAGCTTGTGCTACTTCCACTAGCATAAATCCATGCGACCCACTGCACCCCCTTCCCGGGAGCCTGGCGGACCCAGCTCATGCTGTAGCTACTAAAGGTGAATCCAGCGGCCACACAGGAGAGTCTCAGGGACCCCTCCGGCTTCACAAGGTCTCCCCCAGACTCCACCAGCTGCACCTCACCATGGACACCTGCAGACACAACACATCTTGGTCAGGAAACTGTCCCACATCCACTGTTTCTCACTCACAAACTCAAGGTCTCTTGTCTTCCATGAATTACCTTTTGAAATAGCGACAATGAAAACCCAGCTGAGCACAGACTCCATGGTGAGTTGTTTGTATTCTGTCCTGATCCCTGTATGGGGTCACCTGAGCATCCTGGAACTGGTTTAATCTGTGGAGGGAGGGCCTTATTTGCATGTCCTATGACTAAATAGTCATCTCCAGACTTAGATTTGATTCTTTACAAGTTATAAACAGGGATTGCATTATATCTGCATTCAACCCTGTTTCGTGTCTTGTGAGAATATGAAATGTTCTACCTGTGAACAGAATTTTCTTTGCATCTATTTAAAAATCTCTCATTATTGTTGAGAATTTTTAGTATGTATTATTTTAACTACATCCCGATATTTGATCCCATCATATTTAATGGCAATGTCAATGCAATTATTTTGTTAATTTCCTTTTAAGTGATTTGTGTTATTGTGTTAAAATATAGCTTTATTTGCCATTTTTATTTTATCCCCTGAACATTCTTGAAATAGTTAATTAATTCTAAACATTTGTTTGTGGAGGTTCAAACATTTGCCCTTTAGCAGATCATGTCATATGGATAATATATTTTTTTCTTTACCTACTAATTTATTTTTTTTCTTTACCTACTAATTTATAAATCTTTTGGGAACCCTGGGTGGCGCAGCGGTTTAGCGCCTGCCTTTGGCCCAGGGCGCGATCCTGGAGACCCGGGATCGAATCCCACGTCAGGCTCCCGGTGCATGGAGCCTGCTTCTCCCTCTGTCTATGTCTCTGCCTCTCTCTTTCTCTCTCTGTGACTATCATAAATAAATAAAAAAAATTTAAAAAAATCTTTTATTATTTATTTTTTTTAATTTTATTTATTTATGATAGTCACATAGAGAGAGAGAGAGAGAGAGGCAGAGACACAGGCAGAGGGAGAAGCAGGCTCCATGCACCAGGAGCCTGATGTGGGATTCGATCCCGGGTCTCCAGGATCGCGCCCTGGGCCAAAGGCAGGCGCCAAACTGCTGCGCCACCCAGGGATCCCTAAAAAAAATCTTTTAATTTTTCATTACCTTTATTTCCAGGGTAGGTCTTCCTATTTTTGTGGTGAAAATATCTTTCTTCTATTTTCCTGAGTTCTTTGGACATACAACTCTGTAGACATTAGACAGATCTTGGGAGTAAAGTATTTCATTTTGCCTGTGCATGAGCTACCTAGAATATGGCACCAAGACAAAGACCCAAGTAGACGGCCCACGTACCTCTAAGACAACAAGACCTTATATTTGTGGAAAGTTAAAGCCACGAAGTTTTTTGAGTCAGTGAATTATTAAGAAACGGACAAGACTTGTTTGTACAGCATTCTGAGCCCTATATTCCCTGTTCTGGTGCTGAGGATGGTTGTTCCCTCATGGTACAGAGAAGGAAACATTCAGAAGAAGATTTATTTCCTGCCAACAAGGGGATATATGTGGGATATATGTGGCTCACCATGTTTGACCTCTGGGGGTTTTAAAGTGGCATTTGTTCACAATAACCCAGGGGACCAGCTGACATGCTGTGACCATGCTGTGTCAAGTTTACTCTCCTTCATGATACCATGTTGAATAATCATGGGGGGAATGAGTATCCTTGTGTGGCTCCTGACTTGACAGGAAGGCTTCAGTTTTTCACTGTTGAATATGGTATTGTTGTGTGTGTTTTGGAAATTGCCACTATTCTGTCGACCCATTTTCTTCTGCCTCGATTTTTAAGATGTTTTGAGGATAAAGTGTGATGGCTTTTGCCAAACTGTTTTAGGCATCATAGGAAAGGATCATGTACATCTAATCCTTCACTCTGCTAATTCAGGGGATCCCATTTATAATCTGGGCATATTGAAGGATCCTTGCACCTCAGGGCTGATTTCCTCTGGGTCCTCCTGTGTGATCCTCTCCATGTGCTGTTGCATTCAGGATGCCAGGATTTTGCATTTATGTGCATCTGAGATATTACCTTTAGTACCTTCTTATAGGGTCTTTGCCTTGCTTTGTTGTCAGAGTCATCCTGGCCGCCTTAAGCTAATCTGGGCATGTTCCACTCTCATTATTTCGGAATAGGTTCAGATGTTTTGGCCTTAATTCTTCTGAAAATGTTTTTGCAGAATTCATAGATAAATCCATCTGATACTGGATTTTTTTCTTTTTGGTTTGTTCTTTTTTATTTTATTTTATTTTTTTGGTCTTTTTTTGAGAAAATAGCTTTTAGATTACACATTCATTTGTCTTCTTAGATTTGTTTTGCTTATATTTTATTACCTTATGAAAACTTTTAGTGGATTGGTAATTCTAGAAATTTTATAATTTGCCTTGGTTATTCAATATGTGCTGTAGTATCATCTTTGCATTTTTTTCCATGGGATTTTTTTAAAGATTTTATTTATTTATTCATGATAGACATAGAGAGAGAGAGGCAGAGACACAGGCAGAGAGAGAGGCAGGGTCCATGACGGGAACCCGATGCAGGACTCGATCCCAGGACTCCAGGATCAATCCTTGGCCGAAGGTGGCGCTAAATCACTAAGCCACTTGGACTGCCCAATTTTTCATGGACTTTTTGTTTTCTTTAGTGTCAGTAGTTTCTTCACTTTGAAATCTAAATGTATTATTTCAGGCTCACATATTTTCCTAGACTACCTATGAGTTTTAAATTTCATTTGTCTTTTCAATATACTTATTTAAATCTCATTTGTATTTCTTTAGTCACTATTTCTGTTTCCCATTCTCATAATTTTATTGTTACTTAAATTAATCAAAATACTAGTTGTTGTTGTTTTTTTAAATAGAAAATACCCATAATCATATGGAAACACAAATCCAATAAGAGTGACCATACATAAACCACATCTTCTTTATCCATTCATCTTTCGTTGGACACCGAGGTTCCTTCCACAGTTTGGCTATCGTGGCCATTGCTGCTATAAACATCAGGGTGCAGGTGTCCCGGCGTTTCACTGCATCTGTATCTTTGACAAATACCCACCATTTGCTTCAACGTGGATGGAACTGGAGGGTATTATGCTGAGTGAAGTAAGCCAGTCGGAGAAGGACAAACATTATATGTTCTCATTCATTTGGGGAATATAAATAATAGTGAAAGGGAATATAAGAGAAGGGGGAAGAAATGTGGGAAATATCAGAAAGGGAGACAGAACGTAAAGACTGCTAACTCTGGGAAACGAACTAGGGGTGTTGGAAGGGGAGGAGGGCGGGGGGTGGGAGTGAATGGGTGACGGGCACTGGGGGTTATTCTGTATGTTAGTAAATTGAACACCAATAAAAAAAAATAATCATGATAGAAAAAAAAAAAGAGTGACCATACAATTATGAAAAGGAAGACCAATCATCTGGTGTCAGATGTACCTCTTTATAAATATTTGGAGAGGCAAATCAAGACATCACTGTGTGACCATACATAGACATGTACACAGTGCAGCACCTTATGGAGCCCAGAAGTAAACGTGGCGAACCATGGGATTCTCATCATTTCTTTACCCCAAGCACGTTTTCACATTTCAAAAAAAGAAGGAGATATTCCAAGATCATTAATGACAGATCTACTATCCAGACTCTGAAGCCTGACACCTCCCAATTCTTCCCAGTTGATGCCTCAAGGGACATTCTCTCTTTCTGTCCATATAGAGATTGCAAATATCCCCCCAGAAAAAGTAATACATTTTTTCTTGATGAAAAGTGTTTAGCCTGTATCATTCTTTCATTGTTGCTGTTGCTTCAAACTGTCCTAGAAAGATTGGCGTGCACACAGAGCATTATCTTTGTCCCAAACCCCTGACTCATTGGTGTGAGGAAGTCAGGAGAAACCCTGTCCCTGTCACCTCCTCAGCCCTCCCCCACAGCTCTCCTCTCACCAGGTATCCTTTTTTTTCTTTTTTTTTTAATTGGTGTTCAATTTACTAACATACAGAATAACCCCCAGTGCCCGTCACCCATTCACTCCCACCCCCCGCCCTCCTCCCCTTCCAACACCCCTAGTTCGTTTCCCAGAGTTAGCAGTCTTTACGTTCTGTCTCCCTTTCTGATATTTCCCACACATTTCTTCCCCCTTCCCTTATATTCCCTTTCACTATTATTTATATTCCCCAAATGAATGAGAACATATAATGTTTGTCCTTCTCCGACTGGCTTACTTAATCAAGATAAGAAGCTTTTGCACAGCAAAGGATACAGTCAACAAAACTCAAAGACAACCTACAGAATGGGAGAAGATATTTGCAAATGACATATCAGATAAAGGGCTAGTTTCCAAGATCTATAAAGAACTCACCAGGTTTTCTGACACTCCCAGAATGTGGGATCTCACAATGTGTCCTACACAATAATACACTCCCTAGTCCCCATCTGACAGGTCACCCATACTCCAGTTACCTCCCATGTGATAAAAATCAGCTTGTACTCTGTAATGAAAGGGCTATTACTTGGTCTAAGTATTGACTTTATTCCCTTTTGCCCATATTCTTTTTCTTTCTTAAATTCAATATATGACTGAAATCATACGATTGTCTTTCTTTGATGGACTCACTTCACTTAGCATTATACTTGCTTCCTCCATTCACATAGCTCCAAATAGACTAGATTTCATTCCATGTATGAATAGTTTCGATAGTTTGGCTAATGTACATAATGCTGCTGTAAAAATCCAGGTGCGTGTATCCCTTTGAATTTGTATTTTTGTATTCTTTTTTCTTTTATTTTTTGAGGATTTTATTTATTTATACATGAGAAAGACACACACACAGAGGCAGAGACAAAGGCAGAGGGAGAACAGACTAAATGCAGGAAGCCCAATGTGGGAATCGATCCCTGGACTCTGGGATTAAGCCATGAGCCAAAGGCAGACGCTCAGCCACTGAGCCATCCAGATGTCCCAGAATACTTTTTGTTTTAATGTTTTTATTTATTTATTCACGTTAGACACAAAGAGACGGTGACAAAGAGTGAGAAACAGGCTCCTCCCAGGAGCCTAATATGAGAGTCAATCCCCAGATTGGTAACATGACCTGAGCTGAAGGCATGCGCTCAACTGCTGAGCCACCCAGTCATCCTAGTACTTTTGTATTCTTAGAGTACATGCCCAGTAGTGCATTTGCTGGATCATAGGGTTGGTCAACTATTACTTATTTGATGTCACACCATATGGTTTCCCAGAATGGCTGCACCATTGCCCACCCACATCTCCTAACCAGAGAATTCAGCAGAGCCTCAGTTCTAGTGGAGGTGGTATCAGGGCTCATTTAGCAAGCAGAGCAGAGCTCACCCCATTAAAACTCACCACATCTTGGCCAGGGACCACACACTGCTTACTGCAGGCAAGGAGAACCTGTGTAGACACCTGGCTTGAAGGAAATAGCAGCCAAAAGAGGAGAGCACAGTGCATGCAGAACACACCACAGACACTCTCTGAACCTAGACCCAGCATCCTATGTGAACTCTTTATCATAGAGCTGTTATTCTGGAGCAGGAACTATAACTGGCTTTTGTACAAACAGAGGAAGACAGAGACTTAGAGAAAATGCCAAGTTTAAGGAACTCAATTCCAATTTGCTGCTCTGATCCACCTCAATTTTGGGTTTCTCAGGTTAGTCCTTTTGACCCTGCCAAGTGAGACAGGACTACTATTCTGTCTCCAGATCTAGCAGTTTCTGTCCCCAAGGGGATCCTGTACATCAGGGAGACTGCCAGCTTCCCACTCCATCCAAAGTGCATCTACCTACCTCAATGGCATTAAGACAGAGTTGTGATAACAATATTCCCACAATTCTTGTCCTTGTGGAGGATGCCCAACATCCTGCACAAAGCCTGTGTCACATGTTGAGAGGTGACTTCCTCTCTATGTCATTCATTAGTGAGATTATGTGCATGGACCACATATGTCACCATTACTTACTGAAAAATAATATAATAATTGTACAACATATACTCAAACACAAATGAATTCACAGGACCGAGATAAGAGTTAGGAAGGAAATAAATTTAGGTGATTTTGACATAAAATTCCGGAATTCCCATTTGATCTTCAGCATATAAAGCAGAAGGAATTCTCCACATGGTCTTTGCTATAACAGCATTGGGAGGGAGGACTTAAGATGCTGGATCAGGGTTTGTAAGCTTGTCTCCTTCCTGGAACATGACAGTTATTGAATCATTCTGATCACACATGATATCCCTCAGAGGCCTGAGAGAACGAAAACTGCAGAGAAACTGCAAAAACTCATAGAAAATTGACCACCTTTTGTATGTAGGAGGTGTGGACATTGTCATCGGGAGATATAGCTGTGGTGATGATGACAGGAGCGAGGCTGATCTAGAATATTCTCTATAGTATTATGAGCAGCAGACAGGATAATCTGAACTTTAGATGTCTGCTTCCATCGGGATGTGCTGGCTTAAAGGTACTCCAGTAGTATAGAGGGAAGAATCCTAGGATACGAATGGTTCTCCAGATCCCCAGGGTTGTAGGAAGAATGTGTGGCAACGTGATGCACTACTACTAAGCACAGGGGCATGGACAGTGGCTGAGTACAGTGAGTCTAGGTGTGGATTTCCTACTCTGTTTTTTCCTAACCTGACAGTTCTACTGGGACCAGGTTGTAAAGAACAAATAAGAGGTGAGTCCCTGTTTTAGTGTGTCTGCTTGATGTCACCACATCAGACTGGGTGGATTAAACAACAAACACTCATTCTCAAAACTCTGGAGTCTGGTAGGTCTGAGGTTCAGGTGCAGACAGATGTGGTATCTGAAGAGTGCTCACATCCTAGCCCGTCCTTTCCTGTCACCTCACATGGGGCCGAGGGCAGGGAGCTTTCCCAGTCCTGGTGTAGAAGGGCCCTGATCCCATGATGAGGCTGCATCTCCTGACCTAAGTGCTCCCCTAAGGGCCAACTCCTTCTCCCATCACAAGGGTACTAAGTACCAACATGGGGATGGTAGAGGTCACATACAGTGAGTTGATATCCACACCTGAAGGATCCATGAGTTATTCCCTGCTTGTGGAAGGTCCTCCTCCACTTTTGTTCTCTCATTTTTCATAATAGTTTAATGGAATCTGTCATCTCACCGTATCTTTGAGTGTCACCTGCTAACTCCTGTGATCACCAGTACTCCATCTTCTCCTCCTGCCTCACCATGGGATATCCAGCAGGAGACTTTGAATTTCCTCCATTGAAGCAGGTGGGACACTGACTCCACTCAAGCCCCTCCTGGAGCAGGACCTCATCTCCACCACTGACCCACAACACACACCCTGAGCCAGTGTCCTTCCCAAATCCAAGCACTTATGACTTGCTGAGAGGTCTGCCCTGCTCTCAACAGACCGGATGATGGTGAAAAAGGTTTGCACTTTCCTGTCTGTGTGTGGGGGGGGGGGGGCTCTTCAGACTACACACCCTCACAACGTACTTCTTGGTGTCCCTTGCTTTCCCAGGTTGATGCTAATATTGATTCTGTCAGTGCGGTTGAAGACTGAGGTCAAACCTCCAATCCTTCTTGTCTCCTTTTCATTTTTGAGCCCTATGTAGTGTCATGACCAGCATGCACTTTATGTTGTTTCTAAAATCCTTGCACATTTGAACCGACAAATACCCACCTTTTACTTCAATGTGGATAGAACTGGAGGGTATTATGCTGGGTGAAATAAGTCAATCAGAGGAGGATAAACATTATATGGTCTCATTCATTTAGGGAATATAAAAAATAGAGAAAGGGAATAAAGTAGAAAGGGGGAAATGAGTGGTAAATGTCAGGTTAGGAGACAGAACATGAGACTGCTAACTCTGGGAAACGAACAAGGGGTAGTGGAAGGGATGTGGGCGGGGGGTGGGGGTCACTGGGTGACGGGGACTTAGGTGGGTACTTGATGCGATGAGCACTGGGTGTTATGCTATATGTTGGCTAATAAAACTCCAAAAACAAATATACAAAATAAAAGAAAATAAAATCTTAGCACACTAAGCTGGGTGGTTATTTCATGTACCATATATACAGCTGGGACTCCCCTTATAAAGGAGAAGTTACAGTACATGGAGATATGGATAATTAACTGGTATTTCAGGACAGTAGTAAGAACACTTAAGCAGTTTTGTCCTTACGCATATAAGAATAGTTGACTAAAACCAAAAAAGTTTCCAAATCAGAAACTGCTTAATGATTAAGCAAAGAGGGAGAAACTGTCGTTTTTGGACGTTGGTATATTTCTTTCTATGACAAAAAAATTTTGTAAGTTAGAGACTGAATACATAAACACAGATTCCTATGCCCAGTAGAGACTCCCTGGGGGAAAATACTCCTTGGAGAGGAAGCCCAAACCCTGATGGGAAACCTGCCCACAATCTCCATGTGCACCTGCTCCTGGGCCTTCAAGACAGAAGTGGTGAGTACTGTGCATCCCCTGTTGGTCCTGATCCCCTTCTACAGGGAGGTTTGTGTCTGGGTTGACACTGAGGTCGCCTCACTGTGTCCTCCACACAGTAATACACGGCTGTGTCCTCAGCTCTCAGGCTGTTCATCTGCAGATACAGCGTGTTCTTGGCGTTGTCTCTGGAGATGGTGAATCGGCCCTTCACAGCGTCTGCGTATCCTGTGCTTCTTCCATCATTGCTAATCTGTGCGACCCACTGCAGCCCCTTCCCTGGAGCCTGGCGGACCCAGCTCATGTAGTAGCTACTGAAGGTGAATCCAGAGGCCACACAGGAGAGTATCAGGGACCCCCCAGGCTTCACCAGGTCTCCCCAGACTCCACCAGCTGCACCTCCCCCTGGACACCTGCAGACACAAGACATCCTGGTCAGAAAACGGTCCCACATCCCCTGTTTCTCTCACTCATGTCCACTCACAGACTCAGGGTTTCTGGTTCTCCATGAATTACCTTTTAAAATAGCGACAAGGAAAACCCAGCTGAGCACAGTCTCCATGGTTAGGTGTCTGTCTTCTGTTCTGATCACTGAATGGGGTCACCTGGGGATCCTGGGGCTGGGGCTCCTTTCCCAGCTGCAGGGTCGGAGCTGGGCTGGTATAATCAGTGGAGAGGAGGCCCTATTTGCATATCCTCTGACTATATAACCAGCTCTAGGCTTACATTCGAATCTTTAAAAGTCAACACAAGTTTTGCACCACAATTCTCTAACAATTTGTATAGATGGCACTATGACTATATGAAGTTGTAATGTGTAAGCAGAGTTATCTTTGCATTTCAGGGTGCATTTTCAAAAGGCTGTCATCAATGTAGGTCATTTTCCACAGAATATTTTATCTCTTTAGTAAATTTTAATCCTAAATATTTATTTTTGGTTCCAGTGCATAGCGGATTATTTTGTTAATTTTGTATAGGTAATTTGTTATTAGTTTGTAGAAACATATCTTTTTTATTGCTTATTTTATATCCTGATTTTTTCTTCAGCTCATTCATTATTTCTCCCACTTTTTAAAAAGATTTTATTTATTTACTCATGAGAGACACAGAAAGAGAGAGACAGAGACATAGGCAGAAGTATAGCAGGCTCCATGCAGGGAGCCCCACATGGGACTTAATCCCAGGTCTCCAGGATCACACCACAAGCCTAAGGCAGGCGCCAAGCCCCTGAGCCACCCAGTGATCTCCTCTTCCAATTTTTATGTAAGGTTTTTACTCATTGACTCTACTAAGACATTGTCATAGGCAAACAAATTACTTTCTTTCCATTTTACCACTTTTCATCTCTTTTGTGTAGTTTTCTAGCCAGGTTTTCTTTTAGATCCTCCAGTCTGGGGCAGAAATATTTTCCTCTGGTTTTTGGATTCATTGGTCTAATCATGCAGTTGATATAAGGCTGACCTGGAGGAGACAATAGATTTCATTTTGCATGTGGAGGACCTACCTAATATAAGGTGAGAGTCAGCAACTCATACCAGGAAAGGGTGTGTCTTCATGTCTTCTGCCCATTTCTGATTGTAGATTTCACTTTGTGGTTTATTTTGATAATTTGTCAAATTTGGAAACCCTTAATCTAAAGATAGACTTGCAAATATCTTCTCCCATTTGTTTTTTGAAAGATTTTATTTATTTATTCATGAGAGACAGAGATGCAGAGACATAGGCAGAGGAAGAAGTGGATTCCCCACAGGGAGCCTGATGCTGGTCTCAATCCCAGGGCCCTGGGCTCATTCCCTGAGCCAAAAACAGATGCTTAAGATCCACCAGCGTCCCTATTTTTTCCCATTCGTTAGGTTGCCTTTTAATAATGTTGAGTGTTTCCATAGCTGTACAACAGCTCCTCCCTTGGTGTAATCCATAGAGTTCAATTTTGATTTTGTTTTCCTTCCTTTTGGAGATTCGAGTCCCAAGAACCTACTTCCCCTCCCACTACTTCTTTTTCATTTCCTAGAGTTAGGAGTCTCTCATGTTTTGTCACCCTCTCTAATTTTTCCCACTTATTTTCCCTGATTTCCTCTATAATCCTTTACAGAATTTTTATATTACCCAAATGAATGAAACCATATAATGCTTGTCCTCTGTGATTGACCTACTTCACTCAGCATAATACCCTCCAGTTCCACTTATGTTGAAGCAAATGGTGAGTATTCCTCCTCGCTGATGGCCGAGTAATATTCCATTGTATACATAGACCACATATTCTTTATCCATTCAGCTGTTGATGGACACCGAGGCTCCTTCCACAGTTTGGCTATTTTAGAAAGTGCTGCTATAAACATCGGGGTGCACGTGGCCTGGTGTTTCACTGTCTGTATCTTTGTGGAAAATCCTCAGCAGTGCAATTTGTGGGTCTTATGGCAGATCTATTTTTAACTCTTTGAGGAAACTCTACTCGGTTTTTCAGAGTGGCCGCACCTGTTCACATTCCCACCAACAATGCAAAAAGGTTCCCCTTTCTCCACATCCTCTCCAACACTTGTTTCCTGTCTTGTTGATTTTCACCATTCTCACTGGTGTGATGTGGTTTATAATTGTCACTTCAGGCCCTTCCTTGTTCTATTGAGTTTGCCGTCTGGTTTCATAGCATATTTGTCTGAAAATATGCATGGACTGAATTCAACCATTCTGTACCACTTGATAGATGACTTGTGACCTGTATATGATCAATTCTTCAGTATTTTCATATACAATTGAGAACGTGTATTCTGCTTTATGAAAAATGCTCCAATACATTTGTTACGTACGTCCGATCCCATATGCCTCTCAAACCCCTTGTTTCCTTGTTAAGCTTCTGCTTAGATGATTCTCACTGATGTTAGGGGGACATTGAACTCCCCACTGTTAACATAATAGTAGCCATGAGTGTCATTAAAATTAGGGTTAATTGATTTGTGCACTTGTCTTCTCCAAAGTTAGCGGTAGGAAACTTTAGAAAAGATAGATCTTCTTTTGGATAAGCCATGTTTATGATATAGTATTCTTCTTCATCCTTTATTACAGGCTTTTTTTTATTTTATTTTTTACTATTTCTTATTGGAGTTCAATTTGCCAACATATAGCCCAATACCCAGTTCTCACCCTGCCAAATGCACCCCTCAGTGCACATCACCCAGTCACCCTCACCCTCCGCCCACCCCCCCTTCCACTACCCCTTGTTCATTTCCCAGAGTTAGGTGTCTGTCATGTTTTGTCACCCTCACTGATATTTTCACTTATTTTTTCTCCTTTCCCTTTATTCCCTTTCACTATTTTTTATATTCCCCAGATGAATGAGACTATATAATGTTTGTCCTTTTCTGTTTGACTTATTTCACTCAGCACAATACCCTTCAGGTCCCTCCACGTTGAAGCAAATAGTGGGTATTTGTCGTTTCTAATTCCTGAGAAATATTCCTTTGTATCCATAAACCACATCTTCTTTATCCATTCATCTTTTATTATAAGGCTACTTGTGACTCTAGAAAAAAAGCATAAAAGATTCAAGAGACTTCATGACTGTAGAATTTAGATCTATCAGGCTGAAATTAAAAACCAATTAGATGAGATGCAATCCGAACTGGAGTTCCTAACAATGAGGGTTAATGTGGTGGAAGAAAGAATGAGCAACATAGCACATAAGTTGATTTTAAGGAAGGAAGCTGAGGAAAAAAGAGAAAAACTATTAAAAGATCATGAGGAAAGGTTAAGGGAAATAAATAATACCCTCAGGTGGAAGCTGATAAAGGTTTTATACACTTGTGTGTGTGTGTGTGTGTGTGTGTGTGGTGTGCGTGTGAGAGAGTGTTTATGTGTGTGTGTTCTTCAGGATCCATATTCATATCATTTCCCGGTGGGAATCAGTCTGCCTCTCAGGATGTTCATTTTAATGAAGTGAAGGGACAATTGCAGCCCAAAGTTCACAGCAGCAAAGGCCACAATAGCAAAACTCTGGGAGGAGTCATGATGCCCTTCTACAGAAGAGTGATGAAGAAGATGTAGAAGGCGCCTCGGTGTTCATTGGCAGATGAATGCATAAAGAAGATGTGGTCTATATATACAGTGGAATATTGCACAACCATCAGAAGTGATGGATGTCATAAAATAACATTTCCTTAACCATGGATGTAACTGGAGGGACTATATTGACAGAAATAAATCAATCACCAAATGCAATGATATGGCCTCACTCATATGTGAAATATAAGAAATATTGAAAGAGACCATAAGTGAGGGAGTAAAACTTAATGAGGTAACACTACAGAGGAAGACAAATTTTGAGAGACACTTAACTGGGAAAAAATAAACAGGGTGACTAGAAAGGAGAGGGTGGAGTATGGGATAACTGAGAGATGGAAGTTAAGGGGAGCGTATGATATGATGAGCACTGAGTGCATAGTAAATGTGGTAAATTCAATTTAATCAGAGAAAAATAATTGAGACTAGCCTGTGCCCCCTGCTGGAACATCCTACATGGACTGGGTGGATTAAAAAACAGACACTCATTCTCACAATTCTGGAGTCTGGGAAGACTGAGGTCCAGGTTCAGGTAGATATGCTGTCTGCAGAGCACCCACGTCCTTGCCTGTCTTTTCCCTGTCACCTCACATGGGTTCAGGGTGCAGGGAGCATTCCCAGCCCTTGTGTATAAAGGCTCTGATGCAATCATGAGGCTGCACCTCCTGACCTAAGTGCTCCCCTAAGGCCCCAGTTCCTCCCAAAATGCCATGTAGCAGGATCCTGTTCCCACCACTGACTCACAGCATTCCCAGAGTTAGGGTCAGTGTCTTTCCCTGGCACCTTCCTGGCATTACGTGATGAGAGGCCGGATTAGCTCTCATCAGACATGAAGTTGAAGGTGATAAAAGCTTATACTCTCGTGATTGTGTGTGTGTGTGAATGACCTCTGAGTTCACCTCCCTACCATTTCATGCTGGGAATCTTTCTCACTCCCCGGATGTTATTAACATTTTTATAGAATGTCTCTTTCCACTGTGTTGATTGAAGATTCCGCTATCCCATCATGTGCAGACAGCATGTTAGCTTGGGGTCCTGTGATCCACAGGAAGTGCCACTAGGACTCATGAAAATGTTCAGATGATGTGAATGGAATTATTTGTAATTGATTAATATTTCAGGTCAGGAAAAGTTAAGTACAAGTAAGTGCAAGTGCTATACTTGAATTTCTAAGTCTCTAAGAAAGAGACTGAAGAGGTAAACACATAACCAAGTGTTCATAGAGACTCCCTGGGGGAAACTGCTCCATTGCTCCATTGAGAGGAAGGCCAGACCCTGACAGGAAACCTGCCCAGAACCTCTATCTGCACCTGCTCCTGGGCCTTCAAGACAGAAGTGGTGAGTAGTGCGCACCCCCTGGTGGGCCCGATCCCCTTCTACAGGGAGGTTTGTGTCTGAGCTCACACTGAGGTCGCCTCACAGTGTTCCTCGCACAGGGATATAGTGCCGTGTTCTTGGCTCTCAGGCTGTTCATCTACAGATACAGCGTGTTCTTGGTGTTTTCTCTGGAGATGATGAATTGGCCCTACATAGCGTCGGCGTAGCTTGTTCTACTTCCATCATAGCTAATCCATGTGACCACCTGCAGCCCCTTCCCTGGAGCTTGGTGGATACAGTACATGTAGTAGCTACTGAAGGTGAATCTAGAGGCCACACAGGAGAGGGAGGTGAGGGAGCTACTGCAGGTGAATCCAGAGGCCACACCGGAGGGAATTCCCCACATGGTTGTTGCTATAACAGCACTGGGAGAGACGAGTTAAGATCCTGGATCAGGGTCCTTGAGCTTGTCTTGTAACTGGAACATTATAGGTAGTTATGCAATCATTCTGATTTCTGATGAAATTACTCAGAGGTCTGGGAGAACAAAAACTGCAAGTCGACATGTAGAAAATCGACCACATTTTGGATGTAGGAGGTGTGAATGTTGTCATGGGGACATATAGCTGTGGCGATGATGACAGGAGGGAGGCTGATCCAGAATATTCTTCATAGTAGTATGAGCAGCAGAGAGGAATATCTGAACCTTTTGATGTCTGCTTCCATGGGGATGTGCTGCCTTGAAGGTGCACAGGTGGTAAAAAAAGGAGGAATCCCAGGATTCTAATGGGTCTAATGAACCCCAGTGTTGTAGGAAGAATGTGTGGCACAATCGTGATGCACAGCAACTAAGGACAGGAGCATGGACGGTGGCTGAGGACAGTGAGTCCAGGTGTGGGTTTCCTGCTCTATTTTGTCATAACCTGAGTGTTTTCCTGGGACCAGATTTTAAAATTTTTTTTATTTATTTATGATAGTCACAGAGAGAGAGAGAGAGAGGCAGAGACACAGGCAGAGGGAGAAGCAGGCTCCATGCACCGGGAGCCTGATGTGGGATTCGATCCCGGGTCTCCAGGATCATGCCCTGGGCCAAAGGCAGGCGCCAAACCGCTGCGCCACCCAGGGATCCCTGGGACCAGATTTTAAAGGACAAATAAGAGGTGAGACCCTGTTTAAGTGTTTCTGAGTGATGTCACCGCATTCCCAGACTCTGTGGATTAAACAACAGACACTCATTCTCACAGCTCTGGAGTATGGGATGTCTGAGGTCCAGGTGCAGGCAGATGTGGTATCTTGAGACCGCCCACGTCCTAGCCCGTCCTTTCCCTGTCACCTCATATGAGGCGCAGAAGCAGGGAGCTTTCCTAGACCTGGTGTATAAGGTCCCTGATTCCATCATGAGGCTGCACCTCCTGACCTAAGTGCTCCCCTAAGGCCCCACCCCATCCTCCCATCACATGGACGTTAGGTTCCAAAACAGGGATGTAGAGGTCACACAGAGTGAACTGATATCAGCACTTGAAGGATCCATGAGCTATTCCCGGCAGGTGGAAAGTCCTCCTCTACCTTTGTTCTCTCAGTTCTCATAATAGTTTAGTTTAATTTGTCATCACACCATATCTTTGAGTGTCATCTGCTGACACCTGTGATCACCAGTCCTCTCTCTTCTCCTCCTGCCCCACCCATGGGAAATCCATCAGGAACCATTGAATTCCCTCCTTTGATGCAGGTGGGACACTGACTCCACACAAGCCCCTCCTGAGGAGGACCTCGTCCCTACCACTGTCCCACAACACACACCACGAGCCAGTGTCCTTCCAAAATCCAAGCACTTATGACGTGCTGAAAGGCCTGCCCTGCTCTCAACAGACACGATGACGAAGGTGATAAAGGTTTGTACTCTCGTGTCTGTGTGTGTTTGAGGGGCTCTTCAGACTACACATCCTCACAACGTACTTCTTGTGGTCCCTTGCTTTCCCAGATTCACACTTATATAGATTCTGTGAGAGTGGTTCAAGACTGAAGTCACACCTGCACTCAGTCTTCTCTCCATTTGATTTTCGAGTCCTTTGTAGTGTCATGACCAGCATGAACTTTATGTTGTTTCTAAAATCCTTGCATATTAGAAACGAGGAATACCCATCCTTTGCAACAACGTGGATGGAACTAGAGGATATTATGCTGAGTGAAGTAAGTCAATGGGAAAATGACAAACATATGGTCACATTTACAGTGAATGTAAAAAATCGAGAAAGGGAATAAAGGAGAAAGGAAGGAAAATGAGGGGAAAATGTCAGGGAAGGAGACAGAACATGAGAGAATCCTTATTCTGGGAAATGAACAAGGGGTAGTGGAAGGGGAGATCGGCGGAGGGTTGGGGTGACTGGGTGACAGGCAGTGAGATGGGCATTTGGCCAGATAAGCCCTGGGTGTTATGGTATATGTTGACAAATTGAAATCCAATAAAAATATACAAAATAAAATAAAATCATTGCACAGTGAACTGGGTGGTTGTTTCATGTTCCATGTACATAGCTGAGACTCTTATAAAGGAGAAGTTGTGGTAAATGGAGATATGGGTAATAAACTGGTTTTTATGGACAGCAGTAAGAAATTTTAAGCAGATTTGTCCTTGAGCATATAAGAAGAGTTGTTGACTAAAACAAACCAACTTTCCAAATCAGAAACTGAATAAGGAATAAGCAAAACAAGAAGCACTGCCATTTTTGGATGTGGGAATATTTCTGTTTCTATGACAACAAACTTTGTAAGTTAGAGACTGAATACGTAAGCACAGAACCCTGTGCCCAGAGAGACTCCCTTGGGGAAACTGCTCCTTGGAGAGGAAACCTAGACCCTGACAGGAAATCTGCTGATAAACTCAATCTGCACCTGCTCCTGGGCCTTCAAGACAGAAGTGTTGAGTAGTGTGCACCCCCTGGTGGTCCCGATCCCCTTCTACAGGGAGGTTTGTGTCTGGGCTCACACTGAGGTCACCTCACTGTGTCCTTCTCACAGTAATACACGGCCGAGTCCTCGCCTCCCAGGCTGTTCATCTGCAGATACAGCGTGTTCTTGGCATTGTCTCTGGAGATGGTGAATTGACCCTTCACAGCGTCTGGGTAGTATGTGCTACTTCCATCACTGCTAATCTGTGCGACCCACTGCAGCCCCTTCCCTGGAGCCTGGCGGACCCATTCCATGTAGTAGCTACTGAAGGTGAATCCAGAGGCCACACAAGAGAGTCTCAGGGATCCCCCAGGCTTCACCAGGTCTCCCCCAGACTCCACCAGCTGCACCTCCCCCTGGACACCTGCAGACACAAGACATCCTGGTCAGGAAACTCCCACATCCTGTTTCTCTCACTCACATCCACTCACAGACTCAAGGTCTCTTGTTCTCCATGAATTACCTTTTAAAATAGCGGCAAGGAAAACCCAGCAGAGCACAGACTCCATGGTCGTTTGTGTTGTGTCCTGAGCACTGAATGGGGTCACCTGGGGATCCTGGGGCTGGAGTTCCTCTCCCAGCTGCAGGGTCGGGGCTCAGTTTGTTTAATCAGTGGAGGGAGGGCCCTATTTGCATGTCCCCTGACTATATAGTCACCTACCAACTTAGATTCAATTCTTAATAAGTTATATACAAAGATTGCTTCACAACCCCAGATCAGTTTCTTTTGGTTTCACAGTGGGTTTATGATGTTCTAATCCATCAATGTATTAATCTTTGCATTTCTCTTCCTTTTTAAAGGTCTTTCTTTAGTATAGGTAATTTTTAAACAGTATTTTCTCTGCTTAATGAAGTTTAGTCATAAATATTTATTTTTGGTACCAGTATAAAGTTGATTGTTTTGTAAATTTGATACAGAAAATGTGTTGTTAGTGTGTAAGATTTAACTTTATTGTCTATGTTGATTTTATTTCCTGAATTTTGTTTGAGCTCATTAGTTACTTGTAATTGTTTTTTTGAAATAATTTTCCTCATTGACTATGTATATGCAAACCAATTATTTAACTTCCTGTCGACTGATTTTAATATCTTTTATTTTATTATTGCCTAATGTCAAGGGTAATCTTAGATTTAGGTGCATCAATATTTTCCCTGTTATTTGTCAGATTCTTTACTCTAATATTTTTTCTGATATATAGGAGAACTAGGAGAGCAAATGAATTTCTTTTTGCATGTGGATCAGCTCCCTAATATATGATGTGGTGTGGGACCTCATGAAGGACAGGAAGTCTGTTCACAACTTCTGCCCAATTCTGATTGGAGATATATATCTTTGGTGTGTGTTGAGATTGATAAGTTCATTTTATTTTATTTTTTTTAGATAAGTTAATTTTAGATTTGAATTCGAGCCTTTAATCTGATAAGACATTTCCAAATATCTTCTCGCATTCTCTAGGTGGCCTTTTAGTTACTTTGAGTGATTCCTTTCCTGTGAAATGCTCTTTCCTTGATGAAGTCTCCATAGTTCATTTTCCTTTGTCTTCCCTTGCCTCTGGAGACACGTCTAGAAGTGGTTGCAGCTGAGGTAGAAAAGGTGCTGCCTGTGTTCTCCTGAGGATTCTGATGGTTTCCTGACTCACATTTAGGTCTTTCATCAACATTGAGTCCATTTTTGTGAATGATGTAAAACAAGTGTCCACTTTCTTTCTTCTGCATGTGGCTCTCCAATATTGCCAATGGCATTTCTTGAAGAGATTTTCTTTTATTCCATTGGATATTCTTTTCTGCTTTGTCAAGATTTTTTGACCATACTATTCTGGGTCCATTTCTGGGTTCTTAAAGTTTTCTATTTATCTATAAGTGTGTATTTTTTTCCAGCGCCATACTGTCCTGGTGATCAAAACGTCGTAATTTACCTTGCAACCAGAATCAGGATGTCTCCAGCTTTGCTTTACTTTTTCAGTATTGCTTTGCCTAGTGAAGGTCTTTGTGGTTCCCTAAAGGTTTTTAGATCGTTTGCTCAAGCTCTGCGACAAATGCTGGTGGTATTTTATAAACCTGGCTTTGAAAGGATAACTTGCTCTTGGTAGCATAGTTATTTTTTCAATATTTATTCTTCTAATCTATGAGAATAAATATTTTCTATCTACTTGTGTCTTCCATACTGTCTTTCATAAGTGTTCTGGATTGTTTAGACTATACATCCATCCCTCTTTGGTTAGGATTTTCCCTCATTATCTGATGATTTCTGATGCAATTATAAATTGCATCCAGTCCTTGTTTTTCTTTTTTCTATTTCATTTGCACTATATAGAAAAGCCATTGACTTCCTTGTATTCATTTAACATGCTCCAATCTTGCTGAAATCCGGTGTAGGTTCTAGAAATTTTTTCAAAGGTATCTTTGGGATTTGAACTTAAAATAACTTGCCTGTGAAGAGTGAAAGTTTGATTTTTTCTTTGCTGAGTTGGAGGAAATTTCCTTCTCTTTGCTGTCTGATTGACGAGGCTAGGCCTTCTACCACAATGGTGAAGAACAGTGGTGACGGAGGGTATCCCTGTACTGTTCCTGATCTTAGGGGAAAAGCTCTCAACTTTTCCCTGTTGAGGAAGACATGTGTCTTGTGACAAGCTCCATGTGTCTTCTGTAGATGGCTTCTTTGGTGAATATGTTTCCCTATGCTACACAGCAAGAAATGTTTAACATGAATATATAATCGCTCTTGCCAAAAGCATTTTGGGCATGAGTTGAGATTATAAAATGGTCCTTATCCTTTGTTTTATTAATGATCCAAATGCCATTGTTGGATTTGCAGATGCTGGTCCACACGTACAGACCAGAAATTAGGCCCATTTTGTCATGGTGAATTATCCTATTAATGTATTGATGGATCCTGTTGGTTAGGATCTTGGTGAAATTTTGCATCCATATCCATCAAGGATATTAGTCTGTAATTCTTCTTTTAGGTTGGATCTTTGTCTGCTTTTGAGGTCAAGGCAATGCTACCCTCTGAAAATGAGCTTGGAAGTTTCCTTTAATTTCTATTTTTTGGAAAATTTTCAGGATAGGTAGTAATTCCATTTCAATACTTCTTGCATTCCCATGGGTAGCCATCTGTCCCAGGACTTTTGATTGTCAGAAGACTTTTAAATATGTTTGATTTTCATTCCTTGGTTTGGAATCTTTACAGATTTTCTTTTCATTCCTGTTTCCGACTGGGTTGTTTCTACATTTACTTGAAGGCATCCATTTTTTCTCTGATTGTTGAATTTGTTGGCACGTTATTGCTCATAATGTTCTCTCTCTTTAATAGTTTGTTTTTCATGTATTTATTCAATATTTATTTAAGCTCAATTTTCCAACATAGAGTAACACCAAGTGCTCATCTCATCACGTGCCCTCCTTAGTACCCGTCACCCAGGTACCATGTCCCACCACCTACCTCCCTACCTACCTCCACCTACCACCACCTCCCTACACCTCCACCTACCACCACCTACCTCCCCTACCTTCTGAATCTATTGATTTAAGTATTTATTATTCTTAGTTTCTTAAATTTCCTGGATTGGAATTCCAGTCATTCCCACAGTACGGGCTTCCTTCTCTTCTTCTTGGTTATTTGTCTGGGCTAATTATTCTGTAGACATATGACAGACCTAAGTGGAGATGTATTTCATGTTGCATGTGCATGAGCTCCCTGGAACACAACACAGGGACAATGACTAAAGTGGGCAGCCCTTGTGCTTCTTACACAACAGAACGTTGGGTTTGTGGAGATATAAGACCGGGATATTGGGTTTGGGTCGGTAAATTAGTGAGGAAATGACAAGGGTGGTTTGCACTGCCTTCTGGGCCCCATAGACCATTCTAGTGAAGAGGATGGTTCACCCCTCCTGGTTCAGAGAAGGGAATTTTCCCATGGAGATTTAGTTCCTTCCAGGAAGGTGACATAGGAGTTTCAGCCTCTATGTCCACTGGATGATTCTCATGTGATTTTTTTTTCTTTTTTATTTATTTATTTATTTATTTATTTTTATTGGTGTTCAATTTACTAACATACAGAATAACACCCAGTGCCCGACACCCATTCACTCCCACCCCCCGCCCTCCTCCCCTTCTACCACCCCTAGTTCGTTTCCCAGAGTTAGCAGTCTTTACGTTCTGTCTCCCTTTCTGATATTTCCCACACATTTCTTCTCCCTTCCCTTATTTTCCCTTTCACTATTATTTATATTCCCCAAATGAATGAGAACATATAATGTTTGTCCTTCTCCGACTGACTTACTTCACTCAGCATAATACCCTCCAGTTCCATCCACGTTGAAGCAAATGGTGGGTATTTGTCATTTCTAATAGCTGAGTAATATTCCATTGTATACAGAGACCCAGCTGACATATGGGATGGCATAGTTTATTCTCCTTCAGTATAGCATGTTTAATACTCATGGTGGGAATGACCCCCTGTGTGGGTCCTGACTTGACAGAAGGGCTTCAGGTTTTCATTTTTGAATGCACTGTTGGTTGTGGGCTTTCCATAAAATGTGACTAATTCACAACACAATCTTTTATGCCTTGATTGTTAAGATATTTTGAAGATAAAAGTGTTTTAGACATTGTCAAGCCGTTTTAAGCATCATAGGAAAGAATAATGTACATCCAATCCTTCACTCTGTTAATACAAGGGCCCTATTTATGATCTGGGTGTGTTGAAGCATCCTTGCATCCCAGGGATGATTTCCTCTAAGTCATCCTGTGTTATCTGTGCATGTGCTGTTGGATTCAGGATGCCAGGATTTTTGCATTTCTGTGCATCTGAGATATTCTCCATGAGACCCTTCTTGTGGGGTCTTGTGTGAGTTTGCTGTCAGACTCATCCTGTCCTCCTTAAATCAATTTGGTCATGTTCCATTCTCCTTAGGTTTTGGAAGATGTTGAAATGTTTTGGCCTTAATTCTTAAAATATTTTGAGTATTTGTAAATATAGCCATTTGATTTGGCCTTTACATTACTTTATTTTTTTAAGTTTCATTGTTTTCTTTGAGGCAGAATTTTAATAAAGATTTTATTTATTTATTTATGAGAAACAGAGAGAGAGGCAGAGACACAGGCAGAGGAAGAAGCAGGCTCCATGTGGGGAGCCTGACATGGGAATCAATTCCAGGTCTCCAGGATCAGTCTTGGGCTGAAGGTCGTGCTAAACCCCTGAGCCACCTGGGTCACCACAGGGAGAGTTTTTGATAACAGTTTCAGTCTCCTTATCTGTTCCGTTTTGTTCATTTTTCATTTCCTCATGAAACAGTTTAATTTTACTGAAAATACTAGTAATGTTTTACTTTGCCTCAGTTATCCAGTATCTTTGCTGTGTGTTGAGCTAGATAAGTTCATTGTAGAATTGAATTCAAGCCTTTAATCTGATAAGACATTTCCAAATATCTTCTCCCATTCTGTAGGTGGCCTTTTAATTACTGTGAGTGATTCTTTTGCTGTGAAAATGCTCTTTCCTTGATGAAGTCCCCATACTTCATTTTCCTTTTCTTCCCCTTGCCTCTGGAGACACGTCTGGAAATGGTTGCAGCTGAGGTAGAAAAAGTGCTGCCTGTGTTCTCTTCAGGATTCTGTTGATTTCATATTTAGATCTTTAATCAACTTTGAGTCCATTGTTGTGAATGATGTCAGAAAAGTGTCCCCTTTTATTCTGCATGTGGGTCTCCAATATTCCCAAAACCATTTGTTGAAGAGATTTTCTTTTTTCCATTGGATATTCCTTCCTGTTTTGTTAAAATTTTTTGACCTTATATTTCAGGGCTCATTTCTGGATTCTCAAATATTTCTATTTCACTATACATCTGTATTTGTGTCAGTGCCATACTGTCATTATGATCACAATGTTGTAATCTACCTTGACAACCAGAATCAGGATGTCTCCAGCTTTGCCCTGCTTTTTCAGGATTGCTATGGCTATTTGAGGTCTTTGTGGTTCCCTAAAAATTTTCAGATTGTTTGCTCAAGCTCTGTGAATAATGCTGGTGATATTTTTATACACCTACTTTGAATGTGTTACTTGCTCTTGGTAGCACAGATATTTTATCAATATTTATTCCACTAATCTATGAGAAGAAATATTTTCAATCTACTTGTGTCTTCCTTACAGTCTTCCATAAGTATTATGGAATGTTGATACTGTACATCCTTCCCTCTTTGGTTAGGATTTTTCCTCATTATATGCTTATTTCTGGTGGAATTATAAATTTCATCAACTCCTTGATTTTCTCTTTTTCTGTCTCGTTTGCACTATATATAAAATCCACTGACTTCCTTGTATTGATTTTAAAATACAATTCAGATTTTACTGAACTCCAGTATCAGTTGTAGCAATTTTTTCACAGCAATCATGGGATTTGAACTTAAAGTAACTTGTATGTGAAGAATGAAAGTTTGACTTTTTATTTGCTGAGTTGGAGGATTTTCCTTCTCTTTGTTGTCTGATTGTTTTTTTTAAATTTTTATTTATTTATGATAGTCACACACACACACACAGAGAGAGAGGGGCAGAGACACAGGCAGAGGGAGAAGCAGGCTCCATGCACCGGGAGCCCGACGTGGGATTCGATCCCAGGTCTCCAGGATCGCGCCCTGGGCCAAAGGCAGGCGCCAAACCGCTGCGCCACCCAGGGATCCCTGTTGTCTGATTGTTGAGGCTAGGACTTCTAGCATTATGGTGAAGAACAGTGGTGATGGTGGGCATCCCTGTCCTGTTCCTGATCTTAGGGGAAAAGCTTTCAAATTTTCCCTTGGAGGATGACATTCCCCATGTGTCTTCTGTAGGCGACTTTTATGAATTTGAGGATGTCTCCCTATCTCCACACAGCAACATGTTTTTATCAAGAAAGTTTAATCTCTTTCGCGAAAATTTTTTGGACATCAGTTGAGAGGACAAAAAAATAATGTCCTTTTCTTTTATTAATGACTCAAATCCCATTGTTTGATTTACAGATGCTGAACCACCTTTGCAGACCAAAATTTAAACCCATTTGGTCCTGGTGAATTATGCTATTAATGTACTGTTGGATCCTGTTTCTTAGGATTTTTTTTTTGACAGAACAATTTTGTATTTGTTTTAGAGAGAATAAATAACCACATTTTCAAATTTTCACTTCTTTCTTAGACTGATCGCTGGAACCCAATTTCAGATTAATTTCTAACACTTCTGCTGGAGGGATATATTTATTTATTTATTTATTTATTTATTTATTTATTTATTTTTCACTTTTATTTTTTTTATTTATTTTTTTATTGGTGTTCAATTTACTAACATACAGAATAACCCCCAGTGCCCGTCACCCATTCACTCCCACCCCCCGCCCTCCTCCCCTTCCAACACCCCTAGTTCGTTTCCCAGAGTTAGCAGTCTTTACGTTCTGTCTCCCTCTCTGATATTTCCCACACATTTCTTCTCCCTTCCCTTATATTCCTTTTCACTATTATTTATATTCCCCAAATGAATGAGAACATATAATGTTTGTCCTTCTCCGACTGGCTTACTTCACTCAGCATAATTTCGCATCCATATGCATCAAGTCTGTAATTCTCCTTTTCAGTTAGATCTTTGTCTGCTTTTGATATCAAAGAAATGATACCCTCAGAAAATGAACTTAGAAGTCTCCTTTAATTTCTATTTTTTGGAACATTTTCAGGATAGGTATTAATTCTTTTTAAATGCTTGCTGCATTCCCATGGGCAGCAATCTGTCCAGGACTTTTGATTGTTAGAAGAATTTAAATATGTTTGATTTTCATTTCTTGGTTTTGGGTCTGTACAGTTTTCTATTCATTCCTGTTTCAGATTTGGGTGTTTCTTCATTTATAGGAAGACATCCATTTCTTCCAGATTGCTGAATTTGTTGGCATGTTATTGCTCATAATGTTCTCTCTCATTAATAATTTATTTTTAATTTATTTATTATATATTTTATTTAAGTTCAATCTGCAAGCATATAGTAACACCAAGTGCTCATCTCATCTCGTGCCTTACTTAGTGTCCATCACCCAGGTACCTTGTCCTACCACACACCTCCCCTTCTGCAACCCTTTTTCAAGTCCCAAAGATAGGAATCACTCATGGTTTGTCTTCCTCTCTGATTTATTCCCACACATTTCCCCTCCTTCCATTATGATTCCATTCACCATTTCTAATATTCCACATATGAGTGAATCTATGATGATTGTATTCATTGGCATAATACCCTGTAGTTCCATACACGTTGATGAAAATGGTACTTACTGATCCTTTCTAATAATGGAGAAATATTCCTTTGTATATATAAACCGTATCATGTTTATCAATTCATCTGACAAAGATCATCATGGCTTCTCTGAGAATTTGGCTCTTGTGGACATGGCTGCTATAAACATCGAGTTGCAGGTGTCCTATTTCACTGCATCTGTATCTTTGGGATAAATCCCTGACAGTGCAATTGCTGGGTCGTAGGGAGATCTGTTTTTAACTCTTTGAGGAACCCCACACAGTTTTCCAGAGTGGCTGCACCAGTTCACATTCCCACCAACAGTGTAAGATGGTTCCCCTTTCTCCACATCCTCTCCATTTGTTGTTTTCTTTCTTATTAATTTTCCTATTCTCTGAGGTGTGAAGTGCCAGCTGAATGTGTTTGGATGTACTTTTCTCTGATAGAAACTGATGTGGAACGTTATTTTCATGGACTTGTTGGCCACAAGTAGGTTTTATTTGGAGAAATTTCCGTTCATGTTTTCTCCCCATTTCTTGACTGGATTCCTTGTTTCTTGTGTGTTGAGTTTAAGTTCTTTATAGATGTTGGTTACAAGTTCTTTGATTTGTCATTTACTAATATCATCTACCCTTCTGTATGTTTTGTTTTAGATTTGTTGACAGTTTCCTTTGCTCTGCAGAACATTTTTTTTTATTTTTGATGGAACTCCCAAAATGCACTTTTGCTTTTGATTCCCTGGTCATTATACATATGCCTTGCAAGAAATTGCTGTGGCTAAGTTCCAAAACGTTGTTCTCTCTCTTCTCCTCCTAGAGATTTTGGTGAATTGTTCTCTCATATTTAGATCTTTTAACCATTTTGACTTTATCTTTTTGCCTGGTATAAGATAATGGTCTACTTTAATTCTTCTACATGTGTCATTCAATTCTCCCCATGCCAATTATTTTTTAGGCTGTTTTATTTTCCCAGGGGACATTCTTTCCTATTTTATAAATTATAGACCATATGTTTGAGGATCCACTTCTGGGTTCTATATTCTGATGTATTGAACAGTGTGTATGTTCTTTTTTTTTATGTTCTTTTCCCAGTACCACACCATCTTAATGATCACAGCTTTGCTGTACAGCTTGAAACCAGATTTGGTTTTCTTTCTCAACCTTACTCTGGCTATTGGAGCTCTTTTCCAATTTTATAGATATCTTAGGATTGTTTGTTCCATCACTGGGAAGAAAGCTCGTGGTATTTTGATAGGAATTGCATTCAATGTCTATATTGCCCTGGGTAGCATAGACATTTTCACAATGTTTATTATTCTGATCCTTGACCACAGAATGTTTCTCCATCTGTTTGTGTCTTCATTCATTTCTTTCATACGTGTTCTCTAGATTTAAAGTACAGATCTTTACCTCATTGGTTAGGTCTATTCCTAGTTATCTTATGGTTGGAGCCAATGTAAATCAGTTTAAAATACCCTAATTTCTCTGTTATCAGTATCATTGTTAGTGTGTAGAAATGCAGCTGCCTTCTAGCCTTGGTTTGTCTCCTGCCATGTCCCTAAGTTGCTACGTCCTTTCTAGAAATTTTAGGTGATATCTCTTGAGGTTTATATAAAAATATCATGTACTCTGCAAAGAGGGAGAGATTGAATTAATCTTTTCCATTTTGAATGCCTTTTATTTTATTGTCTGATTGTTGATGGAATTCTATTTCTTTTGTGAGCAGAATCGGTGAGGGCCTGCATCCATGCTGTCTTCCTGAGTTTAGGGACAAGCTCTTTTAATCCCCATTGAGTATGAGATTCACTGTGAACTTTCCATAGATAGCCTTTAAGATATTGAAGCATGTTCCCTCTACCCTCTACTTTGAGGAGTTTTAATCAGGAATGCCTGCTGTAATTTTTCTTATGAGTTCTCTGCATCTAGTTAGAGGACCACATACATCTTGCCTTTTCTAATATTTTATAAAGATTTTATTTATTTATTCATGAGTGACAGAACGAGAGCAAGAGGGAGAGAGAGAGAGACAGAGACAGAGACAGAGAAAGAGTTAGAGACATAGGCAGAGAGTGAACAGGCTCCATGCAGGGAGCCTGACATGGGACTTGATCCTGTGACTCCAGGTCACGTCCTTGGCCAAAGGCAGGAACTAAATCTCTGAGCCACCCAGGCATCCCTCTTTGTCTTTTCTATTATTTTTTTGACTATTATCTACAAATACTTATTGTAACACTTGAATAGAACTACAGGAAACCCTTGGCATTTATAGAAAATATTGATTCATTGTTAGGTTACAAAAATTTATACATAGCAAAATTTAATGCCCTTTACATAGAAAATATTAGACTACTTAAACAAAACTTTCAGAAATTCCTGGTAATAGCTACAAGAATTAGAAAATTAAAATTAGGGCAGCCCGGGTGGCTCAGCAGTTTAGCACCGCCTTGGGTCCAGGGCCTGATCCTGGAGACCCGGGATCGAGTCCCACGTCAGGCTCCCTGCACAGAGCCTGCTTCTCCCTCTGCCTGTGTCTGTGCCTTCTCTCTCTCTCTGTCTCATGAATAAATAAATAAAATCTTTAAAAAAAAAGAAAATTAAAATTAGGCTTGAGACACTGCCTCTTCTAGAACACTGGACTCTAACAGCACCTCCATTGCTAGAAAAAATATTTAAGTCTGTCATGCAACAGGAAAACAAAACAAGCTATTTTGGAACAACTATTCTACACAGAAGAGAACTTCTCCCAATTAAAAAAAGGTGAAGATCCAAATAGGCATTTTTAGGCATTAACAAGAACAAAAAAAATCCAAATGAAATATTATACTTGATGTTCAATTTTAATAGCATCTTGATAAAGGTATGCTTCCTTTCATTTTAATACATTTCTGCACATGTATATGTTTTAAAATCCAGGAAACAGCCAAACTACAAGTTAATTGTTAACATGAATATGCATAATTAACCCTATATTATGCAGCCCCTTTTAAAAAGCACTGATGCACCCAACAGCTATATGTATCATTTCATAAAGAACAACACAGTTTACCATCACTAATACCCAATACTTATAATCACTTAATGTTCTGGAACACAATGATTTAGAAGGCAAGTTTCTTTTGAAAGTGGCTTAAACTCAAGCAGGTGTTTTTTGCTGAACATTGAGCTTGTGTTATTCCAGGAAAGTTTTCAATTTAAAAATGAAGTAAATACCCATTCTAATTTAAATTACTTAAGTATTCAAGTCTATAAAAGTAGGAGGAGGTCTGTGGTCTATTTGTAAATGAGGTTTTTAGATAGTTGGTATGAAACTGTAAACTTGCTATTCAGACCACATAAAAATGGTTTAGAATGGTGGTCATTTTAATAAGGTAACACTTCTTAATTTTTTTTTATTTATTTGTGATAGTCACAGAGAGAGAGAGAGAATGAGGCAGAGACACAGGCAGAGGGAGAAGCAGGCTCCATGCACCGGGAGCCCGACGTGGGATTCGATCCCGGGTCTCCAGGATCGCGCCCTGGGCCAAAGGCAGGCGCCAAACCGCTGCGCCACCCAGGGATCCCAAGGTAACACTTCTTAATTAAGAAAAACATTTGTGGAACAAAAGTCTATGAATTATTTTGGGTCTTCTGTTGTATAATAAGTTCTTAGAAATCTGAAACAAATACTTATTAAGGCAGAGCTGACATTTATTTCCCAGGATGAAGAATGACAACTGGGCCATTTTATTCAAGGAAATCTATTATGAATTTTTTTGGAAAGCTTGTCAATGAGTCAGAATCCAGCGTCTTCAATGGTAGGTATAGTATATTTATAGTATATTCTTTTAGAATTATTGAAAAATAAATTTCTGATTGGATCAGGAGACTAATGTGTCCTGGAATTAAAGAATAGAGAAGTCAGTTAATTTTTTAAAAAAGCCAATTGTTAAGAATCACATGACCTTGAGCCAAAGTTTAATAAATGTCAGCTTTCAGAAATGGAATCCTCACCCCCATTCCATTATATTCCTTAGATAGATCAATTTACTTGAGGACTGATGGCATATGTGAATTGATGGTCAAATTCCTTGATGCTGGCACATCATAGATCAATTTACTTGAGGACTGATGGCATATGTGAATTGATGGTCAAATTCCTTGATGCTGGCACATCCTTAGTCCCTCTCAAGGAGTATGCCATATTCTCAGCACTCCTCTTGGTAGGATCGCTCTACCAATAAACGTGAATATGCCACAAATTTCAGAAAGATTAACAATCATTTTGTCAAAGTGTTGCCTTTTAAAATGGCGAACATGAAACCTCCAATATCTGCTTTATAGAAAAAGATTTACCTACAGGAATGTTTTCCTAGAAATACATCCCCGCAGCTTGAGACAGACAGTGAAGTGTTTTTACTTCTACATATGTTTCTTTGGTGGGGTACACATATGTACTGCAGAGCAGCTGTCTGATGACTACTCAGAGCTGCAAACTCATCAGCCGTAACACTCTGGCAAACATTTATGTGTAAGAATTGAGTTGTTCTTTTCACCTAGACTGGATATCTTTCAGTTCCTGTTCTTGTTTGCTTTGATATCCTGGTAAGCCTGCATTTTGCTTGCATCCTTTAAGTAAGCCCAGTCAGAAGATAGTATCATGAGGAAGTGGATCTGGAAAAGAAGCGTGAGCATGATTGGTAGTGAGCATGTCAGAAGGCAAAGCAAGCTGCTAGGCAGATTAGACCGTCTTTACTGTCAAAAGGTAGAGAGGGTTATTCTGTATTAATACTCATTCTGCTGTCAGAGCCATCAGATACTGGAAGCATGCTCTACTAGTATGCTTAAGAGGTAAAAGGCTGAAAAAATTAGTATACAGACATAATGAACTAAAAAAAATGGTCAAAGTTATTGTTAAGAAAAAGAAAAAATGAAATAGGAGAGGATTTTTTTTCGGACTTTTTTTGTTTTTGTTTTTGTTTTTTATCATTTTGGGAGTAATTTTAACTAACACAGATGTTCAGAAACACATTGTGTGCTTCTTTTAAAATCAGTGTCGTGCAAAGATCTTTACTCTCTGTGGATAAAAATCAATTCCCCAAAGGCCTAGAAGTGAATAATACTTATTTTGAGTAACGAATATAAACCATGTATTTAACATGGCAAAATTACCTGAATGTCAAGACTACAATTTTAAGACCTCTAAGCAAAGCACGCAGTCTGTGTTAACACATTTTCAGTAGTGAAACTCCAGGTTTTGTTCTCTAACTGCCATTAGTGCATTTCAGAAAGTGTACAAATCCTTCTTCTTTAGAGTTGATATGACCAACACTTCTTTCCCGCTTATTTTCCTCATCTTTCCTGCAAAATCTACATCTCCAGTGCCTCATATTTCCCTTTCAACATATCTGAGACTTTCAGATCCAGGCACAATTTCTGTTTCCCTTAAAACCTGACGTGCAGTTGGAGACCTGGCTCTGAGGAATCAGGGACTCTGCACCAAAACGCAACAACGTGAGGTTACTGATGGTGTGGCTCTGAAAGTAGGGACTGTGTTGTGCCGAGAGAACACATGCCCCACATTCAGATCCTGGTCTCATAGAAAACAACTGGGTGCTCTTTATTTTTCTTCACATTGTACTCTAGCTAGTGGCCTACTTGGAAGGGCATTTATTTGGTAGTGAGCCATGTAGTCCAAAAATAATGTTTAGTCAAATTTAAAATATGTTTGCCTTTTTTCCCAGAGTCAAAGAAAACAAAATCCAGATGAAAACATCTCTCTGCCATCTTCTCTCCAGCACTGGTATTGGTTATAAAGCAAGCAAAGGTAACTGACAATCATTGACAGATGAATGGATAAAGAAGATGTGGTCTCTGCACACAATGGAATATTACTCAGCCATTAGAAATGACAAATAACCACCTTTTGCTTTGACGTGGATGGACCAGGAGGGTATTATGCTGAGTGAAATAAGTCAATTGGAAAAGGACAAACATTATATGGTCTCATTCATTTGGGGAATATAAAAATAGTGAAAGGGAATAAAAGGAAAAGGAGAGAAAATGAGTGGGAAATATCACTGAATGTGATAAAACATGAGAGACCCCTAACAAAACGAGCAAGGGGTAGTGGAAGGGGACGTGGGTGGGGGGTGGGGTTGACTGGGTGACAGGCACTGAAGGGGGCACTTGGCAGGATGAGCACTGGGTGTTATGCTATATGTTGGCAAATTGAACTCCAATTAAAAAATAAATCAAAAAAAATTTAAAAACTAATGGACAAGGCAGGTGTTACCATGTTTTAGCACTACATTTAGAGATATTGCTCAAAGTTCAAGAAAGTTATTTTTTAATAGATCCTCAGCAATGTCATTACATAACTGAATAATTTTCACAACATGGAAATAGCCAGATCTCATCATTTTGTAATTCATGCCCCACATGGTCGTTGCTATAACAGCATTGGGAAGGAGGAGTTAAGATTCTGGATCAGGGTCCTTGAGCTTCTCTCGTAACTGGAACATGATAGGTAGTTATGCAATCATTCTGATTTCCGATGAAATCAGAGGTCTGGGAGAACAAAAACTGCAAGTCGACATATAAAAAATCGACCATCTTTTGGACATAGGAGGTGTGGATGTTGTCATGACATATAGCTGTGGCGATGATGACAGGAGGGAGGCTGATCCAGAATATTCTTCATAGTAGTATGAGCAGCAGAGAGGAAAATCTGAACCTTTTGATGTCCACTTCCATGGGGATGTGCTGCCTTGAAGGTGCACAGGTGGGAAAGAGGGAGGAATCCCAGGATTCTAATGGGTCTAACGAACCCTAAGGTTGTAGGAAGAATGTGTGGCACAAACGTGATGCACAGCAACTAAGGACAGGAGCATGGACGGTGGCTGAGGACAGTGAGTCCAGGTGTGGGTTTCCTGCTCTATTTTGTCATAACCTGAGTGTTTTCCTGGGACCATATTGTAAAGGACAAATAAGAGATGAGACCCTGTTTAAGTGTTTCTGGGTGATGTCACTGCATTCCCAGACTCTGTGGATTAAACAACAGACACTCATTCTCACAGCTCTGGAGTATGGGATGTCTGGGGTCCAGGTGCAGGCAGATGTGGTATCTGGAGAGAACCCACGTCCGAGCCCGTCCTTTCCCTGTCACCTCATATGGGGTCCAGAGGCAGGGAGCTTTCCTAGTCCTAGTGTATAAGGTCCCTGATCCCATCAGAAGGCTGCACCTCCTGACCTAAGTGCTACCCTAAGGCCAGACCTCATCCTCCCATCATTGGACGTTAGGTTCCAAAACAGGGATGTAAAGGTCACACAGAATGAGCTGATATCAGCACCTGAAGGATCCATGAGTTATTCCCTGCAGGTGGAAAGTCCTCCTCCACCTTTGTTCTCTCAGTTCTCATAATAGTTTAGTTTAATTTGCCATCACACGGTATCTTTGAGTGTCCCCTGCTGAAACCTGTGATCACCAGTCCTCCCTCTTCTCCTCCTGCCCCACCCATGGGAAATCCATCAGGAACCATTGAATTCCCTCCTTTGATGCAGGTGGGACACTGACTCCACACAAGCCCCTCCTGGAGCAGCACCTCATCCCTATGACTGTCCCACAACACACAACCTGAGCCAGTGTCCTTCCAAAATCCAAGCACTTATGATGTGCTGAGAGGCCTGCCCTGCTCTCAACAGACATGATGATGAAGGTGATAAAGGTTTGTACTCTCGTGTCTGTGTGAGTTTTGGGGCTCTTCAGACTACACATCCTCACAATGTACTTCCTGGGGTCCCTTGCTTTCCCAGATTCACACTGATATTGATTCTGTGAGAGTGTTCAAGACTGAAGTCACACCTACACTCCGCCTTCTCTCCATTTGATTTTCTATCCCTTTGTAGTGTCATGACCGGCATGAACTTTATGTTGTTTCTAACATCCTTGCATATTAGAAACGAGGAATACCCACCCTTTGCAACAACGTGGATGGAACTGGAGGGTATTATGCTGAGTGAAGTAAGCCAATGGGAAAATGACAAACATATGATCGTATTTATTCAGGGAATGTAAAAAATCAAGAAAGGGAATAAAGAAGAAAGGAAGGAAAATGAGTGGGAAATGTCAGGGAAGCAGACAGAAGATGAAAGAATCCTTACTCTGGGAAATGAACAAGGGGTAGTGGAAGGGGAGGTTGGCAGAGGGTTGGGGTGACTGGGTGACAGGCAGTGAGGGGGGCAATTCGCAGGATGAGCACTGGGTGTTATGGTATATGTTGGCAAATTGAAATCCAATAAAAATATACAAAATAAAATAAAATCATTGCACAGTGAGCTGGGTGGTTGTATCATGTTCCATGTATACAGTTGGGACTCTTATAAAGAAGTTGTGGTAAATGGAAATATGGATAATAAACTGGTATTAAAGGACAGTAGTAAGAAATTTTAAGCAGATTTATCCTTGAGCATATAAGAAGAGTTGTTGACTAAAAACAACCAACTTTCCAAATCAGAAACTGAATTAGGAATAAGCAAAGCAGGAGGGAGGAGCAAGATGGCGGAAGAGTAGGGTCTCCAAATCACCTGTCTCCACCAAACTACCTAGAAAACCTTCAAATTATCCTGAAAATCTATGAATTCGGCCTGAGACTTAAAGAGAGACCAGCTGGAATGCTACAGTGAGGAGAGTTCGCGCATCTATCAAGGTAGGAAGACGGGGAAAAAGAAATAAAGAAACAAAGGCCTCCAAGGGGGAGGGGCCCCGCGAGGAGCTGGGCTGAGGCCGGGGCGAGTGTCCCCAGGACAGGAGAGCCCCGTCCCGGAGGAGCAGGAGCTGCACCGACCTTCCCGGGGGAAAGGGGCTCCAGGGAGGTGGAGCAGGACCCAGGAGGGCGGGGATGCCCTCGGGCTCCCCGGGACAGTAACAGCAACTGCGCGCCCAGGAGAGTGCGCCGAGCTCCCTAAGGGCTGCAGCGCGCACGGCGGGACCCGGCGGGACCGGAGCAGCTCGGGGGGACTCGGGCGGCGGCTCCGCGGAGGGGGCTGCGCGGCCCCGGGAGCAGCTCGGAGGGGCTCGGGCAGAGGAAGAGGCTCCGTGCAGAGGGGGCTGCGCGGTTCCAGGAGCAGCTCGGAGGGGCTCGGGCGGCAGCTCCGCGGAGGGGGCAGCGCGGCCCGGGAGCGCGAATCCACCAGCGCAGGCCCCGGAGCACAGGGCGCCGGGACACAGCCCAGGATCCGGCCTACCCCGGGACAGGCAGAGGCCGGGAGGGCCCAGGACAGCCAGGACGCTCCTGCCCCGAGCTGAGATCAGCGCCCCGCCCCGGAGCCTCCAGGCCCTGCAGACGGAGTTCCTGCCGGAGCTGAATCCAGGTTTCCAGAGCTGCCCCGCCACTGGGGCTGTTCCTCCTGCGGCCTCACGGGGTAAACAACCCCCACCGAGCCCTGCACCAGGCATGGGCACAGCAGCTCCCGCAACTGCTAACACCTGAAAATCAGCACAACAGGCCCCTCCCCCAGAACACCAGCTAGACGGACAACTTCCAGGAGAAGCCAAGGGACTTAAAGAACACAGAATCAGAAGATACTCCCCGGTGGTTCTTTTTTTGTTTGTTTGTTTGTTTTTGTTTTTCTTTTTGTTTTGTTTTGTTTTGCTTTTTGATTTGTTTCCTTCCCCCACCCCCTTTTTTTCTCCTTTCTTTTTCTTTCTCTTTTTCTTCTTTTTTTTTCATTTTTTTTTCTTTTTCTTCCCCTTTTTTTTCTCTTTCTCTTTTCTTTCCTTCTTTCTCTCCTCTCTTTTTCTCTTTTTCCCAATACAACTTGCTTTTGGCCACTCCGCACTGAGCAAAATGACTAGAAGGAAAACCTCACCTCAAAAGAAAGAATCAGAAACAGTCCTCTTTCCCACAGAGTTACAAAATCTGGATTACAATTCAATGTCAGAAAGCCAATTCAGAAGCACTATTATACAGCTACTGGTGGCTCTAGAAAAAAGTATAAAGGACTCAAGAGACTTCATGACTGCAGAATTTAGAGCTAATCAGGCAGAAATTAAAAATCAATTGAATGAGATGCAATCCAAACTAGAAGTCCTAACGACGAGGGTTAACGAGGTGGAAGAACGAGTGAGTGACATAGAAGACAAGTTGATTGCAAAGAGGGAAACTGAGGAAAAAAGAGACAAACAATTAAAAGACCATGAGGATAGATTAAGGGAAATAAACGACAGCCTGAGAAAGAAAAACCTACGTTTAATTGGGGTTCCCGAGGGCGCCGAAAGGGACAGAGGGCCAGAATATGTATTTGAACAAATTCTAGCTGAAAACTTTCCTAATCTGGGAAGGGAAACAGGCATTCAGATCCAGGAAATAGAGAGATCCCCCCCTAAAATCAATAAAAACCGTTCAACACCTCGACATTTAATTGTGAAGCTTGCAAATTCCAAAGATAAAGAGAAGATCCTTAAAGCAGCAAGAGACAAGAAATCCCTGACTTTTATGGGGAGGAATATTAGGGTAACAGCAGACCTCTCCACAGAGACCTGGCAGGCCAGAAAGGGCTGGCAGGATATATTCAGGGTCCTAAATGAGAAGAACATGCAACCAAGAATACTTTATCCAGCAAGGCTCTCATTCAAAATGGAAGGAGAGATAAAGAGCTTCCAAGACAGGCAGCAACTAAAAGAATATGTGACCTCCAAACCAGCTCTACAAGAAATTTTAAGGGGGCCTCTTAAAACTCCCCTTTAAGAAGAAGTTCAGTGGAACAGTCCACAAAAACAAAGACTGAATAGATATCATGATGACACTAAACTCATATCTCTCAATAGTAACTCTGAATGTGAACGGGCTTAATGACCCCATCAAAAGGCGCAGGGTTTCAGACTGGATAAAAAAGCAGGACCCATCTATTTGCTGTCTACAAGAGACTCATTTTAGACAGAAGGACACCTACAGCCTGAAAATAAAAGGTTGGAGAACCATTTACCATTCGAATGGTCCTCAAAAGAAAGCAGGGGTAGCCGTCCTTATATCAGATAAACTAAAATTTACCCCAAAGACTGTAGTGAGAGATGAAGAGGGACACTATATCATACTTAAAGGATCTATCCAACAAGAGGACTTAACAATCCTCAATATATATGCTCCGAATGTGGGAGCTGCCAAATATATAAATCAATTATTAACCAAAGTGAAGAAATACTTAGATAATAATACACTTATACTTGGTGACTTCAATCTAGCTCTTTCTATACTCGATAGGTCTTCTAAGCAAAACATCTCCAAAGAAACGAGAGCTTTAAATGATACACTGGACCAGATGGATTTCACAGATATCTACAGAACTTTACATCCAAACTCAACTGAATACACATTCTTCTCAAGCGCACATGGAACTTTCTCCAGAATAGACCACATATTGGGTCACAAATCGGGTCTGAACCGATACCAAAAGATTGGGATTGTCCCCTGCATATTCTCGGACCATAATGCCTTGAAATTAGAACTAAATCACAACAAGAAGTTTGGAAGGACCTCAAACACATGGAGGTTAAGGACCATCCTGCTAAAAGATAAAAGGGTCAACCAGGAAATTAAGGAAGAATTAAAAAGATTCATGGAAACTAATGAGAATGAAGATACAACCGTTCAAAATCTTTGGGATGCAGCAAAAGCAGTCCTAAGGGGGAAATACATCGCAATACAAGCATCCATTCAAAAACTGGAAAGAACTCAAATACAAAAGCTAACCTTACACATAAAGGAGCTAGAGAAAAAACAGCAAATAGATCCTACACCCAAGAGAAGAAGGGAGTTAATAAAGATTCGAGCAGAACTCAACGAAATCGAGACCAGGAGAACTGTGGAACAGATCAACAGAACCAGGAGTTGGTTCTTTGAAAGAATTAATAAGATAGATAAACCATTAGCCAGCCTTATTAAAAAGAAGAGAGAGAAGACTCAAATTAATAAAATCATGAATGAGAAAGGAGAGATCACTACCAACACCAAGGAAATACAAACGATTTTAAAAACATATTATGAACAGCTATAAGCCAATAAATTAGGCAATCTAGAAGAAATGGGCGCATTCCTGGAAAGCCACAAACTACCAAAACTGGAACAGGAAGAAATAGAAAACCTGAACAGGCCAATAACCAGGGAGGAAATTGAAGCAGTCATCAAAAACCTCCCAAGACACAAGAGTCCAGGGCCAGATGGCTTCCCAGGAGAATTTTATCAAACGTTTAAAGAAGAAATCATACCTATTCTCCTAAAGCTGTTTGGAAAGATAGAAAGAGATGGAGTACTTCCAAATTCGTTCTATGAAGCCAGCATCACCTTAATTCCAAAACCAGACAAAGACCCCGCCAAAAAGGAGAATTACAGACCAATATCCCTGATGAACATGGATGCAAAAATTCTCAACAAGATACTGGCCAATAGGATCCAACAGTACATTAAGAAAATTATTCACCATGACCAAGTAGGATTTATCCCTGGGACACAAGGCTGGTTCAACACCCGTAAAACAATCAATGTGATTCATCATATCAGCAAGAGAAAAACCAAGAACCATATGATCCTCTCATTGGATGCAGAGAAAGCATTTGACAAAATACAGCATCCATTCCTGATCAAAACTCTTCAGAGTGTAGGGATAGAGGGAACATTCCTCGACATCTTAAAAGCCATCTATGAAAAGCCCACAGCAAATATCATTCTCAATGGGGAAGCACTGGGAGCCTTTCCCCTAAGATCAGGAACAAGACAGGGATGTCCACTCTCACCACTGCTATTCAACATAGTACTGGAAGTCCTAGCCTCAGCAATCAGACAACAAAAAGACATTAAAGGCATTCAAATTGGCAAAGAAGAAGTCAAACTCTCCCTCTTCGCCGATGACATGATACTCTACATAGAAAACCCAAAAGTCTCCACCCCAAGATTGCTAGAACTCATACAGCAATTCGGTAGCGTGGCAGGATACAAAATCAATGCCCAGAAGTCAGTGGCATTTCTATACACTAACAATGAGACTGAAGAAAGAGAAATTAAGGAGTCAATCCCATTTACAATTGCACCCAAAAGCATAAGATACCTAGGAATAAACCTCACCAAAGATGTAAAGGATCTATACCCTCAAAACTATAGAACACTTCTGAAAGAAATTGAGGAAGACACAAAGAGATGGAAAAATATTCCATGCTCATGGATTGGCAGAATTAATATTGTGAAAATGTCAATGTTACCCAGGGCAATTTACACGTTTAATGCAATCCCTATCAAAATACCATGGACTTTCTTCAGAGAGTTAGAACAAATTATTTTAAGATTTGTGTTGAATCAGAAAAGACCCCGAATAGCCAGGGGAATTTTAAAAAAGAAAACCATATCTGGGGGCATCACAATGCCAGATTTCAGGTTGTACTACAAAGCTGTGGTCATCAAGACAGTGTGGTACTGGCACAAAAACAGACACATAGATCAGTGGAACAGAATAGAGAATCCAGAAGTGGACCCTGAACTTTATGGGCAACTAATATTCGATAAAGGAGGAAAGACTATCCATTGGAAGAAAGACAGTCTCTTCAATAAATGGTGCTGGGAAAATTGGACATCCACATGCAGAAGAATGAAACTAGACCACTCTCTTTCACCATACACAAAGATAAACTCAAAATGGATGAAAGATCTAAATGTGAGACAAGATTCCATCAAAATCCTAGAGAAGAACACAGGCAACACCCTTTTTGAACTCGGCCATAGTAACTTCTTGCAAGATACATCCACGAAGGCAAAAGAAACAAAAGCAAAAATGAACTATTGGGACTTCATCAAGATAAGAAGCTTTTGCACAGCAAAGGATACAGTCAACAAAACTCAAAGACAACCTACAGAATGGGAGAAGATATTTGCAAATGACATATCAGATAAAGGGCTAGTTTCCAAGATCTATAAAGAACTTATTAAACTCAACACCAAAGAAACAAACAATCCAATCATGAAATGGGCAAAAGACATGAACAGAAATCTCACAGAGGAAGACATAGACATGGCCAACATGCATATGAGAAAATGCTCTGCATCACTTGCCATCAGGGAAATACAAATCAAAACTACAATGAGATACCACCTCACACCAGTGAGAATGGGGAAAATTAACAAGGCAGGAAACAACAAATGTTGGAGAGGATGCGGAGAAAAGGGAACCCTCTTACACTGTTGGTGGGAATGTGAACTGGTGCAGCCACTCTGGAAAACTGTGTGGAGGTTCCTCAAACAGTTAAAAATATACCTGCCCTACGACCCAGCAATTGCACTGTTGGGGATTTACCCCAAAGATACAAATGCAATGAAACGCCGGGACACCTGCACCCCGATGTTTCTAGCAGCAATGGCCACGATAGCCAAACTGTGGAAGGAGCCTCGGTGTCCAACGAAAGATGAATGGATAAAGAAGATGTGGTTTATGTATACAATGGAATATTACTCAGCTATTAGAAATGACAAATACCCACCATTTGCTTCAACGTGGATGGCACTGGAGGGTATTATGCTGAGTGAAGTAAGTCAGTCGGAGAAGGACAAACATTATATGTTCTCATTCATTTGGGGAATATAAATAATAGTGAAAGGGAAAATAAGGGAAGGGAGAAGAAATGTGTGGGAAATATCAGAAAGGGAGACAGAACGTAAAGACTGCTAACTCTGGGAAACGAACTAGGGGTGGTAGAAGGGAAGAAGGGTGGGGGGTGGGAGTGAATGGGTGACGGGCACTGGGTGTTATTCTGTATGTTAGTAAATTGAACACCAATAAAAAAAAATTGCAAAAAAAATAAAAAAATAAAAAAATAAAAAAATAAAAAAAAAGGAATAAGCAAAAGCTGTCATTTTTGGACGTTGGAATATTTCTCTTTCTATGACAACAAAGTGTGTATGTTAGAGACTGAATACGTAAGCACAGAATCCTGTGCCCAGAGAGACTCCCGTGGGGAAATTGCTCCTTGATGAGGAAGCCCAGACCCTGAGAGGAAACCTGCCCAGAACCTCCATCTGCACCAGCTCCTGGGCCTTCAAGACAGAAGTGGTGAGGAGTGTGCACCCCCTGGTGGTCCCCATCCCCTTCTACAGGGAGGTTTGTGTCTGGGCTCACCCTGAGGTCGACTCACTGTGTCCATCGCACAGTAATACACAGCAGAGTCCTCGGCTCTCAGGCTGTTCATCTGCAGATAGAGCGTGTTCTTGGCGTTGTCTCTGGAGATGGTGAATCGGCCCTTCACAGCCTGTGGGTAGTATGTGCTACTTCCATCACTGCTAATCCCTGCGACCCACTGCAGCCTCTTCCCTGGAGCCTGGCGGACCCAGTCCATGTAGTAGCTACTGAAGGTGAATCCAGAGGCCACACAAGAGAGTCTCAGGGACCCCCCAGGCTTCACCAGGTTTCCTCCAGACTCCACCAGCTGCACCTCACCCTGGACACCTGTAGACACAAGACATCCTGGTCAGGAAACTGTCCCACATCCTGTTTCTCTCACTCACCTCTACTCACAGACTCAGGGTATCTGGTTCTCCATGAATTACCTTTTAAAATAGCGACAAGGAAAACCCAGAAGAGCACAGACTCCATGGTGAGTTGTCTGTGTTGTGTCCTGAGCACTGAATGGGGTCACCTGGGGATCCTGGAACTAGAGCTCCTCTCCCAGCTGCAGGGTTGGGGCTGGGCTTATTTAATCAATGGAGGGAGGGCCCTATTTGCATGTCCCCTGACTATATACTCACCTACCAACTTAGATTCAATTATTAATACGTTATATACAAAGATTGCTTCACAACCCCACATCAGTTTCTTTTGGTTTCACAGTGGATTTATGATGTTCTAATCCATCAACGTATTTATCTTTACATTTCTGTTCCTTTTTAAAGGTCTTTCATTAGTATAGGTAATTTTTAAACAGTATTTTCTCTGCTTAATGAAGTTTAATCATAAATATTTATTTTTGGTACCAGTATAAAGGTGATTGTTTGTAAATTTGATACAGAAAATTTGTTTGTAGTGTGTAGGATTTAACTTTATTGTCTATGTTGATTTTATATCCTGAATTTTCTTTGATCTCATTAGTTACTTGTAATTGTGTTTTGAAATAATTTTCCTCATTGACTATGTATATGCAAACAAATTATTTAATTTCCTGTTGACTGATTTTAATACCTTTTATTTTATTATTGCCTAATGTCAAGGGTAATCTTAGATTTAGGTGCATAAATATTTTCCCTGTAATTTGTCAGATTCTTTAATGTTTTGTCTGATATATAGCAGATCTAGGAAAGCAAATGAATTTCTTTTTGCATGTGGATCAGCTCCCTAATATATGGTGTGGTGCAGGACCTCACGAAGGACAGGAAGTCTGTTCACAACTCCTGCCCAATTCTGATTGGAGATATATATCTTTGGTGTGTGTTGAGATTGACAAGTTCATTTTAATTAGAATTCGAGCCTTTAATCTGATAAGACATTTCCAAATATCTTCTCGCATTCTCTAGGTGGCCTTTTAGTTACTTTGAGTGATTCCTTTGCTGTGAAAATGCTCTTTCCTTGATGAAGTCGCCATAGTTAATTTTCCTTTGTTTTCCCTTGCTTCTGGAGACACGTCTAGAAGTGGTTGCAGCTGAGGTAGAAAAGGTGCTGCCTGTGTTCTCCTGAGGATTCTGATGGTTTCCTGACTCACATTTAGGTCTTTCATCAACTTTGAGTCCATTTTTGTGAATGATGTAAAACAAGTGTCCACTTTCATCTTCTGCATGTGGCTCTCCAATATTGCCAACGGCATTTATTGAAGAGATTTTTTTTCCATTGGTTAGTCTTTCCTGCTTTGTCAAGATTTTTTGACCGTACTGTTCTGGGTCCATTTCTGGGTTCTTAAAGTTTTCTATTTATCTATAAGTCTGTATTTTTCCAGCGCCATACTGTCCTGGTGATCAAAACGTCATAATTTACCTTGCAACCAGAATCAGGATGTCTCCAGCTTTGCTTTACTTTTTCAGTATTGCTTTGCCCAGTGAAGGTCTTTGTGGTTCCCTAAAGGTTTTTAGATCATTTGCTGAAGCTCTGTGACAAATGCTGGTGATATTTTATAAACCTGGCTTTGAAAGGATAACTTGCTCTTGGTAGCATAGTTATTTTTTCAATATTTATTCTTCTAATCTATGAGAATAAATATTTTCTATCTACTTGTGTCTTCCATACTGTCTTTCATAAGTTTTCTGGAATGTTTAGACTATATATCCATCCCTCTTTGGTTAGGATTTTCCCTCATTATCTGATGATTTCTGGTGCAATTATAAATTGCATCCAGTCCTTGTTTTTCTTTTTTCTATTTCATTTGCACATATAGAAAAGCCATTGACTTCCTTGTATTCATTTTACATGCTCCGATCTTGCTGAAATCCTGTGTCAGTTCTAGAAATTTTTTCAAAGGAATCTTTGGGATTTGAACTTAAAATAACTTGCGTGTGAAGAGGAAAGTTTGATTTTTTCTTTGCTGAGTTGGATGATATTTTCCTTCTGTTTGTTGTCTGATTCTTGAGGCTAGGCCTTCTATCACAATGGTGAAGAACAGTGGTGATGGAGGGTATCCCTGTACTGTTAATGATCTTAGGGGAAAAGCTCTCAACTTTTCCCTGTTGAGGAAGACATTCTCCATGTGTCTTCTGTAGATGGCTTTTATGTTGAATATGTTCCCCTATCTCTACACAGCAAGAAATGTTTAACATGAAAGTATAATCGCTCTTGCCAAAAGATTTTGGACATGAGTTGAGATTATAAAATGGTCCTTATCCTTTGTTTTATTAATGATCCAAATGCCATTGTTGGATTTGCAGATGCAGAACCACCATTACAGACCAGAAATTAGGCCCATTTCGTCATGGTGAATTATCCTATTAATGTACTGGTGGATCCTGTTGCTTAGGATCTTGGTGAAATTTTGCATCCATATCCATCAAGGATATTAGTCTGTAATTCTCCTTTTAGGTTGGATCTTTGCTTTTGAGGTCAAGGCAATGCTCCCCACTGAAAATGAGCTTGGAAGTTTCCTTTAATTTCTGTGGTTTGGAAAATTTTCAGGATAGGTATTAATTCTATTTCAATGCTTGTTGCATTCCCATGGGTAGCCATCTGTCCCAGGACTTTTGATTGTTAGAAGACTTTTAAATATGTTTGATTTTCATTCCCTGGTTTGGAGTCCTTACAGATCTTCTATTCATTCCTGTTTCTGACTGTGTTGTTTCTACATTTACTTGAAGGGATCCATTTTTTCTCTGATTGTTGAATTTGTTGGCATGTTATTGCTCATAATGTTCTCTCTCTTTAATAGTTTATTTTTCATGTATTTATTCAATATTTATTTAAGCTCAATTTTCCAACATAGAGTAACACCAAGTGCTCATCTCATCACATGCCCTCCTTAGTGCCCATCACCAGGTACCATGTCCCACCACCCACCTCTCTTCCCCAGCCCTTTGTCTGAGTCCCAGGGATAGGAATCTCTCATGTTTTGTCTTCCTTTATAATTTGTCTCCTCTCATTTTCCCTCCTTCCATTATGATCCCTTTCGTTGTATAAGAGAAAGTATGAGGATTGTCCTTCTGGCACTGACTTATTTCATTGGCATAATACTGTGTAGCTCCATACACGTTGATGGAAATGGTAGCTACTGATCCTTTCTAATGACTTAGAAATATTCTTTTGTATACATAAACCGTATCATGTTTATCAATTTGTCTCTCAAAGGACATCATGGCTTCTCCCAGAATTTGGCTATTGTGCACACTGCTGCTATAAACATTGGGGTGCAGGTATCCTGCTGTTTCACTGCATCTGTATCTTTCGGGTAAATCCCCAGCAGTGCAATTGCTGGGTCGTAGGGCAGATCTATTTTTAACCCTTTAGGAACCTCCACACTGTTTTCAAGAGTGGCTGCACCAGTTCATATTCTCACAAACAGTGGAAGAGGGTTCCCCTTTCTCTACATCCTCTCGAACATTTGTTGTTTTATTTCTTATTAATTTTCACCATTCTCTGTTGTGTAAAGTAGCAGCTGATTGTGTTTGGATGTGCTTTTCTCTGATAGAAAGTGATGTGGAGAATTTTTTCATGTACTTGTTGGCCATATGTAGGTCTTATTTGGAGAAATTCCTCTTCATGTTTTCTCCCCATTTATTAACTGGATTCCTTGTTTCTTGGGTGTTGGGTTTGATAAGTTATTTACACATGTTGGATACAAGCCCTTTGCCTTATATGTTATTTGATAGTATCATCTTTCCTTCTGTATGTTGTGTTTTAGTTTTGTTGACTGTTTCTTTTGCTGTGCAGAATTATTTATCTTGATGAAGTTCCAATAATTCATTTTTGCTCTTGTTTACTTTGCCTTAATGGATGTATCTTGCAAGAAGTTGCTGTTGTCAGGTTCAAAAAGGGTATATCCTGTGTTCCCATCTAGGATTTTGATGGAATCTTGTCTCATATTTAGATATTTCATACATTTTTATTTTATCTTTGTGTACGGTGTAAGTGAATGGTCTAGTTTCATTCTTCTGCTCGTGGCTGTCCAATTTTCCCAGCACCATTTATTGAAGAGACTGTCCTTTTTCCACTGGAGAGTCTTACCTGCTGTGTCGAATAAGAGTTGACCATGGATTTGAGGGCTCATTTCTGGGTCTTCTATTCTGTTCCATTGATCTAAGTGTCTGTTTTTGTGCCAGTAATGCACTGTCTTCATGTTCACAGCTTTGTAGTGCAACATGAAACCCGGTATTGTGATGCCCCCAGCTCTCGTTTTCTTTTTCAGTATTTCCCTGCGTTTTTGGAGTCTTTTCTGATTCCACACAAATCTTAAGATGATTTTTTTCCAACTTTCTGAAAAAAGTCCATGGTATTTGATAGCGATTGCATTGACTGTGTAAATTGCCCTGTGTAACATTGACATTTTCACAATACTAAATCTTCCAATCCATGAGCATGGAATATTTTTCCATCTCTTTGTGTCTTCCTCCCTGTTGCACAGGGAGTGTTGTTGTGATTCAGGAAAATGTTCAGTTGATGAGTATGGAGGTATTTGTAATTGATTTATAGTCCAGGTCAGGGAAATTTAAGTTCAAGTAGTGAAAGTAGTACCATTGTTTACAAAAGTATGCAGATGCTAGAGTTGTTTTCCCAAGTTTCTAAGACTGAGAATGAATACTTTAACACAAAATCCTATGTCCAGAGAGACTTCGTGGTGAAAACTGCTCCTTGGAGAGGAAGCCCAGACCCTGACAGGAAATCTGCTGATAACCTCAACCTGCACCTGCTCCTGAGCCTTCATGACAGAAGTGTTGAGTAGTGTGCACCGCCTGGTGGTCCCGATCCCCTTCTACAGGGAGGTTTGTGTCTGGGCTCACACTGAGGTCCCCTCACTGTGTCCCTTGCACAGTAATATAGGGCCATGTCCTCGGCTCTCTGGCTGTTCATCTGCAGATACAGCGTATTCTTGGAATTGTCTCTGGAGATGGTAAATTGGCCCTTCATGGCGTCTGCGTACCTTGTGCTACTTCCATCATTGCTAATCCTTGCGACCCACTGCAGCCCCTTCCCTGTAGCCTGGCGAACCCAGTGCATGTAGTAGCTACTGAAGGTGAATCCAGAGGCCACACAAGAGAGTCTCAGGGACCCCCCAGACTTCACCAGGTCTCCTCCAGACTCCACCAGCTGCACCTCACCCTGGACACCTGCAGACACAAGGCATCCTGGTCAGAAAATTGCCCTACATCTTCTGTTTCTCTCATTCACCTCCATTCACATACTAAAGGTATCTTATTCTTCATGAATTACCTTTTAAAATAGCGATGAGGAAAACACAGGTGGGCACGGACTCCATGGTGAGTTGTCTATGTTCCGTCTTGATCACTGAATATGGTCACCTGGAATACTGGGGCTGTGGCTCCTCTCCCAGCTCAAGGTTGGGGCTGGGGTGCTTTAATTAGCAAAGGGAGGACCCTATTTGCATGTCCTCTGACTATATCTTCAGCTTTAGACTACAATTCAATTCTAACGAGTTTATAACAAGGATTGCATTACCTTTGCAGATCACTCTGTGATGATGTCTCTCAGGAAATATCAAGTTCTCATCTATGAGCAGAGTAATCTTTTCATTTCTGTTTGCTTTCTAAAAAGTCTTTCATCAAAATAGGCCATTTTTAGTATGATATCTTATCCTTTATTCAAATTTATTTCTAAATTTTTATTTTTGATGCAAGTTAAAGTGATATTTTTGTTAATTTTATATAGATAGTTTTTGTTAGTGGAATCATAGTTGTATTTGTTTATTTTATATCCTGAATTTTCCTTGAAATCCTTAACGGATTCTTACAATTTGTAGAGTTTGTAGGGATTGCCCCTGTAGCAGATCATGTCATATGGAAATGAATAATATTTCTTCCTCTCTACTGATTAATTTTTTATTGCCTACTTTCCCTGGGTAGGTCTTCACCTTGTTGGAGCAGAAAAATTCCTCTGCTTTTCTTCTGATTTCATTGCCTCATCTAATAGCTCACTAGACATAAGACATAACTAAGGGGAAATGCATTTCATTTTCCACTTGCATGAGCTATATAAAATACGACACCCAGACAATGACCACAGCAGGCAGCACTTCTGTCTTTAGACAATACGATGTTGCATTTGTGGATATTTAAGAACAGGATTTGGGTTTGGGTCAGTGAATGAGTGAGCAGATGACAAAGGTTCTTTGCAGAGCCGTCTGAGCCCTGTTCCATACCATGATTTGGAGGATGGTTTTCCTCTCTTGAAACAGAGAAAGGGTGAATCCCACCAAATATTTATTTGACTGGCTGAGGGAGCTTAAAAGGTCCTTTACACAACAGATGCAGTCTTAAAATGCCAGAGTATCAGCATTGGATTCATGTGTCACTAGTATCTTTGCCTGTGCCTACAAAAGTTAAGAATGTCTGTTTCAAATCTGTGAAGAAAGTCTATGATGTTTTGATAAGAATTGCATTGACTGCATAGAATGTTCTGGGTAGCATATATTTTGAAAATATCATTCCTGTTTTTAAAATTATTTCATAACTTTCTTATTCATGAGAAACACCTACAGGGATGCAGAGACATAGTCAGAGGGAGAAGCGGGATCCCTACAGGGAGCCCATTGTGAAATACATCCAAGGACTTTGAGTTTGACCAGAGCCAAAGGCAGACACTCAATCACTGAGCAACACAGGTGTCCCAACAATAGTTATTCTTCTAATACATAAACATGCAATGGTTTTCTATCTCTTTGTGTCTTCCTCAGTTTACTTCTTTAAATGCTCTATAAGTAGAAAAATGTTGAAAAAATCAAAGTACCCAGGAGGGGGCATCACAATATTGGTTGTCAAGCTGTATTACTGAGTCGTTATCATGAAGACAACCTGGTACCTGCACAAAACAACACATACATGAATGGAACAGAGTAGAGAAGCCAGAAGAGGACAATCAAATCTATAATCAACTAATCATCCAGAATCAATAGTGAATGTGCAATGGAAAACACACAGGCTCATCAATAAATAGTGTAGAATGCTCACCAAAGTAACTGAAGAAGACACAAAGGAAGGGAAAATACTCCATGCCCATGAAATGGAAGAATAAATATTTTTAAGATAGCTCTGCTACCAAGAGTGGTCTACACATTCAATGCAATCCCCATCCATATACCATGATCCCCAGTGTAGTTAACACCCCATGTGATATTGAGTGTACAATATAGTGATGACACTTCCATCCATCCCCCATTGCTCCTTAGGACCAGTGTTCTCCCTTATCCCAATATGCTATGTCACTCGGGCCCTCCCACCTCCCCCTTTACTAATCAACAGTATGTTTCCATTTTGAAGAGTATGTTTCCTGGTTTGTCTCAATAAATTTTCCCCTTGGCTAATTTGTGTTTTTTAATTGAATGTAAGTGAGTCATACGGTATTTGTTTTCTGTGACTTAGTTAACATTACCTGCTCTAGTTCCATACTCTTTGCTGCAAATGGCAAGGATTCATTCTTCTTTGTGTATGTCCCGCATCTCTGCATCCTTTCATCAGTAATGGACAGTTGGGCTGCTTCCCTTATTTGGCTAAGCACAAACAGCTCTTATAAATAGAGGGATGTGAACTTCTCTTTGAATTAGAGTTTTGTTTTTTGGGTAAATACACTGTACCACAACTATTTGATCATACAGTAGTTCTATTTTTAACTGTAGTAGGAATATCTATACTGTTTTCACAATGTCTACACCAATGTCACTCCCACCAGCAGGGTAAGAGGAACCTTATCACCTTTAGAAACTCTTCACAGTGTTTATGTCATGGAAGAAGTTTTCAGAGCATGATGCTAAGACCCTAAGAGGAGACGACTGGTCAACTGACCTCCTTCCCTGGATTAAAAAATCCCTAGATCTTGTGTTCTCTGGTGAGGGTGAGTGTCCTCTGATGGTCCAGTGCACCTGTTGGATCCCAGGATCCCAGCAGACACTCACGGATCTGATTTCCTCCCTTCTCCTGTATCCGCAATCAACATAGAGAACTTTGCAGCATGAGCACCATGGAGCCTCCTGTTCAGAGAATGTCTCCCCTTACTTATTTCCCATCTTTGCCTCCTCACTCTGCTCCTGGCCTACAAATATCCAGCTACCCTTACTGTATTCAGAGGTGTCCAGGAATCTTGTATCAAGTATTCCTTAGCATATTTATGAGACAGAAGCAGGGTTTTTTTTTTCGATAAAAGTGAGAAGAAAATGAAAGATGCTTTCTGGACTCAAATTATACTGAAACAGGCAGATAAAGTGCTCTGCCTCAAACATGTACCAACTTCAAGGAAAAGGAAGGGTTTAACCAGATTTAAAAAAAAACAGCGCAGTAATTGGAGTCTGAGATTCAGAATATTTTCAAGCCCTGATCCTAATGGAATGTTGCTCAGATGGATGTTCATTGCTGAGTGTTGGTGATGCCTTTTGAATTTACATTTTACCACCCCTGGAACAAGAATGCCAGCACCTGTTTTTTTATGTTTGTGGGGAATTTTGTTCATAAGGAGGTGATCTGTGTTCTATTTTATTTTTTTAATTTATTTTTTGTTTGCTTTTGCATTGTTTTTGGTGTTTCCTGTTTCTGTATGTGTCTGTGTGTTTGTGTGTGTTAGATTCATAGATCTATCACCTCCTAGAAAAGGATTTACGCCAAAAGAAGGTACCCAAATATCACCATACCTGAGTTAGATGATTAGATTTGGGGCGATATAAATTATGATATTTAGGTAAAATTTTGCCTTGGGTCATTATTGTTATGGGTTGCCATTTAGGGTGATGCAAATGTGCATCACTATGAATGCCATGTGAGAATAAGGTGAACATTTGCATGTCTGGGTATGGACTGTATTTATCTAGGTCATTGTTGAATCTGTGATTGATAACGTTGTGGCCCAATGGATTGTCATCATAGATAATTTCAGAGATCTTAATATTACCACCATGATGGGGAGTTTTGATCTGGACATTGAGGGATTGAGTGACATTTACCTTCTGTCCATCTCATGCCTCCAGATGCGGGGGACTGAGGACTCAACATCCATTAGTGGTTTCACTCTGTGAATGGGGCAGGGAAAACCTCATAACCAGGTGAAGCCACTTTCCTCTATAAACTCCACGTCTCTTTCTGGTTCTGTGTGTCTAACTGAACTCAGATACGTGTACATAGATGGATGAAAAACTCCATGAATCAGAGAGAGACTTTGCCATATAAACAAGAAAAGGTCCCTAAATTTGTCATTGCACCTGAGTCTGGTGTGCACTTGGTTCTCTGCAGCCTGATGGGAAGATGCAGGACACCTATCAGTGGAGAGGGGAGCCATCCCTACAAACATGGCTCTGGGATGTCTGCCAGAACCCATGACCATCCGCAGTGTGAATGTGATTAGACCCAGGGGCATCCACAGGTTGTCTCTTACCAGCAATCATTAGGTCCCTGACATTTTTGTGGAGCCATCAAGCCTCTGAGTTGTTTCTCTCTAAGTGTTTTATTGTCATAGGTTCTATTGGATGGGAAATGTAGCCTTCTCAGTAAGTTCAAGGGACCTGCTTCTGTTGGAAGGAGTCATTCCTGAGATCTTGTCCCTGGTATAAACCTCTGATCTGTGTTCTGATAGTGAAAATGAATATCCTCTTCCCTTAAAGATAAAATCTGATATGGTTTCCACACTTGTTCCCAACCATTCTCAGTGTGAATCACTAATGAGATTGTCATTGGTCTGATAATTCTCCAAAGGAGCCAGTGCTGGGATGCATGGGTGGTGTCAGGGGGTGAAGACCAGGGTACACTCCTGGCAAACAGGCATCTCCAAGCTCAGTATTGTTTCCTACAGAGGAAAGGGAGGTGAATGGTAATGCCAGCTGACACTTGTCTGTGACTCCTGCAGATCCAGCAGCATCTTGTGTGACTCTGGTCCAGGAGTTCAGTATGACCCCACGCAGGCAGGTTGTGGGAGACCATGCCTGGATAGGCTGCCCGTGAGGTGTGGGCACAGATGATCTAGGATGGGCAGCTTTGGATCGATGTCTAGCCCAAGGAACACCACAATGATAGTCCCTATATTTTAGTTAACCAATGTCTTTTATCTGTTATTAATAAAATGATAAAATGCAAAAAGAGAGACTTGTGTAATTAGATCCCTTTGGCTACATCCTTTGAGGCAAAATTTCTCTTTATTCCTGAATGTAGAATGATCATAAAATTATTCTGAAAAGTTAAAATGACATTTGTAAATATACGGTAGATTTTCTGTCAGTTAAACTGCTTTATTTTTATTTTAGAAATAGTACACAGAGTGAATCTTAAAATTTTTGAAGTGTAAAGCACAATACTGTTAGGCATATGCACTGGAAATTTTTACCCTGAAGCACCTCCAACAGAACCTCATTGATTCCACAACAATTGATATGTGGGTCAGCCCTTCCAGGCTCAGAGGCTCAGGAGCCAACCAGAGTCGTACCGCTGGTTGCATACCATCTGGGCCTTTGCAAGAGATCCCAGGGTTACTGATATAATTGAGTTGAGTAGAGATACAGATAATATGTTAATGTTTACAAGGTATATCCTCTTCATCCCTCATGTAGGAAGCAAATAACATCAGGACAATTAGGCAGGAGTTAAAGCACATGCATATTCCAAGCAAAAATTTAAGAATAAGCCATCTACTCCCAAGTCATACAAGATTCTGAGGGGCAAGATGGCAGAAGAGTAGGGTCTCCAAGTCACCTGTCCCCACCAAATTACCTAGATCACTTTCAAATCATTCTGAACACCTACAAATTCGGCCTGAGATTTAAAGAGAGAACAGCGGGAATGCTACAGTGAGAAGAATTCACGCTTCTACCAAGGTTGGAAGATGGAAAAAAATAAATAAAACAGCATCCAAAGGGGAGGGGCCCCAGGGAGGAGCCAGGATAAAAGAAGCCTTAATAATCTACATTTTTAAAAAATATTTTATTTATTTATTCATCACACACACACACACACACACACACACACACACACACAGGCAGAGACACAGGCAGAGGGAGAAGCAGGCTCCATGCAGGGAACCTGATGTGAGACTCGATCCTGGGTCTCCAGGATCACACCCTGGGGTGAAGGCGGTGCTAATCTGCTGAGCTACCCTGGCTGCACAATAATCTAGTTTTATCCAACTTTTCGCTACACCAATTGTTAGATTTAAAGTCCGGAATTTCCATTTTTTATAGACTATTAAATTTCATTTTCACATAAGTGGTAATTAGTGAATCCCTGAATAATATCAGCTTTGTTTAATAGAAAAAACTGCCTGAATTATGCGGGAAACATAGGACAATGAATAAAATTTCCAGTTGTAGTTCTTCTTTTAATTTTTTATTTGAATTGCAGTAGACACTCCTGTGTGTGTGCACGTGTGTGGTAATTAAGTTTTATTCAATTATACACATGTGTAGATTTGTGTAATCAGCACCACAACTAAGCCATATAACTGTTCCATAGAAAGTATCCCTCATGCAATCCTTTTATAGTCAGTAACCACAATACCGCTCACTTCCCTAACTGTTGGAAACCACTAATCTTTATAACATTTTCATGTCAAAAATGTTATAAAATTGGAATCATACACAATGAACCTTAGGGATTGCCTTTTTTTCACTCAGCATAATTCCCTCTTGGTTCATCCAAGTTGTTGTGTGTATCAATAATTTGTTTCTTTTCATAGCTGAGTTGTATCCCATGGTGTAGATGTAAACTGTTGGTTTAACCATTCATTGGCTGAAGGATATCTGGGTGATTCTGAGTTTTAGCTGTTACAAATAAAGCTGCTATGAACATTCAAAAAAATGAATTGCAGTAGAGGCCACATCCAGTGTAACATTCATTTCATGTATCCAACATGCTGATTGAACACTTCCATACATCACCCAGTGTTCATCAGGACAAGTGCACTCCCTAAACCCCATCTGACAGGTCACCCATCCCCCACTCTCCACCCACCTGGTAACTATCAGTTTTTATCTCTGTATTGAAGGGACTATTTCCTGATCTATGCATCAATCTCTTTGCTCATTTGTTCTATCTCTTAAATTCAAACTATGACTGAAAGTATACAGTATTTTCTTTTTCTCACTGGCATGGCAATTAGCATTATGCATACTACCTCCATCCTCATACTTCTAAATTGTTAGATTTAATTCCACTGCATTGATTAGTAAAATCCCTATGTATCTAACTCTATCTATCTATCTTACATGTTCTTTATCCATTCATCAGTTGACAGATACTGGGATTATTTCCATAGTTTGGCTAATGTAGATAATGCTGCTGTAAACATCGAGGTGCGTGTATCCCTTTGAATCAGCACTTTTGTAATCTTAGTGTAAATACCCAGTAGGGCAGTTGCTGGATCACAGGGTAGGTCTACATTTACCTATTTGAGGCACCATCATACGGTTTCCTTGAGCGGCTGCACCTCTGCCCATCCACATCCCCTGACCAGAGAATTCTGCAAGGCCCCAGTTCTAGTGGAGGTGGTTTCATGGCTCATTTAACGAGCTGAGCAGAGCACACCCAGTTAAAACTCATCACATTCTTCCCAAGGACCACACACTGCCACCTGCAGGCAGGGAGAGCGTGTGTAGATGCCAGACCTGAAGGAAAGAGGCACCAAAACAGTACAGCACAGTGCACGCAGCACACACCACAGACACTCTCTGAAGACCCAGACCCAGGACCCTATGTGACCTCTTCTTCATCAAACTGTTATAGTGGTAGCAGGATCTATATCTGGCATTTGTACACACAGAGGAACGTAGAGACTTAGAGAAAATTTCAAGATTAAGGAATTCAATTCCAGTTTGCTGCCTGGAGCCAGCTCAATTTGGTTTTCTCAAGTCAGTCCCTTTGACCCTGCCAAATGAGACAAGACTTCTGTTCTGCCTCCAGATCCAGCAGTTTTCAGCCTTGAATGGGTCATTTGCATCACGGAGACTTCCAGCAGCCCACCCCATCCAAAATGTAGGTACATCGACTGTAGGGTGACATATAATTCATGACAATTATATTCCTGCATTTCTTGTCTTTGGGAAGGTTGCCTGAACTCCTGCCTGAAGCCCATGTCACATGGTGATAAGTGTTTTCTCTCTTTGTCACTCATCAGTGAGGTGATTTTCATGGAATACAAAACTCAACGTTTACTCCTGCAAAAATAATAATTGTATAACATACACCCAGACAGATGGCCTCACATGGGGCCAGAGGGCAGGAGGCATTCCCAGTCCTGGTGTATAAGGGCCCTGATCTCATAATGAGGCTGCACCTCCTGACCTAAGTGGTCCCTTGAGGCCCCACCTCTTCCTCCCATCACATGGACATTCTATTCCAACATGTGGCTGTTAGAGGACTCACACAGTGAGCTGATATCAGCACCTGAAGGATCCATGAGTTATTCCCTGCAGGTGGAAGGTCCTCCTCCACTTTTGTTCTCTCAGTTTTCATAATTCTTTAGTGGAATTTGTCATCACACCGTATTTTTGAGTATTACCTGCTGTCTCGTTGATCTCCAATCCAACCTCTTCTCCTCCTGCCCCACCCATGGGAAATCCAGCAAGCGCCCTTGAGTTCTTTCCCTAGATACTGGAGGGAAACTGACTCCATATAATCCCCTCCTGGATCAGGACCTCATCATCACCACTTTCCCTCAACACACACCCTGAGCCAGTGTCTTTCCCTGGCTCCATCCAAACATATCTGACTTGCTGAGAGGCCTGCCTGCTTTTAACAGAAACAATGAGTAAGCTGAAAACATTTACATACTCTTCTGTGTGTGTGTGTGTGTGTGTGTTTATGCTCAGACTCCACATCCACAGAACCTCCTGGTGTGAATCCTGCTTCCTTCCCAGGCTGTCACTGACATGGATGCTGTGTGCGTGGATCAAGATATTGACCCCATTAGGGATCTGTCTTCTTTTGCTTTAGATATTTGATGCATTTGCAGCCTCATGTCCAACATGGAGTTTATGCTGTTTCTACCAAATTTCTCCTTGAGCTGGGTGGTCGTGTGATGCACAATGATTGCAGATGCGGATCGGGGAAATGCTTAGTTCATGTACATGGAGATATTTGCAATTAACTGGTATTTAGGGAAAGTAGTAAGCAACTGTAAAAACCTCGGTCTTGGCAATAACACAGAAGTGACGTGTTCTTGACAATGTATCATATCAGGGGATACATGGTATATTTTTTCTCTCATGATATTCTTGATCAAGGTAATGAGTGTTGGGTCTTTCCACTGTAGATTTACTATTCTTCTCTTTGTAACTAATAACTATATTTGGAGAGATGCTCTGAGATTACATAAATATTCTGCTTCAACCAATTCTTTTTTATTTTATTTTACTTTATATATATTTTTGTTAGTTATGATTCTGTTTTTTAAATAATAAATTTATTTTTTATTGGTGTTCAATTTGCCAACATACAGAATAACACCCAGTGTTCATCTCGTCAAGTGCTCGCCTCAGTGCCCATCACCCATTCACCCCCAACCCCCACCCTCCTCCCCTTCCACCATGCCCTGTTCGTTTCCTGGAGCTAGCAGTCTCTCATGTTCTGTCTCCTTCTCTGATATTTTCCACTCATTTTCTCTCCTTTCCCCTTTATTCCCTTTCAGTATTTATTATATCCCCCAAATGAATGAGACCATATAAAGTTTGTCCTTCTCAAATTGACTTATTTCACTCAGTATAATACCCTCCAGTTCCATCCACGTTGAAGCAAATGGTGGGTATTTGTCATTTCTAATGGCTGAGTAATATTCCATTGTATACATAAACCACATCTTCTTTATACATTCATCTTTCAATGAACACCGAGGCTCCTTCCACAGTTTGGCTATTGTGGACATTGCTGCTAGAAACATCAGGGTACAGGTGTCTCGGCATTTAATTGCATCTGTATCTTCGGGGTAAATCCCCAACAGTGCAGTTGCTGGGTCGTAGGGCAGGTCTATTTTTAACTCCTTGAGGAACCTCCACACAGTTTTCCAGAGTGGCTGCATCAGTTCACATTCCCACCAAGAGTGCAGGAGGGTTCCCTTTTCTCTGCATCCTCTCCAACATTTGTTGTTTCCTGCCTTGTTAATTTTGCCCATTCTCACTGGTGTGAGGTGGTATCTCATTATGGTTTTTATTTTTATTTCCCTGATGGCAAGTGATGCAGAGCATTTTCTCATGTGCATATTGGCCATGTCTATGTCTTCCCCTGTGAGATTTCTCTTCATGTCTTTTGCCCATTTCATGATTGGATTGTTTGTTTCTTTTGTGTTGAGTTTAAGATGTTCTATATAGATCTTGTAAACTAGCCCTTTGAGAAAAAGTGTGTGGGAAATATCAGAAAGGGAGACATAACATAAAGACTCCTAACTCTGGGAAACGAACTAGGTGTGGTGGAAAGGGAGGAGGGCGGGTTGTGGGGGTGAGTGGGTGACGGGCACTGAGGGGGACAATTGTCGGGATGAGCACTGGGTGTTATTCTGTATATTGGTAAATTGAACACCAATAAAAAATTAATTTATTAAAAAAAAGGAAACTAGCCCTTTATCTGATACGTCATTTGCAAATATCTTCTCCCATTCTTTAGGTTGTCTTTTAGTTTTGTTGACTGTATCCTTTGCTGTGCAAAAGCTTCTTATCTTGATGAAGTCCAAATAGTTCATTTTTGCTTTTGTTTCTTTTGCCTTCGTGGATATATCTTACAAGAAGTTACTGTGTCCGAGTTCAAAAAGGGTGTTGCCTGTGTTCTCCTCTAGGATTTTGATGGAATCTTGTCTCACATTTAGATCTTTCATCCATTTTGAGTTTATCTTTGTGTATGGTGAAATAAAGTGGTCTAGTTTCATTCTTCTGCATGTGGATGTCCAATTTTCCAAGCACCATTTGTTGAAGAGACTGTCTTTCTTCCAATGGATAGTCTTTCTTCCTTTATCGAATATTAGTTGACCATAAAGTTCAGGGTCCACTTTTCAGTTCTCTATTCTGTTCCATTGATCTATGTGTCTGTTTTTCTGCCAGTACCACACTGTCTTGATGACCACAGCTTTGTAGTACAACCTGAAATCTGGCATTGTCATGCCCCCAGATATGGTTTTCTTTTTTAAAATTCCCCTGGCTATTCGGAGTCGTCTCTGATTCCACACAAATCTTAAAATAATTTGTTCTAACTCTCTGTAGTAAGTCCATGGTTTTTTGATAGGGATTGCATTAAACGTGTAAATTGCCCTGGGTAGCATTGACATTTTCACAATATTAATTCTGCCAATCAATGAGCATGGAATATTTTTCCATCTCTTTGCGTCTTCCTCAATTTCTTTCAGAAGTGTTCTATAGTTTTTAGGGTATAGATCCTTTACATCTTTGACTAGGTTTATTCCTAGGTATCTTATGCTTTTGGGTGCAATTGTAAATGAGATTGACTCCTTAATTTCTCTTTCTTCAGTCTCATTGTTAGTGTATAGAAATACCACTGATTTCTGGGCATTGATTTTGTATCCTGCCACGCTGCCAAATTGCTGTATGAGTTCTAGCTATCTTGGGGGTGGAGGCTTTTGGGTTTTCTATGTAGAGTATCATGTCTTCGGTGAAGAGGGAGAGTTTGACTTCTTCTTTGCCAATTTCAATGCCTTTAATGTCTTTTGTTGTCTGATTGCTGAGGCTAGGACTTCCAGTGCTATGTTCAAGAGCAGTCGTGAGAGTGGACATCCCTGTCTTGCTCCTGATCTTAGGGGAAAGGCTCCCAGTGCTTCCCCATTGAGGATGATATTTGCTGTGGGCTTTTCATAGATGGCTTTTAAGATGTAAATTTTAGTTTATCTGATATAAGGATGGCTACCCCTGCTTTCTTTTGAGGACCGTTCGAATGGTAAATGGTTCTCTAACCTTTTATTATCAGGCTGTAGGTGTCCTTCTATCTAAAATGAGTCTCTTGTAGACAGCAAATATATGGGTCCTGCTTTTTTATCCAGTCTGAAACCCTGCGCCTTTTGATGGGATCATTAAGCCCGTTCAGGTTCAGAGTTACTATCGACAGATATGAGTTTAGTGTCATCATGATATCTATTCAGTCCTTGTTTTGTGGATTATTCCACTGGACTTCTTCTTAAAGGGGGATTTAAGAGTCCCCCTTAAAATTTCTTGCAGAGCTGATTTGGAGGTCACATATTCTTTTACTTCCTGCTTGTCTTGGAAGCTCTCTATCTCTGCTTCCATTCTGAATGAGAGCCTTTCTGGATAAAGTATTCTTGGTTGCATGTTTTTTTCATTTAGGACCCTGAATATATCCTGTCAGCCTTTTCTGGCCTGCCAGGTCTCTGTGGAGAGGTCTGCTGTTACCCTAATACTCCTCCCCATCAAAGTCAGGGATTTCTTGTGTCTTGCTGCTTTAAGGATCTTCTCTTTATTTTTGGAATTTGCAAGCTTAACTATTAAATGTCGAGGTGTTGAATGTTTTTTTTTTTTATTTTAGGCGGGCATCTCTTTATTTCTTGGATCTGAATGCCTGTTTCCCTTCCTAGATGAGGAAAGTTTTCAGCTATGATTTGTTCAAATACATATTCTGGTCCTCTGGCCCTTTCAGCGCCTTCGGGAACCCCATTTAAAAGTTGGTTTTTCTTCCTCAGGCTGTCGTTTATTTCCCTTAATCGTTCCTCATGGTCTTTTAATTGTGTCTCTTTTCCTCAGTTTCCCTCTTTGCCATCAACTTGTCTTCTATGTCACTCACTCGTTCTTCCACCTCATTAACCCTCGTTGTTAGGACTTCTAGTTTGGATTGCATCTCACTCAATTGATTTTTATTATTTTTTTTAAATTTTATTTATTTATGATAGTCACAGAGAGAGAGAGAGAGGCATAGACACAGGCAGAGGGAGAAGCAGGCTCCATGCACCGGGAGCCCAACATGGGATTCGATCCCGGGTCTCCAGGATCGCGCCCTGGGCCAAAGGCAGGCGCCAAACCGCTGCACCACCCAGGGATCCCCTCAATTGATTTTTAATTTCTGCCTGATTAGATCTAAATTCTGCAGTCATGAATTCTCTTGAGTCCTTTATGCTTTTTTGTTGTTAGTGTGTAGAAATTAACTTTATTGTCTATGTTGATTTGATATCCTGATTTTCCCTGCACTCAGTACTTACCTCTACGTGTTTTTTTCAATGATTTTCCTCGTTGACTCTGTATATGCAAACAAATTATTTTTCTTCCTTTGACTGATTTTAATATTTTTTTATTATTGCCTAATTTCTATGGTAATCTTCAACTTAGGGGCATAGCCATTTTCCCTCTTTCTTGTCATATTATTTATTCTAATATTTTCCTTGTTATATGGAAGATCTAGGTGAGCAAATGAATTTCTTTTTGCATGTGGTTGAGCTCCCTAATATATGGTGTGATGTGGGATCTCAGCACAGGACAGGAAGTCTGTTCACAACTTCTGCCCAATTCTGATTAGAGATTATATATATATATACACACTTGGTGGCTATTGAGCTTGATAAATTCATTGTAGATTTGAATTCAAGCCTTTAATCTGAAAAGACATTTCCAAATATATCCTCCCATTCTTTAGGTTGCCTTTTAATTACACTGAGTGATTCCTTTGCTGTGAAAATGCTCTTTCCTTGATGAAGTCCCCAGACTTCATTTCCTTTTCTTTCCTTTGCCTCTGGAGACACGTCTAGAAGTGGTTGCAGCTGAGGTCAAAACGGTGCTGCCTATGTTCTTCAGAGGATTCTGATGGTTTCCTGACTCACATTTAGATGCTGCATCAACTTTGAGTCCATTGTTGTGAATGATGTAAGAAAAGGGTCCCATTTCATTCTTCTGCTGTGTGTCTCCAATATTCCCAAAGCCATTTGTTGAAGAGACTTTGTTTTTTCGATTGGATATTCTTTCCTGCTTTGTCAAGTTGATCTTTTGACAAAAGTGTTCAGGGTCCATTTCTGGGATCTGAAACTTTTCTATTTATCTATACATCTGTATTTGTGCCAGTGCCATACTGTCCTGATGATCACAACGTGGTAATTTACCTTGACAACCAGAATCAGGATGTGTCCAGCTTTGCTTATTTTTTCAGGAATCCTTTGGCTAGTTGAGATGTTTGGCTCCCTAAAAAATTTCTGATTGTTTTCTTTAGCTCTGTGAAAAATGCCGGTTATGTTTTTATACAGATGGATTTGAATGTGTCACTTGCTCTCCGTAGCATAGATATTTTATCAATATTCATTCCTCTAGTCTATGAGAATAAATATCGTCTATCTACTTTTTTTATTCCTTCCTGTCTTTAATAAGAGTTCTGCAGTGTTTAGAATATAGATCCATCCCTATTCAGTTAGGGTTTTTCCTAATCATGATGATTTCTAGTGCACTTCTAAATTGCATCCAGTCCTTGATTTTCTTTTTTTCTGCTTCATTTGAACTATAGAGAAGAGCCACTGACTTCCTTGTATTGATTTTACATGCTCCAATTTTGCTGAATTCCAGTATCAGTTCTAGGAATTTTTTCAAAGGAATCTTTGGGATTTGAACTCAAAGTATCTTGTGGTGTGTGAAGAGTCAACGTTTGACTTTTTCTTTGCTGAGTTGGATGACATTTCCTTCTTTTTGTTGTCTGGTTGTTGAGGCTAGGACCTCTAGCACTATGTTGAAGAACAGTGGTGATGGTGGGCATCCCTGTGTCATTCATGATCTTATGGGAAAGCTCTCAACTTTTCCTTGTTGAGGATAACACTCTCCATATGTCTCTGTAAATGGATTTTATGATGTTGAGTAGGTCCCCCTATCTCTACATAGCAAGAGGTTTTTTTTTTTATCAAGAAGGTATAATCTCTTTTGCCAAAAGCTTTTTGGGCATCAGGTGAGAGGATAAATGGTCCTTATACTTTCATTTATCAATGACTCAAATCCCATTCTTAGTTTTGCATACACTGAACCAACCTTGCAGACCAGAAATTAAGCCTATTTTGTCATGAAGAATTATCCTTTTAAAGTACTGTTGGATCCTGTTGGTTTGGTTCTTAATGAGAATTTTGCATCCATATTCATCAGGAAAAGTAATCTTTAATTTTCTTTTTAAGTTGGATCTTTGTTTCCTTTTCAGGACAAGGTAATGGTGCCCTCAGAAAATGAGTGGAATTTTCCTTTAATTTCTGGGTTTTTTTTGTAGCATTTTCAGGATAGGCATTAATTCTTTTTTGAAATACCTGATGCATTCCCTTGGGCAACCATCTGTCCCTGGACTTTCAATTGTTAAAAGACCTTTAAATATGTTCGATTTTCCTTTCCTAGTTTTGGCTCTGTCTTGCTTTTCTATTCATTCCTGTTTCAGATTTGGTTGTTTCTACATTTATAGGAAGGCATCCTTTTCTCCAAGATTGCTAAATTTGTTGGCATGTTTTTTGCTCATAATGTTCTCTCTCTTTAATAATTTATTTTTCATTTATTTACTCAATATTTTAAGTTCAATTTACCAACATATAGTAACACCAAGTGCTCATCTGATCAAGTTACCTCCTTAGTGCCCATCACCCAGGTACTATGTCCCACCAACCACCTCCCCTTCTGCAACCCTTTGTTCGAGTCCCAGAGATAGGAGTCTCTCATGCTTTGTCTTCTTCCCTAATCCCCACTCTGTTACCCTCCTTCCCTTATGGTCCATTGAACTATTTATTATATTTCATGTATGAGTGAAATTATGATGCCTGTCCTTCGATTTACTTATTTCATTGGCATAATTCCCCTATAGTTCCATACACGTTGATGGAAATGGTAACTATTGATCCTTTCTAATGACTGAAAAATATATTTTTGTGTATATAAACCATATCATGTTTATCAATTCATCTGTCAAAGGACATCGTGGCTTCTCACATAATTTGCCTATGGACATTTGTGGACATTGCTGCTTTAATCATTGCGGTGCACGTGTCCTGCTGTTGCACTACATCTATATCTTTTGCATAAATCCCCAGTAGTATAATGGCAGGGTAAGAGGGTAGCTCTATTTTTAACTCTTTGGGGATCCTCCACCCAGTTTTCCAGAGTGACTGCACCAGTTCACATTCCCACCAACAGTGCAAGAGGGTTCCCCTTTCTCCACATCCTCTCTAATGTTTGATATTTTCTTTCATATTATTTTTTGCTATTCTCTGTGGTGTAAAGTGGCAGCTGATTGTGGTATGGATGTGCTTTTCCTTGATAACAAGTGACGTGGACCATTTCTTTCGTGGACTTGTTGGCCATATGTAGGTTTTATTTGGAGAAATATCTGTTCATGTTTTGTCCCTGTGTCTTGCCTGGAATCCTTGTTCTTGTGTGTTGAGTTTGATAAGTTCTTTATAGATGTTGGATACAAGCCCTTTGTCTGATATGTCATCTGCTAATATCATCTACCATTCTGTATGTTGTGTTTTAGTTTTGCTGACAGTTTCCTTTGCTCTCCAGAACATTATTTCCTTGATGGAACCCCCAACCTTCATTTTTTGCTTTTTTTGCCTTGCCATTATAGATATGCCTTGCAAGAAATTGCTGTGGCTAAGTTCCAAAAAGTTGTTCCCTCTCTTCTCCTGAAAGAGATTTAGACAGATTGTTATCTCACTTTTTTTCCTGTTGTCTCAGATTTTAATCATTTTGAGTTTATATTTTGGCTTTTTATAAGAGAATGGTCCAGTTTAATTCTTCTGCAGGGGCTTTTCGATTTTCTGCATGCCAATTATTTTTGAGACTGTTTTATTTTTCCAGGGGATATTCTTTCTTATTTTGTTGAAGATTTTGACCATATATTTGGCGGTCCATTTCCTGGTTCTCCATGCTGTTCTATTAACCTCTGTATTTGTTTTTGTGCCAGGACCACACCGTCTTAATGATCATAGTTTTGTAGTACAGCTTGAAATCATGCATTCTGATGCCTCAGGTTTGGATTTCTTTCTCAACCTTACTCTGGCTATTGGAGCCCTTTTCTGATTTTATAGAAATCTGAAGACTATTTGTTTCATTACTGGGAGGAAAGATTGTGGTATTCTGATAGGATTTTCATTCAGAGTCAAGATTGCCCTGGGTAGCATAGACTTTTTAAAAATGTTTATTCTTCTGATCCATGAGCAAGGAATGTTTCTCCATCTCTTTGTGTCTTCTTTGATTTATTTCATAAGTGTTCTCTAGATGTAAAGGACAGATCCTTCACCTCATTAGTTAGGGTTATTCCTAGGTATCTTTTGGTTGGTACCATTGTAAATGAGTTCAATTCCCTAATTTCTCTTTTATCAGTCTCACTCTTAGTGTGTAGGAATGCAGGTGTCCTCTATGCCTTGGTTTTCTCTCCTGCCACGATGCTACATTGCTTTGTCATTTCTAGAAAATGTAGGTGCTGTGTTTTCGAGTTTAGATACAAATATTGTGTCCTCTGCTAAGAGGGAGATTTTGGTTTCTTCTTTTCCACTTTGAATGGATTTTATTTATTTTGTGTCCGATTACTGATGGTAGGAATTCTACTCCTATTGTGAACACAAGTGTTGAGATTGGGAATCCCTGCTGTCTTCATGAACTTAGGGACAACTCTGTTTTTCCCCACTGAGAATGAAATTCACTGTGAAAGTTCAGAGATGGCTTTTATGATAAGGAAGAATATTCCCTCTATACTCGACTTGAAGAGTTTTAATCAAGAACATATGCTGAAATTTAGTAAAAGAAAAATAGAGCTCTACTGTGACCCAGCAATCGCAGTTGGTGTATTTACCACCACAATTGTACAGTTCTAAACTAAATGCTGGGCAGCGGTCCAACCCAGTCTTTATAGCAGTAATGCCAGAAATAGTCAATTTGTGTGAGAAACCACAATGTTCTTTGACAGATGAATGGAAAAAGGTGATATGGTTATTACATACAAAGAATATTATTCAACCATCAGAAAGGATGAATAACGACTATTTGTTTTGATATGGGTGGAACTGGACGGTATTTTGCTGAGTGAAATAAGGCAAATAGAGAAGGACAATATTTTTTAAGTTACTTGCACATTTATGTATCTTTTATGGGGAAATATCTATTTGTGTTTTCAGCTCATGTCTTTATTTTAATAAAATAATTTTTATTGGTGTTCAATTTACCAACATACAGAATAACACCCAGTGCTCATCCCGTCAAGTGTCCCCCTCAGTGCCCTTCACCCACTCGCCCCCACCCCCCGCCCTCCTCCCCTTCCACCACCCCTAGTTCGTTTCCTAGAGTAAGGAGTCTTTATGTTCTGTCTCCCTTTCTGATATTTCCCACATATTTCTTCTCCCTTCCCTTATATTCCCTTTCACTATTATTTATATTCCCCAAATAAATGAGAACATACACTGTTTGTCCTTCTCCAATTGACTTGCTTCACTCAGCATAATAGTCTCCAGTTCCATCCACGTTGAAGCAAATGGTGGGTATTTGTCATTTCTAATGACTGAGTAATATTCCATGTACACATAACCCAAATCTTCTTTATCCATTCATCTTTCAATGGACACTGAGGCTCCTTTCACAGTTTGGCTATTGTGGACATTGCTGCTTTAAACATCGGGTTGCAGGTGTCCCGGCGTTTCATTGCATCTGAATCTTTGGGGTAAATCACCAACAGGGCAATTGCTAGGTCGTAGGGCAGGTTTATTTTTAACTCTTTGAGGAATCTCCACACAGTTTTCCAGAGTGGCTGCACCAGTTCACATTCCCACCAACAGTGTAAGAGGGTTCCCTTTTTTCTGCATCCTCTCCAACATTTGTGGTTTCCTGCCTTGTTAATTTTCCCCATTCTCACTGGTGTGAAGTGGTATCTCATTGTGGTTTTGATTTGTATTTCCCTGATGGCAAGTGATGCAGAGCATTTTCTCATATGCATGTTGGCCATGTCTATGTCTTCCTCTGTGAGATTTCTCTTCATGTCTTTTGCCCATTTCATGATTGGATTGTTTGTTTCTTTGGTGTCGAGTTTAAGAAATTCTTTATAGATTTTGGAAACTGGCCCTTTATCTGATATGTCATTTGCAAATATCTTCTCCCATTCTGTAGGTTGTCTTTTAGATTTGTTGAGTGTATCCTTTGCTGTGCAAAAGCTTCTTATCTTGATGAAGTCCCAATAGATCATTTTTGCTTGTTTCTTTTGCCTTCATGGATATATCTTGCAAGAAGTTACTGTGGCCGAGTTCAAAAAAGGTATTGCCTGTGTTCTCCTCTAGGATTTTGATGGAATCTTGTCTCACATTTAGATCTTTCATCCATTTTGAGTTTATCTTTGTGTATGGTGCAAGAGAGTGGTCTAGTTTCATTCTTTTGCATGTGGATGTCCAATTTTACCAGCATCATTTATTGAAATGACTGTCTTGCTTCCAATGGATAGTCTTTCCTCCTTTATCGAATATTAGTTGACCATAAAGTTCAGGGTCCACTTCTGGATTCTCTATTCTGTTCCACTGATCTATGTGTCTGTTTTTGTGCCAGTACCACACTGTCTTGATGACCACAGCTTTGTAGTACAACCTGAAATCTGGCATTGTGATGCCCCAGATATGGTTTTCCTTTTTAAAATTCCCATGGGTATTTGGGGTCTTCTCTGATTCCACAAAAATCTTAAAATAATTTCTTCTAACTCTCTGAAGAAACTCCATGGTATTTTGATAGGGACTGCATTAAACGTGTAAATTGCCTTGGGTAACTTTGACATTTTCACAATATTAATTCTGCCAATCCATGAGCATGGAATATTTTTCTATCTCTTTGTATCTTCCTCAATTTCTTTCAGAAGTGTCCTATAGTTTTTAGTGAATAAGTCCTTTACCGCTTTGGATAGGTTTGTTCCTAGATATCTTATGCTTTTGGGTGCTATTATAAATGGGATAGACTACTTAATTTCTCTTTCTTCAGTCTCATTGTTAGTGTATAGAAATGCCATTGAATACTGGGCATTGATTTTGTATCCTACCATGCTACCGAATTGCTGTATGAGTTCTAGCAATCTTGGGGGTGGAGGCTTTTGGGTTTTCTATGTAGAGTATCATGTCATCGGCAAAGAGGGAGAGTTTGACTTCTTCTTTGCCAATTTGAATGCCTTTAATGTCTTTTTGTTGTCTGATTGCTGAGGCTAGGACTTCCAATACTATGTTGAAAGCAGTGGTAAGAGAAGACATACCTGTCTTGTTCCTGATCTTAGGGGAAAGGCTCCCAGTGCTTCCCCATTGAGAATGATATTTGCTGTGGGCTTTTCATAGATGGCTTTTAAGATGTCGAGGAAAGTTCCCTCTATTCCTACACTCTGAAGAGTTTTGATCAGGAATGGATGGTGTATTTTGTCAAATGCTTTCTCTACATCTAATGAGAGGATCATATCGTTCTTGGTTTTTCTCTTGCTGATACGATGAATCACATTGATTGTTTTACGAGTGTTGAACCAGCCTTGTGTCCCGGGGATAAATCTTACGTGGTCATGGTGAATAATCTTCTTAATGTACTCTTGGATCTTATTGGCTAGTATCTTGTTGAGAATTTTTTCATCCATGTTCATCAGGGATATTGGTCTGTAATTCTCCTTTTTGGTGGCGTCTTTGGTTTTAGAATTAAGGTGATGCTGGCCTCATAGAACGAATTTGGAAGTACTCCATCTCTTTCTATCTTTCCAAACAGCTATAGTAGAATAGGTATGATTTCTTCTTTAAACGTTTGATGGAATTCCCCTTGGAAGCCATCTGGTCCTGGACTCTTGTGTCTTGGGAGGTTTTTGATGACTGCTTCAATTTCCTCCCTGGTTATTGGCCTGTTCAGGTTTTCTATTTCTTCCTGTTCCAGTTTTGGTAGTTTGTGGCTTTCCAGGAATGCGTCCATTTCTCCTAGATTGCCTAATTTATTGGCGTATAGCTGTTGATAATATGTTTTTAAAATCGTTTGTATTTCCTTGGTGTTGGTAGTGAAAAAGAAATCAAGACCGGAAGAACTGTGGAACAGATCAACAGAAGCAGGAGTTGGTTCTTTGAAAGAATTAATAAGATAGATAAACCATTAGCCAACCTTATTAAAAAGAAGAGAGAGGAGACTCAAATTAATAAAATCATGAATGAGAAAGGAGAGATCACTACACAGAACATAAAAACTGCTAACTCTGGGAAATGAACTAGGGGTGGTAGAAATGAAGGAGGGCGGGGGGGTTGGAGTGAATGGGTGACCGGCACTGGGTGTTATTCTGTATGCTGGTAAATTGAACACCAATAAAAAATAAATTAAAAAAAAAGAAACGACAAATACCCACCATTTGCTTCAACATGGATGGAACTGCAGGGTATTATGTTGAGTGAAGTAAGTCAATCGGAGAAGGACAAATAGTGTATGTTCTCATTCATTTGGGTAATATAAATAACAGTGAAAGGGAATATAAGGGAAGGGAGAATAATGTGTGGGAAATATCAGAAAGGGAGACAGAACATAAAGACTCCTAACTCTGGGAAATGAACTAGGCGTGTTGGAAGGGGAGGAGGGCCGGGGGTGGGGGTGAATGGGTGACGGACACTGAGGGGGACACTTGACCGGATGAGCACTGGGTGTTATTCTGTATGTTGATAAATTGAACACCAATAAAAAATTAATTCATTAAAAAAAAAGAAAAAAAAACACAATGAGATACCACCTAACACCAGGGAGAATGGGGAAAATTAACAAGGCAGGAAACCACAAATGTTGAAGAGGATGGGGAGAAAAGGGAACGCTCCTACACTGTTGGTGGGAATGTGAAATGGTGCAGCCACTCTGGAAAACTGTGTGAAGGTTCTTCAAAGAGTTAAAAATAGACCTGCCCTTCGAAAAGGACTCCTAACTCGGGGAAATGAACTAGGGGTGGTGGAAGGAGAGGAGGGCGGGGGTTGGTGTGAATGGGTGACGGGCACTGAGGGGAGCACTTGACGGGATGAGCACTGGATGTTATTCTGTATGTTGGTAAATTGAACACCAATAAAAAATTAATTAAGAAAAATAAATTTAAAAAGAATAAATTTACAAAGAAAGAGAGAAAAAATTTTAAAAAGAGGACATTTGATAATTAAAAAAAAAAGAATCATGATAGGTGGGAAAGTGTGAATGACAACTTCCCCCTTCATTCATTGCATCTGCAAAGTAAACCACTACTGATCCTGAGCTTCCTAATTTTTGAACTGGGGAAAAATAAATTTATCTGGGTCTTTTGTAAAGTATCAAAGACCTGGAACATAGTATGCATTTAATAATCTAGAGCAGCATTCAATAAATCACTGTGATTATTAAAAAACAAAAGAAGAAATGAAAAGAAAAGAAATAAAGAAAAGAAAAGAAAATCCTAACTCACTGAGCAGGGTGGTTATTTCATGTACCATGTATACAGCTGGGACTCCCCTTATAAAGGAGAAGTTACAGTACATGGAGATATGGATAATTAAGTGGTATTTAGGACAGTAGTAAGAAGTTTAACCAGATCTGTCATTACCCATATAAGGATAGTTGTTGAATAAAACCAACAAAGTTTCCAAATCAGAAGCTGAATAAGGAATAAGCAAGGAAGGAGACTGTCATTTTTGGACGTCGGAATATTTCTCTTTCTATGACAACAAAGTTTGTAAGTTAGAGACTGAATACGTAAGCACAGAATCCTGTGCCCAGAGAGGCTCCCTGGGGGAAACTGCCCCTTAGAGAGGAAGCCCAGACCCTGACAGGAAACCTGTCCAGAACCTCCATCTGCACCTGGTCCTGGGCCTTCAAGACAGACGTGGTGAGGAGTGTGCACCCCCTGGTGGTCCCGTTCCCCTTCTACAGGGAGGTTTCTATCTGGGCTCACACTGAGGTCCCCTCGCTGTGTCCCTTCGCACAGTAATGCATGGCCCTGTCCTCAGCTCTCAGGCTGTTCATCTGCAGATAGAGCGTGTTCTTGGCGTTTTCTCTGGAGATGGTGAATCGGCCCTTCACTGTGTCTGCGTAGTATATGCTACCTCCACCACTGTTAATAATTGCGACCCACTCCAGCCCTTTCCCTGGAGCCTGGAGGACCCAGTGCATCCAGTAGCTACTGAAGGTGAATCCAGAGGACACACAAGAAAGTCTCAGAGACCCCCCAGGCTTCACCAGGTCTCCCCCAGACTCTACCAGCTGCAACTCACCCTGGACACCTGCAGGCACAAGACATCCTGGTCAGGAAACAGTCCCACATCCCCTGTTTCTCTCACTCACCTGCACTCACATACTCAAGGTCCCTTGTTCTCCATGAATTACCTTTTAAAATAGCAACAAGGAAAACCTAGCCGAGCACAGACTCCATGGTGGTTTGTCTGTTTTCTCTCCTGATCCCTGAATGGGGTCACCTGGGGATCCTGGGGCTGGGGCTCCTCTCCCAGCTGCAGGGTCCAAGCTGGGCCGGTGTAATCAGTGTAGGGAGGGCCCTATTTGCATGTCCTCTGAGTACATAACCAGCTCCAGACTCGATTCAATACTTTAGAAGTTATATACGGGCATTACTTCCTAACCCTAGGTAACTCTTTTGGTGGCACTGTGGATTTATGATGTTCCAATCCATTACCATATTTACCTTTGCATTTCTCTCTGCCTTTTTAAAAGCCTTTCATTAATATAGTTCATTTTAAAGAACATTTTCTCTCCTTAATGTAGCTTAATCTAAATATTTATTTTTGATACAAGTGTAAAGGGGATTATTTTATGTATTTTAAAAAGAACATATGTCGTTACTGTGTAGAAATTAACTTTATTGTCTATGTTGATTTGATATCCTGAATTTTCCCTGCGCTCAATACTTACCCCTAAGTGTTTTTTTCAATGATTTGCCTCATTGACTATGTATATGCAAATTATTTTTCTTCCTTTGACTGATTTTAATATCTTTTATTTTAGGGATCCCTGGGTGGCGCAGGGGTTTGGCACCTGCCTTTGGCCCAGGGCGCGATCCTGGAGACCCGGGATCGAATCCCACATCGGGCTCCGGGTGCATGGAGCCTGCTTCTCCCTCTGCCTGTGTCTCTGCCTCTCTCTCTCTCTGTGACTATCATGAATAAATAAAAATTAAAAGAAATTAAAAAATATATCTTTTATTTTATTATTGCCTAATTTCTATGGTAATCTTCGACTTAGTGGCATATCCTTTTTCCCACTTTTCTGTCAGATTCTTTGTTCTAATATTTCATTTGATATATAGCAGATGTAGGAGAGCAAATGAATTTCTTTTTGCATGTGGATGAGCTCCCTAATATATGGTGTGATGTGGGATCTCAGGACAGGACAGGAAGTCTGTTCACAACTTCTGCCCGATTCTGATGGGATATATATCCTTGATGTGTGTTGAGATTGATAAGTTCATTGTAGATTTGAATTCGAGCCTTTAATCTGATAAGAAATTTCCAAATATCTTCTTCCATTTTGTAGGCTGACTATTAATTACACTGAGTGATTCCTATGCTATGAAAATTCTCTTTCCTTGATGAAGTCCCCATAGTTCATTTTCCTTTTCTTTCCCTAGCCTCTGGAGACACGTCTAGAAGTGGCTGCAGCTGAGGTAGAAAAGGTGCTTCCTGTGTTCTTCTTAGTATTCTGATGGTTTCCTGAGTCACATTTAGGTCTTTCATCAACTTTGAGTCCATTGTTGTGAATGATATAAGAAAAGGGTCCCTTTTCATTATTCTGCATGTGGGTCTCCAATATTCCCAACAACATTGTTGAGGAGACTTTTTTCCATTGGATATTCTTTCTTGCTTTGTCAAGGTTTTTTGACCACAGAGTTCAGGGTCCACTTCTGGGTTCTCAAGCTTTTCTATTTATCTATACGTCAGTATTTGTGCCTGTGCCATACTGTCCTGATGATCACAACATTGTAATTTATCTTGACAGCTAGAATCAGGATATCTACAGCTTTGCTTTAGTTAAGGATTGCTTTGGCTATTTGAGGTCTTTGTGGTTCTCCAAAAAATTTCTGATTGTTTTCTCTAGCTCTGTGAAAAATGCTGGTTATATTATTATACAGATGGCTTTGAATGTGTCACTTGCTTTTGGTACCATAGACATTTTATCAATATTCATTCTTCTAATCCATTATAATAAATATTTTCTTTTTTTTTTAAAGATGCGTTACCTTTTTTTTAAGATTTTATTTATTCATGAGAGACACAGAGAGAGAGAGAGGCAGAGGCATAGGCAGAGGGTGAAGCAGGCTCCATGCAGGGAGCCCGATGTGGGACTCGATCCCGGGTCTCCAGGATCACGCCCTGGGCCAAAGGCGGCGCTAACCCGCTGAGCCACCCGGGCTGCCCTAATAAATATTTTCTATCTCCTTTTTTATTCCTTCTTGTCTTTCATAAGTGTTCTGCAGTGTTTAGAATATAGATCCATCCCTCTTCGTTTACGATTTTTCCTAACCATCTGATGATTTCTGGTGCACTTATAAATTGCATCCAGTCCTTGATTTTCTTTTTTCTGCTTCATTTGAACTATAGAGAAGAGCCACTGACTTCCTTGTATTGATTTTACATGCTCCGATCTTGCTGAATTCTGGTATCAGTTCTAGGAATTTTTTTTCAAAGTAATCTTTGGGATTTGAACTTAAAGATCTTGTGGTGTATTAAGAGTTAAAGTTTGGCTTTTTCTTTGCTTAGTTGGAAGACATTTCCTTCTCTTTGTTGTCTGATTGTTGAGGCTAGGACTTCTAGCAGTATGGTGAAGAACTGTGGTGATGGTGGACATCCCTGTCCTGTTCCTGATCTTAGGAGAAAGCTCCCAACTTTTCCCTGTTGAGGAAGACATTCTCCATGTGTCTCTGTAGATTTATTTTATGATGTTGAGTATGTCTCCCTATCTCTACAGAGCAAGAGGATTTTTATCAAGAATGTATAATCTCTTTTGACACAAGCATTTTGGGCATCAAGTGAGAGGATATAATGGCCCTTATACTTTCATTTATTAATGACTCAAATCCCATTGTTTGTTTTGCACATGCTGAACCACCCTTGCAGACCAGAAATTAAGCCCATTTTTGTCATGAAGAATTATCCTTTTAACGTACTGTTGGATCCTGTAGTGAGAATTTTGCATCCATATCCATCAGGGATATTAGTCTGTAATTGTCCTTTTAAGTTGTATCTTTGTCTGCTTTTCACATCAAGAAATGAGTTTGGAAGTTTCCTTTAATTTCTGTTTTTTGGATAGGCGTTTTTTATGATAGGCATTAATTCTTTTTAAATACTTGTTTCATTGCCTTGGGCAATCATCTGTCCCTGGACTTTTGATTGTAGAAGATCTTTAAATATGTTCGATTTTCCTTTCCTCGTTTTGGATCTGTCTTGCTTTTCTATTCGTTCCTGTTTCAGATTTGGTTGTTTCTACATTTATAGGAAGGCATCCTTTTCTCCAAGATTGCTGAATTTGTTGGCATGTTATTGCTCATAATGTTCTCTCTCTTTAATAATTTATTTTTCATTTGTTTATTCAATATTTTATTTAAGTTCAATTTGCCAACATATAGTCACACCAAGTGCTCATCTGATCACATTCCCTCCTTAGTGCCCATCACCCAGGTACAATGTCCTGCCACCCACCTCCCCTTCTGCAGCCCTTTGTTCAAATCCCAGAGATAGGAGTCTCTCATGGTTTGTCTTCTTCCCTAATTTATCCCCACTTAGTGTCCCTCCTTCCCTTATATTCCCTTTCACAATTATATTCCATGTATGAATGAAATTATGATGATTGTCCTTCGATTGACTTATTTCTCTTTTTTTTAATTTTTTTTGTTTTTTTTATTTTTTTATTTTTCTATTTTTTTTAATTTATTTTTTATTGGTGTTCAATTTACTAACATACAGAATAACACCCAGTGCCCATCACCCATTCATTCCCACCCCCCGCCCTCCTCCCCTTCTACCACCCCTAGTTCGTTTCCCAGAGTTAGCAGTCTTTACGTTCTGTCTCCCTTTCTGATATTTCCCACACATTTCTTCTCCCTTCCCTTATATTCCCTTTCACTATTATTTATATTCCCCAAATGAATGAGAACATATAATGTTTGTCCTTCTCTGACTGACTTACTTCACTCAGCATAATACCCTCCAGTTCCATCCACGTTGAAGCAAATGGGTATTTGTCATTTCTAATAGCTGAGTAATATTCCATTGTATACATAAACCACATCTTCTTTATCCATTCATCTTTCGTTGGACACCGAGGCTCCTTCCACAGTTTGGCTATCGTGGCCATTGCTGCTAGAAACATCGGGGTGCAGGTGTCCCGGCGTTTCATTGCATTTGTATCTTTGGGGTAAATCCCCAACAGTGCAATTGCTGGGTCATAGGGCAGGTATATTTTTAACTCTTTGAGGAACCTCCACACAGTTTTCCAGAGTGGCTGCACCAGTTCACATTCCCACCAACAGTGTATGAGGGTTCCCTTTTCTCCGCATCCTCTCCAACATTTGTGGTTTCCTGCCTTGTTAATGTTCCCCATTCTCACTGGTGTGAGGTGGTATCTCATTGTGGTTTTGATTTGTATTTTCCTGATGGCAAGTGATGCAGAGCATTTTCTCATATGCATGTTGGCCATGCCTATATCTTCCTCTGTGAGATTTCTGTTCATGTGATTGACTTATTTCATTGGCATAATTCCCCTGTAGTTCCATACACGTTGATGGAAATGATAGCTATTGATCCTTTCTGATGACTGAGAAATATCTTTTTGTGTATATAAACCGTATCATGTTTATCAATTCATCTGTCAAAGGACATCGTGGGTTCTCCCATAGTTTGCCTATGGGCATTTGGGGACATTGCTGCTGTAAACATTGGGGTGCATGTGTCCTGCACTTCACTACATCTGTATCTTTTGGATAAGTCCCCAGTAGTTTAATTGCAGGATCAGAGGGTAGCTCTATTTTTAACTCTTTGGGGATCCTCCACCCAGTTTTCCAGAGTGACTGCACCAGTTCACATTCCCACCAACAGTGCAAGAGGGTTCCTCTTTCTCCACATCCTCTCTAACATTTGATGTTTTCTTTCGTATTAATTTTTGCTATTCTCTGTGGTGTAAAGAGGCAGATGATTGTGGTTTGGATGTGCTTTACCCTGATAACAAGTGACGTGGAACATTTTTTTTTTTCATGGACTTGTTGGCCATATGTAGGTTTTATTTGAAGAAATTTCTGTTCATGTTTTGTCCCTGTTTCTTGCCTGGAATCCTTGTTCTTGTGTGCTGAGTTTGATAAGTTCTTTATAGATGTTGAATACAAGCCCTTTGTCTTATATGTCATCTGCTAATATCTACCCTTCTGTATGTTGTGATTTAGATTTGTTGACAGTTTCATTCTTTCTCCAGAACATTCTTATCTTGATGGAGCTCCCAAAACTCATTTTTGCCTTTCTTTGCTTTGCCATTATAGGTATGCCTTGCAAGAAATTGCTGTGGCTAAGTTCCAAAAAGTTGTTCCCTCTCTTCTCCTGACAGAGATTTAGACGGATTGTTTTCCCACCCTTTTTTTCTGTTGTCTCACATTTAATCATTTTGACTTTATGTATATTTTTTGGTACAAGAGAATGGTCCAGTTTAATTCTTCTGCAGGGGCTGTTCAATTTTCTTCATGCAAATTATTTTTGAGACTTTTATTTTCCCAGGGTATATTCTTTCCTATTTTGTCAAAGATTTTGATCATACATTTGGTGCTCCATTTCCTGGTTCTCTATGCTGTTCTATTGATCTACGTGTCTGTTTTTGTGCCAGGACCGCACTGTCTTAGTGATCATAGCTTTGTATTATAGCTTGAAATCACGCATTCTGATGCCCCAGGTTTGGTTTTCTTTCTCAACCTTACTCTGGCTATTGGAGCTCTTTTCTAATTTTACGGAAATGTGAAGATTATTTGTTTCATCACTGGGAAGAAAGATTGTGGTGTTCTGAAAGGACTTGCATTCAATGTCTAGATTTCCCTGGGTAGCATAGACATTTTCACATTGTTTATTCTTCTGATCCATGAGCAAGGAATGTTACTCCATCTCTTTGTGTCTTCTTTGATATCTTTCAGAAGTGTTCTCTAGATTTAAATGACAGATCCTTTATCTTATTGGTTAGGTTTATTCCTAGGTATCTTATGGTTGGTGCCCTTGTATATGAGTTCAATTTCCTAATTTCTCTTTTATTAGTCTCACTGTTAGGGTGTAGGAATGCAGCTGCCCTCTATGCCTTGGTTTTGTCCCCTGCCATGTCGCTACATTGCTATGTCATTTCTAGAAAATGTAGGTGATGTCTCTTGGGATTGAGATACAAATATCATGTCCTCTGCAAAGAGGGAGTGCTTGATTTCTTCTTTGCCATTTTGAATGGATTTTATTTATTTTGTTATCTGATTGATGGTAGGAATTCTATTCCTATAGTGAACACAAATGTTGAGATTAGGAATCCCTGCTGTCTTCGTGAACTTAGGGACAACTCTGATTTTCCCCTCTGAGAATGAGATTCACTGTGATTCATAGATGGCTTTTATGAGATTGAAGAATGTTCCCTCTATCCTCCACCTGAAGAGTTTTAGTCAGGAACTTATGCTGTAATTTTGCAAAAGAAAAATGGAGCTAACCTGTGACCCAGCAATTGCAGTTGTGGTTTTTACGACCACAATTGTACAGTTGTAATGTAAATCCAGGGCAACTGCCCACTCTCCAGTGTTTAAAGTAGAAATGCCAACCATAGGCAATTTGTGTGAGAAGCCACAATGTTCTTCGACAGATGAATGGATAAAGATGATATGGCTTTTATATAAAAACGAATATTACTCAGCTATCAGAAAGGATGAATAACCACCATTTGCTTTGATGTGGGTGGAACTGAAGAGTATTATGCTGAGTGAAATAAGTCAATTGGAGGACAAGCATTTTTCAAGTTGCTTGTACATTTATATATCTTCTATGAGGAAATATCAATTCGTGTTTTCAGCTCATGTCTTGCCTGCATTTTTTGTTCTTTGAGTGTTGAATTTACTAAGTTCTTTAATGATACTGGCTACTAGCATTCAAATAAATCCTCACTTGTAAATATCTACTCATATCTTGTTGGTTGTGTTTATGTTTCTTGACTTCTTTCCCCTCACAGACCTGTTTATCCTCATGAACACCCAATAATTCATATTTGCAATTGTTTCACTTGCCTTTGGAAAAATGTCTTGTAAGACTTTGGTCTGGACAATATCAGGGAGGTTACTGTCAGGGTTCTGATGGATTCCTTTCTCACATATAGGTATTTCATCCATTTTCAGTTCACTTGTGTGTCTGGTGTAAGGACCTGGACCAGTCTCATTCTTCTGCATAGGGCTGTTCAAATTCTCCAACATCATTTGTTGAAGATACTCCCTTTTTCCATTGGATACTCTTGACTGCTTGTCAAAGATGTGTTAACCGTAGGGTTGAGGATCCATTTCTGAGTTCTCTACTCTGTTCCATTGACCTATGTGTCTGTTTCCGTGCCAGTACTATAGTGTCTTGATCACAGCTTTGTAATACAGCCTTATATCAGGCATTGCGAAGCCACCAGCTCTGGTTTCCTTTTTCACCATCCCATTGGTTTTTAGGGTCTTTTATGGTTCCATTCAAATTTAACAATTGTTTTTCCTAGCTGTGAAAAATGTTGATGGTATTTTGATAGAGATTGCATAATTACATAGATTTTCTTGGGTAGCATAGAGATTGAAGCAATATATATATATTTTTTCTAATCCTTAAGCACAGAAGGTTTTTCATTTCTTTGTGTCTTCCTCAATTTGCAACCTAAGTATTCTAGCATTCTCAGTGTACACATCTGATTTGATTCACTGTTAGTTCTTTTTGTTGTGTTGTTGCAATTGTAAATGCCATGGACTCCTGGGTTTCTCTTTTGACACTCTCATTGTTAGTGTAAAATGTGCCTGACTTTGGTGCATTGAATGTATATCTTGCTATTTTGCAAAATTACTGATTCAGATATAAAGTGTTTTCCTAGAGTCTTTTGAGTTTTCCATGTGGAGTAGCATGTCATATGTGGAGAGTGACCATTTGACCTATTCCTTCTTTATTTGGGAACTTGTATTTCTTCTCTTTGTCTGATTGTTGAGACAAGGATTTACAGCACTTTATTCAAGAACTCTTTTGAGAGTGGAGATTCCCGTCATGTTCATGACCTTAGTGCATGAAATCTATCTTTCTCTTCATTTAAGAGGGTAATTTTAAGTCCGACACCTCTAAATTGAAATTGAGTTTGTGGATCGCATTTTTTATTGCTAAGGGATATCCAAGAAAACTGAAGTAACAATTTCTATATCAGAACTGGTTTCAATCCAAAGACTGAAATAAGAGACGAAGAAGAGCACTACTTCCTTATTAAAGTGACTATCGAACACGAAGATCACTGACAGTGATGCTGTGATCATGGTCCAGTATAGTGTCCACACCAGAGGCCTTTCCTCTGTTGCTCAGATTGTTAATGCCTCTGTGCCTCTTGTCCAGCGTGCACTTTATGCTCCTTGTAGCACACTTGCTGGTTGATCTGGGTGCTCCTGTGATGCACACTGAGTGCAGTTGGTCTCCTGCGAAGTATAAGTTGATGAGCATCAGGATATTGGGAATGTATTTGTATTTAGAGACAGGAATAAGCAATACATGTGAATGATTCATATGTGTAGTTTAGTGTATTTCTCTTCCTATGACAAGTACATTTGTAGGAAAACACTGAAATGGTCCACATATAATCCTGTGTAAAGAGAGTCTCTCTAGGTTTGGTATTTTTTTTAATTAATTAATTAATTTATTTATTTATTTATTTTTATTGGTGTTCAATTTACTAACATACAGAATAACACCCAGTGCCCGTCACCCATTCACTCCCACCCCCCGCCCTCCTCCCCTTCTACCACCCCTAGTTCGTTTCCCAGAGTTAGCAGTCTTTACGTTCTGTCTCCCTTTCTGATATTTCCCACACATTTCTTCTCCCTTCCCTTATTTTCCCTTTCACTAGGTTTGGTATTTGATGGAGAGGAAGCCCCAGACCCTGGCATGAAAGTAGCAAACAAAGGATCTTGAGATTCAGCCTGAATATTTTTTAAAAGGTTTTATTTATTTATTCCTGAGAGACACAGAGAGAGAGGCAGAGACACAGGCAGACGGACAAGCAAGCCCCCTGCAGGGAGCCTGATACAGGACACAATCCCGGGACTCCAGGATCACGTCCTGAGCCAAAGCCAGGTGCTAAACCACCAAGCCACCCAGGAATCCCCACAGTCTGAATATTTAATAGGTTTCTTGACATCCCTTGTGCGCATGATGTCATAGTGTGAAGTTATCCAAGACCACATCATCAAACCAATCCCATGCTCACACATCCCTCCCCTGTAGAATGGGAACCTATCACATAAACGCCCCAACAGTGGTCCCTGCTGGAGTGGAACAAGATGACACTGAACAGAAATGCTTTGAGAGCCACATCCCATGTCTAGCTCAGAAACAGAATTTGGCTGCAAAAGAACGCCTTCTAATCCAGCATCCTGTAGCACAGAATGGACCCCATAGGATCTCTCTGTTCCTGAAAGAGCAACAGAGGTCAACAGCAGTTATTTTGAGGACTGCACAGATGATTCACATTAAATGGAAGCCTGAGTGTGAGGGAAAGTTAGCAAAAGAGGAAACTTAGAACGTCAATGTCCATCTACAGATGAATGGATAAAAGAAGATGTGGTCTAGGGCAGCCCAGTTGGTTTGGCAGTCTAGCGTTGCCTTCAGCCCAGGGCGTGATCCTGGAGGATCGGGGTCAAGTCCCACATTGGGCTCCCCGCATGCATCCTCCCTATGCCTGTGTTTCTGCCTCTCTCTCTCTGTCTCTCATTAATAAATACATAAAATCTTTTTAAAAAGATGTGGTCTATATATACAATGAAATATTACTCAGCCATTAAAAATGATGAATGTGCTTCAACGTGGATGGAACTAGAGGGTATTATGCAGAGTGAAGTAAGTCAGTCAAAGAAAGACCACACCACGCCACAGGAGTCCCTTATATTGATGTTTGGAGACTCAATCATGGGCTTAGATAAACCAGCTCAGACAAAAGCAGGGTGCACACAGAGTTTAGATGGAAACTGAGGAAAGAAAGGGGATGATGGCTCTCCTGTGAAGGCTTCCTGAAGTGTGGGGGGCGAGGATATTCAAACGCAAGCTAGAGGTAGGGGACCATGTTCATCCCCCATCAGTGCATCAGGGCCCAAAAGAGCGCCACCTGCTGGAGTCCAGAGCTGCCCATCCCAAAACTATCTCCTGGACCCTAGATGTACAATCGTGGACCCCATTAGGGCAGGACCCCTGAGTGTGATCACAGCAACCCCTCCCCAGGGGGGAGCACCAGCAGTAGCAGGTCAGCAATTCTGGTGATCAGAGAGTACTGTGGGTGTCAGCTCTGTGGGAAGTAAGGCCTAGTTCCTCTCTAGGTTTATTCTACATTGTTTATTCCTGTTTAGTTATATAATACTAATTCTTTCTATATTATGATTTTGTTCTTAATCTTTCAATTTATTTTTTATTTTTATGAATATATTATACATATATATTTTTAATTTTCATTTACTTTAATATGCATGTTTATTTATTTGTAATCTATATTCTATTAAGGAGGAGACCAACACATTTGACGATCTTTTTTATTATTATTTTTCCCTTTTTCTCTCTTACCATTTATTGTAAGCAGAAAATGAAATGATGGAAAAATTCACCCTAGAAGAGTTAACAAGAGGAAAACCTCTTTATTGAAGAATTTCTTTTTAAGGGCTTCCGAGGGGATTTCTATCAAACGTTAAAAGAAGAAAACATACCTATTCTACTAAAACTGTTCAGAAAGATAGAAAGAGATGGAGTACTTCCAAATTCATTCCATGAGGCCAGCATCACCTTAATTCCAAAACCAGACAAAGACCACAACCATAAAGGAGAATTATAGACAATATCCCTGATGAACATGGATGCAAACATTCTCAACAAGATACTAGCCAATAAGATCCAACAGTACATTAAGAAAAAAATTCACCATGACCAAGTGGGATTTATTCCCGGGACACAAGGCTAGTTCAACACTCGTAAACAATCAGCGTGACTCATCATATCAGCAAGAGAAAAACCAAGAACCATATGATCCTCTCATTAGATGCAGAGAAAGCATTTGACAAAATACAGCATCCATTCCTGATCAAAACTCTTCAGAGTGTAGGGATAGAGGGAACAATCCTCAACATCTTAAAAGCCATCTACAAAAAGCCCACAGCAAATATCCTCAAGGGGGAAGCACTGGGAGCCTTTCCCCTAAGATCAGGAACAAGACAGGGATGTCCACTCTCACCATTGCTATTCAACATAGTACTGGAAGTGCTAGCCTCAGCAATCAGACAACAAAAAGACATTAAAGGAATTCAAATTGGTAAAGAAGAAGTCAAAATCTCCCTCTTCACCGATGACATGATACTCTACATAGAAAACCCACAAAGAAAAAAAAAAAAAAAAAAAAAGAAAACCCACAAAGCCTCTACCCCAAGATTGCTAGAACTCATACAGCAATTTAGCTGTGTAACAGGATACAAAATCAATGCCCAGAAGTCAGTGGCATTTCTATACACTAACAATGAGACTGAAGAAAGAGAAATTAAGGAGTCAATCCCATTTACAAATGCACCCAAAAGCATAAGATACCTAGGAATAAACCTAACCAAAGAGGTAAAGGATCTGTACCCTAAAAAGTATAGAACACTTCTGAAAGAAATTGAGGAAGACATAAAGAGATGGAAAAATATTCCATGCTCATGGATTGGCAGAATTAATATTGTGAAAATGTCAATGTTACCCAGCGCAATTTACACGTTTAATGCAATCCCCATCAAAATATCATGGACTTTCTTCAGAGAGTTAAAAGAAATTAGTTTAAGATTTGTGTGGAATCAGAAAAGACCCTGAATAGTCAGGGGAATTTTACAAAAGAAAACCATAGCTGGGGGCATCACAATGCCAGATTTCAGGTTGTACTACAAAGCTGTGGTCATCAGGACAGTGTGGTACTGGCACAAAAACAGACACATAGATCAATGGAACAGAATAGAGAACCCAGAAGTGGACCCTGAACTTTATGGCCAACTAATATTCGATAAAGGAGGAAAGACTATCCATTGGAAGAAAGACAGTCTCTTCAACAAATGGTGCTGGGAAAATTGGACATCCACATGCAGAAGAATGAAACTAGACCACTCTCTTGCACCATACACAAAGATAAACTCAAAATGGATGAAAGATATAAATGTGAGACAAGATTCCATCAAAATCCTAGAGGAGAACACAGGCAACACCCTTTTTGAACTCAGCGACAGTAACTTCTTGCAAGATACATCCACGAAGGCAAAAGAAACAAAAGCAAAAATGAACTATTGGGACTTCATCAAGATAAGAAGCTTTTGCACAACAAAGGATACAGTCAACAAAACTCAAAGACAACATACAGAATGGGAGAAGATATTTGCAAATGACGTATCAGATAAAGGGCTAGTTTCCAAGATCTATAAAGAACTTCTTAAACTCAACACCAAAGAAACAAACAATCCAATCATGAAATGGGCAAAACACATGAAGAGAAATCTCACAGAGGAAGACATAGACATGACCAACATGCACATGAGTAAATGCTCTGCATCACTTGCCATCAGGAAAATACAAACCAAAACCACGATGAGATACCACCTCACACCAGTGAGAATGGGGAACATTAACAAGGCAGGAAACCACAAATGTTGGAGAGGATGCGGAGAAAAGGGAACCCTCTTACACTGTTGGTGGGAATGTGAACTGGTGCAGCCACTCTGGAAAACTGTGTGGAGGTTCCTCAAAGAGTTAAAAATAGACCTGCCCTATGACCCAGCAATTGCCCTGTTGGGGATTTACCCCAAAGATTCAGATGCAATGAAATGCCGGGACACCTGCACCCCGATGTTTATAGCAGCAATGTCCGCAATAGCCAAACTGTGGAAGGAGCCTCGGTGTCCATCGAAAGATGAATGGATAAAGAAGCTGTGGTTTATGTATACAATGGAATATTACTCAGCCATTAGAAATGACAAATACCCACATTTGCTTCGACGTGGATGGAACTGGAGGGTATTATGCTGAGTGAAGTAAGTCAATCAGAGAAGGACAAACATTATATGTTCTCATTCATTTGGGGAATATAAATAACAGTGAAAGGGAATATAAGGGAAGGGAGAAGAAATGTGTGGGAAATATCAGAAAGGGAGACAGAACGTAAAGACTGCTAACTCTGGGAAAAGAACTAGGGGTGGTGGAGGGGGAGGAGGGCGGGGGGTGGGGGTGAATGGGTTATGGGCACTGAGGGGGGCATTTGAGGGGATGAGCACTGGGTGTTATTCTGTATGTTGGCAAAGTGAACAGCAATAAAAAATAAATTTATTATTAAAAAAATGAAACAAATATGTGGAGAGGCCAATGTATATTTTTCAAGATTTATTTCCAGGCGTCTGGTCAGAGACCAGTTCCAGAACTGATTGAGAGTCCCATGATGTGCGTGGGACCCTGTGTCTCCTGCAGAGCCCTGGAACTGTGGATATTGTCCTTGCCATCTCCTTGCTATAAATTCACTCATGTTCCTGTGGATGGTCAATTGTTGTTCACGAGTCTGGGGCTGATTTATGGATTGTCTTGTTGTTCCAGGTTCTGAAGTTGCATTATCATATTGGCTTAATCAACTATTACATCTTTTACTGTGACTATCTTGATGGTTCTAACATTGGTGGCAACACCAAAAAGGAGTGCAGCTATCAAGGCATAGATTCGACCAAAGACCACTCTCAGATATATCACTGACTCATGACTTTGCCTGACTGCCCGCATTCTTCTTGGAGGGGGTCCACTGTCTGTGCTCCCACCAGCACCTCGATCAATGCACCGTGGAGGATCCCAGCCTATGTGGCAATGACAGTTCCTGTTGTTGTCTCAAATGCCCCTGTAACTGCATTTTTCAGGGATGCAGTCATAATTCAGCTGACCTATAGTGCCATTGCAGTAGGTATTTTGACAGAATTTTCCAGGAGCACAGGGAGTACCAGATCGCACATGACCAACATCATTTGTTCCTGTGCCACGATGTGAATCCAGCCCAAAACACCAGACCCCTGATATCTTAGACTGATGGAATCCCACATGTTCTTGCAACCGAGGGAGATGGGTGACATTGCTACACTGCAGTCTTCCACACTGAATATTTTCGACCTCACACGAGGTACTAGCTATTTTCTCAGCTAGTCTTCTACAGTGTCCATATCTATCACCTCTTCTATTTATGGTATAGCATACATCTGCACCATTCACAGCATTTTTACCAAAGATTTCTTTGCAGTGCACAGAGCGATCAGTACAGTTTCCATGATAACAGTAGCCCACTTCAGTGCACGGGGTTCCATCTTGCATAGAGAAATCATCAGGGCATGTCAAGGACCCTCCTCGGCAGTACTCCGGAAGATCACACACAGTTTGGATTGGTCTGCAGAGTGTCCCAGCAGGGGAATAGGTGCAGTTTGTGCAGCATCTGCCTGTATTACATATGCTTCCAGTAGTGAAGGTACAATCATTATGACAGCAGAGATTGCTATAACACTGTTTGAAGGAGCCACAGTCACACTGATCAAGTGGATCCACTATGGAGTTTCCACAACGATCATGAGTCAGACTTTTATTTAAATACCTCATTTCGGTGCTGTACAAGCACTCTGATTTACCAGATCCCACAATGTGCTGGAGATGCATAAAGGAACAGTTACTAAAACTATCAGTCAGACCAATGATTTTGTGCATAATGCAGATAGATCTTCTCTGACAGATACAAAACCTGTTGTCATAATATAAACCAAAACTTCTACCCACCTTCTGTGCTGCTACGATAGACAATATTAAATAATGTCTGCCTAGGTACCCAAGCATGAGGAGATTTTGCATTTTGCAGAAGCGATAAAGTATAGGTTCTGTATTATTATCCAGTGGCCCTTCTTTAATGACAATTAAGGTCGAATGTGGTAAAATAATTGGATAAACCTTAGAATGGTAATATCTAGCTAATGGACTATGGGCTTGATGAACATTGTTCATGGCAGCTGACTCTCCCTGAGTATAAATAATCATGGATCCAATATAGTAATTTATATCAAGTGCTTGATAGAATGTGTCAATCAAACTAAATATCCTTATCAGGAATTGGGCACATTTAGACACGTTGTTGAACACACTATACATTGAGTGTGAACTTAAGGCGAGCGATTTCACATAACCATTATGAGATGCATACATCTTACTTGAGAGCCGCATAACTACACTGGCATTTGCTTGAGAGAATAAGGGGTCTCTATCCTCCTTCAGTCCCAGTTTATAGGTAGGGACTGTTGCAATGCTGTCTGCCACTATCTGAGAAACAATGTGTACAAATCTTTGGGAACTGCTGAGGGGCTTGATCTCATAGGCAAGGTCATCCAACTTCATGATACCTTCCAGTCCCCCATGGCACGTGTCCAGAGTGACCATGGAAAGAGGAATCTCCTCCAGGTAGCCGAGGTAGTAACAGTCAGGAGGGATGAACGGGTAATCCACCTGCAAGGCACCTTGGTCATCCTGAGTCATCACCAGCAGATGTCTGGACCAGAAGAGTTTCTTGCGCCGCATGTGGATAACGTGCCTCTTGCCCCCAAAGTGCAGGCTGTAGGAGAGCCAGCCTGGCATCTGGACGCCTTTGCCGTGGTGCAGTTCCTTCCTGGAATGACCACCTCAGAGGAGACATAACGCCAGGAGGGATGGCCTTGAGAACCCTGGGTGGGAGCCAGCCCTGCCCAGAGCACAAGCAGCAAGAGGAGCACCCTCATGGAGACCGGGCCCTCTGCCAGCCTCACGCCCTTCTCAGGGACATCTGGCAGTGAGATAGATAAAAGGAGGATCCTCAGCACAGCAAGGTCTGGAGCATCTGATAGAACAGAAGGCTGCCTCAGGTTGCCACATCCCTACACCTGGCAACCAGCTGTGGGGAGTAGGTCACAGACACTGGGTGTGGCAGAGGGTGGGTCTGCACATCAGTTCAGCTGGGGTGGATGTGTGAGGGGTGCGGAGGGGGTAGGACCCAGAGGCAGCCCCTTTCCCACACGTTCAGTCTTTCTTCCAGACCCTTGAATATGTGACATACAGTTATACTGCAATTACCTTCTCTACCAGCTCCATTCGCTATGGTTCCCCTGGGTCTTGTTCTGTGCACGAGCACTATACCTCCCTCTGGAGACCACTCCTCGCTCCTTGCTAACCTTGTTGAGGGAGATGTGGCAAATTTAACCATGTAGCTTTGAACAGCATGACTTTAACTTTACACGTCTTATTGTGCTTTGCCACTGATCTGCCACTCATTTGATCCTTTATTTTTATTTATTTATTTATTTATTTATTTATTTATTTATTTATTTATTTATTTTGCCTGGAAGCATCCTTTGAGCTCACTGGGTAAAACATTGCCCAACTGAGGGGGGCACTTGATGGGATGAGCACTGGGTGTTATTCTATATGTTGGTAAATTCAACACCAATAAAAAATAAATTAAAACAAAACAAAACAATAACATTGCCCAGTATTCCATGTGAGAACCCTTGAGGTCCCACGATGTATTTTATTGTTTTCTCATGCCAGCTAGTGAGAAAAGAAGGTACTGCTGACCACATAGCAGACACTGTGGTTGTCTGCTGTCCTGCTCTACTGTGGTTCTTTCCTGGCCTTGGGGAGTATGTGTGGCTGTCCTGAGCAGAAGACCCAGGGACTGGGGTGTGCCGAGGAAAGGATGGTAGTTGGCACCTGGGAGCCTGCATGTGGACAAGAAATATTTCCAAGCACTGCATTCTCATGGACTATTAGCTTCCCAAAAACCTTTACTATCTCCTGGGTCAGAAAAAAACCTCACAAGTGTGCCCCTCCTGCCCACGTGAGTGACCTCCTGAACCAAGCTCCCTATCTTTCCAGTTAAAACTCATATCTTGAATAGCAACTTTGTCAATGATGGGTATTTGAAGTTGGGTTTCAGGAACAATGAAGCAGAGAATGGATTGGCAGTTGCCAGGGACTGGTGGGTGGGGCAATGGTGACTTGCATCTCTAGGGTTCTGGTTTTATGTTATGCAACATGATTCGGTTCCAGAGGTGTGCTCCAGAACCTTGCACATGTAAATGACAATAGTGTGCCTACAGGCACAATTTTGACAAGAAGGTAGATCTCATGTTGTGGAGAAATGACCACAATACAAAGTGAAAGGCAGGCATTCTGCTCCTCTCATGACAGTGTGCTAAGCTCCATCTACATGCTGCCTACTGAAAATGTGAAAATAATCCTAATGAAGTACTTGGATCATTTGCATACTCTTCCATCATTAGATGTGGCAGCTGCAAATATGTTCTCCCATTCCATTGTTTGCCTTTTCCTTTCGTTGCCTATTCCTTCAATGTGCAGAAGTCGTTGTCTCATTTTGTTTTTTGTTTTGTTTTGTTTTGTTTTGTTTTGATAAAGTCCAGAAAGTTTATTTTTGTTTTTGGCCCCCTCTCCTCTGGAGACACTTCTAGAGAGAATTTGTATGAGTCCTGTGAAGGACTTGGCTGCCTGTGTTCTCCTCCAGGACACTTGTTTTCCTGTCCCACATTTATTTTTCTTCCATTTTGACTTTATTTCTGTGTATGGTAGAGACAGTGGTCCAGTTCCATCCTTCTGCATGCAGGTCACCAGTTTTAGCAACTACACCGTGTGCTGTAGACACCGTCTTTTTTCCATAGGCTAGTCTTGTGTGCTTTGTCAAAGTTTAACTGACCATAGAGTAGAGGGTCCTATTCTGGTTCTATGTTCCATTCCACTGATCTATGTGTCTGTTTTGGTGCCAGGAACATACCGTCTTGATGACTACAGCTTTGTAATATATCTTGACATCCCTGGTGCCTCCAGCTTTGCTGTACTTTTTCAGGATTGCTTTATTCGTGTCATACGTGGCCCCATAAAACTGTAGGACTGTTTGTTCAAGTTCTGAAACTTCCTAGGGGATCCCCGGGTGGCTCAGCGGTTTGGCGTCTGCCTTAACACCTGGGTGTGGTCCCAGAGATCTGGGATGGAGTCCCACATTGGGCTCCTAGCATGGAGCCTGCTTCTCCCTCTGCCTGTGTCCCAGCCTCTCTGTGTGTCTCTCTCTATGTCACTCATGAATAAATGAAAAAAATATTTTTAAAAGAAGTTCTGAAATTTACTGGTGGTATTCTCATAGGGACTGTATTGAATTTGGACCCTGCTTTCTATGGTATAGACATGTATGATTGCATGTATGTATGTATGTATGTGTGACTATATTTTAAAAGAATTTGATTATCCTTTTAAGAGAGAGGGAGAAGAGTGATGAGCAAGTTTGATGGAGGGAGCACAGGAGAGAGAGAAGCAGATTCCTAATTAGCAAGGAACCCTATCCAGACCTGGAACACAGGTTGAGTGTATTATGACCTGAGCCAATGGCAAAATTGAACCAAATCTGTCACCCAGGTGACATGCTAATATAGACATTTTATACTTCAGAGTAAAGGTCTTTTGCCCTGTTGATTAGGTCTATTCCTAGCTATCTTAATATTTTGATATAATTATAAATGGTATCCATTCCTTGATTTCTCTTTTGCTGCTTCTTATTGGTGTATTGAAATGTAAATGATTTCAGTAATGTGATTTTGTATCCTGTGGCTTTACTGAATTCATTGTCCAGTTCTAGCAATTTCTATCACATGGAGTTTTTTTCAGTGTTTTATGTAGAATATAAACCTGAGTGTATTGGGGAATATAAAAAAATAGTGAAAGGTAATAAAGGGGAAAGGAGAAAAAATAAGTGGGAAATATCAGAAAGGGAGACAGAACATGAAAGATGGCTAACTCTGGGAAATGAACGAGGGGCAGTGGAAGGGGAGGTGAGTGGGGGGTGGGGGTGACTGGGTGGCAGACACTGAGGTGGGCACCTGACAGGATAAGCACTTGGTGCTATTCTCTATGTTGGTAAATTGAACACCAATAAAAAATAAATTTATTATTTAAAAAATAATAAAAAATAAAGGGTTAAAAAAATAAATAAATAAACCTGAATGTACAAATCAAAGAATCCAGTTAAGAATGGGACAATTAGGAAGGAGACGGCAAGATGGCGGAAGAGTAGGGTCCCCAAGTCACCTGTCCCCACCAAATTACCTAGGTAACTTTCAAATCATCCTGAAAACCTACGAATTCGGCCTGAGATTTAAGGAGAGAACAGCTGGAATGCAACAGTGAGAAGAGTTCACGCTTCTATCAAGGTAGGAAGACGGAAAAAAAAAAAGAAAGAAAAAGCATCCAAAGGGGAGGGGGCCCCACGAGGAGCCTGGCTAGGTCTGCACAGCAAGTGCTCCCAGGACAGGAAAGCCCAGGCCCAGCGAAGCAGGAGGTTCACCCATATTCTCAGAGAGAAAGGCGCTTGCAGGGAGTTGGAGAAGGATCCCAGGAGGGGCGGGGATGCCCTCAGGCTCCCAGGGACACTAATAGAGGACCTACACCCCGGGGAGAGCATGCCACACCACGACTGAGCTCCCTAAAGGTCTGAAGCGGGCACCTGGGAGGGCCGGGAGCAGCTAAGGGACAGCTCGAGCAGAGGCTCCACAGGGAGGGGGGTGCGAGGCCCTGGGAGCAGCTCACAGGTGGCTCTGGCAGAGGCTCCGCATGGAGGGGGCTGCCCAGCCAGGAGCATGATTCCAACAGTGCAGGCCCGGGAGCACAGGGCGCCGGGGACACAGCCCAGGATCTGGCGCTCCCCCCGGGACAGGCAGAAGCCGGGAGGGCACAGGACAGCAAGGACACTCCTACCACCAGGTGGCCCCGAGCTGAGCAGATCAGTGGCCCCGCCCCTGGAGCATCCAGGCCCCTGCAGACTGAGAGCTCCATAATTACTGCAGGAGCTGAATCCAAGGCTCCAGAGCTGGCCGCTGCCACGGTTGTTGTTCCTCCCGGGGCCTCACAGGATAAAAAACCCCCAACTGAGCCTCACAGCAGCCTCACCGGATAAACAGCTTAAACATCTTTCACTGAGCCCTGCACCAGGCAGGGGGCTGAGCAGCTCCCCCAAGTGCTAACACCTGAGAATCACAACAGCAGGCCTGTCCCCCTGAAGACCAGCTAGACGGACAGGGGAAAAACAAATTATTGACCAAGAAACACTAGAAAGTCCCAGGGGAAGTCGAGGGATTTGCAGTATATAGAATCAGAGGATACTCCCCTTTGTTTTTTGTTTTTTTGATTTCTGTTTGCTTCCCCCCCCCATTTTTTTAAATTCTTTTTTCTTTTCTTCTCTTTTTTCCTCTTTTTTTCTTTCTTTATTTTTCTTTGTTCTTTTTTCTTTTTCTCTCCTTCTTTCTCTTCTCTCTTTTTCTCCTTTTCCCAATACAACTTGCTTTTGGCCACTCTGCACTGAGCAAAATGACTAGAAGGAAAACCTCACCTCAAATGAAAGAATCAGAAACAGTCCTCTCTCCCACAGAGTTACAAAATTTGGAGTACAATTAAACGTCAGAAATCCAATTCAGAAGCACTATTATAAAGCTACTGGTGGCTCTAGAAGAAAAGCATGAGGGACGCAAGAGAGTTCATGACTGCAGAATTTAGATGTAATAAAGAAGAAATTAGAAATCAATTAAATAGGTGCAATCCAGACTAGAGGTCCTAACGATGAGGATTAATGAGGAGGAAGATCGAGTGAGTGACATATAAGGCAAGTTGATGGCAAAGAGGGAAACTGAGGAAAAAAAAGAGACAGACAATTAAAAGACCATGAAGATAGATTAAGGGAAAGAAACGACAGCCTGAGGAAGAAAAACCTACGTTTAATTGGGGTTCCTGAGGGCACAGAAAGGGACAGAGGGCCAGAATATGTATTTGAACAAATCATAGCTGAAGACTTTCCTAATCTGGGAAGGGAAATAGGCATTCAGATCCAGGAAATAGAGAGATCTCCCACTAAAATCAATAAACACCATTCAACACCTCGACATCTAATGGTTAAGCTTGAAAATTCCAAAGATAAAGAGAAGATCCTTAAAGCAGCAAGAGACAAGAAATACCTGACTTTTATGGGGAGGAGCATTAGGGTAACAGCACACCTCTCCACAGAGACCCAGCAGGCCAGAAATGGCTGTCAGGATATATTCAGTGTCCTAAATGAGAAAAACATGCAACCGAGGATATTTTATCCAGCAAGGCTTTCATTCAGAATGGAAGGAGAGATAAAGAGCTTCCAAGATAGGCAGGAACTGAAATAATATGTAACCAACAAACCAGCTCTGAAAGAAATTTTAAGGAGGACTCTTAAATTTCCGCTTTAAGAAGAAGTCCAATGGAAAAATCCACAAAAACTGGGAATGAATAGGTATCATGATGACACTAAACTCATATCTTTCAATAGTAACTCTGAACGTGAATGGGCTTGATGATCCCATCAAAAGGTGCAGGGTTTCAGACTGGAGAAAAAAGCAGAACCCATCGATTTGCTGTCTACAAAAGACTCATTTTAGACATAAGGACACCTACAGCCTAAAAATAAAAGGTTGGAGAACCATATGCCACTCAATGGTCCTCCACAGAAAGCAGGGGTTGCCATCCTTATATAAGATAAAGTAAAATTTATCCCGAAGACTGTAGTGAGAGATGAAGAGGGACACTATATCATACATAAAGGACCTATCAAAGAGGAGGACCTAACAATCATCAATATATATGCCCCAAATGTGGGAGCTGTCAAATATATCAATTAATAACCAAAGTTAAGACATACTTAGATAATATGGGGGAACCCTGGGTGGCTCAGCGGTTGAGTGTCTGCCTTTGGCCCAGGGTGTGATCCTGGAGTCCTGGGATCAAGTCCCACATCAACCTCCCTGCATGGAGCTTGCTTCTCCTTCTGCCTATGTCTCTGCCCCTCCCTCTCTGTGTGTCTCTCATGAATAAATAAGTAAAATCTTAAAAAAAGACATACTTAGATAATAGTACACTTACACTTGGTGACTTCAATCTAGTACTGTCTACACTGGATAGGTCTTCTAGGCACAACATCTCCAAAGAAATGAGAGCTTTAAATGATACATTGGACAGATGGATTTCACAGATATCTACAGAACTTTACATCCAAACGCAACTGAATACACATTCTTCTCAAGTGCACATGGAACTTTCTCCGGAAGAGACGACATATTGGGTCGCAAATCGGGTCTGAACCAATACCAAACGATTGGGATCATCTCCTGCATTATCTCAGACCATAATGACTTGAAACTAGAACTAAACCACAAGAAGAAGTTTAGAAGGATTTCAAACACGTGGAGGTTAAGGACCATCCTGCTAAAAGATGAAAGAGTCAACCAGGAAATGAAGGAAGAATTAAAAAGATTCATGGAAACTAATGAGAATGAATATACAACCATTCAAAATATTTGGGATACAGCAAAAGCAGTCCTGAGGGGGACTCTCTTCAGAGAGTTAGAACAAATTTGTCACATATTAGTTGACCATGGAGTTCAGGGCCCATTTCTGGATTCTCTGTTCTGTTCCATAGATCAATGTGTCTGGTTTTGTGCGAGTACCACACTGACTTGATGACCACAGCTTTGTAGTGCAATTGAAATCTGACATTGTGATGCCCCCGGCTCTTGTGTTCTTTTTCAATATTCCCCTGGCTATTCAGGGTCTTTTCTGATTCCACACAAATCTTAAGATGGTTTGTTCCAACTCTCTGAAGAAAGTTCATGGTATTTTTTTTAAGATTTTTATTTTATTTATTTATTCATAGAGTCAGAGAGAGAGAGAGGCAGAGACACAGGCAGAGGGAGAAGCAGGCATCATACAGAGAGCCTGATGTGGGATTCGACCCAGGGTCTCCAGGATCACGCCCTGGGCTGCAGGCGGCGCTAAACTGCTGCGCCACCGGGGCTGCCCCCTAGTTCATGGTATTTTGATAGGTATTGCATTAAATGTGCAAATTACCCTGAGTATCATCGATATTTTCACAATATTAATTATTCCGATCCATAAGCATGGACTATTTTTCCATCCCTTTGTGTCTTCCTCCATTTCTTTCAGAAGTGTTCTGTGGTTTTTAGGGTATAGATCCTTTACCTCTTTGGTTAGGTTTATTCCTAGGTATCTTATGCTTTTGGGTGCAATTGGAAATGGGATTGACTCCTTAATTTCTCTTTCTTCAGTCTCATTGTTAGTGTATAGAAATGTCACTGATTTCTGGGCATTGATTTTGTTTCCAGCCACACTGTCGAATTGCAGTTCTTGTTCTAGCAATTTTAGGATCGAGTCATCTGATTTTTCCATGTAGAGTATCATGTCATTGGTGAAGAGGGAGAGTTTGACTTCTCCTTTGCCAATTTGAACGCCTCTAATACTTTTTGTTGTCTGATTGCTGATGGTAGGACTTCTAGTACTATGTTGAATAGCAGTAGTTAGATTGGACATCCCTGTCGTGTTCCTCATATATTTTTTAATATTTTATTTATTTATTCATTAGAGGCACAGAGAGAATGAGAGATGCAGAGACACAGCAAAGGGAGAAGGAGGCTACATACAGGGAACTCACAGTCTCCGGGATCAGGTCCTGGGCTGAAGGTGGCACATTACCGCTGCATCACTCTGGCTGCCCATAATGTTTCTGATTTTAGGGTAAAGGCTCCAAGTGTTTCCCCAATGAGAATATTTACTCTGGGCTTTTCATAGATGGCTTTTAATATCCTGAGCAGTGTTCCATCTATCCCTACACTCTGAAGAATTTTGATCAGGAATGGATGATGTATTTGTTAAATGCTTTCTCTGCATCTATTGAGAGGATCCTTGTCTCTTGTTGATATGGTCTATTATGTTGATTGCTTTATGAGTGTTGAAGCAGCCTTGCATCCCGGGGATAAATCCCACTTGGTCATGGTGAATAATCTTCTTAATGTGTGGGATCCAATAGGGTATTATGTTGATTAGAAATTTTGCATCCATTTTCATCAGGGATATTGGTCTATGATTCCCTTTTTGGTGGGGTCTTTGTCTGGTTTGGAATTAAGTTGATCCTGGCCTCATAGATTGAGTTTGAAAGTATTCCATACCTTTCTATCTTTCAGAACATCTTTAGAAGAATAGGTATTGTTTCTTCTTCAAACCTTTGATAGAATTCCGCTGGGAAGCCATCTCGCCCTGGACTTTTGTGTTTGGAAGATTTTTGATGACTGCTTCAATTTCCTCCCTGGTATTGACATGTTCATGTTTTCTATTTCCTCCTCTTCAAGTTTTTGTAAATTGTGGTTTTCTGAAATGCATCTGTTTCTTCTATATTACCCAATTTGTTGCTATATAGCCACTCATAATATGTTTTTAAAATTGTTTTTACTTCCTTGGTATTGGTTGTGAACTCTCAGCTTTCATTCATGATTTTATTAATTTGAGTCTTTTTACTTTTAATAAGGCTGGATAATGGTTTATCTGTCTTATTAATTCTTTCAAAGAACCAACTCCTGGTTTTTTCTGTTCCACAGTTCTGGTATCTATTTTATTCAATTCTTCTCAAATCCTTATTAACTCTCTTCTGCTGGGTGTAGGTTTTATTTGCTGTTCTTTCTCCAGTTCCTTTAGGTGTAAAGTTAGCTTGTGTATTTGAGGGGTCTTTTTCCAGTATTTTTTTTTGAGGGAGGCTTGTAATGCAATGTACTTCCCTATTATGACTACTTTTGCTGTATCCCTAGGATTATAAACAGTTTTATCTTCATTTTCATTAGTTTCCATAAATCTTTTTAATTCTGCTCTATTTTCCTGGTTGAACATTAATGTTTTAGTAGGATGATCCTTTACTTCCACGTGTTAGAGTTTCTTCCAAATTTCTTCTGGTGATTGAGTCCAAGTTTCAAAGCATTATGGTCTGAAAATAGGCAGGGGACAATCCCAATCTTTTGCTATCCATTAAGTCCGGATTTGTGACCCAGTATGTGGTCTATTCTGGTGAAAGTTCCATGTGCCCTTGAGAAGAATGTGTATTCAGTTGCGTTTGGATTTAAAAATCTGTAAATATCTGTGAAATCCATCTGGTCCAGTGTATCATTTAAAGCTCTTGTTTCTTTGGAGATGTTGTGTTTAGAAGATCTGTGAATTATAGAAAGCACTGTGTTCAAGTCTTCCACTATGTGTGTATTATTATCTAAGTATGTCTTAACTTTGGTTATTAATTGATTGATATACATTGCAGCTACCACATTCGGGGCATAAATATTGATGATTGTTAGGTCCTCTTGTTGGATAGATCCTTTAAGTATGATACAGTGTCCCTCTTCATCTCTTACTACAGTCTTTGGGGTAAACTTTAATTTATCTGATATGAGGATGGCTACCCCTGCTTTCTTTGGAGGACCATTTGAGTAGTAAATGGTTCTCCAAACTTTCATTTTCAGGCTGTTGGTATCCTTAGATCTAAAATGAGTCTCTTTTAGACAGCAAATAGATGGGTCTTGCTTTTGTTTAATTTATTTATGATAGTCACAGAGAGACAGAGAGGCAGAGACATAGGCAGAGGGAGAAGCAGGCTCCATGCACCGGGAGCCCGATGTGGGATTCGATCCCAGGTCTCCAGGATCGCGCCCTGGGCCAAAGGCAGGCGCCAAACCGCTGCGCCACCCAGGGATCCCTAGGGTCTTGCTTTTTTATCCAGTCTGAAACGTGAGCCTTTTGATGGGATCATCAAGCCCATTCACGTTCAGAGTTACTATTGAAAGATATGAGTTTAGTGTCATCATGATACCTATTCATTCCCTGTTTTTGTGGATTCTTTCCTTGGACTTCCTCTTTCTTTTACAGGGCCCCTTTCATATTTCTTGCAGAGAGGGCTTGGTGGTCACATATTCTTTCAGCTTCTGCCTATCTTGGAAGCTCTTTATCTCTCCTATTCTGAATGAGAGCCTTGCTGGATAAAGTATTGGTGGCTGCAGGTTCTTCTCATTTAGGACCCTGAATATATCCTGCCAGCCCTTTCTGGCCTGCCTTCTCTCTGTGGAGAGGGCTACTGTTATCCTAATACTTCTCCCCTTAAAAGTTAGGGATGTTTTTCTGTTGCTGCTTTAAGAATCTTCTCTTTAGGAAGACATAGACATGGCCAACATGCATATGAGAAAATGCTCCGCATCACTTGCCATCAGGGAAATACAAATCAAAACCACAATGAGGGATCCCTGGGTGGTGCAGTGGTTTAGCGCTTGCCTTTGGCCCAGGGCACGATCCTGGAGACCCGGGATCGAATCCCACGTCAGGCTCCTGGTGCATGGAGCCTGCTTCTCCCTCTGCCTGTGTCTCTGCCTCTCTCTCTCTCTCTCTCTCTCTCTCTCTGTGACTATCATAAATAAATAAAAATTAAAAAAAAAACACAATGAGATACCACCTCACACCAGTGAGAATGGGGCAAATTAACAAGGCAGGAAACAACAAATGTTGGAGAGGATGCGGAGAAAAGGGAACCCTCTTACACTGTTGGTGGGAATGTTAACTGGTGCAGTCACTCTGGAAAACTGTGTGGAGGTTCCTCAAAGAGTTAAAAATATACCTGCCCTACGACCCAGCAATTGCACTGTTGGAGATTTACCCCAAAGATACAAATGCAATGAAACGCCAGGACACCTGCACCCCGATGTTTCTAGCAGCAATGGCCACGATAGCCAAACTGTGGAAGGAGCCTCGGTGTCCATCGAAAGATGAATGGATAAAGAAGATGTGGTTTATGTATACAATGGAATATTACTCAGCTATTAGAAATGACAAATACCCACCATTTGCTTCAACGTGGATGGAACTGAAGGGTATTATGCCGAGTGAAGTAAGTCAGTCGGAGAAGGACAAACATTATATGTTCTCATTCATTTGGGGAATATAAATAATAGTGAAAGGGAATATAAGGGAAGGGAGAAGAAATGTGTCGGAAATATCAGAAAAGGAGACAGAACGTAAAGACTGCTAACTCTGGGAAACGAACTAGGGGTGGTAGAAGGGGAGGAGGGCAGGAGGTGGGAGTGAATGGGTGACGGGCACTGGGGGTTATTCTGTATGTTAGTAAATTGAACACCAATAAAAAATAAATTAAAAAAAGAATCTTCTCTTTATCTTTGTAATTTGCAAGTTTCATTATTTTTTTATTTTCGTAAATTGATTTTTTATTGGTGTTCAATTTGCCAACATATAGAATAACACCCAGTACTCATCCCATCAATTGCCCCCCTCAGTGCCCATCACCCAGTCACCCCCACCCCCCGCCCACCTCCCCTCCCACCACCCCTAGTTCATTTCCCAGAGTTAGGAGTCTTTCATATTCTGTCTCCCTTTCTGATATTTCTCACTCATTTTTTCTCCTTTCCCCTTTATTCCCTTTCACTATTTTTTATATTCCCCAAATGAATGAGACCATATAATGTTTGTCCTTCTCCGATTGACTTACTTCACTCAGCATAATACCCTCCAGTTCCATCCATGTCTAAGCAAATGGTGGGTATTTGTCGTTTATAATGGCTCAGTAATATTCCGTTGTATACATACATATGTATGCAAGTTTCATTATTAAATGTCAGGTGTTGAACTTTTTTTTAAATTTACAGTTTTTTTGTCTGTTGCTGCTTTAAGAATCTTCTCTTTATCTTTGGAATTTGTAGTTTGGAATTGAAGTTTCATTATTAAATGTCAGGTGTTGAATGGTTTTTATTGATTTTAGGGGGGATCTCTCTCTATGTCCTGGATATGAATCCTGGTTTCCCTTCCCAAGCTAGGGAAGTTCTCAGCTATGATTTTTCAAATACACTTTCTGGTCCTCTGGCCCTTTCAGTGCCCTCTGGAACCCCAATTAAACATTGATTTTTCCTTCTCAGGCTATCATTTATTTCCCTTAACCTTTCCTCATGATGTTTTAATTGTTTTTTTCTTTTTTTCTCAGCTTCCTTCCTTGCCATCAAATGTAATCTATGTCACTCACTCCTTCTACCTCTTTGACTCTCATTGTTAGGACCTCCAGTTTGGATTGCATCTCATGTAATTGATTTTTAATTTCAGCCTGATTAGATCTAAATTCTGCAGTTATGAAGTCTCTTGAATCGTTTATTCTTTTTTTCTAGAGCCATCAGTAGCTTTTTAATTGTGCTTCTGATTTGTCTTTTGGGTATTGAATTTTGATTCAAATTCTGTATCTTTGTGGGAGAGAGTACTGTTTCTGATTCTTCTTTTGAGGTGTTTTCTTCCTTCTAGTGTTTTGGCCAGTGCAGAGTGGCTGAAAACAAGTTGTCTTTGATAGAAGTGGGAACTCTTATCACTGTAGCATTCCAGCTGTTCTCTCTTTACATCTCAGGCTGAATTCGTAGGTTTTCAGGATGGTTTGATAGTTATCTAGGTAAGTTGGTAGGGAAAGATGACTTGGGGACACTAATCTTCCACCATCTTGCCCCGCCTTCCAATGACAGATATTCTAAACACAACATCTCCAAAGAAACAAGAGTTTTTAATGATACACTGGACCAGATGGATATCATAGATATTTACAGAATTTCACATATGAACACCACAGAATACACATTCTTCTCAAGTGCACAGGGAACTTTCTCCAGAATGGACCACATACTTGGTCAGAAAACAAGTCTTAACCTATACCCAATATTGGGATTGTCCCCTGTATATTTTTAGACCATAAAGCTTTGAAACTAAAACTAAATTACAAGAAGAAATTTGGAAGAGGAGGCAAAAATTCTCAACAAAATACTAACCTATATGTTCCATGAGTACATTAAGAAGATTAGTCAAAATGACCATCTGGGATTTTTCCCTGGGATTCAAGGCTGTTTCAACACACGTAAAGCAATTGATGTGATGGATACTATCAACAAGAGAAAAAACAAGATCTATACCATCTTCCCAGTAGATGCGGAGAAAGCATTAGACAAATATACCATCCATTCCTGACCTAAACTCTTCAGAGTGTAGGGATAGAGGGAACATTCCTCAGCATCTTAAGAGCCAACTACAAAAAGCTCACAGCAAATATCATTCTCAAAGGGGAAGCACTGGGAGCCTTTCCCTTAAGATCAGGAACAAGACAGGGATGTCCACTCTCATCACCAAAAATAAATAAAAAGCATTCAAATTGGCAAAGAAGAAGTCAAACTCTCCCTCTTCACTGATGACATGGTACTGCACATAGAAAACCCAATAGCCTTCACCCCAAGATTGCTAGAACTCATACAGAAATTCGGCAGTGTGGCAGGATACAAAATCAATGCCCAGAAATCAGTGACATTTCTATACACTAACAATGAGACTGAAGAAAGAGAAATTAAGGAGTCAATCCCATTTCCAATTGCACCCAAAAGCATAAGATACCTAGGACTAAACTTTACTAAAGAGTTAAAGGATCTATACCCTCAAAACTATAGAACACTTCTGAAAGAAATGGAGGAAGACACAAAGAGATGGAAAAACATTCCATGCTTATGGATTAGAAGAATTAATATTGTGAAAATGTCAATGGTACCCAGGGAAATTTACACAATTAATGCAATCCTTATTAAAATACCATGGACTTTCTTCAGAACGTTGGAGCAAATAACCCTAAGATTTTTGTGGAATCAGAAAACACCCCGAATAGTCAGGGCAATATTGAAAAAGAAAACCAGAGCTGGGGACATGACGATGCCAGATTTCAGGTTGTACTACAAAGCTGCGATCATCAATACAGTGTGGTAGTGGCACAAAAAGAGACATATTTTTCAGTGGAACAGAATAGAGAATCCAGAAATGGACCCTCAACTTTATAGTCAACTAATATTCAACAAAGCAGGGATGACTCTCAACTGGAAAATGGACGGTGTCTTCAATAAATGGTGCTGGGAAAACTGGACAGCTACATACAGAGAATAAAAGTAGACTACTCTCCTTCACCAGACACAATGATAAACTCAAAATTTATTAACGATATGCATGTGAGACAAGAATCATCCAAAATCCAAGGTGAGAATACAAGCAATATCCTTTTTGAATTTGGCCACAGCAACTTCTTGCAAGATATATTCATGAAGGCAAGGGGAAAAATAGCAAAAGTGAACTATTGGGACTTTATCAAAATAAAAAGCTTCTACACAGCAAAAGAAACAGTCAACAAAATGAAAAGACAACTACAGAATTGGAGAATATATTTGCAAATGAACTATCAGATAAAGCGTTAGTATCCAAAATCTATAGAGAACTTATTGGACTTAACAGCAAAGAAACAAACATCCAATCATGAAATGGGCAAAAGACATGAACATAAATTTCACAGAGGAAGACATAGACTCGGTCACCAAGCACATGAAAAAATGCATTACTGGACATAAGGGAAATACAAATCCAAACAACAATGAAATACCGCTTGACACCAGGGAGAATGGTGAAAATTAACAAGACAGGAAACAACAAATGTTGGAGAGGATGTGGAAAAGGGCACTCTTGCACTGTTTGTAGGAATGTGAACTGGTGCAGCCACTCTGGAAAACCGTGTGGAGGTTCCTCAAAGAGTTCAAAATAGATCTGCCCTATGACCCAGCAATTGCACTGCTGGGAATTTACCCCAAAGATGTAGATGCAGTGAAACACCGGGACATCTGCACCCCTATGTTTATAGCTGCAATGTCCACAATAGCCCAACTTTGGAAGGAGTCTCGGTGTTCATCATAGATGTACGGATAATGATGATGTGTTCTCAATATACAATGGAATATTACTCAGCCATCAGGATTGAAGAACACCCACCATTGATTCGACATGGTTGGAAATGGAGGTTATTATGCTGAGTGAAGTAAGTCAGTCGGAGAAGGACAAATATATGGTCTCATTCATTCAGGTAATATAAAAGGTAGTGAAAGGGAGTAAAGGGAGAAGGAGAGAAAATGAGTTGGAAATATCAGAGAGGTCAAAAGAACATGAGAGACTCCTAACTCTGGGAAAGGAAATCTGGGAAGGAACTCTGAGAAGGGATAGTGGTAAGGGAGGTCGGCAGGTGTTGAGGTGACTGGGTGACGGGCACTGAGGGGTCACTTGATGGGATGAGCACTGGGTGTTATACTATATGTTGGCAAATAAAACTGCAATAAAAAATAATTAAGGAATAAAGTTTAAAAAACAAAAGAAACTTCAGATAATGAGGAATAATCCTAAACAAAGAGGAAAGGACCTATAGTCCAAAAAATCCAAAATACGAATGAAGGACATTAAAGAAGACACAAATATATGGAAAACAGTTTATTCTCATGGATTGGAGAAATAAATATTTATATATTTATATAATGTCTATGCCACCAAGAAGAATCTATGCATTCAATATGAACCCTATCAAAACAACACCAACATTTTTCTTGGGAATGGAACAATCATTAAATTTGTAAGTAAAAAGAATAGATTCTGACTAGGATAAAGAATGTTGAAAAAAAATCAGGGCAGCCTGGGTCATTCAGTGGTTTAGCGCTGCCTTTAGTCCAGGGTGTGATCCTAGAGACCTGGGAACGAGTCCCATATCAGGCTCCCTGCATGGCGCCTGCTGCTCCCTCTGGCTGTGTCTCTGCCATTCTCTCTCTTTGTGTGTATGTGTGTATCTCTCATGAGTAAATAAATAAAATATTTAAAAAAAGCAGAAGGCATCACAATTGCGGATTTCAAAGTTGTGATCATCAAAACAGTATAATAGTGGCAGTAAACTATGCACATAGGTCAATGGAATAGAATAGAGAACCCATAAATGGACACACAGCTCTATGGTCAACTTGTCCTCAACAAAGTACAAAAGACTATCGACTGGAAAACGACAATCTCTTCAACAAGTGGTGTTGGGAATATTGGACAGCTGCAAGTAAAAGAATGAAAATGGGCCACATTCTTACACTCCACACAAAGATAAACTCAGAGTAGATGAAAGACCTAAATGTGAGGCAGGAAACCATCAAAATCAAGGAGATTTTGTAACCTCGGCCACAACAGTTTCCTGGTACTCGAATCTCCAAAGGGAAGGAAAACAAAAGTAAAAATGAACTCTATGGACTACACCAAGGAAGGAGCTGTCGTACAGCTATGGAAACACTAACATAATAAAAAGCAACCTAACTAATGGGAAAGGATAGGGATGCCTGTGTAGCTTGAGCAATGTCTTTGGCTCAGGGAGTGATCCCAGGGCTCTGGGATTGAGACCAGCATCAGGCTCCCTGTGGGGAGCCCACTTCTCCCTCTGCCCATCTCTGAATCCCTCTCTCTGTCTCTCATGAATAAATAAATAACATCTTCCAAAAGAAAAAAAACAATGGGAGAATATATTTGCAAATCTTTCTTCAGATTAAGGCTAGTTTCCAAAATCGACAAATAAATTACCAAACTAAACATCCACAAAGTGAAAACTACAACCAGAAATGGGCAGAAGACATGAAGAGACACCCTGTTCTGATTTGAGTTATAGACTCTCCCTTTATATTAGATAGGTCATCCACATACAAAATGAAATTTATTGTCTCCTCTAGGTCTGCCTTATATCAACTGCATGATAAGAACAGACAATGCATCCAGAAGACAAGAGGAAAATACTTTCTGCCCCAGACTGGAGGACCTACCAGATAACCTGGCAAGAAAGCTCCATAAAAAATGGAAAATTGGGGGATCCCTGGGTGGCGCAGCGGTTTAGCACCTGCCTTTGGCCCAGAGCGTGATCCTGGAGACCCAGGATCGAATCCCACGTCAGGCTCCCGGTGCATGGAGCCTACTTCTCCCTCTGCCTGTGTCTCTGCCTCTCTCTCTCTCTGTGTGTGTGACTATCATAAGAAAAAAATGGAAAATTGGTAACTTGGAAAGAAAATAATTAGTTTTCCTATGGCAATGTCTTAATAAAGTCAATGAGTAAAAACCTCACTAAAAACTGGAAGAAATAACTCATGAGCTCAGCCAAAAAATCAGGATATAAAATCAGCAAATAAAGATATGTTCCTACAAAATAACAATAAAGTACCTATACAAAATTAACAAAATAATCCACTTTACACTGGTACCAAAAATAAATATTTAGGATTAAATTTACTAACAAGATGAAATATCTCCAGAAAATGACCTATATTGATGAGTGTCTTTTGGAATGCACCCAGAAATTCAAAAAGAACTGTACTTACACATTAGTACTTCATATAGTCAGAGTGCCATCTACACAAATTGCTATAGAATTGTGGTGCAACACTTGTGTTGGCTTTTAAATACATGAATGTAAGGCTGGAGCTGGTTATATAGTCAGAGGACATGCAAATAGGGCCTTCTCTTCACTGACTAAACCAGCCCAGCACTGACCCTGCAGCTGGGAGAGGGGCCCCAGGCCCAGGATCCCCAGGTGACACCATTCAGTGATCAGGACAGAACACAGACAAACCACCAAGGAGTATGTGTTCAGCTGGGATTTCCTTGTCACTATTTTTTTGTAATAAATTTATTTTTTATTGGTGTTCAATTTACCAACATACAGAATAACACCCAGTGCTCATCCTGCCAAGTGCCCCCTTCAGGACCCATCACCCAGTCAACCCACCCCCCCGCCCAACTCCCCTTCCACTACCGCTTGTTAATTTCCCAGAGTTAGAATTCTCTCCTGTTCTGTCTCCTTCACTGACATTTCCCACTCATTTCCTTCCTTTCTCATTTATTACCTTTCTCTATTTTTTACATTCCCTGAATGAATCAGACCATGTTTGTCATTCTCCAATTGTCTTGATTCACTCAGTATATAATACCCTCCAGTTCCATCCACGTTATAGCAAAGGGTGGGTATTCTTCGTTTCTAATGTGCAAGGATTTTAAAAACACCATAAAGTACACGACCCTACAATGTCCAAAAATGGTAGTGTCTCTTGCTTTGCTTATTCCTTATTCAGTTTCTGATTTGGAAACTTTGTTTCATTGAACAACTCTTTTTTTTAATATATTTTTTATTTATTTATGATAGTCACACAGAGAGAGAGAGAAAGAGAGATCCCAACTTTATGCTATTTCTAAAACCATTCACAGTGAGCTGGTTGGATCTGTCATGTTCCATGTGTACAGCTGGGACTCTTATAAAGGAGAAGTTCCAGTACATGGTGATACATGTAAGAAACTGGTATTTAGGGACAGAAGTAAGAAAGTTTAAGCAAATCTGTCCTTGTGCATATAAGAAGAGTTGTTCAGGGGATCCCTGGGTGGCACAGCGGTTTGGCGCCTGCCTTTGGCCCAGGGCCCGATCCTGGAGACCTGGGATCGAATACCACGTCTGGCTCCCGGTGCATGGAGCCTGCTTCTCCCTCTGCCTGTGTCTCTGCCTCTCTCTCTCTCTCTGTGTGACTATCAAGAATAAATAAATAAAATCTTTAAAAATAAATAAATAAATAAATAAAAATAAAAACAAATAGCATAAAGTAGGGATCCCTGGGTGGCGCAGCGGTTTGGCGCCTGCCTTTGGCCCAGGGCGCCATCCTGGAGACCCGGGGTCGAATCCCACATCGGGCTCCTGGTGCATGGAGCCTGCTTCTCCCTCTGCCTGTGTCTCTGCCTCTCTCTCTCTCTCTGTGACTATCATAAATTAAAATTTAAAAATTTTTAAAAAAGCCTTAGAAATAGCATAAAGTACTTGCTGCTCATGATCCTATAAACAGCTCAAAACTCAAAATGACAGAAGAGGGAGTGCAGGTGTGACCTCAGTCTTGAACCACACTGACAGAATCAATATTAGCATCAACCTTGGAAAGCAAGGGATGCTAAGAAGTACATTGTGAGGATGTGTAGTCTGAAGAGCCCCCACACACACACACACACATAGACACGAGAGTGCAAACCTTTATCACCTTCATCATGTCTGTTGAGAGCAGGGCAGACCTCTCAGCCAGTCATAAGTGCTTGGATTTGGGAAGAACACTGGCTCAGGGTGTGTGTTGTTGGACAGTGGTGGGGATGAGGTCCTGTTCCAGGAGAGGCTTGTGTGGAGTCAGTGTCCCACCTGCATCAAAGGAGGAAATTCAATGGTTCCTGTGAGATTTTTCATGGGTGGGGCAGGAGGAGAAGAGGGAGGACTGGTGATCACAGGAGTTAACAGATGACACTCAAAGATACGGTGTGATGACGAATTCAGCTAAACTATTATGAAAACTGAGAGAAGAAAATTGGAGGAGGGCCTTCCCCCTGCAGGAAATAACTCATGGATCCTTCAGGTGCTGATATCAGCTCACTGTGTGTGACCTCTACCACCCTCATGTTGGAACCTAATATCCATGTGATGAGAGGAGGAGTTGGAGCCTTAGGGGAGCACTTAGGTCAGGAGATGCAGCCTCATGATTGGATCAGGAACCCTATACACCAGGAATGGGGAAGTTCCCTGCCCCCATCCCCATGTGAGGTGACGGGGAAAGGACAGGCTAGGACGTGGGCGCTCTCCAGACACCACATCTGCCTGAATCCTGACCTCAGACTTCCCAGACTCCACAGCAGGGATAAGGAGGGTCTATTGCTTAATCCACCCTGTCTGAAATGCGGTGACATCACCGCATTTCAGACACACTAATACAGGGTCTCTCTTCTTATTTGTCCTTTAAAGTCTGGTCTCAGGAAAACACTCAGGTTATGACAAGAGAACAGGAAACCCACACCTGGACTCACTGTCTTCAGCCACCTTCCATGGTCCTGTCCTTAGTAGCTGTGCATCATGTTGGTGCCACACATTCTTCCTATGACCCTAGGGTTTTGAGATCCATTAGTATCCTGGGATTCTGCCCAATTTACCAGCTTTAACCCAGGCACATCCCCATGTAAGTAAACATTGAAAAGTTCAGATTTTCCTGTCTGCTACTCAAAATACTATACATAATATTCTGGATCAGCCTCCCTCTTGCCCTTATCGCCACAGCTGCATCTCCCCATGACAACATCCACACCTCTAGGTTCAAAAGGAGGTTTATTTTCCACCTGTGGATGTGCATTTTTTGTTCTTTCAGGCCTCTGAGTGATTTCATGGGTAATCAGAATGATTCGATAACTATCTGTCATGTTCCAGGAACGAGACAAGCTCAGGAGAATAGCAAAGACCGTGTGGGGAATTCCATCTGCTTTATATGCTGAAGAGCAAGTGGGGACTGTGGAATTTTATGTCAAAATCCCCTAAATGTATTTCCTTCCCATCTCTTATCTCAGTCCTGTGGATTCATTTTGTGTTTGAATGTATGTTGTACAATTATTATTTTATTTTGCAGTAAGTAATGGTGACATATGTGGTCCATGCACATATTATCCCTAATGAGTGACATAGAGAGGAAAACACCTCTCAACATGTGACACGGGCTTCAGGCAGGAGGCCAGGCATCCTCTGTAATGACGAGAATTGTGGGAATATTATTATCATAACTCTATGTCTTCATGCCATTGAGGTAGATGAACTTTGGGTGGTGTGGGCAGCTGGCAGTCTCCCTGATGCATGTGATCCCCTCAGGGATGGAAACTGCTGGATCTGGAGCAGAACAGAAGTCCTGTCTCATTTGGCAGGGTCAAAGGGACTGACATGAGAAACACAAATTTGAGGTGGATCAGAGCAGAGAGTGGAATTGAATTCCTTAACCTTGACATTTTCTCTAGGTCTCTATCCTCCTCTGTGTGTACAAATGCCAGTTCTAGCTCCTGCTCCAGAATAACAGCTTTATGACGAAGAGCCACATAGAGTGCTGGGTCTGGGTCTTCAGAGAGTGTCTGTGGTGTGTCCTGTGTGCACTGTGCTCTCCTGTTTTGGCTGCTATTTCCTTTAAGCCATGTGTCTATACAGGCTCTCCTTGCTTGCAGTGGGCTGTGTGTGGTCCGTGGCCAGGTTGTGGTGAGTTTTAACTGGCTGTGCTCTGCTCTGCTTGTTAAAAGAGCCCTGATACCACTTCCACTAGAACTGCTGAGGCCCTACAGAATTCTCTGGTCTGCAGATGTGGTTGGGCAAGTGTGACCTGCTCTGGGAAAACATATGGTGTGACATCAGATAGGAATACTAGACCTACCCTATGATCCAGCAACTGCACTACTGAGCATTTACTCTAAGAATACAAAAGTACTAAGATGCCTGGATGGCTCAGCAGTTGAGCACATGCCTTCAGCTCAGGTCCTGTTCCCAACCTGGGATCATGTCTCATATTGGGCTCCTGGAGGACCCTGCTTCTCTATGTCGCAGCCTCTTTGCATCTCCCATTAATAAATAAATAAAATAAGTAAAAGGAAAAGAATCCTGAGATACCTGGGTTGCTTATTGGTTCAGCGTCACCCTTTGGCTCACTGCATAGTCCCAGAGTATGGGGATCGAGTCCTACATCGGTTTTCCTGCATTTAGCCTACTTCTCCCTCTACCTATGTCTCTGCCTCTCTGTGTGTGTGTATGTCTCTCATGAATAAATAAAATAAATGAAAACTTAAAAAAATTAAAAGAATATTCAGAGGAAAACAGGACCATTGAAATAAAGACTCACTATTAGGATATATAAAAATGAATATAAAAGCACTGAGGGGGGCACTTGATGGGATGAGCACTGGGTCTTATGATATATGTTGGCAAATTAAACTCCAACAAAAGAATATACAAAAAAGTACTAATTCAAATGGGTACATGTGCATTTATGTTACAGCAGAATTATGTTCATTAGCCAAACTATGTAAATAATCCATACATGGAATGAAATCTAATCCATTTGCAACTACAGGGATTGAGGTAGCAAGTATAATTCTAAGTGAAGTCACTCAGAGTAAGACAATTACTGTATGATTTCGGTTATATTTTTAATTGAAGAAAGAAAATAAGGAGCAAGAGGAAAAGAAGTTGACACATAGACCAAGTAATAGACCCTTCTTTACAGAGTACAAGCTGATGGTTACCACGTTGGAGGTAATTGGGGGATGGTTGACATGTCAGATGGGGAGTAGTGAGTGTATTATTTTGCAGTACATATTGTGACAACCCACATCCTGGGAGTGTCAGAAATCCTGGTGAGAGGAGAGCTGTGGGGGAAGGCTGAGGAGGTGACAGGGACAAGGATTCTCCTGACTTCTGCACACCAATGAGTCAGGGGTTTGGGACAAAGATAATGCTGTCCTGAGCACAACATTCTCTCCAGGATGGTTTGAAACAATAGCTACACTGAAGGAATGTTACAGGTTAAACAATTTGCATCAAGAAAAGAGACATTTATTACTTTTTCTTTGGGGGGGATATTTGCAATCTCGATATGGATAGAAGGAGAGAATGTCCCTTGAGGCATCAACTGGGAAGATATGGGAGGTGTCAGGCTACAGAGTCTGGGACTGTAGATCTGTCATTATCAAGCATTGGATATCTTCCCCCTCCCCGACTTTTTCTTTTGAATGTGACAATGTGCTTGTGGTAAAGAAAGGATGTGAACCCCATGGATGAATTTCTCTGTCCCAGTCTCCATGTTAGCACCACAATCATCCCATTTTCATAGGATACTCATGAACTCATGGTCACAAGTCCCAGGCTAATAGGTGTGCCAGGTTCAGCCTCAGTCTAGTTCAGCACATCATCTTTGCAGTCCCAACTTCAGTGCTGAGTTCCTGCAGAAGCTCCTCCTCACACAGCCCAGCCCGTGTGGTCCTGTCCCTGGGACAGTACTGGTGGTCACTACAAACATGGGCATCATTGTGTGACCTGGAATGTGACACTGAATTCCCAACGTATATTTTTTCCATGACCACAGTGTCCAGGTACCACACAAAGGGCTCATGTCTACACACATTTATTCCCTTACCATCTGGAGGTCTACCTGAAGTCAGTGCCATCAGCTACAGTCCACCCGCAGATTCCCGGGTGTTCAGACCCTTCCTCCTTGTTTCCAAAGCAGCCCCACCCCCAGCACTTTCATGTCATGATTCTTCTTCCATCTTCAGAGATAAAAAATAATTGAGCACAAGTAGTCATATTACTTCTAGTTTTGGGTCTTACCTCCCTCTATTACCTCTCATAAGAGCACTGACATTACTTGAGGAGTCACCAAGATGCTCCACCAAGATGTCAATAAAAAAATCCATCAATGGGACAGGATTCTGCGATAAGAAGTCACACTATTGATCCACCCACCATCCCAGGGGAACCTCAAGAACATGATTACGATGAAGGCCAGCAGTCTCAGAGATGACAGAGGCTGTGAAGCCTGGGACATTTGTACAGCCAGGCCAGGGTCACAGAGGTTTGGTTGGGCTTTCTCTCCCTCTCTCTTCCCCAAACCCAGATGATGAGCTCCTCTGCATCAGGCTGCATGATGTCCTCCTGTCCACAATGTCCTAATGTATGGAGCCTCCACAAACTGACCCAAACCAGCTCAGTTCCTCTGATGAGGAGTTCCTGATACTAGAGTCTAATGTGTGTTCTGACAGCAGCTGTCCCCTCCAGCATCTTAGTCTCAGGCTATCTCCTACAGCAGACCAGGACTATGTTAGGACACATCCACTGAGTCCATCCATCTCCTGCTACTGCCTCTGCCCAGAACTTGAGGTCTATACCTTCCTCTCACTCAGCTGGAAATGAGGTCAGGTGTTTGGAAACACGGTCGAGGTCAGAGTTTTAATCAACTGTCCAAATAGAGTCCCACTATTGTTTGTTTTCTATAGAGAAATAGATATAGAAGAACTTGTCCTGATTAAAAAATATATTTTATATATTTATTTAGAGAGAAATAGAGAGGAGAGGAGGAGGAAAGAGAGAAAAAAAATCTCAAGCAGATTCCCTATGACTAGAGCCTGACTTGGGGCTCAATTCCAGGATCCAGAGATCATGACGTGACGCAAAACTAAGAGTTAGATGCTTAACCACATGAGTTGCCCAGATGCCCCATCCTTGAGCAACAATTTAAAGAGGGATTTGGGTTTGTTATTATTGTGTTTTGTCAGACTCTCTATTGAGATTGAGTCCCTCGTGTATTCTGGATACTAACTCCATCTTAGTATATAGTTGAGCACACTGTTTCCCATTTCATAGGCTACCTTCTTGCTCGGTTAATATTTGTTCTGCACACTTTGGGCATGAGGTAGCTCCACTCATCTGTCTTTGTATTTTTTTTAATTTTTTTTTATTTATGATAGTCACACACAGAGAGAGAGAGAGAGAGAGAGAGAGAGAGAGAGAGAGGCAGAGACCTAGGCAGAGGGAGAAGCAGGCTCCATGCACTGGGAGCCCAACGTGGGATTCGATCCCAGGTCCCGAGGATCACGCCTTGGGCCAAAGGCAGGCACCAAACCGCTGAGCCACCCAGGGATCCCCTGTCTTTGTATTTTTTACTGTGATTTTAATGTTATATCAAATAAATCATGCCAATCAAATATCATGATGTTTTCCCCTTAGATTACATGTATAAGTTCTAGGGTTGAGACTTCTGCTTAACTCTTTAATCCCTTTTGAGATTTTCTGGGTCCTTGCATCTGTGTGATGTTTGATAAGAACCAAGTGTCATTATTTGCATGAGGCTGTCCAACACCATTTTCTATAGAGACTATCCTTTCCCCACTGTGTATTCTTAGATATCCTGTGGGGGAAGGATTTCTGACTGTATATGCACATGTTTACTTCTGGGCTCTGTAGTATGCTCCACTGTCTACATGTCTGACGTTAGGCAGTCACACACTGAAATGCTTAATGTGCGACTAAAATATATTTCCATAGAGGGATTTGTGATATCTGACTATTCTTATTTTCTATAATTGTATGGTCGCTATCATGTGATTTTATTTTCTGTATGAATATGGAGTTTTTCAAAAAAAAAAAGAATATGGAGTTTTTCTATTATGTAAGAAAACGATTGATATTTTGATTAACTTAATCAACATTAAAATACTTAGAACAAAAAAATTGTTTGTATAGACAAATAAAAATACTCAAGGAGATTTAAATAAGCATATGGAAAATAAAAATGAAATTTAACTCATAGGCACTCTCAGAAAAGAGGTAAGCCTTAATAAATATAATCAGATTCCAAAGAGAAGAAATTACTGACACCAAAAAATAGAAAGGACCAACAAAATTCTAAGATTTTAATTGTGCAAATATTGCATAACCAAGGCAAATTGCAAAATTACTAGTATTATCATTAAACTAAAACTGTTTCATGAAGATATAAAAAAATGAACAAACCAAAAAGACATAAGAAGACCGAAATCATTATCTACAAATTCTGCCTGGGGTGGTCCAGGTAGCTCAGGGGTTCAGCGCCACCTTCAGCCTAGAGCCTGATCCTGGAGAACCCGGATTGAATCCCACATCAGGATCCCTGCATGAAGCCTGCTTCTTCCTCTGCCTGTGTCTCTGCCTCTCTCTGTGTGTCTCTCATGAATAAATAAATAAAATCTATAAATAATATTCTGCCTCAAAAAAGGCAATTAAAATTTTCAAAAGAATAAAGTAATGAAAAGGAAAAAATCAGACAGCTTTATCTACGAATGTTCAGAATATTTTAAGAATTAAGGCCAAATCATTTCAATGTCTTCCAAAACCTGAGAATGGAACATAACCAAATTGATTTCAGGAGGCCAGTATGACTGATAACAAACCCATGACAAGGACACCACAAGAAGGGTCTCATGGACAATGTCTCAGATGCACATAAATGCCAAAATCCTGGCATCCTGAATCCAACAGCACATGGAAAGATTGCACAGGAAGACCTAGAGGGAATCATCCCTGGGATGCAAGGATGCTTCAACATGCCTGGATCATAAATGGGCCCCTGTATTAAAATTTGAAGGATTGGATGTACATGATTATTTCCTATGATGCTTAAAACTGCTTGACAATGTCTAACACGCTTTTATCTTCAAAAATTTTTAACAATCAAGGCAGAAGAGATTGCCTCTGTAAATTAGTCACATTATATGAAAAGCCCACAACCAACACTGCATTCAAAAGTGAAAACCTGAAGCCCTTCTGTCAAGTCAGGACCCACACAGGGGGTTATTTCCACAATGAGTATTCAACATGTTATACTCAAAGAAAATAAACTGTGCCACCCCATAAGTCAGCTGGTTCCATGGATTATTGTGAATAAAATCACATGAAAATCATCCAGTGGACAGAGAGGCTGAACCTCCTCTGTCACCCTGATGAAACAAAATAAATCTCCCGTGGGAAAATTCCCTTTTCCCTACTGGGAGGGGTGAACCATCCTCAGCACCAGAACCATCTGTAGGGCTCAGAAGGCTATGCAAACATCCCTTGTCAGTTCCGCACTAATTCACTGACCCAAACCCAATATCCTGGCCTTTTATCTCCACAAACCCAACATCCTGTTGTGTAAGAAGCACAAGTGCTGCCTACTTTCTTCATTGACTGTGTGTTGTGTTCCAGGAAGGTCATGCACATACAAACATGAAATACATCTCCACTGAGGTCTGTCATATGTCTACAGAGTAATTAGTCCAAAAGAATAACCAGGAAGAAGAGAAGGAAAATATTACTGGGTCAATGACTGGAATTCCAATCCAGGGAGTTTAGGAAACAAAGAATAAAAGATATTTAAATCAATAAGTACAGAAAAAACTCTTTGTGTGCATGACATGATCTGTTGCAGGGTCAAACCCGGCAATCTCACAAATCAAATCCTTAGTTAATGAACAATTTCAGGAAATCTATAGGAAACAAAATCAACATCCAAAATAAATCTAGGTTTCCACACACTAACAACAAATAATTTATTTTTTGAAGATTTTGTTGAATTATTCACGAAAGACACACAGATATTGAGAGGCAGAGACACAAGCAGAGAGAAGCAGGCTTCATGTAGGGAGCCCAATGTGGGACTCGATCCTGGGTCTCCAGGATCACACCCTGGGCTGGAGGCAGACCTCAACTGCAGAGCCATTCCAGCATCCTAACAATAAAGTATTTAAAAGGCAATTAATAAGACCTTATTACATTGACACCAATGTTAGAAATATATGTAGGACTAAATATTCTGAAGGAGGTAAGATACTGTAAGATACTACCTACATTGATGGAGATTTTTTAAAGATTTAAGTTATTTATTCATGAGAGACACACAGAGAGAGGTAGAGACACAGGCAGAGGGAAAAGCAGGCTCCACGCAGGAAGCCCAACGTGGGACTCAATCCCGGGTCTCCAGGATCACACCCTGAGCCAAAGGCGGTGCTAAATCACTGGGCCTCCAGGGCTGCCATGTTCTGTCATTATTTTCCACCATGTTGTCTTCTATGTCCCCAATGTGCTGATATTTCATTCGTCTTCTTTTCTACCTGCATTTGGGACAGCATTTCTGTAATATCAGTTTTAATTTTGGGCTGACAAGGGTTTATTTATTTTATCTCTACAAGTGATTCTCTAGTGTCTTCAATGTTTATTCAATCCCAGTTGTATCTTTCAAAACATTGTTTTAGATTCCAGCCTGCTTTATCACCTGAGCACTTTTAACCAGGCATATCCTCAAGTGGATGGATTTCTATGATGAACTCAGAGAACGAAGTGAAATATAAACAATTTTCTTCTTTGTTGTTTATCCTAACTATGGTAGCTTTAGGAAGTAGTTTCCTTACCTGCCCCAGCCCTACAGCTGTATCTCCTCCCCAATACAACACTCTACACCTCCTATATCCCAAAACATGTAAATTTTTTACTTGGAGACTAGCATTTTTTGTTCTCTCAATCCCCTAATTGGTTTCTTGCTAGCTCAGAATTATTTGATAAGTATCCAGCTGTGTTCAGGGATGACACAAGCCCAGGATACCATACTCTGCCATCGTAACTCCTCCTCCCTTTGTGTTTGTTAGCAAAGAATATCTGAAATAATACAAGGAGGGAATATGTATGACAGTTACAATCCTCATTTTAGTAACCAAACAAGAATAAAAACTGTTGATTAAACTTCCTTCTTCATCTACTGACTAAATACACTCTTTGATTTCAGCAACCCTTCAGCTTGTCATGGCCCATTACCTGAGAGGGCGACCAACACCTTCATCCTGAAGGGTCTCTGCTTGGTCTCCTCCTTACAAGCTATTGGTACCTAGTTAGCGCTCTAATCCTCTCTTGAGAAGGAAATTCCACTCGTCTCAAAAGCCCATTGAATCAGGGATGTGGAGACAATTTTAGTCTACTGAGTTCCACTCTTAAATGGTGCCTGAATAGATGCAGAATCATCTGTGAATGAGGCTCACGCTTTTGGTTCTCCTTTCAAATGACTTTTTACTCTCCCCATGAGTTCATATGTGCAGGGTGTGAGATAGAATGCACTGGAACAGAACTGGGGTCCACGAGGATTTGGATGCTCCTTAATGTAACAATCTGTGTCCTCAGGATTGGTCCAGAACCCAGCATTCTTCCATTTCCGATGGAGAGGCACTGTGCATGCCCACTTCAGGGATTAGGAATTCAAATATCACTCACTTTAAGATGGAAAACTTGGTTTCCATGCTAACCTAGTGACACAGGCTTCCAGCTGTAGATTCTAAGATCCAGAAGCGGCCTTACAGCTACTTCTTTAATGATGAACCATGATCAGCAGAGATTCTCAAGGCTTTCCCCAACACTTTGAAACCATTAATCTGAAAAACCCATAGGGGACTTCTAGGGCTCTTAAGACTTACTGCAACCCAAAAAGGAGAGGTGAATAGGCATGTGGGGAGCATCGCCGCCTCTACATCCTCCATGTCCATGATGGTGACACTATTTTCATCAGTTCTTCGAGGAACATGTAACAGATTAATGTTCTATTCCCTGGAAAGAGGTAAATGATAAATGTAAATGTAATGATCCGCTCAATACACCACTATATCTCCAACAATTGGCTAAATTACAACTAAAAGTCAGCAAGGATGTATAGAAAGTAGAACGCTCTGTAATTCTGAGCTCTAATCTCCTCTGGATAAAATATATATAATTAGATCGTAGGATAACAGAGCTTGAGATGACCCATGATCAGTCCTCTGCAACTCAGAGGCACGGAGTTTAAGATGGTGTAAATTATTCTGATCTGTTGGCATGAGAAACAGGGAGGGTCATGTGTAATGCTCAATCTAAGAGTAGGAGACCATAACATGAGATTACAAGCATGGGCATTGAGACAGAAATAAATGAGATGACTTCTGCCTTCCATGGCTATTCTTGTATTGATGGTTTCAGTGAGTTGGAGGATGCTACCCATGGTTGCAGAGGGAAATATACTTTATAATTCCAGGGATCCAATGGTAATCTCACATGTTGGAGAGGATGTGGACAAAGGGGAACCATCTTACGCTGTTGGTGTGAATGTGAACTGGTGCAGCCACTCTGGAAAACTGTGTGGAGGTTCCTCAAAGAGTTAAGAACAGATATGCCCTATGATCCAGCAATTGCACTTCTGGGGATTTCCCCAAAGATACAGATGCAGCGAAATGCTGGGACACCTGCACCCCCACCCCGATGTTTCTAGAAGCAATGTCCACAATAGCCAAACTGTGGAAGGAGCCTCGGTGTCCATTAAAAGATGTACCAATAATGATGATGTATTCTCAATATACAATGGAATATTACTCAGCCATTAGAAACGACAAATACCCACCATTTGCTTCAAAGTGGATGGAACTGGAGGGTATTATGCTGAGTGAAATAAGTCAATCGGAGAAGGAAAAATATTATATGGTCTCATTCATTTGTGGTATAAAAATTAGTGAAAGGGAATAAAGGGAAAGGAGAGAAAATGAGTGAAAATATCAGTGAGGGTGACAAAACATGAGAGACAGCTAACTCTGGGAAATGAACAAGGGGTAGTGGAAGGGAAAGTGGGTGGGGGTTTGGGGTGACTGGGTGATGGTCACTGAGGGGGGCACCTGATGGAATGAGCACTGGGTGTTTTGCTATATGTTCGCAAATTGAACTCCAATAAGAAAAATTTAAAAAATAAAAATAAAAATAAACCCTTCCCTAATTAGGGAGGGAAACAGGTATTCAGATCCAGGAGGTGGAGAGGTCCACCCAATATCAATAAAAATGGTTCAAAACCTCGACTTTTAATAGAGAAACGTGCAAATTCCAAAGATAAAGAGAAGATCGTTAAAGCAGCAAGAGACAAGAGATCCCCTGACATATATGGAGAGAAGTATTCGATTAAAAGGAGACCTCTCCAGAGACCTGGAAGACCAGAAAGAGATGGCAGGATATATTCAGGCACCTAAATGAGAAAAACATGCAGCAAATACTATATCCAGCAAAGTTCTCATTCAGAATAGAAGGAGAGATAAAGAGCTTCCAAGATAGGCTGAAACTGAAAGAATATGTGACCACCAAACTACATTGCTAGAAGTAATGAGTACTTTGTAAAAAAAAAAGAAAGAAAGAAAGAAAGAAGAAAGAAAAAGAAAAAAGAAAAGAAAAAAAAAGAGGACACACAAAGAAATAATCCACAACCCCAAGGACTGAATACGTATTATGAGGACACTAAATTTGTATCTTTCAATAGTTACTCTGAATATGAATGGGCTAATTAATCCCATCAAAAAACGGAGGGTATCAGCCTGAATAAAAAAGCAAGACCCATCTATTTGCTGTCTACAAGAGACTCATTTGAGACCTAAGGACACCTCCAGCCTGAAAATGAAAGATTTGAGAACCATTTACCATTCAAATGGTCCTCAAAAAAAAAAAAATGGCGTAGCAATCCTCATAGCAGGTAAAATTTATTACAGACTGTAGTAAGAGATGAAGAGGAATACTATATCATATTAAAAGGGACTATCCAACGAGAGGATCTAACAATCATGAATATTTATACCGTTAATGTGGGAGCTGCCAAGTATATCAATCCGTCAATAACAAAAGTAAAGACATACATAGATCATAATACACTAATATTGGGAGACTTCAACATGTCACTTTCTGGAAATGACAGATTTCCCAAGCACAACATCTCCAAAGAAACAAGAGCTTAAAATGATACACTGGACCAGATGGATGTCACAGATATTTACAGAACTTGACATCCAAACGGAACTGAATACACATTTTTTTTTCAAGTGCACAGGGGACTTTCTCCAGAATAGACCACATACGGGGTCAAAAAACAGGTCTCGGGCAGCCCGGGGGGCTCAGCGGTTTAGCACCTCCTTCAGCCAGGGGCATAATCCAAGAGACCCGAGATCGAGTCATGCGTTGGGCTCCCTGCATGGAGCCTGCTTCTCCCTCTGTTTCTGCCCCGCCCCCCGCCCAGTGTTGAATAGCAGTGGTGAGAGTGGACATCCCTGTCTTGTTCCTGATCTTAGGGGAAAGGTTCCCAGTGCTTCCCCATTGAGAATGATATTTTCTGTGGGCTTTTCGTAGATGGCTTTTAAGATGTCGAGGAAAGTTCCCTCTATCCCTACACTCTGAAGAGTTTTGATGAGGAATGGATGCTGTATTTTGTCAAATGCTTTCTCTGCATCTAATGAGGGGATCATATGGTTCTTGGTTTTTCTCTTGCTGATATGATGAATCACATTGACTGTTTTACGAGTGTTGAACCAGCCTTGTGTCCAGGGATAAATCCCACTTGGTCGTGGTGAATAATTTTCTTTTTTTTTAAATTTTTTATTGGTGTTCAATTTACTAACATACAGAATAACCATTGGCCTTTGGCAATGAAACGCGTTTCATTGCATCTGAATCCTTGGGGTAAATCCCCAACAGTGCAATTGCTGGGTCGTTGGTCAGATCTATTTTTTTTTAACAGTAAATTTATTTTTTATTGGTGTTCAATTACCAACATACAGAATAACACCCAGTGCTCATCCCGTCAAGTGTCCCCCTCAGTGCCCGTCACCCATTCACTCCCACACCCCGCCCTCCGCCCCTTCTACCACCCCTAGTTCGTTTCCCAGAGTTAGCAGTCTTTACGTTCTGTCTCCCGTTCTGATATTTCCCACACATTTCTTCTCCCTTCCCTTATATTCCCTTTCACTATTATTTACATTCCCCAAATGAATGAGAACATACACTGTTTGTCCTTCTCCGACTGACTTACTTCACTCAGCATAATACCCTCCAGTTCCATCCACGTTGAAGCAAATGGTGGGTATTTGTCATTTCTAATAGCTGAGTAATATTCCATTGTATACATAAACCACATCTTCTTTATCCATTCATCTTTCGTTGGACACCGAGGCTCCTTCCACAGTTTGGCTATCGTGGCCATTGCTGCTATAAACATCGGGGTGCAGGTGTCCCGGCGTTTCACTGCATCTGTATCTTTGGGGTAAATCCCCAATAGTGCAATTGCTGGGTCGTAGGGCAGGTCTATTTTTAACTCTTTGAGGAACCTCCACACAGTTTTCCAGAGTGGCTGCACCAGTTCACATTCCCACCAACAGTGTAAGAGGGTTCCCTTTTCTCCGCATCCCCTCCAACATTTGTTGTTTCCTGCCTTGTTAATTTGCCCCATTCTCACCGGTGTGAGGTGGTATCTCATTGTGGTTTTGATTTGTATTTCCCTGATGGCAAGTGATGCAGAGCATTTTCTCATATGCATGTTGGCCATGTCTATGTCTTCCTCTGTGAGATTTCTGTTCATGTCTTTTGCCATTTCATGATTGGATTGTTTGTTTCTTTGGTGTTGAGTTTATTTTTTTTTTTTTTTTTTTTTTTTTTTTTTTTTTTTTTTTTTATTGGTGTTCAATTTACTAACATACAGAATAACACCCAGTGCCCGTCACCCATTCACTCCCACCCCCCGCCCTCCTCCCCTTCTACCACCCCTAGTTCGTTTCCCAGAGTTAGCAGTCTTTACGTTCTGTCTCCCTTTCTGATATTTCTTTATAGATCTTGGAAACTAGCCCTTTATCTGATATGTCATTTGCAAATATCTTCTCCCATTCTGTAGGTTGTCTTTGAGTTTTGTTGACTGTATCCTTTGCTGTGCAAAAGCTTCTTATCTTGATGAAGTCCCAAGAGTTCATTTTTGCTTTTGTTTCTTTTGCCTTCGTGGATGTATCTTGCAAGAAGTTACTGTGGCCGAGTTCAAAAAGGGTGTTGCCTGTGTTCTTCTCTAGGATTTTGATGGAATCTTGTCTCACATTTAGATCTTTCATCCATTTTGAGTTTATCTTTGTGTATGGTGCAAGAGAGTGGTCTAGTTTCATTCTTCTGCATGTGGATGTCCAATTTTCCCAGCACCATTTATTGAAGACACTGTCTTTCTTCCAATGGATAGTCTTTCCTCCTTTATCGAATATTAGTTGACCATAAAGTTCAGGGTCCACTTCTGGGTTCTCTATTCTGTTCCACTGATCTATGTGTCTGTTTTTGTGCCAGTACCACACTGTCTTGATGACCACAGCTTTGTAGTACAACCTGAAATCTGGCATTGTGATGCCCCAGATATGGTTTTCTTTTTTAAAATTCCCCTGGCTATTCGGGGTCTTTTCTGATTCCACACAAATCTTAAAATAATTTGTTCTAACTCTCTGAAGAAAGTCCATGGTATTTTGATAGGGATTGCACTAAACGTGTATATTGCCCTGGGTAACATTGACATTTTCACAATATTAATTCTGCCAATCCATGAGCATGGAATATTTTTCCATCTCTTTGTGTCTTCCTCAATTTCTTTCAGAAGTGTTCTATAGTTTTGAGGGTATAGATCCTTTACATCTTTGGTTAGGTTTATTCCTAGGTATCTTATGCTTTTGGGTGCAATTGTAAATGGGATTGACTCCTTAATTTCTCTTTCTTCAGTCTCATTGTTATTGTATAGAAATGCCACTGATTTCTGGGCATTGATTTTGTATCCTGCCACGCTACCGAATTGCTGTATGAGTTCTAGCAATCTTGGGGTGGAGACTTTTGGGTTTTCTATGTAGAGTATCATGTCATCGGCAAAGAGGGAGAGTTTGACTTCTTCTTTGCCAATTTGAATGTCTTCAATGTCTTTTTGTTGTCTGATTGCTGAGGCTAGGACTTCCAGTACTATGTTGAATAGCAGTGGTGAGAGTGGACATCCCTGTTTTGTTCCTGATCTTAGGGGAAAGACTCCTAGTGCTTCCCCATTGAGAATGATATTTGCTGTGGGCTTTTCATAGATGGCTTTTAAGATGTCGAGGAATGTTCCCTCTATCCCTACACTCTGAAGAGTTTTGATCAGGAATGGATGGTGTATTTTGTCAAATACTTTCTCTGGATCTAATGAGAGGATCATATGGTTCTTGGTTTTTCTCTTGCTGATATGATGAATCACATTGATTCTTTTACGGGTGTTGAACCAGCCTTGTGTCCTGGGAATAAATCCTACTTGGTCATGGTGAATAATTTTCTTAATGTACTGTTGGATCCTATTGGCTAGTATCTTGTTGAGAATTTTTGCATCCATGTTCATCAGGGATATTGGTCTGTAATTCTCCTTTTTGGTGGGGTCTTTGTCTGGTTTTAGAATTAAGGTGATGCTGGCCTCATAGAACGAATTTGGAAGTACTCCATCTCTTTCTATCTTTCCAAACAGCTTTAGGAGAATAGGTATGATTTCTTCTTAAAACGTTTGATAGAATTCCCCTGGGAAGCGATCTGACCCTGGACTCTTGTGTCTTGGGAGGTTTTTGATGACTGCTTCTATTTCCTCCCTGGTTATTGGCCTGTTCAGATTTTCTATTTCTTCCTGTTCCAGTTTTGGTAGTTTGTGGCTTTCCAGGAATGAGTCCATTTCTTCTACATTGCCTAATTTATTGGTGTATAGCTGCTCATAATATGTTTTTAAAATCGTTTGTATTTCCTTGCTGTTGGTAGTGATCTCTCTCATTCATGATTTTATTAATTTGAGTCTTCCCTCTCTTCTTTTTAATAAAGTTGGCTAATGGTTTATCCATCTTATTAATTCTTTCAAAGAACCAACTCCTGGTTCTGATGATCTGTTCCACAGTTCTTCTGGTCTCGATTTCATTGAGTTCTGCTCGAATCTTTATTAACTCTCTTCTTCTGCGGGGTGTAGGGTCCATCTGCTGTTTTTTCTCTAGCTCCTTTATGTATAAGGTTAACTTTTGTATTTGAGTTCTTTCCAGTTTTTGGAAGGATGCTTGTATTGCGATGTATTTCCCCCTCAGGACTGCTTGTGCTGTATCCCAAAGATTTTGAACGGTTGTATCTTCATTCTCATTATTTTCCATGAATCTTTTTAATTCTTCTCTAATTTCCTGGTTGACCCTTTCATCTTTTAGCAGGATGGTCCTTAACCTCCACGTGTTTGAGGTCCTTCCAAACTTCTTATTGTGATTTAGTTCTAATTTCAAGGCATTATGGTCTGAGAATATGCAGCGGATGGTCCCAATCTTTTGGTATCGGTTCAGACCCGATTTGTGACCCAGTATGTGGTCTATTCTGGAGAAAGTTCCATGTGCACCTGAGAAGAATGTGTATTCAGTTGAGTTTGGATGTAAAGTTCTGTAGATATCTGTGAAATCCATCTGGTCCAGTGTATCACTTAAAGCTCTCGTTTCTTTGGAGATGTTGTGCTTAGAAGACCTATCGAGGGTAGAAAGAGCTAGATTGAAGTCACCAAGTATAAGTGTATTATTATCTAATTATTTCTTCACTTTGGTTATTAATTGGTTTAAATATTTGGCAGCTCCCACATTCGCAGCATATATATAGAGGATTGTTAAGTCCTCTTGTTGGATAGATCCTTTAAGTATGAGATAGTGTCCCTCTTCATGTCTCACTACAGTCTTCGGGGTAAATTTTAGTTTATCTGATATAAGGATGGCTACCCCTGCTTTCTTTTGAGGACCATTTGAATGGTAAATGGTTCTCCAACCTTTTATTTTCAGGCTGTAGGTGTCCTTCTGTCTAAAATGAGTCTCTTGTAGGCAGCAAATAGATGGGTCCTGCTTTTTTATCCAGTCTGAAACCCTGCGCCTTTTGATGGGGTCATTAGGTCCATTCACGTTCAGAGTTACTATCGACAGATATGAGATTAGTGTCATCATGATATCTATTCAGTCCTTGTTTTTGTGGATTGTCCCACTGAACTTCTTCTTAAAGAGGAATTTTAAGAGTCCCCCTTAAAATTTCTTGCAGAGCTGGTTTGGAGGTCACATATTCTTTCAGTTCCTGCCTGTCTTGGAAGCTCTTTATCTCTCCTTCCATTTTGAGTGAGAGCCTTGCTGGATAAAGTATTCTTGGTTGCATGTTCTTCTCATCTAGGACCCTGAATATATCCTGCCAGCCCTTTCTGGCCTGCTGGGTCTCTGTGGAGAGGTCTGCTGTTACCCTAATATTCCTCCCCATAAAAGTCAGGGATTTCTTGTGTCTTGCTGCTTTAAGGATCTTCTCTTTATCTTTGGAATTTGCAAGTTTCACTATTAAATGTCGAGGTCTTGAACGGTTTTTATGGATTTTAGCGGGGGGAATCTCTCTATTTCCTGGATCTGAATGCCTGTTTCCCTTCCCAGGTGTGGAAAGTTTTCAGCTATGATTTGTTCAAATACATATTCTGGCCCTCTGGCCCTTTCGGCGCCCTCGGGAACGCCAATTAAACGTAGGTTTTTCTTCTTCAGGCAATCGTTTATTTCCCTTAATCTGTCTTCATGGTCTTTTAATTGTCTGTCTCTTTTTTCCTCAGTTTCCCTCTTTGCCATCAACTTGTCTTCTATGTCACTCACTTGTTCTTCCACCTCGTTAATCCTCGTCATTAGGACTCTAGTTTTGATTGCATCTCTTTCAATTGATTTTTAATTTCTGCCTGATTGGATCTATATTGTGCAGTCATGAAGTCTCTTGAGTCCTTTATGTTTTTTTCTAGAGCCACCAGTAGCTGTATAATAGTGCTTCTGAATTGGCTTTCTGACATTGAATTGTAATCCAGATTTTGTAACTCTGTGGGAGAGAGGACTGATTCCGATTCTTTCTTTTGAGGTGAGGTTTTCCTTCTAGTCATTTTGCTCAGTGCAGAGTGGCCAAAAACAAGTTGTATTGGGAAAAAGAGAAAAAGAGAGAGAGAAGGAAAGAAAAGAGAAAAAGAAAAAAGAAAAAGGAAAAAAGAGAAGAAAAAGAGAAAGAAAAAGAAAGAAAGGTGAAAGGTTGGGGGAAACAATCAGAAATCAAAAAAAAAATGGACGGGGGAGTATCTTCTGATTCTGCATACTTTAAGTCCCTTGACTTCCCTTGGAACTTGTCTGTCTAGCTGGTCTTCTGGAGGAGGGGCCTGTTGTGCTGATTTTCAGGTGTGAGCACTTGGGGGAGCTGCTCTGCCCCCTGCCTGGTGCAGGGCTCAGTGGGGGTTGTTTACCCCGTGAGGCCCCTGGAGGAACAACCCCAGTGGCTGCAGCAGCTCTGGAAACCTGGATTCAGCCCCTGCAGTATCTACAGAGCTCTCAGTCTGCAGGGCCTGGAGGCTCCGGGGTGGGGCCGCTGATCTGCTCAGCTCAAGGTCAGGAGCGTCCTTGCTGTCCTGGGCCCTCCTGACCTCTGCCTGTCGCGGGGGAGGCCGGATCCTGGGCTGTGCCCCAGCGCCCAGTGCTCCCAGCCTTCGCTGTTGAATTCACGCTCCCAGCCATGCAGCCGCCTCTCGGTGGAGCCTCCACCCAAGCCCCTCCGAGCTGGTCCCTGAGCCATGCAGCCCCCTTCACACAGAGCCTCTTCCTCTGCTGGAGCCGCTGCCGCCGAGCTGCTCCTGGAGCCACACAGCCCCCTCCTGTGGAGCCGCCGCCCGAGCCCCTTGGAGCTGCTCTGGGGTCAATGTGTGCACGCTGCAGCCCTTAGGGATCTCGGTGCACTCTCCCCAGGGCGCAGGTGTCTGCTAGTGTCCCAGGGAGCCTGAGGGCATCCCCGCCCTCCTGGGGTCCTGCTCTAACTCCCCGCGGGCGCCTTTCTAGCTGGGAAGATTGTTGAAGCTCCTGCTTCTCTGGGACGGGGCTCTCCTGTCCTGGGGGCAGTCACCCCGGCGGCCTTAGCCCAGCTCCTCAAGGGGCCCCTCCCCCTTGGATGACTTTTGTTTCTTTATTTCTTTTTCCCCATCTTCCTACCTTGATAGAAGCATGAACTCTTCTCACTGTAGCTTTTCAGCTGTTCTCTCTTTAAATCTCAGGCCGAATTCGTAGATTTTCAGGATGATTTGAAGGTTATCTAGGTAATTTGGTGGGGACAGGTGATTTGGGGACCCTACTCTTCTGCCATCTTGCCCCTCTTCCGGATAAAAGATCTAAATGTGAGACAAGATTCCATCAAAATCCTAGAGGAGAACACAGGCAACAGCCTTTTTTGAACTTGGCCACAGCAACTTCTTGCAAGATACATCCACGAAGGCAAAAGAAACAAAAGCAAAAATGAACTATTGGGACTTCATCAAGATAAGAAGCTTTTGCACAGCAAAGGATACAGTCAACAAAACTCAAAGACAACCTACAGAATGGGAGAAGATATCTGCAAATGACGGATCAGATAAAGGGCTAGTTTCCAAGATCTATGAAGAACTTATTAAGCTCAACAATAAAGAAACAAACAATCCCGTCATGAAATGGGCAAAAGACATGAACAGAAATCTCACAGAGGAAGACATAGACATGGCCAACATGCATATGAGAAAATGCTCTGCATCACTTGCCATCAGGGAAATACAAATCAAAACCACAATGAGATACCACCTCACACCAGTGAGAATGGGGAGAATTAACAAGGCAGGAAACCACAAATGTTGGAGGGGATGCGGAGAAAAGGGAACCCTCTTACACTGTTGGTGGGAATATGAACTGGTGCAGCCACTCTGGAAAACTGTGTGGAGATTCCTCAAAGAGTTAAAAATAGACCTGCCCTACGACCCAGCAATTACACTGTTGGGGATTTACCCCAAAGATTCAGATGCAATGAAACGCCGGGACACCTGCACCCCGATGTTTCTAGCAGCAATGGCCACAATAACCAAACTGTGGAAGGAGCCTCGGTGTCCATCGAAAGATGAATGGATAAAGAAGCTGTGGTTTATGTATACAATGGAATATTACTCAGCTATTAGAAATGACAAATACCCACCATTTGCTTCAACGTGGATGGAACTGGAGGGTATTATGCTGAGTGAAGTAAGTCAGTCGGAGAAGGACAAACATTATATGTTCTCATTCATTTGGGGAATATAAATAATAGTGAAAGGGTAAATAAGGGAAGGGAGAAGAAATGTGTGGGAAATATCAGAAAGGGAGACAGAACGTAAAGACTGCTAACTCTGGGAAACGAATTAGGGGTGGTAGAAGGGGAGGAGGGCGGGGGGTGGGAGTGAATGGGTGACGGGCACTGGGTGTTATTCTGTATGTTAGTAAATTGAACACCAATAAAAAAAATAAATTAAAAAAAAAAGATGAATGGGTAAAGAAGCTGTGGTTTATGTATACAATGGAGTTTTACTCAGCCATTAGAAACGACAAATACCCATCATTTGCATCAACGTGATGGAACTGGAGGGTATTATGCTGAGTGAAGTAAGTCAATCGGAGAAGGACAAACAGTGTATGTTCTCATTCATTTGGGGAATATAAATAATAGTGAAAGGGAATATAAAGGAAGGGAGAAGAAATGTGTAGGAAATATCAGAAGGGAGACAGAACGTAGACACTCCTAACTCTGGAAAACGAACTAGGGGTGGTGGAAGGGGAGGAGGGCGGGTTGGGGTAAATGGGTGACGGGCACGGGGGGGGGCACTTGAGGGGATGAACACTGGGTGTTATTCAGTATGTTGGCAAAATGAACACCAATAAAAAGTTAATTTATTAAAAAAAATAGACCTGCCCAACGACCCAGCAATTGCACTGTTGGGGATTTACCCCAAAGATACAGATGCAATGAAACACCGGGACACATGCACCCCGATGTTTTTAGCAGCAATGTCCACAATAGCCAAAATGTGGAAGTCGCCTCGGTGTCCATCGAAAGATGAATGGATAAAGAAGATGTGGTTTATGTATACAATGGAATATTACTCAGCCATAGAAATGACAAATATGGGCAGCCCCAGTGGCGCAGCGGTTTGGCGCCACCTGGAACCCAGGACGTGATCCTGGAGACCCCGGATCGAGTCCCACGTGAGGCTCTCTGTATGATGCTTGCTTCTCCCTCTGCCTGTGTCTCTGCCTCTCTCTCTCTCTCTCTCACTGTCTCTATGAATATATAAATAAAATCTTTAAAAAATAAAAAAAAAAGAAATTACAAATACCCACCATTTGCTTCGACGTGGATGGAACTGGAGGGTATTATGTTGAGTGAAATAAGTCAACCGGAGAAGGACAAACATTATATGGTCTCATTCATTTGGGGAATATAAATAATAGTGAAAGGGAATATAAGGGAAGGGAGAAGAAATGGGTAAGAAATACCAGAAAGGGAGACAGATCATGGAAGACTCCTAACTCTGGGAAAGGAACTAGGGGTGGTGGAAGGGGAGGAGGGCGGGGGTGGGGGTGAGTGGGTGACTGGCACTGAGGGGGGCACTTGACGGGATGAGCACTGGGTGTTATTCTGTATGTTGGCAAATTGAACACCAATAAAAAATAAATTTATTATTAAAAAAATAATATATGTTGGCAAATCAAACTCCAATAAAAATACATCAAAAAAAGAACAGAAAAAAAAGAATGGAAAAGGCAAATGATGGAATGGAAGAACCTATTTGCAGCTGCCCCATCTGATGATGGGTGAGTATACAAACTGTCCAAGCACTTCATTAGGAGTACTTTCACGCTTTCAGTAGACAGCATGTACATGGAGCTTAGCACACTATCATGAGAGGAGCAGAATGCTTGCCTTTAAGTTTGTAGGTCGTAATTTCTCCACAACATGAGATCTACCCTCTTACCAAAATTGTACCTGTAGGCACACTATTGTGATTTGCAGGTGCAGGGTTCTGGAGCACACCTCTGGAACAGAATCATGTTGCATAACATAAAACCATAACCCAAGAGATGCAAGTCCCCATTGCCCCTCCCACCAGTGCTGGCAACTGCCAAACCACTCTCTGCTTCTTTGTTCCTGAACCCAAATTATAGGTGCCCATCGTTGACAAGGCCAATATTCAAGATATGAGTTTTGACTGGAAAGACAGGGAGCTTGGTTCAGGAGGCCACTCACATGAGCAAAAGGGGCACACCTGTGAGGGTTTTCTAACTCTAAAGACATTAAAGGTTTTTGAGAAGCTAGTCGCACAAGGGAGCGCAGTGCTTGGAACATTTATAGCCCACACGTAGGCTCCCAGGTGCCAACTACCATCCTTGCCTCAGCGCAGCCCCATCCCTGTGTCTTCTGCTCAGGGCAGCCATACATGCAGCCCAAGGCCAGGAAAGAACCACGATAGAGGACTGCAAGCCCCAGGGCCACCCATGGGGTCAGCAGTATATTCTTTTCTTACCAGCTGGAGTGACAAAACAATAAAATACAACCTGGAACCTTACCAGTCCTCACCAAAAACTGGGCAATGTTTTACTCAGTGAGCACAAAGGAGGCTTCCAAAAATACCCAGAAGGATCCAAAAACTTGTAGGTTGCTGGCAAAGCAGAATAAGATGTGTAAATTTACAAAGCCATGGTGTTCCACAGCTACTTGGTAAAACTTGCCGTGTCCCCTAACATGCCGAGGAAGGAGAAAGGAGTGGTCTCCACAGAGAGCGATATTGGCTGTGCACAGAACGTGACCCAGGGGAACCATGGCAGTTGGAACTGGTAGAGAAAGTAATTGCTGTATAACCGTATGTCACATATTCAAGGGTCTGGAGGAAAGACTGAACGTGTGGGAAAGGGGCTGCCTCTGGGTCCTACCCCCTCCTCACCCCTCACACATCCACCCCAGCTGAACTGATGTGCAGACCCACCCTCTGCCACACCCGGTGTTTGTGACCTAATCACAGCTGGTTGCCAGGTGTAGGGACCTGGCAGCCTGAGGCAGTCCTCTGTTCTGTCAGATCCTCTAAACCTTGCTGTGCGGAGGGTCCTCCTTTTATCTACCTCACTGCCAGATGTCCCTGAGAAGGGCGTGAGGCTGGCAGAGGGCCGAGACACCATGAGAGGGCTCCTCTTTCTGCTTGTGCTCTGGGCAGGGCTGGCTCCCACCCAGGGTTCTCAAGGCCGTCCCTCATGGCGCTACGTCTCCTCTGAGGTGGTCATTCCCAGGAAGGAGCTGCACCGCGGCAAAGGCGTCCAGATGCCAGGCTGGCTCTCCTACAGCCTGCACTTTGGGGGCAAGAGGCACGTTATCCACATGCGGCGCAAGAAACTCTTCTGGTCCAGACATCTGCTGGTGATGACTCAGGATGACCAAGGTGCCTTGCAGATGGACTACCCCTTCATCCCTCCTGACTGTTACTACCTCGGCTACCTGGAGGAGATTCCTCTTTCCATGGTCACCCTGGACACGTGCTATGGGGGACTGGAAGGTATCATGAAGTTGGATGACCTTGCCTATGAGATCAAGCCCCTCAGCAGTTCCCAAAGATTTGAACACATTGTTTCTCAGATAGTGGCAGACAGCATTGCAACAGTCCCTACCTATAAACTGGGACTGAAGGAGGATAGAGACCTCCTATTCTCTCAAGCAAATGCCAGTGTAGTTACGCGGCTCTCAAGTAAGATGTATTCATCTCATCATGGTTATGTGAAATCGCTTGCCTTAAGTTCACACTCAATGTATAGTGTGTTCAACAACGTGTCTAAATGTGCCCAATTTCTAATATCGGTATTTAATTTGATTGACACATTCTTTTTAGGACTTGATATAAATTACTACGTTGCATTCATTATTATATATAATCAACGAGATCCAAATGTCCTTAACAATTATCACCCGACAGATAGTCCATATGGTCGATATTATGTCTACAACTTGTATGCACTTCTTGCACCACATTCATCCATAATTATGATTAAAAATGTGCCACAGGATGCTGAATTTGAACCTGTCGCATATGCAATTTGCAATCGTGGTAACCTCATCATGCTAGGATATCTAGGCAGACAGTATTTAATATTGGCTATTGTAGGAGCACAAAAGGTCGCGAGAAGTTTTGGTGTATACTATGACGATCCTTATTGTTCCTGCCAGAGAAGGTCCCAGTGCATTATGAACAACTATTTTGCTCTGACAGACTCTTTCAGTAACTGTTCCTTCATGCATATGCAGCACATACTGGGTGGTGGCGTAGCTCAATGTATTTACAGCTCTGAAATGGTGTATTTTAATAGAAGCTTGACTCGGGAGCATTGTGGCAACTACAGAGTGGATCCCCTTGAACAGTGTGACTGTGGCTCCTTCAAACAGTGTTATAGCAATCTCTGCTGTCATAATGATTGTACCTTCACTACTGGAAGCATATGTAATACAGGCAGATGCTGCACAAACTGCACCTATTCCCCTGCTGGGACACTCTGCAGACCAATCCAAACTGTGTGTGATCTTCCGGAGTACTGCCGAGGAGGGTCCTTGACATGCCCTGATGATTTCTATATGCAAGATGGAACCCCGTGCACTGAAGTGGGCTACTGTTATCATGGAAACTGTACTGATCGCTCTGTGCACTGCAAAGAAATCTTTGGTAAAAATGCTGTGAATGGTGCAGATGTATGCTATACCATAAATAGAAGAGGTGATAGATATGGACACTGCAGAAGAAATGAGAGGTTAATGGCCAGTACGGCTTGTAATCTAGAAGACATTCAGTGTGGAAGACTGCAGTGTAGCAATGTCACTCATCTCCCTCGGTTGCAAGAACATGTGGGATTCCATCAGTCTAAGATATCAGGGGTCTGGTGTTTTGGGCTGGATTCACATCGTGGCACAGGAACAAATGATGTTGGTCATGTGCGATCTGGTACTCCCTGTGCTCATGGAAAGTTCTGTCAAAATACCTACTGCAATGGCACTATAGCTCAGCTGAATTATGACTGCATCCCTGAAAAATGCAGTTACAGGGGCATTTGCAACAACAACAGGAACTGTCATTGCCACATAGGCTGGGATCCTCCACGGTGCGTTGATCGAGGTGCTGGTGGGAGCACAGACAGTGGACCCCCTCCAAGAAGAATGCGGGCAGTCAGGCAAAGTCATGAGTCAGTGATATATCTGAGAGTGGTCTTTGCTCGAATCTATGCCTTGATAGCCGCACTCCTCTTTGGCGTTGCCACCAATGTAAGAACCATTAAGACGGTTGTAGTTAAGGAGCAGATAGTCCATGAGGGCAATCCATAAATCAGCCTCCAGCCCCCTGAACAGCTATTGGAAACCCACAGAAACATGATTGAAACTATAGCAAGTTGGTGGCCATGCTGAAATCCACGTTTCCAGGGGCCTGCAGGAGAAAAAAGGGATCCCACGCACATCATGGAGCTCTCGTACCAGGTCCGCGATTGGTCTCTGACCAGCCGCCTGAAATAAATCTTGAAAAGTACACGTTGGTGGCCTCTCCACATGTTTGTAAGCCTGTAAAAGCCCAACCTGAGCTCGAGACTGTCGGGAAGACCTGAGTCAGCAGCCTGGCCTTGAGCTGAGGTCCCTGGCTGCAGAATTCAGGGAGGTAACCCCAGGTTCTTTTAGGGCAAATGCATGATGTTCCTTCAAACCTGTGCCCATGAGCACTGAGGTTTTTCTCACCCTCCAGGTAATCTCCCCTGCTTCAGTCCCACAGGGGGTGTATGGCGATGGAGGGCTATCCCCACCCACACTGCGTGTCCTACACTGGGGTGGCTGTGGGTTGTAGGGGAGGGTGACTGGGATTTGATACCGTCTAGTGCAAGCTGGGCCACCCTGGTAAGCATGTTTCTGAATGCGGGAGCCCTGGGCCTTGGTCCTGATGGTTACACCCTATCAACTCAATCATAAAAGACAGTAAAAATGCCCAACACTGCCTCTACCATCCAGAGGGACCCCTATGAATATTTGTTTATTTGTTCTTCCCTCCCTTTCCTCTTGCCTGCATTTTAGGGAGATGAGCAGTGACCATAGCTAAGCAGGTGCAGTGAAAAATTCAACTTGTAATACATCAGACACGGAATCACACCCACTCTTCCCCCCCATCACCCGTGATAAGGACCTGCCTGTGATTCCTTCTCTGGTTATCTCAGGCAGCCTTTACAATCACCACCCAGAGTGGAGCCTGTGAAATGATATATATTATTGAAGTCCGGTTTGCCAACATAGAGTATAACACCCTTCCACCTTTTGTGTAATTGGCGGCTTGCTACTCTGTGCTCTTTCTTCTGTTCTCTGGGGTCCCAGGAGGGAGATCAGCCTTTCCCGGGTCATTGTGCCCCCTCACTTCTGGGCTCTGTACCTATTAAATCCTGTGAGCCTACTTCCATTGAGGGGTGAACTGAAACTCCATGTTCAGGCAGAAATGCCATAGCGTCTCACATCCACAGAATGGGTGCTCAATGGCCAAGGAAGTCACCTGTCACCTCCATGTGGACAGTAAAGGTTCATCCTTCACCAAGTCACAGTCCGTGTGTCCTTTTTAAAAAAATTTTTATTTATTCATTCATGACAGACACAGAGAGAGCAAGAGACAGGCAGAGACACAGGCAGAGGGAGAAGCAGGCTCCGTGCAGGGAGCCTGCCATGGGGCTCGATCCCGGATCTCCAGGATCAGGCCCTGAGCCGAAGGCGGCGCTAAACCACTGAGCTACCCGGGCTGCCCATAGTCTGTGTGTCCTTAATTAAGTACAGCAACTGTGGATGCCCAATGCAATTGTCCAGACGGTTGGGTCTGGGGGTCTAGCCAGTAACCCCCAAAATGTCTTGCAGCTGGACTGGCTCACTCACATCCTCACCAAGATCACCCAAGCGCTTTGGGAAGGAGCTTCTGCTTGCTAGTGGTCTGTAGCTTCGCTGTTACACTGGACTTCATCCATATGCAGGGACAGTATTTTGTTATTAGTTCCATAGACACTTGGATACACTTGTGCCTCTGTGCAAGCACTGTTGCTATGAAACTTCTGCATGTGTACTTACATAATGCTTTATCCACCATTAACATATTTCAAACAGCATTATTTCTGACCAGGGAACACACATCGCAGCAAATGATGTATAGAAATGCATCCATGTTCTTGGAATTCACAGGTTTTTCCATGTTCTCCATTGTCCTGTAGCAGCTGTTTTGATAAAAACGGTGGCATGTCCTTTTGGAAATTCTGTTAGAGTAAGCTAGGTGACAATATCTGGCAGACCCGGGACAATGTTCTTTAAGAGGACATATAGAGGGGAGGGGGCAAGATGACGGAAGAGTAGGGTCCCCAAGTCACCTGTCCCCATGAAATTACCTACATAACCACAAACTGTGGTTGAATTGAAACTGTATTTTCCGAGGACGAGGGGCAAGATGGCGGAAGAGTAGGGTCCCCAAATCACCTGTCCCCACCAAATTACCTAGATAACCTTCAAATCATCCTGAAAATCATCTCTTCTCGGCCTGAGATTTAAAGAGAGAACAGCTGGAATGCTAGAGTGAGAAGAGTTCGCGTCTATCAAGGTAGGAAGACGGAAAAAAAATAAATAAAAACCATCCAAGGGGGAGGGGCCGCTCAGGAGCCAGGCTAAGGCCACGTGGCGAGTGCCCCCAGGACAGGAAGGCCACGTCTTGGAGAAGCAGGAGCTTCATCAGTCTTCCTGGATAGAAAGGCGCTCGCAGGGAGTTGGAGCAGGATCCCAGGAGGGGTGGGGATGCCGTCAGGTTCCCAGGGGCACTAACAGAGGACATGTGCCCGGGGAGAGTGCCACACGCCTCAGCCGAGCTCTCTAAAGGGCTGAAGCGGGCACCCGGGGGGGGGGGGGTGCCGGGTGCAGCTTGGGGGCAGCTCGGATGGAGGATCCACGTAGAGGGGGTGGCGCAAGGACGCTCCTGCTGCTGGGCGGCCAGAACTGGGCAGATTGGCAGCCGCCGCCCCCGGAGCATCCACGCCCCTGCAGATGGGGAGCTGTGGTAGTTACTGCGGGAGCTGACTCTAGGGCTGGAGAGCTGGCTGCCACCACAGCTGTTGTTCCTCCTGGGGCCTCAAAGGATAAACAACCTCCACCGAACCTCACAGTGGCCTCACAGGATAAACAGGATAAACAATTCCCACTGAGCCATGCACCAGGCAGGGGGTTGAGCAGCTCTCCCAGGTGCTCACACCTGAGAATCAGCAAAGCAGGCCCCTCCCACCAGAAGACCAGGTAGATGGACAGGGGAAAAACAAGTTATTGACCAAGCAGCACTGGAAAGTTCCAGGGGGAAGACGAGGGATTTACAGTATATAGAATCAGATGATACTCCCCCTTGTTTTTTGTTTTCTGTATGCTTCCTCCCCCCTTTATAGCTTACTTTTTCTTTTTTCTCTTCTCTCTTTTTCTCATTTTCCCAGTACAACTTGTTTTTGGCCACTCTGCACAGAGCAAAATGACTAGAAGGAAAACCTCACCTCAAAAGAAAGAATCAGAAACAGTCCTCTCTCCCACAGAGCTATAAAATTTGGATTGCAATTCGATGTCAGAAAGCCAATTCAGAACCACTACTATAAAGCTGCTGATGGCTCTAGAAAAAAGCATAAAGGATTCAAGAGACTTCATGACTGCAGAATTTAGATCTAATCAGGCAGAAATTAAAAATCAATTAAATGAGATGCAATCCAAACTAGAGGTCCTAACAGCGAGGGTTAACGAGGTAGAAGATGAGTGAGTGACAGAGAGGACAAGTTGATGGTAAGAAGGAAACTGAGGAAAAAAGACAAAAAGAATTAAAAGATCATGAGATCATGAGATCATTAGATCTTTCTGTATGCTGAAAGAGAGTGGTCTACTTAGGGTTAGGGTTAGGGTTAGGGTTAGGGTTAGGGTTAGGGTTAGGGTTAGGGTTAGGGTTAGGGTTAGGGGTTAGGGTTAGGGTTAGGGGTTAGGGTTAGGGGTTAGGGTTAGGGTTAGGGTTAGGGTTAGGGTTAGGGGTTAGGGTTAGGGGTTAGGGTTAGGGTTAGGGTTAGGGTTAGGGTTAGGGTTAGGGTTAGGGTTAGGGTTAGGGTTTAGGGTTAGGGTTAGGGTTAGGGTTAGGGTTAGGGTTAGGGTTTAGGGTTAGGGTTAGGGTTAGGGTTAGGGTTAGGGTTAGGGTTAGGGTTAGGGTTAGGGTTAGGGTTAGGGTTAGGGTTAGGGTTAGGGTTAGGGTTAGGGTTAGGGTTAGGGTTAGGGTTAGGGTTAGGGTTAGGGTTAGGGTTAGGGTTAGGGTTAGGGTTAGGGTTAGGGTTAGGGTTAGGGTTAGGGTTAGGGTTAGGGTTAGGGTTAGGGTTAGGGTTAGGGTTAGGGTTAGGGTTAGGGTTAGGGTTAGGGTTAGGGTTAGGGTTAGGGTTAGGGTTAGGGTTAGGGTTAGGGTTAGGGTTAGGGTTAGGGTTAGGGTTAGGGTTAGGGTTAGGGTTAGGGTTAGGGTTAGGGTTAGGGTTAGGGTTAGGGTTAGGGTTAGGGTTAGGGTTAGGGTTAGGGTTAGGGTTAGGGTTAGGGTTAGGGTTAGGGTTAGGGTTAGGGTTAGGGTTAGGGTTAGGGTTAGGGTTAGGGTTAGGGTTAGGGTTAGGGTTAGGGTTAGGGTTAGGGTTAGGGTTAGGGTTAGGGTTAGGGTTAGGGTTAGGGTTAGGGTTAGGGTTAGGGTTAGGGTTAGGGTTAGGGTTAGGGTTAGGGTTAGGGTTAGGGTTAGGGTTAGGGTTAGGGTTAGGGTTAGGGTTAGGGTTAGGGTTAGGGTTAGGGTTAGGGTTAGGGTTAGGGTTAGGGTTAGGGTTAGGGTTAGGGTTAGGGTTAGGGTTAGGGTTAGGGTTAGGGTTAGGGTTAGGGTTAGGGTTAGGGTTAGGGTTAGGGTTAGGGTTAGGGTTAGGGTTAGGGTTAGGGTTAGGGTTAGGGTTAGGGTTAGGGTTAGGGTTAGGGTTAGGGTTAGGGTTAGGGTTAGGGTTAGGGTTAGGGTTAGGGTTAGGGTTAGGGTTAGGGTTAGGGTTAGGGTTAGGGTTAGGGTTAGGGTTAGGGTTAGGGTTAGGGTTAGGGTTAGGGTTAGGGTTAGGGTTAGGGTTAGGGTTAGGGTTAGGGTTAGGGTTAGGGTTAGGGTTAGGGTTAGGGTTAGGGTTAGGGTTAGGGTTAGGGTTAGGGTTAGGGTTAGGGTTAGGGTTAGGGTTAGGGTTAGGGTTAGGGTTAGGGTTAGGG